>NC_136431.1:76832500-78032500 GCF_052849685.1 Lactuca virosa
TACTTTTTTGGATAGCAACTTACGAGATTATAGAAAAATGGAACTGAACAATAAAGAAAGGGTAAACAAGAGAAAGGGTGTTTTACTAAATAAGTTGAATAATGTTTTATAAACAAGAAAGTGTGTTTTATTACAATGTCTTCATCCCACATCGATGGTGAGAGTAAACAAGAGAACGTTTCCTTTTCTATAAATAGGAAAGGTTGTGAAATGTTTCAAATGGACCAAACCATGAGAACTTCCTTATGCCTACCTTTTTAGGATGTTGAGGGTATTCTTTGTTGAGATTGTCTTTATTGGCAACTGTCTATTTAAGTTTTAGAATCTCGAAAATGGTTTTGAACAAGATTTTTTTAGTTTCAAACAGAATTTTAGTTGAAAAACCGTAATGTAGTTTGGTATATTGAGTTGAATCGGTCTGAGTTTGATCAATTTGGACCGATAAAGGAAGCATTTTCCTTTCAGCACATACATTTGAAACTCCCATGATTTTTCAAATTGTTTCTAATAATATTATAAATAAGTTACCTAAACATAAAATTATAATTGTTTGAAAAATAAATTTGATTCAAAAACACAAAATATATACAAACCGGGTTTCAATAGAAAAAATGTTATGTAGTTTGGTATATTAAGCTGAATCGGTCCGAGTTTGATCAATTTGGACCGATAAATGAAGCATTTTCATTTCACCACATACATTTGAAACTCCCATGATTATTCAAATTGTTTATAATAATATTATTAGTTACATTATGTTATATAAATATAAAAAAATCTACCTAATCATAAAATTATAATTTTTTGAAAAATCACTTTGATTCAAAAGCACGAAATATATACTCGATTATATTTTATAAATGAATTCATTTTATAATGACATTTTGAATCATGAAAATACATATAAACAAATTTTCTATATTAAGTACCTAACTGAATTTATGATTTTAGGATTTAACAAAAAGTTATTCAATAAAAACTTAATTTTTTATAGCAACTTACGAGATTATTGAAAAATTGAACTATTGAACAATAAATTTTCTGGATAACGTTTTATTTTTATTATTTAATATTTTATTTAACAAAATGAAATTATTGGCAAATAAAGAAATGAGTTTAATTAAAATGTCTTCATCCCACATTGATCGTGAGAGTAAACAAGAGAATGTATTCTCCTCTATAAATAGGAAAGGTTGTGAAATATTTCAAAGGGACTAAGTCATGAGATCTTCCTTGCATCTAACTTTGTAGGACGTTGAGTGTATTCTTTGGTGAGATTGTCTTTGTCGACAAGTGACCAATTAAATTTCAGAATTTCGAAAATGATTTTGGACCGTATTGTTTAGATTTGGATCGAGTTTAATAAGGATCCGAGTGTCTTCTGGCTGAGTTAGGCAAAATCGCTTCCATTGGAGGCCGAGTTTAAGTAACATGTCGAGTATTTGGTTGTGTTAGCCAAGTTTTACAACCCTGTATGTAATACAATTTAAAGTTTTAACCTTATAAAAGACGTCACTATTATCATATGTTCTATATAATTATGGTAATATTTATGATACAAAACATTTTTTTTACTATTTAAGATAATAAATTGTCTCTATTATCATATGTTGTACAGAATGATAAAATTTAAGATAGATAAAAAGATGTCTCTATTATCGTATTTTCTACATAATGATAATATTTAATATAAACGTTTTAATTTAATATGAAATTATTATTTAATAGATAACAATAACGATTTATTTATTTTTAAAAATTAATTTTTTTTCTATTTTAATCATATAACTTTGTATATGCAAAACAACTTCAAGTTCCCAACCTTATCTCTTATAATATAGTTCAACATAATAACAATACTAAAAATCATTTTTTATATTTTTTATGAAATTATTATTTAATTGTTAATAACAATGATTTAGTTATTTTTAATATAAAATATTTTTATATATCCCACGCAACGCGCGGGCATTCGCCTAGTAACAAATAAAACAAGTGAAAAACTAACCATTGGTCGGAGAATTGGAATCGATGGCGTTTGGAGTTTCCATAGAAACTGACTACTGTAATCTATTAGTGTTGATGAGCCTTGAAATTGGAAATTGACAACTCATGCACGCTAGGTAATCTTGCTTCAGGCGCCCTCTCTTGGCACACAATCAGTATTGGACTATTGGGCCAGGCTTAAAAACAATGGGATAACACTGCAAAACCCAATATAAAAAGAAAAAAAGGGGGTCGTGAACTCACTCTAATTGCGTATCGAGAAGCGCCCGAACTGTTGCAACCGGAGTTTCTTGTCATCGAGAGGGTATTGAAGTATAGAGAGAGACTTTGGAGGTTGGTTTGAGATCAAAAACCATGAAGCAAGCACCTTTATTTATAGTGTTGCTTCATGGCCCATCCAAATCTTGCCACATGTCACCCTTCTGGTGGTCCTCATTTCCAAATGTCTGATGAATTTGTGGGTCAGATGTGCGTGATGGGCATGGAACACACATTGACGCACATCGTTTAATTCTTTTAAAACATTCATATTTTCTTCGTATGAACTTTGTTTCTTATCCTCTTTATATATTTGTGTAACTCTTTCCTTGAACTACAACTTTCCTTTAGGTTGCATCTTCTATTTTTAACTTTCATTATTAACCTATATTTTTCTATTTTATAAAAATCGTACCTCCTCCATACAACTTCCATTTTTTTCATGCTTTTTTCCAAGTTCTTATCTCATGCTTTACTACAAATTTCCTTTTTGTAGTGTTAGCCGGAACTCAACCTTTCTCTTTTTGCTATTTTTGAAATCAATAGCGTTATTAACATGGTTGGTTTCTACTCGCCGTAAATCATAACTCTTCCAATCAGAGTTAGATTTTCCTGACGTTTTTAATTTTTGGAATCATTAGATCGCGTATTTTTCAAATACGCGGACCATTTTAACTTTTTGATTACTTTATTTTTGACCCAACGTTCCATATTTTCCTTGAATATGGGAAGTTTTTGTCTTTATGAGTCGAACCTAACTCCTAGTAACAATTAATGACAGAAATTTCTCAATTGTTACATTCTCCCCATGTTTTAGGAGTTTTGTCCTCGAAGTTCAAGTCTTATCAAAATTTTAAATGGAGAGACCAATTTCTTATAAAGGAAGCCGATTCCTTTTCTTATTGAGTTAACTAAATTTCCTTTTTAGTTTTCTACTTCTAATTCTTTAACTTGACCCTTATCAGTCTACTTTTTCCTTGATCATATTTTAGACCTATAAGAAACCTAAAATTTTCTATCAAACTTTGGTTAAGGATTTTTGGAGGCATTTTCATGTTTTAATTAATCATTTTAAATCTACTATTAAAATGAACTCTTTATTAAAACATTTAAACTTCGAGGATTCCTATTATCCTTGGAAAAATCTTACAATTATTTTTGTGGGGTTTCCTTCCCTCACATTCCTATCCTTATTATTTTCCAGTATTCCTTTACTGGATTAGTTGGCTCTTGCATGCATCTGCAATATGTCCTGATTTTCCGCACTCCTTGCACTAGAAATCTTCACAGCTATCGAGATGGTGCAGTCCACACTTACTGCACAAGGGAAATCTTCCCAAGTATTCTTTTTGGGGAACAACCGCCGAAGGCTTCCTTGCCTCCTTTCTTTTGTACAAGGTTCAGCTTGGTCCTTCCTTGTTGATTTTTCCCCATTTTCATCCTAATTCCCTGGTCTTAATCATGCCATCTAGGACTTTTGTTTCCCTAAAGTGGAACGCTAGCTGTTTAGTTTCCTCAAAGGTGTGGGGCTTGAATGCTTGTATCTGCTTCCTAACTTGAGGTGCTAGTCCTTGGAGATATGCACAGATTTTCCTGCTCTCTGAGCCAATCAGTTGTAATCATACTGTGGCTAGGTCTTCAAAACGTATGGTGTAGAAAGCTAGACTGGCTTTCTAGTGCTTAATTGATTGAATTCATGTCCTACTCGCGTCAAATATCCCGTAGAATAGAATTCTCTTATCATTTGCCTTTTCAACTCTTCCCAAGAGATTGCATAGGCTATATCTACTTAAGGCCTTTACCCAGATACTCCACCAGATGAGGGCCTTCCCCATGAGAGTGCAAGTTGCAAATTTTACCCTAACCTCCTTATTACACCTAATATCAATTCCTTTGATCCAGTAGATTATGCCATTTACTCCTTCATCTCCATAGAAGGGTCCTGGCTTAAGAAGAAAATCCTGGTAAGCTTGACTGCTTTCCTTGATGCTTCCTTCTTCATGGTCAACTTTGAGATTCTCTAATGCATCAGAGACTAGATGCTGAATCATGGATTGTATGGCAATTGGGTTTAACAAGGTTAACATAGCAGGGTTGTTTTCCTGAAACAAAGAGAATTATTGGGTTTTACCTAAGGGGTCAATTCTATTCCCTATTTGTAGGTATTTATAGTTTCTCTCTTAGGAACCTGTCTTACTTATCACTTTTATCATTATTTTCTAATTGGGATTTTGGATTTTTATTGTTAATATCACATCTTTTGGTTGCCTTCCTTGCAACCTTCTGATAATAGCATGCTATTGTTGCTTCCCTATAAACTTATTGTTGCTTTCCTAGCAACTTACCGATTATAGCATGTTGTTGTTGCCTCCATAGCAACATACCGTTGTTTTCCTAACAACTTATTGATCATAGCATGCTGTCGTTCATTTCCTAGCAACTTCGTGTTATTTCTGATGGATTAGGTGTCTAAGCCCATCACTATTATTGGTATGTACTTGACCCGAGAGTAGCATTGTCAATTTGGGTTGCATGACACTGGAAAATATGAAGGATGGATAATTGAGAAGAGGTTATTTATTATTTATTAATATATTATAAGTTCTAATATATTAATATGAAATCATATTATGTAATTAGTATTGATCAAGAATTAATTTGGAATTAATTTTGTGATCAAAAGAGACTAATTAAATATAAGGGGTTGATTTGGTAAATCATTCATTCTTATAAAGTAGGCTTATGATCCATAGTTCTTCATGTTGGGCTAAACCCATGTGGTAACCCATGGATACTCCATGGAGGTTTTAACCCATGGAGCATGAGGGATATGGAAAGTCATTAGGGTTTACATGGTGTAACCCTAGTTAGCCACACTATATAAGAACCCCTCTAGCTCATGAAATTGGCACTTAAGTGGTGACTAGTGGTTACACAAGAGGGCAAGACGATTTTATGAGTGCAAGTAACCTCCTCTCAAGTTCCGCCATTGTTGGTGGTGTTGTGTGATTCCATTTGAGGTGCAACACTTGGGTCACTAAGTTCTTAAAGGTCTAAGGCTTCCAACTACAAGAAAAGGTATGTTATCTAACTTGTTTTATTACCCATGCATAAACTTTTGTATGCTAGTTAGGGTAATACCTTGGAAAGTTCAAGTTTGCATGTATAATAGAGAAAACATAGATCCAAGGTATTTAGGGTTGCATGTACACCTTAGGAGTGTTGGAATGCTCAAAACCCTTCAGTGGTATCAAAGCCTTGGCTTACTTTCTGATATACTTGATGCTACTTGTTTTTCAAAGTTAGAAAATCTGCAATTTTTGCATCTGACTGCTCACCACGACGTGGCAGCTTTTACCACGACGTGGGGATGCACCTATGAGCAGATTTTCGAGTTTTGGCTAGCTATTGGATTAGGATCATTACCCTAAACTGTTTTTGAACCTAGAAACCTATTTTTCAATAGGGTAATGTTCATGATTGTCCAATTAAAAGATAATTGTCAAAGTTTCATGTTTTGTATTAGTTTATATGGTTAGGCTAATTACATGAAATGTGTTTGATATGAATTGTCTTGTTCTTATGAGTTTAATTTAGATCATAGGCAAATTGTTTGTTTTTATTGTTAGAATTTTTTGATCTAAATGGTTTTAATGAATTCCATAACTTTTCCTCAAGTTATGGAAAATGAAAAGTTTTCTTTTAAAGAGATCATTAAAATCATAGGTTATGAACTTGAAGAGTCTTTCCCATAAATGTTTTTATGAACTCCATAACTTGTCCTCAAGTTATGGAATGTCAAGAGTCTTTTCATAAAACCTATATTAAACTCATAAGTTATGGATTCCAAAAGTTTTTAAATAGTTCAAAACTTGCCCTCAAGTTTTGGAATTTGTAAATGCAAAGTCTTACTTTGAAACATTTAGTTCCAAACCCTAGAAAATGGCAGTTTAATGGGTGTCCACTCTCACCCACCGCTTCCTTGACTGGTGGAGGGTCGTTAGCCGAAAGAGTTTGACAGGACATTTAAATCCTTCATTAAAAGTATAATGATAAATAGAAAGTAACTAAACACTTATAAATTCCCAAATCTTAGTTACTTAGGAAAATGCGAATATGGTGCTAACCCATGAAATTGCACTTTGCACCTTGTTAAGTCGTTAGTGGAGCGTGTGTGGTTAACCGACATACTAATCTGGACTGACAGTGCGTGGCAAATGGTAGCTTGATGTTAATCATATATCAATGGAGCGTGTGTGGTTAACCGGCACATTGATTAGGTGGTTGTAACATTGGGTGTACCAAGCTAATTTGCATGGTTATTCACACCTTGTTTGTGATCCTCGGCATCCCAGTCACAAACTTGAAGGGCACAATCGAGATTTAAACATGCCATTGAAAGTTTCAATGAATCTCAAAGGATCTAGGAATTTCAATTCACTTAAAACCTAAAATTCTTTTTCGTTTTTTGTGATGGAAATTGGTAAATCGTCATTTACGTACCTTCAAATATTTTGCAGTTTAGATTACGACATCCCTCTTCCAAATTTTAAAATATTGTGTTGGGTCCTAGCCCTAATATTTCATTTGGGTGTTATATTAAGGACTAAATCAACTAACTTGAATTTCTCCCATTGTAGATGTCTAGTTCAGACAACTATGGTCTTCCCAAATCCTTTGGAACAAGTTTTCCTCTTGAAGATGATGTCCTACGGTTGGATCGTGGAAGTCATACTTCACTTCCTCCACCTTCTCCAATAATTCTCCCTAACCCACAAATTCAAAGACTTGAAAAATTCAAGGTCACTCAAGCCCTACTTGCAATGAAACATGAAGATGGAAGGACTGTGTGTACTAATGTCTTGGAGATGAAGTCACATATTGACATGCTAAGAGTATTGGGTGTCGAAGTCTCAAGGAAGTTGGCTGTTGACTGGGTTCTTTAATCACTTACTGAGTCATATAGTGGGTTCATTAAGGACTACTATGTGACAGACCACGACATGTCCCTTGTTGATCTTAGCTATTTGCTTGTTGCTGCTGAATCATCAATAATTTGGCGCACTGGAAAAGCAAATTTGATTGGAAGATCTACTCCCCAAACTTCCATGGACATTGACAATGGAAACATTGGAAGTCCAGAAAAGATTTCTCTTTCCAAGGGAAAGAGAAAGGCTAAGTCTGAGATTGTCCCGTGTACCATTCCCAAAGAGTCTATATGTTTCTATTGCCAAGGAAGGGGCATTGGTTGCGAAGCTGCCCTGACTACCTGAAAGATCTGAGAAAAGGTAGAATCGAAAAGTTTGACTCTGCTTCAGGTAAGTCTACTGTCTAACTCTATTAAGTTCCTAATTGCTGATTCTTAATACATGATGTGACAAGGTTGCATTTTGATGTTTTGTAGGATCATGCAAAGGGAAGGAAGCTTAAAGGAAGAGTATGCTGAATCTGATCGCGAAGATGGATTTCAATCGCATGGTTTGACGATCGGATTTTTGAGCTGCTGCTTAGGAGTTATGATAGATTGCTAGGAAATATGTAATAACATAGTTTTCATTTGTAATTGCATTGTAAGGAAAAGTTTTTCCGCATTTTGTAAATAAATAAAATTTTGTTTTTTTATTTTATTATATCTCCTTGCAATGACATTAGTGAAAATTGATGTTTGTATGTTTCTATGTTAGCAATATGGATTTGATTCTTTCGTTTGTGGTAGTGTCAACATTTACCAAATAAGGAAAGATTCTCATCACCCAAGGTTCAATTGGACAAAAACTTGGAATCATGCAAGCTGTATTGTATGATGAATGAGAATTTTCATTTTTGGTAAATTAAGACTAATTCCTTGTTCACATGTATATGTGAGTCAAATGAAGGACTAGGGGATCAGTTACATTGGGTGTGCGCTGGTCAAGATCCACCACAAAGATCGATAAGACTATTCGTCATGATTACTAAAGTTTAGTAAACATGGCTATGCTTACAAGTTTAAGTATAATTATAAAACATTGGAAAAGGTTCAATGTATGGCAGAACGAATTAGAAGAATCAAATTAGGCAGAAAGATAAAAGTTTCTCCAATCTGAAAAGATGGGAGAGTACTTTAGAATCGTGTTTTATGATCATCTTAACGGTTATGGAAAACCATATCGCAATTGATCCTCTAAGGATATCTTAGTGCATTCATATGGATAAGAAGAAGGATCGTGAATTGTTAAAATGGTTAAATTAAGAAGATGAGTCATACTTCGTTCCCAAAACAAGTCTTAGAGTCATACTCAAAGATTGTAACCTTAAGTGACATAATCTTAAGAAAGGTTTAAAACACTTATCAAATGTAGAGTACAAGTTTTCTACTCTTGTACATTTGAAATTGGTAAGTTGTGATGTTTTGGATAAAACAAAGACCAACTAAGGCCAATTGTGTGAAGTGTTTGTCTTGATAAGAATCCGCAGTAACTCTTGAAAATTTGTTTTGTCAAGGAATGATTCATGACAAGAGAATCTTATA
The DNA here is from genome assembly GCF_052849685.1 of Lactuca virosa. NCBI lineage: Eukaryota > Viridiplantae > Streptophyta > Magnoliopsida > Asterales > Asteraceae > Lactuca > Lactuca virosa. Next base: position 76,841,277 of record NC_136431.1, read on the forward strand.
TGTCAAGAGGGCAGTGGGAGTCTTAAAGATCTTGACAAGTTTCAAGAACTAATAAAGAATGAACCTAATGTTAATCACTAACACACGACTTGAGGTTTATAACCTATCGTGTTGACATATTCTTATTTCTGTGCCCATTCCGGTTAAAGTTGACTATGCATGTGAGTTCTATGAGTTCGCAGTTGTTTGCATAACAACTTGGAAGAAATGGTAGGCCCTTGTGCTGCCAGGTGGCAAGAAATTAAGATTGAACAAGTTCAGTCCATATGAGTTTGCATTTGTCACTAAGCATGTCTTGTGATTATGATTATGAAAAATTCACATGGATAGGAACATATACGCCATAAAATCTAAGTGTCATAAGGTTTCTCTCCGACTCATGAAAATGATGGTGAGGAAACGCTTTCACTAAGTAGATTTTAAGAAGATAGCAGTTGTGATATTTTCATCCTCATATTTGATTATGATTACGACTTCCCTTTTAATAATTTGAATTGTGAGGAATGGCAAAGGTCTAAACATTTCAGACTTATGGTTGTAAGTTCTAAAATTGTTTAGACACACACGTGAGCTATCTAAGGAAAGGTGTATGAGTTTGAGAAGCCTAGATAAAGTCTTATCGAAGAATCTCATATCAGAAATCTGAACTTTGGTAAAGAAAGTCCAGCTGATTTCTGGGTACATGTCAAAGCTAGTGGGAGCATAAGTGTCATGCTAGTAAAATAATAATTATTATGCTAGTGGGAGCATAATTATTATGGAAAATGTTGCAAGTTAGCAATGTTAATTATAGAAAACAAAAGTTTCAATTTGCAAAGATGCAGTATTTGAAAAGTTGTTTTGCTATAATTAAGGGAGAGGAATTCATACTTCATTTCAAATCTAAAAGCTTAGATTGAGATTTTAATCAATTTTAGTCAAATATATATGAATGTTATGTTGGAATGGTTCAACATAAGGAAATTCTATATATGGAAATGTTAATTGCGTTCTCAAAATTTGATTATGATTACGGTATCCCTCTTCATAATCAAAATTATGAGAACATGGCAAATAGAAATATTATAGCAAAAGACTGATTGAGTATCATGTCTTTATGTTAGACATTATGAATCGTATCCCATATGCTTCGGGTATAGGATCGATTGCATATGCTATAATACTCTCATGTTCTAATTTTCCAAATGCCTAGGGCATTAAGAGGGAAAAAGGAATAGAACTAGATTTGACTGAAGTGGTTAAACAACTGTTAAGGACAATCTAAGGTTCGCTAAAGATTGGTCGCTTAAGGACAGTTGGAAGTATAATAATGGATATAAAATATTGACACTATTATGAATAGACAAGATTCTATTTATAATGAGTTGTCGTATGGCAAATATGGAATGTTTCCATATTGGGAGTTGAAGAATAGATGAGAAAGTTAGAAACTTTTATGCAAGAAGAATGTTCAAAGGAATGTACTTTGAATTTGAGACTTCATTTCCATGGAATTGTCTTGTAACAATCTCCAAATGAATATTTTGTAATATCATTGGTCAAGTCTCTGTGACTTTTGGCACCTAGACATTACAAAAGAATCATTGCATGATAGTTTAGAATCTAACAGTGACAAGAATTTGGAATTCTTACACTTGCAATAAGGATTTGGAAATTTGAAATGAGCATCATTGAAATGTTATTCAATTGATCTATTTCACAAATTAAGGACCATAGACAAATATAGTGTGCATGCTTGGTGCATGGCATAACTACCGTTTAGACAAACATAGCGTGCATGCTTGGAGCATGGCATAACTATTGTTTTAATTCAAGTATTAAGTTGATTACTCGAAACATTATACAATCAATGATGAATAACCAATATGGCTCAAAAGTTTTGGGGCCATATAGGATTAGCATTATTCTTGTGTTTCACTTTGCATGTTTTGACTTCCCGAATAACTAGGTTATTCAAACTATCCACACTCGATTATACTTTGGAAGTAAGTATTAAGGGAAGACTGTCATGAATGGGTCTGTAGTTTGTATAGGACAAGGTGGTTGTAGTGTTAATGAGTACTCCTGGAATAAGATTCGAGTATTGGATTCAACCCACACTCATCTGAATCACTTCATGGATTTTTCACGAGTGATTGTGAGACGATAATATCTTATATTCTTAAAACAGAGACATGTGAGTTGTAGTTACCAGTCGGTTGCACATTGACATATGTAAATGCACCAATAACTTGGATGTTATAATATATATCGTTGTGTGTAATTTGATGAGTAAGTACAAGCAAGCATTTGGGTCGAAGTTTATCCGTTCCTTTTACCCCATGTGGATAAAAACGATATCCGTGGGCCCCTCGATGATTTAGTGATGACACCAGTCCTGGACTGATTTGATTTGTTCAATTAGTCGGTCGTCATAAATTGGAAATCGGTAAACAACAGATGGACAGAGAGAATGATTATAATCCATGTCTCAGTCCATATGATATCTAGAATGGAGGAATATATGATCGCTTATCTAATGCACACGTCATTGACTAGGTAAGAGTTTGACAACAAATTTTAAGAGCTACGATTGCTAGTCGGGTTGGAGTCATGCTTGCAATGATAGTTATTAGACTTATCGAAGTGGGAGACTGTTGGATTAGGTGTCTAAGCCCATAATTATTATTCGTATGTACTTGATCCGAGAGTAGCATGGTCCATTTGGGTTGCATGACACCGGAACAATCTAAAGGATGGATAATTCAGAAGAGGTTATTTATTATTTATTAATATATTATAAGTTCTAATATATTAATATGAAATCATATTATTTAATTAGTATTGATCAAGAATTAATTTGGAATTAATTTTGTGATCAAAAGAGACTAATTAAATATAAGGGGTTGATTTGGTAAATCATTCATTCTTATAAAGTAGGCTTACGATCCATAGTTCTTCATGTTGGGCTAAACCCATTTGGTAACCCATGGATACTCCATGGAGGTTTTAACCTATGGAGCATGAGGGATATGGAAATTCATTAGGGTTTACATGGTGTAACCCTAGTTAGCCACACTATATAAGAACCCCTCTAGCTCATGAAATTGGCACTTAAGTGGTGACTAGTGGTTACACAAGAGGGCAAGCCGATTTTATGAGTGCAAGTAACCTCCTATCAAGTTCCTCCATTGTTGGTGGTGTTGTGTGATTCCATTTGAGGTGCAACACTTGGGGCACTAAGTTTTTAAAGGTCCAAGGCTTCCAACTACAAGAAAAGGTATGTTATCTAACTTGTTTTATTACTCATGTATAAACTTTTGTATGCTAGTTACGGTAATACCTTGGAAAGTTCAAGTTTGCATGTATAATAGAGAAAACATAGATCCAAGGTATTTAGGGTTGCATGTACACCTTCGGAGTGTTAGAATGCTCAAAACCCTTCAATTTCCCTAACAACATACTGATCATAGATGTTGTTGCTTTCCTAGCAACTTACTGATCATCCAAGGGAGTTCCTTCTTCCTTGCCGTAAATTTTGGCTCCTAAAGGATTTTATTATTCTAGGGAATCCATAGCGTTAAAATTTTCAGAATGGAAAAATCTTGCTTGTACGCACCAGGAACATGATCCGCTCGTCGCGTACATACATCATATCAGCATTAAAGTCGATTTTTGTCTTCATTCGAACATTCCTTCTGTCTTTATCTGCTTTGTCGCTATCGGGGTCCACATGCATAACGCACACTTGGCACGCCTGCTTGTTTTCGTCGATTTCTTCACTTCATTTGATCACTCTACTACTACGTAATCTATATGCTAAACCCTAACCTAAATTTCAAATTTTTAGGGTTTTTAGAGGATTTTATCAATTTGTGAATTTTGGTTGTATTTTTTGAAATTGATGAGTAATATAACATCCATACTATCGATTTTACTTCCTGTATACTCAATTTTGGGTTTTATTCATCTACCAATTCTCATTTTGAGTTTTTAAAATTTTGAATATTTTGAACTAAAATAAGAATTTAATTTAGTTTTGGACGAATGGGAAGCCTATACGAGTTCTAGAGGACTATCCAAACATCCCTAATTGATTATTAGGTTAAAAATTGGACGAAACAACAGTTCTCCACGTCTGTTGTTCTTCGTGTTCTTGGGGCGCGCTACACAGATGCGTTATGTGGCGTGCACTTGCATCCAACACACATCCACCACTTGTCACAGACAGGAGTGTGACAAGGTTCCTTCTAGCATCCTTTTCTACATATGGTTCCTCACTCAGACAAAGTTTCTTCTTCACCTTCCTTTCTCCCTTACTCTTTACCTGTCTGGTATGGCTCTAGGTGCCACATCCTCGAGTAGGATTTGCGGGGGTCATTAGGTTACTAGTTTAACCTTATCCTATGGGGTTGAAACCAGTGTGATAGTTCGTATACCTATCCGAGAGCTATGTACAACCGCTCTCGAAAAGATGCGGGTTTTAACTAGGGAGGCAGGGTAGCCTTGGAGGACACTGGAGGATGACATCATCGAGTCAATCTGGCATGTGGTGTCGGAGTTTGAGCCTGCCTTTGTGAGGCGTCAGAGACCCAAGCACATGGAGCCTGATAGTCCAGAGCCTAATCTTGGAGATGTGATGCGGGGTCTCACCGTTGTACGTGAGGAGTGCCGTTGGTTTATGGCTTCGGTTGTCGCGGTGATGCGTTATCTAGGGATGGACCATCTGCCCTTTCCTAGTGCAGATCCCATTGTACCATATCCTTCTCAGCCACGCAACACTGGTTACGATGGTGCCTATCCTTCAGGCACGCATCATTGAGACACTTGCGATGATGACGATGATGACAATGATGATGACGACGATGACGAGGATACCAAGGCAGAGTTGGAGGGCGGTGAGGAGTAGATTTGTGAGTTTTATTTTGTATTTTGATACTTTATGATGTATTCTGACATATTTGGTTCGGGATTTATATATTTATGGTTTTTATGCTTCATTTGTCTATCCCAATCAGATGTTGTATTTGTTCAGTCAAGACAAAACATAGTTGATCAGGCTATGCTTAGGAGGGACTCAACTTTTACATACTGAATTTCCTGGATATTTATCTCTATGTGTTGTGTTTAATTGTGATTGACCACTACTAGAAAAACAGTCTTTTACGACGTGCAAATAATGACACACACTGATAGAGGACGCGCATTTGTGCATTCCCTAAAATTAGTGTCAAACAAAACAAAACTAAAAACACGGAGGGCGCTTATTTTAAGTGTGTGTCATCTACAAATGTCGCTTCATATTTTTTTTAACTAAACGCACGTTTTTAAAGAAGGATCCTCTAAAATTCTAAAATTCTAAAATTTTGAATACCCTGCTTCTGCACTCTCTCTTCTAGATTGCCTTATCTCTCGTAAAATCGCATAGAGCCATTCTCTCCCTCCTCTCTCTCTAACCCTAGATACAACCACCGGCCATTCACGACGATGCCTTCTTACCCTTTCCTTCTTCCTTGCTCCATATTTTTGACCTTCGTCGAAGCTATCTTCTTCTCCCCTGCCGCCACCAACAAACCACAACCTTATTCATTACCCTAAAAACCAGATTAATCTTGCACCTCTCATAATCTCTCTCATAACAGTTAGGTTTTTGACAATGAAAAAAATCGACCCTCTACTCCTTTGACGTGTTCTAATTTCTTACTGTATCTAGGTTAAAATCAACCATTGCAGCAGAGGATCTTCTTGGAACTTTGAAGCCGCCACTTCTTGGAACTTTGAAGCCGCTTTGTCGAATAGAGTTTGAGCTTCTTCACTTGGTACAGTTTCTTCCATAGCTTCGGAACACAATCCCATTCTGATCTCATGTAATTCGATACGAGCATTCGGGTCGATTCCGACGTGGGTTTGGAATAACTGAGCGAATTCAAACAACCAATCGTCCATTTAAACTTCTTTCAACTCCGGATCATCAGGTATTTTTTCGGCTTCCTTTTCCGGTTTTTGTTCACTTTCGGAATTAGAATGGGACCCGTTGTTTTCTACTTCAATACTCTCGATCTCAACCAACTTTTCTTCTTCCACTTCTTCTTCTTCTACTTCTTCTAACAATGATGGCTCCTGCTCAGGGGTAACCTCGACAATATGCAATTTCAAAACCCCAAATAAGTCGAATTTTTCGGTATCGGGTTCTTTATCTGGAAGCACAAGGCCATCTGCAATCGATTCAACTAATCTGAGCTCACGGGTACAAGTTATAGTCACCAAATCGCCATCATCATCTTTGTATTTTATCAAAACAGACTTGGAAGATGGAAACCTTTTGCTTACAATCTCTCTCAAAACTTTAAAGTTACAGTTCACTGGCATTTTGGCGAGACGTATATCATGATCATACACAAGTTTCAAAGGTCTCCATTGTATCTAGGTTAAAATCCAACATGGTAATTGAGTTGCTTAAAGGCATTCATTTTGTTTCTTCTGTGGAGGCCATTTCTCTTGGCGTTCAAGCTGGGATTCATCCTTGGATATTATATCAAATGCTGCAGGAAACTCATGGTAGATTCAGTAAGTGTTATCATCCGAACTCATTTTTGTTTTTAAGTAGTTTCATAGTTGATGTTAAAGAATTTCAAACCTTATATAAACTTTGATCTTTTATTATACATTAGGTAACTTTCTTCCTTTCAAATATGTAGGATTTTCAAGAATTACATCCCCTATCTATTACAGGGAAAGAAAATCAAGGATGATTTCCTTAACACTTCAGTTCAAGATTTGGTAACTTACCTGAATCCAATGTTTCTATCTTACATAGAAGGAACTGACATCTTAGTTTTTCCAAATTAAATTTTGTGTATTACAGGGGACTGTTTTAGACACAGCCAAGTCACTTATATTTCCTCTTCCACTCCTGGTTGCTGCTCATCAACAATTCCTAACAAGTATGCTCTACATCCATAACATTATATGAATGCTAAAATCAAATGAATAATCAGTGATTCTTGTTTGTGTTTATATCGGACAGGCTGTATATAAGATTTATTAAATTAACCACACAAAGGACGTGTGACATGTATTGTTTTTATAATAAGAGAATACAACAAATACTCCTATATCTATGGAATAGGATAAATACAAGATTATTGTAAACAACTAAATACATAATTATCTATTATCTAAAACCCACCCTCAAGCGAACAGGTGGTGGAACAAGACAAAACATGGCTCAAAATCTCTCAAAAAAGAGGACGTGGAAGACTCTTGGTAAAGATGTCGGCAACCTGGAGATTGGTGGAGACATACTTGGTGTGAAGTTTACCAGAAGCAACAAGTTCTCTAACAAAGTGGTACTCTAAATCAATGTGTTTTGCACGCTTATGAGAGACTGGATTTTAAGTCAGAAAAAGTGCACTTTTATTGTCACACAATAAAGTGGGAATGCCCGGAGGTAGGGCATGAAGCTCATGCAAAAGATGTGTAATCCATATGATTTCTGCAGCAGCGTTGGCAATAGCTCTATACTCAGACTCACAACTAGACCTGGAGACAGTTGGTTGCTTCTTAGAACTCCATGAGATAAAGTTTCCACCAAGAAAAATAGAATAAACATAAGTAGATCGTCTCGTTTCAATGCATCGAGCCCAATCAGCATCCGAGTAGCCCAAGATGTGATTGGAATGGGGACGTTTAAATGTGAGCCCAAAGGAAAGTGTGCCTTTGACATAGCATAAGATACGCTTGACTAACTGAAAATGATCATTAGTAGGAGCATGTAGATATTGACTTTTCTGGTTGATTGCATATGAAAGATCGGGTCTAGTGATGGTCAAATATTGAAGAGCACCCACCAAAGATCGATAGAGAGTCGGATCGGAGAAAGGCACACCTTGAGATTGAAAAATCTCATGCGTAGGCAATGGAGTAGGTTTGGAGTCAAGTAAGTCAGCCCTTGTGAGGATATCTTTGGCATATTTAGCTTGACTAAGAAAGAGCCCATCTGAAGTATACAAAACTTCTAAGCCCGGAAAATAATTTAGATCACCCAAATCTTTAATAGCAAATGTCTGATGAAGACGAGCAATAAAGGAGGAGATGATTGATTCATTGTTGCATGTGAGAATCAAGTCATCAACGTAAACTAGCAAGTATAAAATACACGAATCACGAGTAAAAATAAACATGGACGTATATGCTCGGCTACAGAAAAATCCATTTGATAGTAGAAAGGAGCTTAGACGATGAAACCAAGCCCGTGGAGCTTGTTTTAGGCCATAAAGAGCTTTGGATAATTTGCAAACATGATTTGAGAATTGAGGATCTACAAACCCGGGTGGTTGCTCCATATAAACAGTCTCAGTTAATCGTCCATGTAAAAAGGTATTTTTAACGTCTAATTGGTGTAGACGCCATTGATGTAGGACAACAAGAGAGAGAACAATACGCACAGTTGAGGCTTTGACAACAGGGCTGAAGGTATGAGAGTAGTCTATTCCAGGAACTTGAGTAAAACCTTGTGCAACTAGACGTGCTTTAAATCGTTCAATAGTACCATCAGCTTTGTATTCGGTGCGATATACCCATTTAGAACCAACAACATTTGCATTGGGAGGTATCGGGACTAAACACCAAGTATTATTTTGTTTTAAAGCATCCATATCATTAGTCATTGCAAGCATCCAGTGAGGATTTTTGGCAGCTATTTTAAAGCCTCTAGGTACGTGATCAGCTAACAAGGAGGCATGAACACTGTGCATAGCAAGAGTAGCGAAATCTGGTAGATGACGAGTTTTGAAAATACCTGATTTGGAGCGTGTTGTCATGGGATGCGATGAACCTGGTTCAGGTAGTGAAGGAGCAATCTCTTCAACATCAGATGGGAAATCATCATGAAGTGATGAAGCCGAAGATGGACCTGGTTCGGGTGTAGAGCTGGGCATGGATGATAAATCAGATTGGCAGAGGCCACATGGAGTAGTGGGCTGAACTGTTGCAACAGTAGGAGAAGGGCCAACAAAAGTAATTGTGTTCGATGAAGATGAGGGCCCATCGAGACCGATGATGATGTAGTGACGATACCATCTTCAAGAAAAGTATGAACATCAAGTTTTGTTAAATCTTGATGAGTTATTTGGCTTGCAAAAGGGAAAGAAGTTTCATCAAATCGAGCATGTCTCGTGATGTAAATGCGAGAAGTCGTCGGGTCGAGACATTTATACCCTTTGTATTGAGTATGATAACCAATAAAAATACATGGTATGCTTCTTGGTGCAGGTTTGTAAGCTGAATAATCCCGAAGATACGGATACACTTGACAGCCAAAAGTTCGAAGATTACCATAGTTAGGAGGTCTTGAGTAAAGCAGCTCAAAAGGTGAGCGACGGTCGAGAACTTTGGTAGGCAAACGATTTATAATGAATGTTGCAGAACTAAAAGCATCCACCCAAAAAGATGCAGGTACATGAGAATGAAATAACATTGCAAGACCTGTTTCCACAATATGCCTGTGTTTGCGTTCAGCTCTCCCATTATCCTCAAAGATTTGACGAACCGTGTGGTTAACAAACTCTGTACCTCCATCACTTTGAAAGAATTTAATCTTTTGAGAAAAATGTGTTTGAACTAGCTTGATAAAGGCAACAAGAACTGGGTAAAAGCCAGATTTGGTCTTTAAAGGATAAAACCATGTAAAACGTGAGTAGTCATCCACAAAAACAACATAGTAATGATAGCCACCAGAATCAACAGGAGCAGGGCCCCACAAATCGCTGTGAATTAAATCTAATGGATGTAAAGATCGTTTAGGATTAAGCTCAAAAGATAATCTTTGTCCCTTAGAGAGTTGACAAGGTTTACAAATAACTGGTTTTGGAAGCAAAGAAGTAACATATAAAAGACCCAACTTATGTAAACTAGAAATAACTTCAAAAGAAATATGTCCTAAACGAGAATGCCAAAGCTCAAAAGAGGCTTTCCTTGAAGATCCAACAACTGCAGTCAAAGCTGTGGGTTCATTCTTGAGTACGTATAATCCATCTTCACACAGACCTCGTGCTATCACTTGTTTGCTTACCCTGTCCTGAATAGTAAAAAATGGTTGAGAAAATAAGACATCCACCGGTTGATCCTTTGTAAGTTGGCTAATAGAAAGAATTTTTTGTTAAATGCGGAATGACCAAAACATCGCGTAGTAACAGTTTATTAGGGAGAATGGATTGACCAATATGAGAAACAGGAAGCTTATGACCATTACCAAAGGTGACATGCATATTACCAGTATTTGGAGTTGTGTGAGACACGTTATTTGATACCATATAAGATTTATTAAATTAACCACACAAAGGACGTGTGACATGTATTGTTTTTATAATAAGAGAATACAACAAATACTCCTATATCTATGGAATAGGATAAATACAAGATTATTGTAAACAACTAAATACATAATTATCTATTATCTAATACTGTAGACATGCAGATGCAAATGGTCTTGATGGTTTAAAGGTTCATATTATACTATCATCTATCTGCTATCAACCTTGTTTATTCTTTGTGTGAATGTTGATAGAGAGTGAAGTATCAAGTGTGTTACCCTGTGATTGATTGATTATAATTAAATTATAGTGGGTCGTTCCGGAAGGTTTGGGCATCTCGGGTTGGCTGTGAATTTGATAACCTTTGAAGACAGATTTAACCTGTAAGTCTTCCTCCTGATAATATTAATTAGCATTACCAGATTTACCCCTATCTTTCTAACTCCGTGGTTTCATGGCTATTTATTAATGCTACAGGTATCGGATTGAGCAGGAGCTTGGAACCGAAATTAAACAAATTCCTCCACTAATTGATCAAGCCATTTATTGCCGTTGACCCATCATTATCAAACCTGTTGCCTTCATCATATACATACTATCATCTTCATCTTGCTCAGTAACAACTAACAACAACACTTTTTTTTTCTTCATATTAATGATTTTTAAAAAATATTGAAGGAAATGATGGATTGGAAACAAAAAAGTCAGGGGAAAATCCTTTTTCCTCTCCATTGACTCATTCTTTTTGCATTAAAAAGAAAAAGATGGTGTTGTTTCTTTTTTTCAATTAAAAAGAAAATGATGGTTTTGTTCTTACATGCATGAATGTTGCTACCTATATTGCAGCCTGCAAGGCCAGGGGTTCAGATCTCAGATGTCACTTCAAGGTATTAATTGTTTATTTCATGTGTTGTAATAATACATCAACTGACTTTCTCATGTAATGTTATTTTTTTAAATTTCCCAGAATACGAGAGAAACAACACATGCTCTCAGGAAAATGCCTTTAATAAAGGCTAAGAGGTATTTGGAAGATGTTCTGATCCATAAACAGGCTATTCCCTTCATCCGATTTTGTAGGGGTGTTGGTCGTACAACTCAGGCTAAAAACAGACATTCCAATGGTCAAGGTAGGTGGCCTGCCAAGTCAGCAAAGTTCATTTTGGATTTGCTCAAGAATGCTGAAAGCAATGCTGAGGTATGTAATTGCTTCCTTTTTTATTCTTTCATTAAGTGATTTCTTGAAAAATAAATAAAAAATAACAAAACCTTAACCTTGTAGGTGAAAGGGTTAGATGTGGATGCCCTTTTCATTTCTCATATACAAGTCAACCAAGCACAAAAACAAAGAAGGAGAACTTACCGTGCCCATGGGAGAATCAACCTTAAGTTTTTTTACTTTTTATTTTTATTTTTATATAAAAACAAAAATTGATTGGGAACAATGTTGTTTATGTTTCTAGCCTATATGTCATCACCTTGCCATATTTAGTTGACTTTATCTGAGAAGGAAGAACCAGTGAAAAAGGAGGAAATATTTAAATTTTAATCTACATGGTGTTTTATAAATCTTTTTGATAGTATATGCTTATTTGTAGTTTGTTATATTTTCAAGCTGAATCTCAATTGGCAACTAGTGGCAAGTCGAAGAAACCTTGATTAAGTTGTCAAGTACTTTTGGATTGATCGATATTTTGGTTTTTAAAGACTGAAATTGTTTTCAACATATTTTGATTTTGTACCAGGATATTGGATATTTTTTATGGTAGAAATTGAAATCTGGGTTAAGTTTTATTTAAAGCCAATAAAAATACTGTCAAAGTTGCAATAATGAAGGCACCTTGGTGATGGAGGCTAAACTTGGTGATGGCGACTATTACTATGACATGTCATACTTGGTGCCTTATTCAAACCTGGTACATTTTCTGTAAATCAAACTGAATGATATATATTTTATCATTTAAACTATCATTAAACCAACTGCAGACGCTGAAGGAGATGGGAATGAGTCTAATTCAACCATTTCTTCTGAGTCTGATGATAATGGAGTTGTTAATGAAGAATCCTAGAGCCAAAACAACAAAAGATCAGAGATGAGAATGCTTGGGTGCTAATATGGCTGATGTTAATCTTGTCACTGTATGTATTAATAAAATGTTTCAACTTTAAGTGCTTACCTTTTAGTTTTATGATTCATAACTCTTGATTTTATTTTAAAATTTAAATACAGAGGTGGGCTGTTGATTTGGTTATATAGTTAGGGAAAACCTCTTACTAACAATGTACAATAAGATCCCCTTAATATCAATGTATTACAATTTTTTGACATGATGTTATTGGATGAAATTGATTGTTTTGGCATATATTTGTTTCTATATTTTTGTATTATGCGTAAATAAGTATCGTAAAGGCACATCATATATGCATATCGTAAATGGTTGTTGAAGTTTATGACACACAAATGCGTGTCATCTTCATTTATAACAGGGGCTTTAATGATACGCAATGCGTGTTCTAAACGCGCGTCGTAAGGTTATGACACGCAAATGCGTGTCATCTTCCTTTATGACAGAGCCTTCCTTGATACGCATTGCGTGTCGTAAATGCGCTTCGTAAATAGACGCCGCACAAAAGCGTGTTGTCTTTCGTTATGACAGAGCCTTCCTTGACACGCATTTGCGTGTCGTCTGATCGTTTTACGACACGCATTGCGCGTCGTAAAAGGCTGTTTTTCTAGTAGTGGACGGTTCATTATTTGTTTTATACTTCTAGACTATGTATGGATCGGCCATGTATGATAAGTCGGTGGGCAGGACCATTTTGGCATATAGTTGTTCTGAAATCTAGCAACCCAATGCGACAGTTCTAGCCTAGTCACCTCTCCAATACATAATCTATTAGTAGGAAATTTTATGGTATAAAAGTTTTAGTTATCGGTTTGAGGACAAACCTTAATCGGAGTATTCGACCAAAGCTATAGTCGTAATTCCTAAAGAAATACTAAGTCGCTATTCTTGGGGAAATACTAATTCGCTATAGCTAAACCTATGCTCTGATACTATCTCTGTCACACCCCTGTCCGGCCTTTGGCGGAAACACCGAGCAGTGTGACGGTATAAAAAGCGCCAATCCTATTAACCTGAGAATACATGCATTTTGAAAGTCAACATAACGTTGGTGAGTGCACGAGTTTTCATATCCAATCTTTGAATTCCTTTTTAAAAAAACACTTGACATTTATTTGATTTAACTCTAAATCAAAATGAGTTACAAATTTCATTAAGATCTTAAGGAAGCCATGTAGAGAAACAAGTGATAATGTGTAACATCCGGATTCCCAGGTATGTCATTTTAAGTATTTATTTTTGAGGATCATTGACCTACTCGACGACTTGGCGCTATAACTCGCCGAGTAGAGTCGGGATGGCCACGTGGGTTTAATGATCTACTCGACGAGTCCGGATGTAGACTCGCCGAGTAGGCGCTGTGAGTTGAAACCCTAAATCCCCGGGTTTGGGGCCTATATAAGGATAAGTATAGCCTCATTTGCGGCTCTCCATCTGTTTCCTTTCACTGAGAGAAACCCTAATCGCCCCCTTGAGCTTTAGAGAGAGTTTTGAGCCATTGTTTGAGATCTTTGGTGCATGTTGGTAGGGAGAAAGAGGATTCCAAGCAAGGATTGTGAAGAAGTTGCTAGATCTGCTACTTAGACATCCAGGAGCTTCTATTCAAGGTATAAAGTTCATACCTTTCTCTCTTGTATGGCTAGATCTCATGGTTTTAGAGTTAGGGCTCCATTTCCATCTTATTTTGGGGACCTTGAAGGTTTTGAGCACCTTCATAGAAATAGACATCAGATCTGGACCTTGTGAGGTCCTTAGAGTCGAAAGTCCCCTGCTTTATTCAGCCATGTTAGCCCTTTGAATGAGAGACTTCTTCTCAAGCTTGTTCTTGGCATTTTTAGCCCTTAATGCTATGCATGAACGTAAAGCTCGAGGCTTTACGTGATATTCAGGCCTTGAGAGCTTAGATCTAGGGTGTGAGAGAGTTTTCTGCCTGGAAATCACCTGAATACAAGTTGAGACCGAACGGACTCGCCGAGTTGATGAGCCGACTCGACGAGCCGGTTAGGGTTTTGTCCCGATGAACTGAGTCAGATGGTGACCCGTCGAGTTAGGGGTTAGCTCGTCGAGTTGGAGCTTGCCGGGGTTGCCATGAATCGACTGGACTCGACGAGTCTCCCGAGTGCACTCGACGAGTCTCCCGAGTGCACTCGATGAGTCTGGTCAAAGTTGGACCATTGACTGGAGTTGACTTCTGTTGACTTTAGGGCTTGGTCAAAATGAGTGAAAGAGGTCAGGGAAGGGTAGAATGGTCGTCTACCCACTTTTCAGAGATAAGAGTAGAATATTAATTAGAAATATTAATTGTGATAGGCGGAGGCTAGACCGAGGATTTCAGGCACAAGATTTTTACTAGCTATCTTACGAGGTGAGTCTTCTCACTATATTTTACCTAGAGTGGTAATTATGTGTGACCAGAGGGTCTTATGTACTTGCTTGAGATATGCATGATTGTGAGATATGTATTGTATGCTATATTGTTTGTTGCTTAGACCGGACCGGAGGGTCCAACGAACTATGAGGCCAGAGGGTTCTCAATCAGACCGGACCGGAGGGTCCAACGAGCTAGACCGGACCAGAGAGTCCAACGAGCTACGGGACTGGAGGGTCCCGCTGAGACACATAAACCGGAGGGTCTTACAGAGTATAGCCTCGAGTGGCGAATTGTTGTATGCGGTATTTTGGGGAACTCACTAAGCATTCGTGCTTACCGTGTTATGTGTTATGTGTTTCAGGTACTTCCGAGGATCGCGGGAAGGCTCCGACGTGATTGTACACACACTCTTGATATGGAACTATGATTGTGGATACTGGATTTAAATAATTGTATTGAAAACTTGTCGGTTGTTTTTGAGAATTAATGATGAGACATGTGTTTTATGAGTTTAAAATTGAAAATTTTGTTTTGAAAAATCTTGTCGTTACAAGTTGGTATCAGAGCCTTGGTTTGAGGGATTCGGATACACCTTCGGGCATATCTGGACTCAAACTGAGGATTTGAGGAAAGTTTTCAAAATGAAACAATTTTTCTAAAAAGAGTAAAAGATTTCCAGAACGAGCGGAAAAGAGCAGTGTGTACAATCAGCCAGCGCCCGAACGGTGATTTCCCAAAATACCCTTACGTTACGTGTTATGATATTATGATATGTGTTTTCATTGCTAGAGTAGGCTAGGTAATTCATATGTTAGGACTAGAGTGGCCTGATTTGTGATGCCTTAGCCTAGGAGTTTCTGCTGCTGTGAGTGGCTTTGAGTGCACTTAGGTAGCAGAGAGTAGCTTATGAGAAGTCTGCTAGAGAGTAGGTTGTGTTCAGAATGGTATAGAGTACTTGCGAGTTGGGATCCTAGGAGGAGGACTTGGGGTGGATACGGATACGATGTGGAAGGTGGTATTGGGCCCGTACTACTAAAAGCATCGGATCGGTAAGCATTCCAAGTAAGAACCCTCAGGGTGCTAAGGAACAAGTAGGAACGGTTGGTCGAGTATGAGTAATCTCGGTCGAGTCTCTGATTATTTTATGTTGTGTTTCAGAGGCATCATGGTGGTTACGCGCCACAACGCAGGAGACAGTGGTACCAACGGTACCAGTGATGAGGAGATTCGTAGGTTGATTCACGAGGAGGTGGCCGCAGCCATTCGAGCTGAGATACCAGAGATGTTTGGGTCTATCAAGACCACACTGATTGAGACATTTGACGAGCGATATGCTACTCTTACCGAGGCTGCTGTTGCTGCAGCCACCGCAGCCGTCGCCGATGCTAGGCTACAGGGGGGTGACTCGTTGCTGTACCGGGAGTTCAGCAACACGAAGCCACCAGATTTTGATGGGACTCGGGATCCAATAGCCGCGACGAGATGGATCTATGACATTGAGGGATGCGTCTACACATGTTCTTGTCCGGAGCATCTGAGGGTATGGTTCGCGCTGAACCAGCTTCGCTTGGGAGCGAAGGACTGGTGGAAGTTTGTGACAGCTGACTTTACTACTGCAGAGCTTACTGCGGTGACTTGGGAGAGGTTCACCGCTATGTTTCGAGATGAGTACGTTCCCCCAGTGGAGAGGGAACGGTTGGCCCAGGAATTCTTGTCCCTCAAGCAGGGGACTGAGTCTGTGACTGTGATCACACGGATGTTTCATGAGAGGGCGTTGTTTTGCCCTGAGCACGTGTCTACTGAGCAGGCACGTATGAGCCGATATCTGAGCATTCTGAGGAGAGACATTCGTGAGTTCGTGGCGAACTCGACATACCGAACATTTGCCGAGCTCCAGGAAAATGCTCGGAAGAGGGAGATTGAGCTAGAGACTCAGGTCAGGGAGGAGGCGGAGTCTCAGAGGAGGGATAGGCGCCCGACACAGTCCCAACCGGCGGCCAAGCGGGAAAAGCCCGCTGATTCGAGATCGGGAGGTCAGAAGGGCCGCACTTGTGGGAAGTGCGGCAAGAGCCATGATGGGGTGTGCAGAGCAGGTGTGTGTTACAAGTGTGGGAAGGAGGGGCATATCGCGAGGGATTTCCCCAAGGGATTTTCGGTTTGCTTCCATTGCAACCAGACTGGCCATAGGAAGGCCGAGTGCCCGCAGTTGCTTCAGGGATCAGCGCAGGGATCTGCACCTTCTTCTACTCGAGCTACAGAGAGTCGGCCCGTGAAGGCCGAGGCACCGAAGGCTCGCGGTAGAGCTTTCCAGTTGACAGCGGAGGAGGTCCGCGCAACACCCGATGTTGTGGCTGGTATGTGATCTTTTGCTTTTTCTTTCGTTTATATATGGTGCTTATCTGTGATATGTTTAGGTACTTTTGTTGTGAGTTATGTACCTGTTTTGGTGTTGTTTGACTCAGGTGCAAGTCGATCCTTCGTATCGCTAGCATTTAGTCATCACATCAGTATCCGACGTGAGGCGTTGAGTCGACCTTTGAGAGTCTCCATAGCTGATGAGCATGCTGTTTTTGCGACTGATGTGATCCGGGGATGTGTACTTGAGATTTTTGGAGTCGAGTTTCCGGTAGATTTGGTACCTATCGCAATGGGGGATGTCTGTGTTATCATGGGCATGGACTGGTTGAGTCGATTCGGGGCTATGATCGACTGTGAGCGTCAATTGGTGACCATCTGGAACCCTAGTGGGGGAGTACTTACAGTATTCGGCGAGGGTACCCGATTTGGGTCAGCATTTTGTTCGGCTGCTCGAGCGAGGCAGAGCTTGCAACATGGTTGCATGGCTTTTCTGGCGTATGTGTCAGATACGCAGGATGTTACGGAGAAACCGAGTGTTGTCGCTGAGGTTCCGGTGGTTAGCGAGTTTCCGGACGTTTTCCCCGAGGAGTTACCGGGTGTGCCTCCCGAGAGGCAGGTGGAGTTTCGTATTGATTTACTTTCGGGGGCGGTACCTATCGCCAAGGCGCCCTATCGCCTTGCACCGCCAGAGATGCAGGAGTTATTCTCGCAGCTCCAGGAGCTGTTGGGAGAGGGATTTATCCGGCCGAGTAGTTCACCGTGGGGAGCACCGATCCTTTTTGTCAAGAAAAAGGATGGCTCGCACCGGATGTGCATTGTTTACCGGGAGTTGAACAAGCTGACGGTCAAGAACCGTTATCCACTCCCGAGGATTGACGATCTGTTCGATCAGTTGCAGGGTGCATCTTGGTTTTCCAAGATCGATCTGAGGTCTGGTTATCACCAGATGAGGGTTCGTGAGGAGGATATTTAGAAGACAGCATTTAGAACTCGTTATGGGCATTACGAGTTCGTAGTGATGCCTTTCGGGCTCACCAATGCACCAGCAGCGTTCATGGATCTCATGAACCGGGTATGCAGGCCTATGTTGGATCGTTCGTTGATCGTGTTCATCGACGATATTTTGGTGTATTCGAGGTCTAGAGAGCAACATGATGAGCATTTGAGAGAGGTCCTCGGAGTATTGAGATCGGAGAGGCTTTATGCCAAATTCTCCAAGTGTGATTTCTGGTTACGGGAGGTCCAGTTCTTGGGGCACCTCGTTAATCAGAATGGGATTTTGGTCGACCCGGCCAAGATTGAGGCAGTTATGAGTTGGGAGGTGCCGGGATCCCCCACCGAGATCAGGAGTTTTCTGGGGTTGGCCGGCTACTACCGGAGGTTTATCAGAGATTTCTCCAAGATTGTTGTTCCTCTCACCAATTTGACCCGGTAGGGCGTTGCTTTTGTTTGGGGTCCCGAGCAGCAGACCTCGTTTGAGACTCTTCGCCAGAGATTGTGCGAAGCTCCAGTGTTAGCTCTCCCTGAGGGAATGGAGGACTTTGTGGTTTACTGCGATGCATCCATATCGGGGTTAGGTGCAGTGCTTATGTAGAGAGGGCACGTGATAGTATATGCATTGAGGCAGCTGAAGCCTCATGAGACGAGGTATCCCAACCACGATTTAGAGTTGGGGCAGTGGTACTCACCCTCAACATATGGCGCCATTACTTGTACGGGGTTCGGTGTACCATATACAAGGCCCACAAGAGCTTGAAGTATCTGATGGATCAGCCCAACCTGAATATGCGCCAGAGGAGGTGGTTGGACGTGGTAAAAGATTATGACTGTGAGATTCTGTATCACCCGGGCAAGGCTAACGTGGTAGCCGATGCCCTGAGTCACAAGGCGGAGAGTGCCTCGATTCGGGACATATGCATGAGGATGACAGTGATGACTCCGATATTGGATATCATTCGAGAGGCCTAAGCGGAGGCCGTGAGACCGGAGAACCGGAAGAGGGAGCGGGTGATTGGGCAAGTATCCGAGTTTGTGATGGATAGCCGAGGACTTATGACCTTTCGAGGTCGGGTTTGGGTACCTTATACGGGCGGAGCTCGTAGCACTCTGATGGAGGAAGCGCATAGGTCAAGATTTTCGATCCATCCCGGGGCCACTAAGATGTATTTGGATATGAAGAAAGATTATTGGTGGCCCTGTATGAAGAGGGATGTTGCTTGGGTGGTCGAGAGGTGCTTGACATGCCGCCGGGTTAAGGCGTAGCACCAACATCCACATGGTCCGTTGCAGCCTTTGGAGATTCCCCAGTGGAAGTGGGAGCAGATCTCGATGGACTTTATCACCAAATTACCGCTAACGGCGCGTGGAGTTGACGCAATCTGGTTGATTGTGGATCAGTTGACGAAGAGTGCTCATTTCCTTGCTATTAGTGAGAGCTCTTCTGCTGAGAGGCCGACAGAGATTTATGTGCGAGAGGTGGTAGCTCGGCATGGAGTGCCGACGTCCATAGTGTCGGATCGGGATGTGTGTTTTACTTCCAGATTCTGGAAGAAGTTCCATGAGGAGTTGGGAACGCGATTGCATTTTACTACTGCCTACCACCCACAGACAGACAGACAGAGCGGGCGAGCGAACGATTCAGACGCTCGAGGACATTCTTCGAGCATGTGTTATGGACTTCGGTAGGAGTTAGGACACATACCTACCCTTGGCTGAGTTTTCTTACATCAACAGCCATCACTCGAGCATTGGTATGCCTCCCTTTGAGCTCCTGTATAGGAGAAAGTGTCACACTCCCATCTGTTGGGGAGAGGTGGGGCAGAGAGTTATGGGCAGCACTGAGATAGTGCTGAAGACGACCGAGCAGGTTCAGCAGGTCAGACAGAGGTTACTGACGGTGCAGAGTCATCAGAAGAGTTACGCGGATAGACGACGATCTGAGCTTGAGTTTCAAGTAGGAGATTTTGTGCTCCTGAAAGTTTCTCCATGGAAAGGGGTAATCCGGTTCAGGAAGCGGGGCAAGTTGGGGCCTCGATATATCGGTCCGTTCAGAGTGACCGCCAGAGTGGGTAAGGTAGCATACCAGTTGGAGCAACCTGCGGAGTTGAGTCAGATCCATAACACCTTCCATGTGTCCCAGTTGTGGAAGTGTGTGGCTGATAAGACGGCAGTGGTACCATTAGAGGACATTCAGGTGGATGCGAGCCTGAATTACATCGAGAGGCCGATCGC
The DNA here is from genome assembly GCF_052849685.1 of Lactuca virosa. Lineage (NCBI taxonomy): Eukaryota > Viridiplantae > Streptophyta > Magnoliopsida > Asterales > Asteraceae > Lactuca > Lactuca virosa. The sequence continues at coordinate 76,861,655 of NC_136431.1, forward strand.
GATCTTGGGTCGAAAGGTGAAAGTTTTGAGGAACAAGGAAGTGCCCCTGGTTCAGGTCCAGTGGCAACATCGGAGAGGGTCCGATTTGACTTGGGAGCCGGAGTCATAGATGCAGGAGCAGCATCCAGAGTTATTTACGGAGCATGACTTCGAGGTATAAAGTTCATATCTTTCTCTCTTGTATGGCTAGATCTCATGGTTTTAGAGTTAGGGCTCCATTTCCATCTTATTTTGGGGACCTTGAAGGTTTTGAGCACCTTCATAGAAATAGACATCAGATCTGGACCTTGTGAGGTCCCTAGAGTCGAAAGTCCCCTGCTTTATTCAGCCATGTTAGCCCTTTGAATGAGAGACTTCTTCTCAAGCTTGTTCTTGGCATTTTTAGCCCTTAGTGCTATGCATGAACGTAAAGCTCGAGGCTTTACGTGATATTCAGGCCTTGAGAGCTTAGATCTAGGGTGTGAGAGAGTTTTCTGCCTGGAAATCACCTGAATACAAGTTGAGACCGAACGGACTCGCCGAGTTGATGAGCCGACTCGAAGAGCCGGTTAGGGTTTTGTCCCGATGAACTGAGTCAGATGGTGACCCGTCGAGTTAGGGGTTAGCTTGTCGAGTTGGAGCTTGTCGGGGTTGCCATGAATCGACTGGACTCGACGAGTCTCCCGAGTGCACTCGACGAGTCTGGTCAAAGTTGGACCGTTGACTGGAGTTGACTTTTGTTGACTTTAGGGCTTGGTCAAAATGAGTGAAAGAGGTCAGGGAAGGGTAGAATGGTCTTCTACCCACTTTTCAGAGATAAGAGTAGAATATTTGTTAGGATTAAAACCCTAATTGAGATTTGATGAACAAGATGCGGAAAATAAGAACAAACACAAATATGAAGATTAGGTCGAATGATCACTCGATTTATTGAATTATGAGGAACAAATTACACTTAAGAAATAAGAATCTAACTCTACAAGAAATCTCACAATGTGGCGGCTACATTTTGCCTCACTCTTAACCCTAATTGTGAATAATACATGACTATTTATAAGGAAAAGACAAGTCTTGGGCTTTTAACCTACACTTCATCAAGGGGCCCATTGCCATCATCCATGGAGTGCTTTGAAACCCTACACTCTCCCCCTCAAAGTATGGAATGGATGACAATGCTTTAACTTCCAAAACAAGCATCTAGCAAATAAAAAGATCTTGCAACGAGGAATAGATGAAGCAATCCACGAATCTTAATTCTTCAATAGTCTTCAAACACGGGCTCTAGGATATATAAATCAAGCACTGAAGTAATGTCTTTAAACTTCATTTTCGAATGTAATCCCAAAAAAACTTCATGAAAACCAAACCCGCCATAAAAACCCATTTCAGAACAAAGAAACCGAATCAGTTCTTGTCTTTGAAGAGCTCCCCCTCCAAGTCACAATGATCTTCAAATAAGCTAATGATATAAGCCATCAAAAAATATCATGTAACAACCCAAACTTTAAGATTCGTAATGCCACTTGATCAAGAAAATACCAGAAGTCGGAGATATAACAAGTCCTTAGATGAGCTCGATGAAGAACTTCTACTGTAAAAGCTACCTTCATAATTCTACCACAAGCTTTATCAAAAATCTTCAACTTTGAAAAGTCACAAATGCAATTTCGAATGGCCATACCAAATTCTCCCCCGATTTATAATCGAAAACGTGATTATAAAGCCTTCTAATGGTCATGAAAATGATCTTGAATGGATAAAAATTATCGTGCTCCCCCGTGACAAAATGATATACACAATGAAGTATAAAATCCGAAAAAGTCGTGAAAATTTGTCGTTATCACGAAAAACGACTTTCCGAACGGCCAAGACTTGATGGAATCTTTATTTTTTTGTTCACGAAAAAATATGTGCGTTAAAAAAAATCCAAAACTGTTCACCGGCCCTCAAATTTGCAAAATTTTCTGAATATTGGGCAGAAACTGTCACTCGCTGAAAGACAGGGGCTGGAATGGTAATTCTGCATCAATTTCCCCCTTTAATTGAAACAAAAACTGGACATGGTCCAAAAATACCAAACTGTGAAAACAACAGGGACCAAAAGTGCCAATTCGTTGGAGTTACAAGGACCAAAAATGTAACATTAGTCATCTTCATCCCCAATATATGCGACTGATAAAAGAAGGAACGATACCACCACGATTTGTTCATTCGGTTCGAGCACAAGCAACCGAAACCAAGTTCGGTCCAAGATCGTTGATACAAAAACGAAACCATGTTCGGTCCGAAATCCAATTTCATGACAAAAGCGAAACCTTAGCCAAACCGAATCACAGGTTCGCTTTCTGTTCTCCCCTCTTTCGTTCCAAGCATAATCACGCGAACCCAAATTCGTTCCAGGTACACCCAAAGCGAATCCGATTCCGATGCAATATTCATCATTCGCAGGTTCATTCCTTTTATCTTCGTTCAGATCGACACTTCTATTGCGAAGTCACTTTTCCATTACAATCGATCCTGATGACATTTGCTTTCCGAAATACAAACTCAAAGATCTTTCCAATTATGATTCGTCATATCAAGATCACCAAGTTCAACAAATACGAACCACTTAGGAATGATAATTGATAATCGATAGATATAAATTGCTTATATCATCGATTCATGAGAAATTTGTGATATACAAATAACATCAACAGATTCATCGATTATTTGAAATTAATTCATATTTATGATGAAATCGACAATCTCAGTTCAATGATAAGTCTGGATAAATCCACGAATCGCTAGATGATTTTCAAGATGAAAGTGATTCAATTGGAAAACAAAAATCAATTAAATAAAGAATAAATTTGATCAAAGATTGACATCATGAGAATCGTGATTCATAAAGGAGCTTGAATCGATTAACCAAAAAGCGATTAAGGCTTCAAATTGAATCCTCTGAACAATATCGATAATCGTGAAACAGTGAAGAACGTCAACAGGAAGACAAAACACGAGTGATGATTTGAGATAAAACGAACAATGACAAATTGAATTTGGGCTTGAGATAATCGGATGCACAGTAAAGTACCAAATCTTTGGGCCAAATCAAAAGAAATATAATAGATTGATTTTGGACTAAAAAATCGAACAGAAAGTATGAATGAAATACAAACAGGATTAAAATTTTACCCAGATGAATAGAGCAAACACCATAAATCTTCATGAACAGTAATTTGAACAGAAATCTTGATTCCATACCGCCAAAACACCAATAATCTTCAATATATGTGCAGAAAATCACCAAATCAAGAACCGATAGTTCAAAAATCAATAGATCTTCAAAGACCCGCTCTGATACCACTTGTTAGGATTAAAACCCTAATTGAGATTTGATGAACAAGATGCGGAAAATAAGAACAAACACAAATATGAAGATTAGGTCGAATGATCACTTGATTTATTGAATTATGAGGAACAAATCACACTTAAGAAATAAGAATCTAACTCTACAAGAAACCTCACAACGTGGCGGCTACATTTTGCCTCACTCTTAACCCTAATTGTGAATAATACATGACTATTTATAAGGAAAAGACAAGTCTTGGGCTTTTAACCTACACTTCATCAAGGGGACCATTGCCATCATCCATGGAGTGCTTTGAAACCCTACAATATTAATTAGAAATATTAATTGTGATAGGCGGAGGCTAGACCGAGGACTTCAGGCACGAGATTTTTACTAGCTATCTTACGAGGTGAGTCTTCTCACTATATTTTACCTAGAGTGGTAATTATGTGTGACCAGAGGGTCTTATGTACTTGCTTGAGATATGCATGATTGTGTGATATGTATTGTATGCTATATTGTTTGTTGCTTAGACCGGACCGAAGGGTCCAACGAACTATGAGGCCAGAGGGTTCTCAATCAGACCGGACCGGAGGGTCCAACGAGCTAGACCGGACCAGAGAGTCCAACGAGCTACGGGACTGGAGGGTCCCGCTGAGACACATAGACCGGAGGGTCTTATAGAGTATATCCTCGAGTGGCGAATTGTTGTATGTGGTATTTTGGAGAACTCACTAAGCATTCGTGCTTACCGTGTTATGTGTTATGTGTTTCAGGTACTTCCGAGGATCGCGGGAAGGCTCCGGCGTGATTGTACACATACTCTTGATATGGAACTATGATTGTGGATCCTGAATTTGAATAATTGTATTGAAAACTTGTCGGTTGTTTTTGAGAATTAATGATGAGACATGTGTTTTATAAGTTTAAAATTGAATTTTTTTTTTGAAAAATCATGTCGTTACATAATGTTTCTTGGTAATAAATACCATCATGTTTGTGAATACCCTTTAGCAACCAATCAAAGCTTTATGTTGGTTAATGTTAATCATTGGGGTCTAATTTGGCCTTAAAGATAGGCTTGCATTCTACGAGTTGAAACCCTTTGGTAATTCGACAAGTTCCTAAAAAACATTATTTTACATTGAATCACAACTTCATTCCACTTAGTTAATTGATCACAAGTTATGGCATCACTATTCATGAAAAATTCATTTCACTTAGTTAATTGATCACAAGTTATGGCATCACTATTCATTTCCTTCCCTATGTCAAGGTCGGACTCATGTAAAAGTTTTGGGTTGCCTACGTCAAAGAAATTGTCTTATATGCTATCGAGTTTCATGAGTTTCAATGTTAGTAAATTAAATGGGACCATTTTTGTGGTGTTTCATTTGCCCATATATTTTCAGACTATTTCTTATGAGGCCAAATATATTTACTTGAATCTCCAAATGAGCCGCTAAGTGTAATGGACATTTGAAATATAGGTGCCACTTCATTTGATTCTTGGAGATATCAAAATCCCTCAATTAACTACTCCCACTGATATTGACATTCTCAAGAAATTTGGCAAGCTTCATTTTTAGAATTCAGGTACTATGTGACAGATTATAAAACCGGTATGAAGAAGCAACTTACGGTTTTCATGTTGACTTTCTACAATTAAGGAGTCTAGAGTTTTGTTTAGGTCGGACATTCCATTCCCTTAAATTCCTTAAGCTTAGTTTTCTTCTTTTTGCAAATCTCAAAATATCTTACGAGATAGACTTTGAAATAACTTAATTCAAGATGTTGACCGCCGATTTGATTGCCATGGTCTATAGAAATTAGGCAAGTTAGTGTTTGTAAGCATATTTTCCACCATATCCATTATGGTTGTCTTCCTTCTCTCGAGGACATAGTTATGTTGAGAAGTATTAGGCATGGTATATTGGTTAACTATGTCATGATCTTTACAAAATTTAAAGAAAGATCCAGGGGCTTGACCAAAGTCCATATACTTACCATAGTAAACAACACCCATGTCTGATCTCATCACTTTAATTTTTTAGTTCAAGTTAATTTTAAACTCTTTCCTAAAACGTTTTAATTATTTTAGGAGATCCATACTTTTCATGCACTAAGTACGAATAAGAATGAAATTTTAAAGGTTATATGATTTGTGACTACTTATGTCTCATATAGAAGGTCTACAGATGTAAGTATCAAATTATGAACTTTTTGTAAATCCTTCCTTATTCCCTTTTATGCACATTGCATTTATTTAATCTTGAGAAGTCGAGTTACAGTATAACTTCGTCTTTTACAAGATGCATCATTCTATTTTTTATATGGCCTAAGTATGAATGCCACAATATAGATAAAGTCTTCACTTCTCAATTTATTTTACTTAAGTTCTCGTCAATAACGATATTAAAGATTCCATAAAATGGTTATTTAGTTATAATTTATAGAGATATTCATCTAAACAACCATATCCAACACTGAGGGAATTGAAACTAACAGCTATATTATTGTATCCAATCGTAAATGTATAGCCAACATTTGCTAACTTAGATACAAATAATTAGTTTCAATTTACATTCAATACATAAAGAGTGTCATTAAGACTTAAACAATAACCACTTTTTAAAAAAAAACATAATGAATGTAGGCTAATTGCTTCAATTTTTAATTCTTCATCATTCCTAACTTTAATTCCTAACTTTAATTGCTCCTTGATTCTAATCCAACTTGAATCCATGTAATAAAAGGAACACATGTACCATTAAAGCGATAATCAATCCATCATATAATTTAGTGACATTAAGATCATGAAACTCATAAATGCATACAATTTATCTTTCCTTGCAAACCATTCTTTCCTTTTATGGAAATGTCGTTGGGTACGCCCTTTGTTATTGCAAAATTTGCAATCAGGTTGCCTTGAGTCTTATTTTTACCCGTATTTTGGACCTTACTAGAACATTATTTTTCAATAACATGGGCATTGCCATTCCTTTTAATGATATTCAATTATCATAATTAAATATATACAAAGAAGCCAATAATGCCATTTAACGGGATAACAAAAACTAAAGCATATCAGTATACCTATTATTAACCCCAAAATAATAGGTTATATAAACATCTTACTCAAATATCAATTTCATTTTAGCTAGACAAACAATTGAATATTATGGCGTCCTTAACATTATACTACGCTACATAAATATTGCAATCACTTTCGGGCAGAAATGCAATATTTATGCCTATTATGCTTGAAATTCACTATTTTGGTCATTATTTAATTAGCCTTTGGGTTCCTCAAATAGTTACTTAATGTGGTGTCCAATAAACTTAAATATCAAACTTAAGCAACCTTTATTTGGACATATTTGGTCCAGTCACTTAGGCCTAACATTAAAGTTATCACTCATCATTTAACGATTACCATCTAGTTTATACAATGGAAATTTTGAGACATAAAATGGAAAATTAGAGATATAAAGCAGACAAAAGTTAGAAATTAAGTCTCAGTAAATATATCAAACAACATAATAATCATTAAACTGATGTATTAATCAGAAATTGAGTCTCACTAAATATATCAAACAACACAATAACCATTAAACTGATGTATTAATCGTACAAGCTACAATAGACCAACATTAATAATGAAAAGTTAAATAAATATTATTTTATTTATGTTTTTTATTATAAAGCAAAGAAAATGAATCACGTTGAACAACTTCCGTTCCCTTGACTTTCGGTTGAAGTTATAGCAAAATAAAACTCTGATTTATATAATTTAGATTTTATTCGAGAAGATTCAAATTAATTAGGTTAAGACTTCCATATTTCATATTCCCTAAATAAAAATAGTATTTGACAAACTATCAAATAATCAAATTAAAAACCTTTTGGATTAATTTACCATAATCCTAGCTGTGGGTAGAAGAAAAGGAGGCAAGGCCAAGCACCGCCCTCCCGGTAATAATATAACGACGGAGTTGTCACCGGACGTACTTTTGTTCCACATACTACCAAAGCTACCAGTGAAGTCTTTACGTCGTTTCAGGTTTGTTTCAAAACAATGGCACTCTTTCATAACAACGCCTGTGTTTGCCAAGATGCAACTCCACCATGTAATGATGTAAACAAAGACGAACATCAAAATCATCGCAAACTTCTCGTCTTATCTAACAGAATATTCCGCATCATCGACTGTGAAAACCTTAAAAATGATATTTTTTCTCTCAATGACCCTTTGCCATTCAAAGTTGACAACTTTTCAGTTGTAGCATCTTCGCATGGAATGGTATGCTCACGCATAGTCAATATGGGGAGAACTATCATGATATTCGACATCACTACAAGGATCGAGATCTTTGCAGACGACAATTCTGGACACTATACCGACGACATGTCGTTGGGAAAGGTTATCCAGACGATATTCGTTTGTAAAAAGTCTTCGACACAGCTCCGTCGGTAAAAGTCGAAAATGTCGCGGGACAAAAGTCGTCGGTACAGATCAATTAATGCTGACGACTTGTCATCATCAAAGGGTCGCCGGAATTGATTTTCGAGAAAAAAAAGTTATATTCTTAATATATCCCGACGACTTGTCGTCGGGAAAAGTGAAACCAATACCGACTACTTGTTGTCGGGAAAAGTGTAACCAATACCGACGACTTGTCGTCGGGAAAAGTAGGTGGCATACAACTTCCATTCTAGCAATACTGACGACTTGTCGTCGGGATTGGTGAAAACAGTTTTCACAGTTATAAGGCTATATCAACGACATGTTGTCGGTATAACCGTTTTTTTAATATTTTTCACAGGTTTTGTTATATATACCAATCTGTTTTTTAAAACAAATCCAATAATTATATATGCGAAATAATATCAAACACTTAATAAACAAAACATACCATTAAAATTCTAATTCTAATTCTACTACATAAAAAAAGTCTTTAAGAAACATTGTTCTCATTATCAATATTCTAGTTCTTCTCCTCCTCCTCCTCATTATCATCATCATCATCCTCAAGGTCGTTAGTTGTTTTGGGGTTATTTTGTGAAAACATATTAGGATTAAATTGGAATTGTGGCATTGGTTGTGGTTGGAAGTTAGGAATGACGGTCACGAAAGTGTTATTATACATTTGTTGCATCCGACATATGTAGCAATTGTTATTGCATGTGTTGCATTTGTTGGGTTAATACAACCACTTGGGGATTATCTGAAAATTGGAATGTGGAAGCTTTGGAACGTTTGGTATATTCATTTGGAAATAAATTATTGTTGATGCTTGGTTTCCTTCCAACTCCGCGAATATACCCGCGTATCTCACCGAGGGCACGAGCGAGACAATGTTCTTCATTTAACTTTTCGTTCTCCCCGAGCTCTGATTGCATCAACATCTTCTCTCGTTGAATGTTTTCCTAAAATAAAGAAAACAATAAACATACATTAATTAAAACAAATAACTAAATTTATACACTAAAATATGAATAATATACCTTAAACTAATAATAATAATAATAATAATAATAATAATAATAATAATAATAACATATTTATCAAATAACGTATTAACTTTGTTTAATACTTACCCAAGCTACTTCTGCTTGCGGTGTACACCAACCTCGGCTTTCTTTAAATTGCATTTGTCTCCAACCGTCGATATGTTGCGGTTCTTGTCCCTTTTCTCTCTAAAATAAGCCAAAAACAATTAATATATTTATATAAGTGTTAATAAAAATTTTATATAATACAAATAAATTTAATTACCTCCTCACGTCCTCTGTCTGCATATGTTCTACTTCCATGAGAACTTGTATATGGAAGTTTGGACCTACTTTCTTTACCTTTTTCGCACTGTAACCATCGTTCAAATAAAGAAGATCAATCATGTCATCCCAAGCTTGGTCGTCCATATCTTCCGGTGGACATTGTCTTGCACGTTCAAGATCATCATATCCGCCAAGCTCATCAAAATATTTTTCACAGTATGTTTATGTTCTTTATAAGCTCTTTGGCAATCGCCCTATACAACCGTTCGAACGGTTTCCCACATACATGTACCCCGATACATATCAAGATCAAAAAATGTCTGCAATAAAAAAACAAATTTAATTAGTAAAAAATATTTAAAAAGTATAAAAATTTTCACATATAAAAAGTATTGTGTACTTACTTCTATCTCAGGATACATAGCTTCATAGAATCAGAAAGGAACACGCCTCCAAGTCCTATAATGGAGTGGTACATGATTTGCCACATAGTTTGAGATAAACCTTGTTAACATTTTGCCATTATTATTTATGAATTTATAGGTCCCCCCATCGCTATCAACTTCCACGGGTAAAGGTTTGTTACCGCCAGCCTTGAACTTTTTTCGCATATTTAAACTTCTTCCCTTTACACGCCGACGAGTCGAGTTTGTTACATTGACACATAGAATTGAAAATTTAGAAACTTAACACTTTGAAAAAATATCCAATGTATTTAAGAATTTCATGTAACTTACAAGATTGACAACCCACCGGTATCTTGGATGCTCCCTCGTGTGGAGGTCAGTCCCCGTCGTCTCCTCCATGCCCCCTTGCAACATGTGTAGCCATCTATTTAACAAATATTAGAAAATATAATAAATATACTTTTAAAAAAACTTAAAACAATTTTAAGCAATCAAAATGTAAAACAACCATAACATACCATCAATCAGAATCATCACTAGAACAATATACATGTACAACATCATCATTAATGAATTCGTCATCATTTATGAAATCATCATCACTATCTGAAGAGTGTGTATCTAAAGTGTACATATCATCACAGTCATCAGAGTACGTATCATCATCATCGTCTAATTCGACAGCCAAGGAAAAATCATTTGATCGAGTTTCATTCACCACATCTATCTCATTAACACCGATACTTGGATGATTCCAAAGTTTTCGATGATGAACATCTTCCACAACTCTCGAGTTATTGTTTCGGGTAGGATCTTGGAGATAAAACACTTGTTTAGCTTGAGTGGCTAAGATGTATTGGTGATCATCATACCATGTTTTACCTACATACCACTCATGACTGGCATCGATAAAAACCATTTCTTTTTAGTAATGACACGTACATTACTTAATGATGCATTGAACCATTTACCACGAAAGAGTACAACTGAGTAGCCATGTAAATAGTGCAACTCTATGATGTCCTCTAGTTGACCATAAAATGGTGTACCGTCTACTCCTAATGTAAGAGTACCACTATTTTGAGTAGTGCGTTGGAGATCACAACTAAGCATAACAAATCGAACATCATTTACTATGAAGACAGTGTAAGAAGTTGCATCCAACGGACCATGTGCCAACGCCTTTAATTCGTTAGTACAGATCGAAGGCGATTCTCTTTCGATGTGACAACCCGAAATTTATTCCGTCACTGTAACCCTTTCCGTTAATAAAATTTATTTTATTATTAAAATTGTCCATTAACTTTTAAGTTAAATAATTCATCTAGGGTTATTGTCATAATTTCCCCATGTATAGGAAATCAATAAAATCACAAATAATACCCTCGATGATCCTTTGGAAAAATTTCTAGTTTACAACTAAGTCGGGTTACGGTCATTTGATCGGGTAAAATCTTAAACTCTGTTTAATGTCGGGATTGGGTGTGTCCCCACCTGGCCACTAACTCAAGGCCTATATAAAGGTTGAGTGGCCACCATTTGAGTCTTTTCCCACCTTAGAACTTTCTCTCTCTACACTCTCTCTCTAAAAATCGGATTTTTGCTCAAGAATCACTCATTCAAGCTCCAAAATCGTAAGTAATCCTTCCTAACTTGTTGTTTAACTTAACATGCATGCAAATCTATGGGTTAAACTCTCAAAAACTCCAAAAACTTGTGTTTACGGTTTGGGAACACCTCCCAAAACCGTAAACTTCCAAAAGGGGGTTTTGAAGCCCCAAAACCCTTCCAAACCTCTTCTAGTGTTTAGCTATGGCTTAGAAACTTGCATGGATGAACTTAGAGCCCCAAGATCATGACTTTTTGGGGGTAAACATGAGTTTACGGTCCATGAACATTCATGAACCGTAAACACCCCAAAATGGGGTTTTGATGCCCCAAACCCTCTCCAATGCTTGGCTAATGACCTAGAAACTTGCTGGAATGATCTTAGAACCCTAAAACATGGATTGAATGGTGCAAACATGAGTTTACGGTTTGGGAAGGTCTCCCAAAACCGTAAACACCTCCAAAGGGTGTTTAAGTGCCCTTAACACCTTGAATGGCTTACCTTTGGGTCTAGAACCTTGCATGCATGACCTACAACCATCAAAACTCATGAAAAATGGACACACGTAAGTTTACGGCCGTAAACCCATGTGTTTACGACCGTAAACTCCCCAGGGAGTGGTCCAAGGACCGTAAACTCCAAGAAGTGTCCATTTCTAGCCCCAATTACTTCCTAAGCCATGGATTCGAGTCTAGCATAATTCCTTGAGTAGTTTAAGACCTTTGAACACCCAATGGCACCATTACCATGAGTTTACGGCCGTAAACTCATGGGGACAATGGTCCAGAAATCGTAAACACACTTAAGTGTAACCAATTGAAGTGAAAACTCCATAGTGAGGCCATACACTCCTTAGATGCAACCTTTAGCACTCCTTGCACTTGAAACAAAGTGTCTTCATGCATTAGAGTGTCTTTACTTACCTAATTAGTGATTAAATAACTAATTAGATACATTTATGTATCACTACATGTTACATAGGATCCGTGTGTGTGTTCAAGTCCTCACTTGACACCTAGCATCCTACCCGACACTTCCATCCACTTCACTCATTGCAGGTGAGTTCATACCCCTTAATTAACCTTTTAAATGTTTTAAATGCTTTTATGGGGGGGGAATACAAGTTGAATCAATCAAGTTATAGTATCAATCACAGGTGATTTATAACTTGCAACCAAAAGGATTTTTATACTTTTAACTGCTTTACCAACAAAACTGCTTTAAGTGTTTATCAAACCCATTTTCAGGATAAATTGTTATAAAAACATTTCTAAACTCTTTTAACTCCTTCTGTTCCCAAACCACATCTACACCAATATATTTATATAAGTAAGACTTGAAGGACTTAGGACTAATAGCTCACCTTACTTCCTGTTCTTGTTTGATTGTGGACTTAGGGTATATTGTTATCTGTCCGACTGTCGTTGAATTCTTAGTTATATATTATATATATTCGTGTTGAATATTAAAGTCTTCACTTCAGTTCAATACCTTTGTGTATCAAAGGCATGCAACCAACCTTACTATTTAACTATAATAGGTATAGTTAAGGATTACTACTCGTGTATACTATTACAATGGTACCTACCAGAGTCCGAACAGTTATGAGTCAATACATGTTAAACACTATAAAAAGAGAATACTATATACTATACAAGAGAACACTTTATACACTATACCAGAAAGTACATTATATATTATACAAAGAGAACATACTACAACAGAATGTGACATACTATCTCTCTATACGACACTTCACTGTGCTATCACCGTGTAACCAGAGTCTCCTGGAGGGAGAGCGGGCATTATGTGTATAGATCTATACGGGACAGACACTCCCACATTCCGACTGCTAGCTACAGTCCGAGCCGACTAGGCCCAGGGGTGACAAAATGTCACATTTCTACAGATGACTCGGAGGGTCATCAGGGATTCGATCGTCAATCAGCATGGTTACATACAAGTTCACATTTCGACCTTTAATTAATACATTGAGAATTAAAGGCCAAACAGACTCCCCGAGGTGTATTGTACATTTAATACTACCTGGAGTCTGCATTTTCATTTCATTAGCTGGCAGTGATACTGCTGGAGTAAAACACTATTTTCCCAATTACTTTACATGAATGAAGTCTAAAACTATATTTTCCTACTAATAGTTTCTCTGGGAAAACTTTTACATTTTCAAAGGATCAAACACACATACAATCGGGTCTTGATAGAAGACCACTTTTACTGGAAAACATAGGGTTTCCTAGGGAGCATACTATTTTCCAACATTGAGATCAATTATTATACTACATGGTTGTAATCATTTTTATACAAGCAATGACACTAAATACTCATGAACTCACCAGCTTTATGCTGATAAACTCTTTCAAAATAACTTGTATTCTCAGGTCATCAGTAGACAGGTACAGATGCAGCTTTTGAGAAGATGGAGCGCATACAAGACTCCTCTTTAATTTGATTATACTTTTGGTGTCTAACAAACTGTACAAAACACGCTTGTATTACAATTATTATATTAATGCAATGGATGTTGTTGCTTGTCTTTACTATTATGCATTGTTATGATACTGTACATGACGTCCTCCACCCCAGAACGTATTCCGCCGTTCTCGGTTTTGGGGTGTGACAGATTGGTATCAGAGCATTGTTTATAGTGAATCAAGTATATCAACCCATAAAAGATATACGAACTATAAACACATCGGGATTAAAACACTCTGACCAAGAATATATACTATTAAATAAGAAAATATTTAACTAAGTATATATATGTACAATCCATTCATACAAGGGGTCAGTATCATACTAGAACAGAACAAAAGTATTAAGATTGTTGAACAGCATAATTGGGCTTAGAGACATATGGTCAAATCTGTGTGGATGTAGCCTAATCAACTACATTTTCCTATGAGTGACTAGCATGTGCCTAAGAATGGTTGTGGTGTTGCAGCAAGACTAAAAACTTACCAATGCTACTACAAGAACATCTGAATAAGAATACTATATGAGTATTCTGCATTTCCTGTAATTTACATATGTGAGAACTAAAAAGGTCGTTACTAGTAGGGCAATAGTTGCTAAGTGGATACACTACAGTTACATGTGACTAAGACGCTATAGACTTAGAATCTGTGATCTTTGCTTTACTTCCTGTTCCTTGTTTGGTTGTGGATTTAGAGTTAGGGTCACTTATTCGAAGGTCTATCCTGTCTCGATTACATGTAATTGGTATGCATTATGCAAGTATTGGGTCGACTAATAACGATCATCTTATAAGTATCTTAGGATTAGTACGTCTACTAACTATCTTCCCTCCATTCTTGCATAGATACAATGGCTAATTCAAGGGTAACCCAGAGAGGGGTGCCCGCCGCCAGCAGAAGATTATCTACTCATCCTCTCTCTTTCTAAGAAGAATAGCCTTCCCCTTCAATACCTCCGTCTCACCTGTCTGTAAAACATTCCCGACTTTGAAAGTACTATAACTAGCCCTCTAAACTGTCAACATTCTCCTTATGGTTTGATGTAAGACCAATTGTTAGGTCGTGTTCCCTGAACTCATTTTACATCAGTAATACCAGTAATATTGGCAGTTGTCTAATCTATTTGGAAGTTCATGCTCTTGTGTTTTCTTACTCTATTGATATGCATCTATCTAATTGTTGGACGATGACGATTTAATCCATGAAACACTCTCATCATACTTACAATTGATTCTCACTGTTGTCATCATCTTTTAAAAATTTTTCAGTAAAAGATGCCTCCTCGCAAGCGTCCGACCAGACGCACGCCTGTGGATCCAACACCACCACCACCTCCCCCACCGCAGTTCGACCCGGTGATGTTTCAAGCAGCTGTGACTGCAGCTGTGACCGCCGCGCTGGCGCAAGTCAACTCTGGTGGTGTTAGCGGAACGGGAACTGGCACAAACTCCAGCCATGGTGAAATCCACCCACGTGCACGAGAGTGCACCTATAAGGATTTCATCAGCTGCAAACCTACTTACTTCAATGGAACCGGAGGGATCCTTGCACTGTCCCAATGGATTGAGAGAACCGAAGCGATCTTCGAAATGTGCTCATGCCCCGATGGAAGCAAGATAAAATTTGCTGCTTGCACCTTTACCCAAAGGGCCTTGATGTGGTGGAATGGCCATGTCAAATCACTCTCCCTGGTCACAGCCAACGCCATGGGCTGGGACACACTGAAGGACCTCATGACGAGGGAGTACTGCCCGAGGGGCGAAATTCAGAAACTTGAGGAGGAACTCTGGAACCTCAAAATGCAGGGTTCCGACATCGTAGCCTATACGGCCAGGTTCTGCGACTTGGTGGCTCTGTGCCCAAACATGGTGCCCACCGAAAGCAAGAAAATCGAACGATACATCTGGGGATTAGTACCCCCATATCGAGGGAATGTTCTAGCATCACAACCTGCGACCTTTGACAGTGCCAAGGAATTGGCCCAGAGGTTGATTGATCATGAAGTTCCCTCCACTCCATCAGCTACTACAACCACCACTTCTGCCCCAACCCACACCTCCAACAACAAAAGAAAGCGGTGGGATCGAAAGAAAGGAAAATCAGCAAAATCCTCTTCCAATAACCAACAAACAGTGGCTGTCCACGCTGCCACTACTCCTACTGCCCCTGTGCCCGCCAAAACATATGCGGGGAATCTACCCAAGTGCGATAAGTGCTCTTTCCATCATAACGGCCCCTGCCGTGAGATGCAGTGCACCAATTGCAACCGGAAGGGCCATACAGTCCGGTTTTGCAGAGCACCTCCCAAACCCATTTCCCAAATTCCTAGTTCGGGAGCAAGCCAGGCCTGCTATGGTTGTGGCGAAGTCGGACATTTCAAAAGAAACTGTCCAAAGACTGGCAACGCGGGAGGAGCAGGAAGACTACTTGCTATTGGCCACAATGAAGCTGTAGCAGACCCCACCGTAGTCACGGGTACGTTCCTTCTCGATAACTCTTATGCTTGTATTCTATTCGATAGTGGGGCAGAAAGAAGTTTCGTAAATCAAAACTTTAAACACTTACTCAAACAAACACCGCGATCACTGAAAGAAACATTCGTCGTAGAAATGGCTAACGGTAAGACGGAAAGTTCTAACGAAATCTACATGGGTTGTACCCTCACGCTAGATAATCATTCGTTTCCTATCGACCTCATACCAGTAGCGATCAAAAGCTTCGATGTCATCATAGGCATGGACTGGTTGAGTCTCCATCGTACCGATATCTTGTGCTTCGACAAGGCCATCCGTCTGAATCTACCCTACAACGAAACGTTAATGATCTATAGAGACAAACCCAGTACGAGTCTTCGTATCATCTCTAGTATTCAAGCTCAGAAGTACCTGCGTAAGGAATATCGTGCATTCCTTGCACACGTCGTCGACACGAGCCAGAAAACGAAAGACCTAAAAGACTTCCCCGTAGTACGCGATTTTCCCGACGTCTTTCCAGAAGAGCTACCAGGTTTACCTCCGCAACGTCAGGTCGAGTTCCGAATCGACTTACTCCCCGGAGCTACCCCCGTAGCAAAATCGCCTTATCGCCTAGCGCCTGCTGAGATGCAAGAACTGTCCGGTCAACTTAACGAACTGCTCAGCAAGGGCTTTATAAGACCAAGCTTCTCACCCTGGGGAGCACCAGTCTTGTTCGTCAAGAAGAAAGACGGATCGTTCCGCATGTGCATCAACTACAGAGAACTCAACAAGCTGACGGTCAAGAATCGTTACCCTCTTCCTCGTATAGACGATTTATTTGACCAACTGCAAGGGGCGAGCTACTTTTCCAAGATTGATCTAAGGTCCGGGTATCATCAGTTACGAGTGCTCGAGGAAGATGTTCCGAAAACAGCCTTCCGAACTCGTTACGGACACTACGAGTTCGTAGTAATGCCGTTCGGACTGACCAATGCGCCCGCAGTATTCATGGACTTGATGAATAGAGTATGTCGTCCTTACTTGGATCAGTTCGTCATCGTCTTTATTGATGACATACTTATCTACTCTCGAAGTGAGGAAGAGCATAGCGATCATCTGCGACAAGTCCTAGAAACCCTACGATCGGAGAAGCTTTACGCAAAGTTCTCTAAGTGCGAATTTTGGATCCGAAGAGTCGAATTCTTAGGACACGTGGTTAGCGAAGAAGGAATCCACGTGGACCCATCCAAGATTAAAGCTATTGAGAACTGGTCAGCACCGAAGACGCCTACAGAAATTCGCCAATTTCTAGGCCTCGCTGGCTACTACCGAAGGTTCATTCAAAATTTCTCTCGGATTACGAAGCCTCTTACGACATTGACCCAGAAAGGCGTGGCCTTTGACTGGGTAGAGAAACAAGAGAAGGCATTCCAAACCCTAAAACGAGCCTTGTGCATCGCACCGATACTGTCCCTCCCCGAAGGGATAGAAGACTTCGTAGTATATTGCGATGCATCCAATCAGGGGCTCGGCTGTGTTCTGATGCAACGAGGTAAAGTCATCGCCTACGCCTCAAGACAGCTGAAGACACACGAGGTCAACTACACCATGCACGACCTCGAACTAGGAGCGGTTGTGTTCACCCTAAAGATCTGGAGACACTATCTGTATGGTACGAAGAGCGTCATCTATACCGACCACAAAAGCCTCCAACACATCTTCAACCAGAAAGAACTCAACATGAGACAACGACGGTGGGTCGAGCTACTCAATGACTACGAATGTGAAATTCGTTATCATCCGGGTAAAGCCAATGTAGTAGCAGACGCTCTAAGTCGGAAAGATTATTCTGGTCGAAGAGTCAAGTCATTAACAATGACTATCCATTCGCGTCTCTCCGCACAAATAAAGGAGGCTCAGTTCGAAGCCTTGAAACCTGAAAATATAGCAGGAGAATCCCTGCGAGGAATGGATAAGAACCTACAGGTCAAGGGTAACGGAACCTTATATCTCATGGACCGGATCTGGACCCCGAGACACGGTGGCTTCAGAGACTTGGTCATGAAGGAGGCGCACAACACTCGATATTCCGTCCACCCGGGTTCAGATAAAATGTATCTGGATCTCAAGAAATTATATTGGTGGCCTAATATGAAAGTGGAGATCGCTACCTTCGTAAGTAAATGCCTTACTTGCGCCAAGGTCAAGGTCGAATACCAGAAACCATCAGGTCTACTCCAACAACCGGAGATACCTGAATGGAAGTGGGAGCGGATCACTATGGACTTCATAACCAAGCTACCCAAGACGACGGGTGGGCTTGATACCATATGGGTCATCGTCGATAGATTGACCAAGTCCGCACACTTCCTACCCATCAAAGAAACTGACAAGATGGAGAAACTCACAAGAACATACATCAGGGAGATCGTACGACTACATGGTGTTCCTATATCTATTATCTCCAATAGGGATAGCAGATTCACTTCGAGGTTCTGGCAGTCCCTACAAAGCTCCCTGGGAACGAGGTTGGACATGAGTACAGCCTACCAGCCTCAGACTGACGGACAAAGTGAGAGAACCATCCAAACTCTGGAAGATATGCTGCGAGCCTGTGTGATCGACTTTGGTAAGGCCTGGGATACCCACTTACCCCTCGTCGAATTTTCCTACAACAATAGTTATCACACGAGCATCAAAGCTGCTCCATTCGAAGCCCTCTACGGCCGAAAGTGCAGGTCCCCTCTGTGCTGGGCTGAGGTGGGTGACACTCAAGTAGCTAAAGGACGAGTTCCTGAAAGTACTCTCACAGGTCCAGAGATCATTCGGGAAACAACGGAGAAGATCGTCCATATCCGTGAACGATTGAAAGCCTCCAGAGACCGACAGAAAAGCTACGCAGACAAACGAAGGAAACCTTTGGAATTCCAGGTGGGAGACCGGGTCCTTTTGAAAGTCTCACCCTGTAAAGGCTTGATACGCTTCGGAAAGCGTGGAAAGCTGAATCCAAGATACATAGGACCCTTAGAGATCCTCGCTAGGATCGGTCCCGTAGCCTATAAACTCCGATTACCTCATGAACTTAGCAATATCCATCCTGTCTTCCACGTCTCTAATCATAAAAAGTGTCTTTCCGATGAGACCCTTGTGATCCCTCTTGATGAGATCAAGATCAACGAAAATCTGAACTTTGTGGAAGAACCAATCGAAATCATGGATCGAGAAATCAAACGAACGAAACAAAGCCGCATCTCGATAGTGAAGATTCACTGGAATGCCAAGCGGGGACCCGAATTCACTTGGGAGCGCGAAGCCTCGATGAAACAGAAATATCCTCATCTCTTTCCAAATCCATGATTTGTATCTTAAATTTCGGAACGAAATTCCCTCTAACGGGGGGGGGGGGGGGGGATGATGTGACAACCCGAAATTTATTCCCTCACTGTAACCCTTTCCGTTAATAAAATTTATTTTATTATTAAAATTGTCCATTAACTTTTAAGTTAAATAATTCATCTAGGGTTATTGTCATAATTTCCCCATGTATAGGAAATCAATAAAATCACAAATAATACCCTCGATAATCCTTTGGAAAAATTTCTAGTTTACGACTAAGTCGGGTTACGGTCATTTGATCGGGTAAAATCTTAAACTCTGTTTAATGTCGGGATTGGGTGTGTCCCCACCTGGCCACTAACTCAAGGCCTATATAAAGGTTGAGTGGCCACCATTTGAGTCTTTTCCCACCTTAGAACTTTCTCTCTCTACACTCTCTCTCTAAAAATCGGATTTTTGCTCAAGAATCACTCATTCAAGCTCCAAAATCGTAAGTAATCCTTCCTAACTTGTTGTTTAACTTAACATGCATGCAAATCTATGGGTTAAACTCTCAAAAACTCCAAAAACTTGTGTTTACGGTTTGGGAACACCTCCCAAAACCGTAAACTCCCAAAAGGGGGTTTTGAAGCCCCAAAACCCTTCCAAACCTCTTCTAGTGTTTAGCTATGGCTTAGAAACTTGCATGCATGAACTTAGAGCCCCAAGATCATGACTTTTTGGGGGTAAACATGAGTTTACGGTCCATGAACATTCATGAACCGTAAACACCCCAAAATGGGGTTTTGATGCTCCAAACCCTCTCCAATGCTTGGCTAATGACCTAGAAACTTGCTGGAATGATCTTAGAACCCTAAAACATGGATTGAATGGTGCAAACATGAGTTTATGGTTTGGGAAGGTCTCCTAAAACCGTAAACACCTCCAAAGGGTGTTTAAGTGCCCTTAACACCTTGAATGGCTTACCTTTGGGTCTAGAACCTTGCATGCATGACCTACAACCATCAAAACTCATGAAAAATGGACACACATGAGTTTACGGCCGTAAACCCATGTGTTTACGACCGTAAACTCCCCAGGGAGTGGTCCAAGGACCGTAAACTCCAAGAAGTGTCCATTTCTAGCCCCAATCACTTCCTAAGCCATGGATTCGAGTCTAGCATAATTCCTTGAGTAGTTTAAGACCTTTGAACACCCAATGGCACCATTACCATGAGTTTACGGCCATAAACTCATGGGGACAATGGTCCAGAAACCGTAAACACACTTAAGTGTAACCAATTGAAGTGAAAACTCCATAGTGAGGCCATACACTCCTTAGATGCAACCTTTAGCACTCCTTGCACTTGAAACAAAGTGTCTTCATGCATTAGAGTGTCTTTACTTACCTAATTAGTGATTAAATAACTAATTAGATACATTTATGTATCACTACATGTTACATAGGATCCGTGTGTGTGTTCAAGTCCTCACTTGACACCTAGCATCCTACCCGACACTTCCATCCACTTCACTCATTGCAGGTGAGTTCATACCCCTTAATTAACCTTTTAAATGTTTTAAATGCTTTTATGGGGGGGAATACAAGTTGAATCAATCAAGTTATAGTATCAATCACAGGTGATTTATAACTTGCAACCAAAAGGATTTTAATACTTTTAACTGCTTTACCAACAAAACTGCTTTAAGTGTTTATCAAACCCATTTTCAGGATAAATTGTTATAAAAACATTTCTAAACTCTTTTAACTCCTTCTGTTCCCAAACCACATCTACACCAATATATTTATATAAGTAAGACTTGAAGGACTTAGGACTAATAGCTCACCTTACTTCCTGTTCTTGTTTGATTGTGGACTTAGGGTATATTGTTATCTGTCCGACTGTCGTTGAATTCTTAGTTATATATTATATATATATTCGTGTTGAATATTAAAGTCTTCACTTCAGTTCAATACCTTTGTGTATCAAAGGCATGCAACCAACCTTACTATTTAACTATAATAGGTATAGTTAAGGATTACTACTCGTGTATACTATTACAATGGTACCTACCAGAGTCCGAACAGTTATGAGTCAATACATGTTAAACACTATAAAAAGAGAATACTATATACTATACAAGAGAACACTCTATACACTATACCATAAAGTACATTATACATTATACAAAGAGAACATACTACAACAGAATGTGACATACTATCTCTCGATACGACACTTCACTGTGCTATCACCGTGTAACCAGAGTCTCCTGGAGGAAGAGCGGGTATTATTGTTGGATTAGTGTCTAAGTCCATAACTATTTTGGTATGTACTTGACCCGATGGTGCATAGTCCTTTTGGGTTGCCTTCACCAAAGCAACTTGATAGGATGAATTATGGAGAGAAAGGATTAAATATGATTTATTAATATATTATGAGAATAATATATTAAAGGAGAAATCATATTGTTTAATTAATATTAGTCAAGAATTAATTGGTAATTAGTTTTGTGGCTAAAAGAGATTAATTAAACTTAAGGGACTAGAACTGGAAATTGTATAATAGTTGAATATTGAGCTAATGGACTACATATTAAAGGGGTGGACGAATTCTATGGGGAAACCCATTAGAAATCGTCCTAGGCCTTTAAGGAAGGAGTCCATGGGTTGCTTAGGGCTTAAGCATCCAAATTAGGGTTTCCTTGTTTGATAACCCTAATAGCCTCTCTATTTAAAGGACCCTTATGGCTCAAAAACGTGGTGAACTTGTTGATTAGGGTTTCCACACGTTTTTGGTAGCCTCCTTCTCTTCTCTTCTTTATCCTCGTGCTCTTGGTGTTTGTGAACCATTAGAGGAGTGACATTTGTGACTCTAAGCTTTCTAAAGTCATTACAAGAAGGATTTGAGATTGTTATTGATACATAACAATCAAGGTATGATCTAAACCCTCATTCATATGTTATATTGATTATCATATACTAGATCTAGGGTTTATAGTCTTGGATGAATTGCATATACAATAGAGAAACCTAGATCCAAGCATTAGGGTTTGTATGAGCACATAGGATGTTCTTATGGCTAAAACCCATCAGTGGTATCAGAGCCTTGATTGGTTTCTATTGTATTGATGCCTTGTATGTTTGTTCAAGTTGCAAAATCGATTTTTTGCCAACCTGCCTGATGAACTCGGCGAGTCCCATTGTGGACTCGGCGAGTAGGCTCCTACTCGGCGAGTCCATGGAGGTACTCGGCGAGTTCGAGCGTCAGAAAGAGGGGATTTCGGGATTTCTTGCTGTTTTACTCATGGATACTTGCCTTATCTGTTTTAGATCATTAAAATCCGATTTTATACATATTTATGAGTATATCCTTGATTAAAAAAAAAAAGATAATTACCAATTGATTAGATAATAACTTCCTTATATGATAAAGTTTGATTATTTGTATTAATTGGGTAACTTATTTTGCAAGAAATTGAAATTAGCTCAAATATAGATAATGATGAAATTAATTGTTTAATTTATATTATTTGTTATTTGATCCTTGTGTTATGAAAAGTTTCAATTTTCCCCTCTTAGGTTTTATAGTTTAAATTTGAACTCAAAAGTTTTGTTTTGAAATTTAAATAGTTGAAACCCTAATGTTTTGAAATGTTTCAAAACTTGCCCTCAAGTTTTGGAATTTAAAGGTTGATTAAAAGTTTAACTTAGGAATGTTAAATTCTAAAACCCTAATATTGTTTTTTGAAAAGTTCAAATCACACCCTTATGGTTTTATAAATTAATTAAGGTGTATAATTAAAAGAGGTTTAATAAATCCATAAAGTTTTGGTTCACAATTTAATTGAATTAAAAGTATAATTGTTAATTTTGACCACCTAGTATTTTAAAAGTGTAAAATACACCCTATACTATATATATAGCATTAAAAGTCTAACATTATATATATGTATGAGTAAAAGTCAGTCTTACCGTTAGTAGGCCTCATTCACGAAGCTGGTCTATAAGGGGTGTTTAAGGAAATTGCCTATAAAATGGCGATTGAATGGGTATCCACTCTTACCCACCGCACTCTTGACTAGTGGAGGGTCGTTAGCCGAACGGGTAGGATAGGACAGAAACCTTCCATTATAAGTATAATGAAGTACAAAAGTAACTAAATGTTTTACAAATTCCCAATCTTAGTTACTTTAGGCAAAAGTGAATTGATGCAATTCCATGAAATTACACTTTATACCCTTGCAAAGACGTTAGTGGAGCGTGTGTGGTTTACCGGCACACTAAATGGTTCCAAGCAAAGGTAGCAAAGGGTGACTCAATGTTTGTCATAGCTCGATGGAGCGTGTGTGGTTTACCGGCACATCGAATAGGTGACTGTAACATGTGGGGGCACCATGTAGATTTGCATGGTTATTCACACCCGCTTTGTGATCCTCGGCATCCCAGTCACAAACTAGAGGGGCATATCGAGATTTAAACATGCCATTGAAATGTTCAATGAATCTCAAAGGATCTAGGAGTTTTCATAAATTTAAAACTTAAATTTCTTTTCGTTTTTCATGGTGGAAAATTAGTGAATCGTCATTCACTTACCTTCAAATATTCTGCAACTAGATTACGACATCCCTTTTCTAGGTTGTAGCGTATTGTGTTGGGTCCTAGCCTTAATATCTCATTTGGGTGATTTATTAAGGACTCAATCAATCAACTAACTTGAATTTGTTTTCTCCCGTTTTGTAGATGTCAAAGTATGACAACTATGGTCTTCCCAAATCCCGTGGAACAAGCATTCCACATGAAGATGATATTCCACGATTCGATCGAGGAACAAGAGATCATGCTTCACTTCCTCCACCTCCTCCAATTATTCTCCCTAACCCACAAGTTCGAAGGCTTGAAAAGTTCAAGCTCACTCAAGCCCTTTTGGCAAGTAAACATGAAGAAGGAAAGTCAGTGTGTGCACACGTCCTAGGGATGAAGTCACACATTGATAGGTTAAGAATGTTGGGATCCATTGTCTGTGAGGAGATGGCTGTTGACTGGGTTCTTCAGTCACTTCCTAATTCGTATAGTGAGTTCGTAAGAGAGTACTATATGATGAACCACGACGTGACCCTCATACATCTCACCTACATGCTTATTGCTGCTGAATCAACAATGATTTGGCGCAATGAAAAAGCAAAGTTGATTGGTGAATCTGCATTCCAGTCCTCTATGGATATAGGCAACGGCAACGAAAGGCATGTCATGATCAAAAGGTTTGATCATAAGAGAAAGGCAAAGTCTGAAGTAGTTCCATGTGCTATTCCAAAAGAGTCAATTTGCTTTTATTGCCAAGAGAAGGGGCATTGGAGACGAAGCTGCCTTATTTACCTAAGAGATCTAAGAGATGGGAGAGTCAAAACGTATGGCTCTACTTTAGGTAAAATCCATTAACTAACTCTTTTAAGTTCCTATTCTAGATTCTTAATACATGATGTGATGAGATTACATTTGATGTTTTGTCGAAGAAAAGAGAGGAAGCTTAAGGGAAGAAGTGAGCGGAATCTAACCGTGAAGAAATGGATTTCGATCGCATTACTTGAAGATTAGATTCTTAAGCTACTACTTAGAGTTAGAATAAGATTGCTAAGAAATATGTATTAGCATAGTTTTTCAATGAATTGCATTGTAAGGACAAATTTTTCCGCAATAAAATAAATTTTGATTTTATATTATTTATTTATCCTTGCAATGGCGTGTATGAAAAATTGATGTTTGAATGTTTCTATTATTAGCAATAATGGATTTGATTCTTAATTATGTTGTTAATAGTGGAAATGTCAAGAATTTACCAAATAGGGAGAGTTTCTCATCGCCCAGGTTTCAAGTGGATAGAAACTTGGAATCATGCAACTTGGTTGCACGATGAATGAGAAATTTCATATTTGGAAATTAGACTAATTCATTGACAAAGTGTCAAGTGAAAGACTAGAAGATCAAGTACACAAAGTTGTGTGTTGATCAAATCCACCACAAGAATAATAAAGATATTCGTCATAATTTACTAAAAGTTTAGTAAATGTGATTATACTTACAAGATTAAGTGTAATTCTGAATTGATTGAAAAAGTTTAAATCAATAGCAGAACGAATAAGAAGAATCAAGTAGGCAAAAAGATAAAAGTTTCTCTATTCTAAGAAGAAGGGAGAGTACCTTTTATGCTTTATGATATGTCTTAATGATTAAGAACCATATCTCAATTGATCCTCTAAGTGAGTCTTAGTTCAACTGTATGTCTGAGAAGAGGAACCAAGAATTGAAGAAATGGTTAAATCAAGAAGTCAATCATACTTCTGGCCAAAACAAGTCTTAAAGTTAAGATTGTGACATTGAGTGACAAATCTTAAGAAGGTTTATAACATTCGTCAAATGTAGAATTTGGAAAAAGGTTTTCTTATTCTCGCACATTTGAAATTGGAAAGTTGTGATGTCTTGGATAAGACAAAGACCAACTAGGACCAATTTTATGAAATGTTTTGTCTTGATAAAAGCTACACTAACTCTTGAATATTTGTTTGTCGAGAAATGTTTACTGACAAGAGAATCTTATATGTCAAGGAGTCAGTGGGAGTCTTAATGGTCTTAAAAAGTTTCAAGAACTAATCAAGAATAAACCTTATCGATCATCACTAGCACACGAGTTGAGGTCTACAACCTATCGTGTTGACACTATATTGTTTCTGTGCCATTCCAATTAAGTTAATTATGCATGTGAGCCCTATGAGTTCTCATTTGAATGCATAACAGGCAAGGACCTTGATCAATGAAAAGTACATTGATAGGAAAGGGTGTACTGCTTAACTAATTGAAAGACATGGTGGGCAGCCGTGTTACCATAAGGCAAGAAATCAAGATTGAAAAAGTTCGGTCCATATGAGTTTGAATTTGTCGTAAACTTTAGTTTTGACAAATTCACATGGATAGGAACACATACACCATTAAAATCTAAGTGTCATAAGATTCCCTCCTTCATGAAAATGACTGTGAGGAAATGCTTTCACTAAAAGAGATTTTAAGAAGATCGTGATTGTGAAATTGTATTCTCGAATTCGATTATGGTTACGGTATCCCTTTCCATGATTCGAATTGTGAGATTTGGCAATTAGTCTGAATTGTTTAGACACACATATGAGCTATCTAAGGCAAAGGTGTATAAGTTTAAGAAGCCTTGATAAAAGATTATCAAAGCATTAGGTATTAGAAACATGAACTTAAGAAATTCAATAGGTATTGTCTTTCTGAAAGTTAAGCTGTTTCTGAATACATGTCAAAGCTAGTGGGAGCATAAGTGTTATGTTTACAATAATCATCGTGATAGTGGGAGCATAAATGTTATGATTGCAAGTATTGCAAGTTAGCAATATTAATTATAGAAAACAAGAATCATACTTTGCAAAGTTGTAAGGGTTGAATAGTTGTTTTTCTATAATTAAGGGAGAGAATATTATGCTTCATTTCAAATCTAAAGGCTTAGGTTGTGGAATGTTAATAAATTTAGTCAAGGATACATAGTGTGTTCTTAAATTTCGATTATGATTACGGCATTCCTCTTTATAGATCGAATTGTGAGAACGTAGCACATAAAATATTATGGCAGAAGATTGATAAAGTATCAAATCTTCATGTAAGACATTATGCATCATGTCCCATACGCTTCGGGTATAGGATCGATTGCAAATGCTATAATATTTGACCATTCTAAAATTTTCCAAATGTCTAGCGCATTTAGAGGGAAAAGGACAAGAATAGGTTTTGACTAAGATAATTAAACAACTATCAAAGGACAATCCAAGGTTCGCCGAGGATTGGTCGCTTGTGAGTAGTTGGAAGTATAGTATTGAATGGACCATATCGACATTATTATGAATAGAAAAGATTCTATTAAGAATAAGTTGTCATATGGAAAATATGGAAATGTTTCCATATTGGAAGTTGGATATTGAGAGTCTATGTCTAGATTAGAAATTTTATGCGAAAGAATGTTCAAAGGAATGTACTTTGAGTGAGAGACATCACATCTATGGAATTGTCTTGTAACAATCTCCGATAGAGGACTTTGAAATTTCATTGGCAGTAGTCATTGTGACTTTTGTGCTATGACATTACGAAAGGATCATTGCATAAAATGTTAGAATCTAGCATATTCTATAAGTGGCAAGAATTTGATATTCTTTCACTTGTGGAAAGGATTAGGAGTTGTGAAATGAGTATGATTGGAAATGTGTTCATTTGATCTATTTCACAAAGTAAGAACCATAGGTAAGCATTGTGTACATGCTAAGAGCATAGGACAAGTGTAGTGATAATTCAAGTAAGAAGTTGATTACCCGAAACAACAAATAATGAGTAATCGATATGGTGATAAATAAAAGGTGTTTTATTTATACTCAAGGGTTTGGGACCATATAGGATTAGTATTATTCTTATGTTTCACTTTGCATGTTTTGACTTCCTGAATAATTAATTATTTCAGAATAATCGAATTATTCAAACGGACCACAGTCGTTCATATGTTGGAAGTAGGTATGAATGAAGACTGTCGTGAATTAGTGTGTGGATTGTCTAAAGAGTATTAGACATAAGCAAACGTTTGCTGCAACGTTCATGAGTGCTTATGAATATGATTTGAGCATTGGATTAAACCCACGCTCACTTGGATCACTTCATGGATTTTATCACGAGTGATTGGTGAGACGATAACATCTTATATTCTTGAAACCGAGATGTGTGAGTTGTATCTTGCGAGTCGGTTACACATTGATAATATGTAAACGCACCAGTAACTTGGTGTTATAAAACATATTGTTGTGTATGATTCGGTGAGTGAGTGCAAGCGAGCATTGAATCAAAGTTTATCCGTTCCTTTTATCCAAAGTAGGGTGAAAGCGATATATGTGGGCCCCTCGATGATTTAGTGATGGCACCTAAGTGCTTGGCCAAGCCGGGACTAAATTGATGTGTTCAATTGTAGTCTGTTGTCAGTCGTCATAAATCTGAAGTCGGGAAACAGCACATAGACAGAGAGAATGATTTAGATCCATGTCTCAGTCTATACGATATCTAGAATGGAGGAATATATGATCCCTTATCTAAAGGACACGCGTATCTGATAAGATCAGAGTTGACAGCGGCTTTGGAAAGCTACGATTGCAGATCAAGATCTGAAGTCATACGCAAAATAGTTATTAGACTTATCCAAGTGGGAGACTGTTGGATTAGTGTCTAAGTCCATAACTATTTTGGTATGTACTTGACCCGATGGTGCATGGTCCTTTTGGGTTGCCTTCACCAAAGCAACTTGATAGGATGAATTATGGAGAGAAAGGATTAAATATGATTTATTAATATATTATGAGAATAATATATTAAAGGAGAAATCATATTGTTTAATTAATATTAGTCAAGAATTAATTGGTAATTAGTTTTGTGGCTAAAAGAGATTAATTAAACTTAAGGGACTAGAACTGTCAATTGTATGATAGTTGAATATTGAGCTAATGGACTACATATTAAAGGGGTGGACGAATTCTATGGGGAAACCCATTAGAAATCGTCCTAGGCCTTTAAGGAAGGAGTCCATGGGTTGCTTAGGGCTTAAGCATCCAAATTAGGGTTTCCTTGTTTGATAACCCTAATAGCCTCTCTATTTAAAGGACCCTTATGGCTCAAAAACGTGGTGAACTTGTTGATTAGGGTTTCCACACGTTTTTGGTAGCCTCCTTCTCTTCTCTTCTCTTCTTTATCCTCTTGCTCTTGGTGTTTGTGAACCATTAGAGGAGTGACATTTGTGACTCTAAGCTTTCTAAAGTCATTACAAGAAGGATTTGAGATTGTTATTGATACATAACAATCAAGGTATGATCTAAACCCTCATTCATATGTTATATTGATTATCATATACTAGATCTAGGGTTTATAGTCTTGGATGAATTGCATATACAATAGAGAAACCTAGATCCAAGCATTAGGGTTTGTATGAGCACATAGGATGTTCTTATGGCTAAAACCCATCAATTATGTGTATAGATCTATACGGGACAGACACTCCCACATCCCGACTGCTAGCTACAGTCCGAGCCGACTAGGCCCAGGGGTGACAAAATGTCACATTTCTACAGATGACTCGGAGGGTCATCAGGGATTCGATCGTCAATCAGCATGGTTACATACAAGTTCACATTTCAACCTTTAATTAATACATTGAGAATTAAAGGCCAAACAGACTCCCCGAGGTGTATTGTACATTTAATACTACCTGGAGTCTGCATTTTCATTTCATTAGCTGGCAGTGATACTGCTGGAGTAAAACACTATTTTCCCAATTACTTTACATGAATGAAGTCTAAAACTATATTTTCCTACTAATAGTTTCTCTGGGAAAACTTTTACATTTTCAAAGGATCAAACACACATACAATCGGGTCTTGATAGAAGACCACTTTTACTGGAAAACATAGGGTTTTCCTAGGGAGCATACTATTTTCCAACATTGAGATCAATTATTATACTACATGGTTGTAATCATTTTTATACAAGCAATGACACTAAATACTCATGAACTCACCAGCTTTATGCTGATAAACTCTTTCAAAATAACTTGTATTCTCAGGTCATCAGTAGACAGGTACAGATGCAGCTTTTGAGAAGATGGAGCGCATACAAGACTCCTCTTTAATTTGATTATACTTTTGGTGTCTAACAAACTGTACAAAACACGCTTGTATTACAATTATTATATTAATGCAATGGATGTTGTTGCTTGTCTTTACTATTATGCATTGTTATGATACTGTACATGACGTCCTCCACCCCAGAACGTATTCCGCCGTTCTCGGTTTTGGGGTGTGACAGTTGACGATAAATCTGTGAATCTGGAGCTATACAGTCGTCGAAGTCTTGGAGTCAAAGGAAAGTACTGTAACACTTTTTGTGGTACTTTCTTCCCCTTTGTAGTTGCGTCCACCCATCTACTCTCATTACAAATCGGGCAATTCTGCATGTATCCATTTTCCTTCCAAAACAAAGCACAATCATTTTTGTAAGTGTGGATCGATTGATATCCTAACCCTATCTTTCTCAACTTCTTCTTAGCTTCATAGTGTGAGGCTGGAATCTTGCTCTTCGGGAAAGCAGCTCTTAGTAACTCTACAAGTTGGTCAAACGAACTATTTGTCCATCTATTGATCACTTTAACATGCAACAACCTTGCCAAAAAGTTTAAAGCAGACATATCACAACATTCAGGGTATAACTTGACATTGAGCTCCTCAAACAAATCATCAAATTCTGGGTCTATACCTTGTCCCTCCTCGTCTATATTTTCTTCATTTGTATTTTGTTCCTCCATGACATCATCAATTACATCAAACATCTCATTACTTGCGGGCGTGTTTACTGGAGTGTTTATTCTTGGAGTCGAATTGTAGCCTAAATTCGAAGAACCAACATGTTTCTTACCGTGATGAATCCACGTAGTATATGTTTCTAGAAACCCAATGTCATGTAAGTGGGCATAAAACGTAGGCAAAACATGTCGATACGAATTCACACTCGTTTTGCACGGGCAACGCACTTTGCCTTTAGAGTTGACATGTTTCTCAACAATCTTCATAAAGTTTTTAATACCTTCCAAGTATCTTGAAGACATTCGGTTCTCTCCAATCCAACTCTTATCGATCGTCATTGTTGTTTCATTATTAAAAATCAATGATTCAACGTCTTTTAATAAAAAAATCATATTAAACGGTACATTATTTAAACCATAATTTTAAAAGTACGATGTTATGATAGAAAATAAACAAAAGTATAATGTTATAATTAACAACATTATAATAATTTTATTAATTATAACATCATACTTTTGTTAATTTTCTATTATAGCATTGTACTTTTAATATTATATTACATAATATTATGGTTTAAAAAATATACCGTTTAATTTGATTTTATAATTAATTTAATTTGATTTTATAATTAATTTAATTTGACTTTAAAATTAACTTAATATGATTTTATAATTAATTTAATATTTTCTTTTTGTTATTAGCTTTATTTTAAAATTAATCTAATTTGATTTTATAATTAATTTTATTTTATTTTAATATTAATATTAATTTGATTTTATAATTAATTTAATTTGATTATATAATTAATTTAATTTGATCTTAAAATTAAATTAATTTGATTTTAAAATTAATTTAATATTTTCCTTTTCTGTTATTACTTTTTTTTTAAAATTAATTTAATTTTTCTATAATTAATTTAATTTAACTTTAATATTAATTTAATTTGATTTTATAAATTAATTTAATTTGATTTTATAATTAATTTAATTTAAAATTACTAAAAGTACGTTGTTATTCATAACCTAATTAAGCTAAAATCGTAATGACCAACATTAAGTCACTAACAAAATTAAGCACTTTGAAACCATATTAACAAGAAAATAAAAACATAATAAACGTCTAATACAATCACTTCATCTTATATACACTCAAACTATTAAACCTAAATATCACATAATCATACATGTATACAATACATTCAATTCCAATTTCCATTTCATTTTATACATCATACCACTTTCATATTTCAATTTCATACAATTAAGCAAATCATGTCCAACAAATTTCATAGTAGTAGGCATTTTCAAATCTATACCACTTTCATCTTCCAATTCCAATTTCCATTTCATTTGAGACAACATTGCCACTTTCATATTCCATTTCATTTTAGACATCATTACCACATCCAATTCCAATTTCATATAAATATGTACAAATCCAAATACGAAATCAAACAAATAATGCCCAACAAATTTCATCATTCATAGTAGGCATTTTCAAAGATTATAAACATGAAATCAAACAACATACATCAAATTCCACATTTTCATACAACAATTTTCAACATAAAAAAAACAGAATAAAGAAAAAAATTTATTTTCTGTTGGTGGTGGTGTGCTGGCCGGAAGTAGTGACAGGAAATGGGAGGTTGACGTGGTGGATGTGTTCACAGGAAAACAACCATTACAGCAATTAAAAAAAAAAGAAAAAAAAACGAAGAATCACAACACCTTACCTCTGTCGTCGGCGCTGAAAGTAATCGAAGAATGTGTTGATCTGACGTCGCAATAGGCATTGTTGTAGGTGGTCAAACCACCGATGACAACCCTAGCTATCGAGACACAAATCAAAAACAGAAAAAAAAAACCCCAAAATTCTCAAAATCGAACCGGGAAAAGAAGGTAATCGGAGAAGAGAAGACACCTACCTGTGTGGTCGGCGGTGAAGACAAGTCGCCGGAGGTCTTTAGACGGAGTATCGCTGGCCGAGAGAGAGAAACAAGGTTTTGGTAAGGTCTGCAAATGAGACAGGGTCGAAGGAAGCTGATGACTTAAAACCCTATACCGACGACATGTCGCCGGTATAGAGTTTAGCCACACGACGTCGTTTCCACTTTTTCATAATAAAAAAATAATAAATAAGAAATATGTTTCGAGACGACAAGTCGTCGGTACTGAATCAACACAGTTCACAACGCGGATCGCTATCACTCTATACCGACGACTTGTCGTCGGTATAGCCAACAAAAACCGACGACTTGTCGTCGGTATAGCCAACAAAAACCGACGTCATTTTGTTTTTCTGCAAAATGGAAATGAATAAATAAAAATTATATTTTTCCTACGCTATACCGACGGCTTGTCGTCGGTATAACTCACACAAACCAATGTCGTTTCGTTTTTTCTGCAAAATGGAATATAAATAAATAAAAACTATATTTTGTGTAATCTATACCGACGACTTATCGTCGGTAAACGATTTGAGGAAACCGCGTAAAATTTTTATTTCCCGCTTAAGGTCTACCGACGACTTGTCGTTTCTATGTTGTCTCAGGTCAAAAAAAAATTAGTCAATGCTATACCGACGTCATGTCGTCGGTATAGATAACACAATGCCGACGACTTATGTCGTCTGGATAGATGTCGTCTGCATAGGGCTCAATTCTTGTAGTGCATTCTGATCTAATTTTATGGAAACCTGCAAGGGGTGAGTATAAGACGTTGTCTAAATCCGGTTCTCATAAAGAATGTTACGATTACGATGGAGGATCATTTGGGTTATATTATAGCTCTTCTGACGACAATTACAAGCTTCTACGGGTAACCCAACATTCTAATGTTTATATATACTCTTTAAAATCCGATTCATGGAGAAAGGTTGAGTTAGCAGAGGACTTCCGAAGTCCTCTTATAATAAGCCGGATGCCGAGTACTGCATTGTTAAACGAAAAACTCTATTTCTTACAAAAACCGAGTCAGGAAAGAAAATGGTAGATACTATTCAATTATAAGGTTTGATACAAAGACCGAAAAGTTCACAGAGATAGCAACTCTTCTTTTTAGAAATTTTGTAAGGTACAGTTTGAGTTTCTTGGTTCTAAGAGGCTGCATTCACATATGTGTGAACATAGTGTATCAGGGTGTCGACTTGTGGAGAATGGATGGAGATGGAGATTGGACAAAGGTGGTATCGTGTTTTCCTTGGTGTCTGGAGCCACTTCACTTGATGAGGAATGAAAATTGGTTCATGCGATCTAATAAAGGGAATCATCTTTACCAAGTTAATATGAAGAAGCATACAAAAAGAATGTTGTGTTCACTTCCAAAAACGACTACTATCGTGGAATACATGGAGACTATTGTGTCGCCCAATCAATATACTAAGTAACACCTCCATCAAACTCTTTTAATAATTATATTATTAACTTAAATTTTTGTCTTTTCGTTTTGTTTGTGAGCTATACGTACAAAATCTGATTAATTGTTATATTGGTAGCTAAGATGGTCGTATATTGTAATATGGGTTGAAGAGGTAATATTTTGAAGATCCGGAAAAGTTAATTGGTCCATACTTTTGGTGTCTCTACTCTCTAGCTATTCAACTGACACTAAAATTTAATGTATCAATAAACAAAGAGCGATTATTATATTGAAAGTCGGAATGGTTGTAATGATTATAAGTGTTGTAACATAAGAAGACTACCTAATATTTTTTTAAGCATGAAATGTAAACAAACCTTCAAAGGGCCCTATGACAACAATTACAAACATGTTTTTGCTATTCTTTACACAAAAGTTTTCCTAAGAACAAATATTTCGATGACAATCTGAGAATTAACTTTCCGGTTTTTTTTTTTCCCAGAACATCTCCATAAGCACCCAAACACCTTTTCTACGCCAATCGCACATTTAAAATGACGTAAAAAAACGACTTTTTTTTTTTGGAAAATATGCATATGCTTATCTTGTGTTTTTTCAAATATCCGTATATACATATTTCAAAAAACACAAAATATGCATATATATATTTAAACTTTTCAGATATGCATATATACATATTTATACTTTTGTTTTGCGTTTTTTTGACATTTTAACATGCGATTCTTCAAGACATTCGCCTTAGGGACCTCATGATGGTGTTTGTTTGAAAAAAATATTGGTCGGATTTTATGTTCTCAAATTCTTATACACGTCTTTTGCTTCCTGTAGGGATCCTTCATGGTTGCAAAGTAAGGAGGGATTAGTCAAACCGCAAGTGTAGGGTTAGTTGTTATAAGTTTCATGCATTCATGGATGTGCGTGTGGTCCTCACATCGGGAGCTATTAGGCGGAGACCTCGTCGTATCCAGTTGTTACTTGCAGGAAGATCGAAGATAGGGTTAGAAGGCGCTTGAGCCACGCTGGATGAATGTCAATTGAAGGGTTGGTTAGTTCACTGAACCGATCGCTATCTTCAGTAAGGGAAGAGTTGTGTTGAACTATGAACCAACCGCAGGGAGTGGTTGAGGCGTTTCCGCATGGGCCTTGTTCAGTAGTGTGTTAAATCATTGCAATAGTTGTCGATCCATTTTTAATCATTAGTTATTCCGTTCAACGTCAAAAGTTGTGCTTGTTCAACGACTTTAGGCTGTTGCAGTTGAAGTACAATGGATGCGCCAACCTATCGTCAAGTTATGCACGATGTATATTTTGGCTACTGGGTATGTTTACCCTCAATTGGTGGTTGTGGAATTATTGTTCAGGGCGGGATCGAGTTGGGTGGATGTCCTTGGTTATTAGAAGTTCGGATGTCGGAACGGTGTTGCTCGGTTTTTCAGGCGTGACTTTAGATCTACGCAGATTCCAATTTTGACATGTCGTGTCGGCATGGTTAGTATTGGATTGATTTGACCAGGGTTTTGACAGTATTTCTGAATAATTTTGGAATTTCCTCCGAATTTGGAAGTAATAGCGGGTTTAGTGGTAGGATCTGTTCATGTCAGTTTAGGTGTGGAGTCTTTTTTTTGGGTTGTTCTTGAGGACGTTTTGTTAGCAGTTGTGGTTCGTCACCCGATACACTCGTTGATACTCTACCCTTTGGGTAAGGCTCTAATGAGGAAGGGACACGTTCGGCATATGGAGCATTGTGTTTTCTCCTATAAGGTAGAGTGTTGGCAGTTCCATAAATAATATTGTGAGGGGTGTGTGTGGACCAAGTAGGATAGCATGAAAATACTTTGCCCGACTATATGGCCTGGTTCGTCAGTTGATGTGTTAGTGGCAACATGAACTGTGGAAGGGTTGTGTGTTATAGAATAGTTATACCTTCTGCGGTTTCGGTAAGTATAAAATGGATGTTGTTTGGATTCTTGTAAGTTTGATGATGGTCAGGTAACTTTAGGCCCATGTGGTGTTAGTCGTGAGCCTCTAGGCCAGTGTTGGAGTGATGGCAAGATCATTGTGTTCTATGATCTTATCGTTCTAGTAGTTAGATAGTGTCCCGATGTATAGGGAACCAGTAAGTATATGACTCGTGTGGGTGGTACCCGATAGTCATATGATTGAGACTCTTTGGTCTCATATCATTAGTATTTAGGATGGTTGGGTGTTAGAACATTTCAGTGATCGGGAGGCTTAGTGGCTAACTAGTTTGAATCATGTGGATAGTAAAGTTTTGGTTTGATAGAGGCATTAGTTGTGCAGTTGAAGTCGCTTGTTGAATGTTTGCATTTGTGGACCCCCCCCCCTCCCTCCCTGTTTGCTTGTGGGCTTTTGGTAGTAGATGGTTTTTAATGTCAGGTATTGGTCTTGAAACTTCGAATCTGGAAGTTCGTTATAAATGTCTTAAAGGAATTGTGTGGTGGTTGTATACCTAAGTTGGCATGGTATTTTTGATGCAACACGAGATTATTGGATTGACCATTATTGTGCTCGAGGGAGAGATGGGCTAGTGATAGCTTTTCAGGAAGTCAAGTATGTATTCTAGATCTTGTGGGCAGGATTTCTGTATTGAAATTTGTTGAAACTCCACGTTTGGGATGTTCTAACAATTCTTTCTACGTGTTTTATCAGTGATCCTAGTCGGGGACTAGGGGTAGGTATGATATGAGAATGATCATCAGTCTAAGGATATGGTTTCTATAGTTTAGATTGACAGGTTCCCGATTTGGAAAGTATATTGTTGGGGTCGTGTTGACGAGTATGTTAGGATAGCCTTCGCCAACCGGACTCTTGGTATGAGTCTTGGGGTGCGATAGAGTGTGAGGTTGTCTGTTTCAGCAGTCGGTCGGGGATTATGTATTCTAATTTATTAGTGGGACAACGCATAACCAACAAGATCTCAGATAGATCGAATTTGCGAATTTTGGTCAGCAAGGTGTAATGTATGAGTTAGTGTAGCACCAGTGGTTGAGACTCGTGTTGGAAGTCTCCTTCATATTCGAATGCAAAGTTGTCGGTAGCGGCGAATGATCATGGATTCTGTTTCCCAGTTATCAGTAAGATGATGCAGGCCCGGAGGGGTTCAGGTTGGTTCGGTTTGTGATTACTGATCATCATGGATGTGGTTTGATCGGTTCTATTTGTATGTAAGGCAGGCATAACATAGGGTTTTCAGATTTCAGACGCTGAGGTTAGTCCTTTTCTTGTTGGTATTCGCTTCCTTTCGGGTCGTGTGGATTCTGCTAAGGACCGGTTTGGTTTTGGTATTGGAAGTGGTTGTCTAGTTAAGGTGTCCTTTCTGTGCTGTATTGGGTATGACGACATCCTCGTGGGTCGCCACATAGATTTTGGCTTATAGGTCGGGTGTTAATGGTCTTTGTATCGGTCGTTGTAGATTCGGGTGATTATGACGGATTAGACACATGTTGAAAAAAGTAGGCATGGAAGCCCACATGGGGTTTGGAGTGTGTCGTAGGAGTAAGTTACACGGATGGACTTCAAGGACAAAGTTTGATTCAAGTGGTGGAGAGTTGTGACATCCGAATTATTAAGGTATTTTTATTATATTGAAATTTATGATTTTGGGTTGCCACAACGTGGTAGAGGCACCACCATGACGTGGCAAGGCTTGAATGTTCGTGGATCTCATTGTGATCCCCACGACGTAGCAACATGTTGGTCACGGCGTGGCGACCATTTGAAGGATTAAACCCTAATTTTCGGGTATTTAAAGCAAAGTATGGGCTCGGGTTTGTTTACCCTCAGCCTCCATTACTCTTAAACCTAAAAAATCCTAGCTCAAATCCCTCTTGGTGGATATTGAGCTCATTTTGGTGATTATGGTTGCTTTTTAAGGATTCTCTGGACCTTTTGTAAGTGCCAAGATCCACACTTTATGTTTCTAGGTTGCTAAATCTAAGTTTTTTCCCATTTTCTTCTTGTATGAGATAGTTGCAATGGTAGGATTCCATAAAGTTTTCAACTTTATGGATCCTTGAGGTCCCTTTGAGGTCATATGTTGTAGATCTGGAGTTTCTTAGAGTATTTGGTCCCAAGCACTTAAGTCCATCTCTTCCATGTATAGACCTAAACATGAAGGAGACATGCATTGGACATGCATGTCTATAAATCACCGACATTCATGGTCCTCTTGGTGTATGAAAGCTTTTTGGAAAAATTGGTTGAGTAACTTTGGCGATTAAGAACTTATTGGTTAAGTTATGCTTCATAATGTCTTAAGGGACCTAGGTTTAGAGATCTTGTCATATTGGTATATCTTAATGGATAAAGTTGGAAAGTTTATCCATCAAGATCTTGGGAAGGACCAGATCTGAGCTTTGGAGCTCTTGAAACTGGAAGAAAACAACTTAACTCATTAAGTTATTCAGACTTAATTCCCACGACATGGTTATTAGGCTGCCACGACGTGGCGACTGGGGAATCATCCACCGTTTGTCATTTTCGCGCAATGACGTGGCCAAAGGGAAGCCACGACGTGGGTGCTTATTGTTGATAATTTTGACTTTGACTTTGACCGTTAACTTTGAGGGTTGACTTTTGACTCGTTAACTTTTGTTCAACTTATTAGTTTTAGAAGGGTAGACTAAGGGTTTACTTTGTGTGGTTATCTAGGTGGTGTTTAGAACCTATTCGGTGATCATGAGAGCTATTGAATTTTGGTTGCGTTATGATGTAAGTCTGCTCATTATACTGTGTGGGATGCTAAATTTTTTGTGTGACTCTTGCATGTGTTTGTATGTTGGGCGAGGCCCGTTTATATGTCGAGCGAGGCCCGTGGGTGGGACCCATTTGTATGTTAGGCAAGGACAGTTTATATGATGAGCAAGGCCCGTGGGTGGGACCCGTTTGTATCTTGGGCGAGGCCCGTTTATATGATGGGCAAGGCTCGTGGGTACGACTCGTTTGTATGTTGGATGAGACCTGTTTATATGTTGGGTGAGGCCTGTTTATATGTTGGGTGAGGCCCGTGGGTGGGACCCATTTATATGTTGGGTGAGGCCCGTGAGTGGGACCCGTATATATGTTGGGTGGGGCCTGTATGAATATGTGGTATTTTGAGGGAACTCACTAAGCTTTGTGCTTACGGTTTAACATTTAAACGTTTCCAGGTACTTAGAAGGGCCCGACTTGATCGCATTGCACACCCCAGAGTTTATTCTGCACTATCTTTATGATTTGTCGTTGATGTTTTTGATAATACATTATACACTCTAATAATCTTTTTAACTGAATTAATGGATGACTGGTTTTTCGTTAATTAAAAATCAAAATTTTTGCTTATTATTTTTGGAACGTTACACAAGAATAGTATGAAAGCCACACTAAAGGGTTATTTTCCAACACTTGACACAGGGCCGGTCCAAACATATATTGGGCTTAAGGCGAGAAGAAGAGAAAAAAATGCCCCCTAAATCAAATACAATACTTATTTAAATTATATATATATATATATATATATATATATATATATATATATATATATATATATATATATATATATATCATTTATAAGAATTATTAATAAAATCCTCAACAACAGCAATATAACGACAATATTTACAAAAAACAACAAATTTAAAGGAAAATACTTCTTCTACCTATTTAGATGCAAAATCATTGATTATGCTATCAAGATCAATTTTATCTAAGATATCTTTCTCTATACATAATATTCTCAATCCATTCAACATTTCTGGTGACATTAATGACCTTAGTTAATTCTTCAATAACTTCAGCTTTGAAAAACTTCTCTCTGCAGTGCAATAATAACATTCATATAAGATGCTATATGCAATAAAAATATTTGGGTAACAATCTATAACTTTAACAAAGTCCAAAATTTTAACCACAGACATTATATTATTAGGTAAAGTCATTTTCACTTCTAGATAAATGTTTTTTAGAAAACATTTTATGATTGACAATAAGTAAAGGCTATTTAAGAAAAGAATACACATGATTTATGTGTCATATATGGGGAAGGCTAATATCAAAGCAAGTTGTAAACAAATCACTAACAAAAAAACATAAATATGATAACTAAAATAAAATTAAAAATATGATAAGTTGATAACCAACAATTCAGATTATAATATTACCATGAAATCTAATACTTTGAAGTTGAAGTTCTGAAAAAATCAAGTAAGAAGTAAAACATTAGACAATTTGGAATATAAGATTTTTTATTATACATATACATACAAAAGGCTACAAATTGAATACCTAATCGAGTGAAAATTCTTAAACTTAAAGGCTACAAATTAAATACCTAATCGAGTGAAAATTCTTAAACTTAAAGCATTGATTTTCATTATATCAGAATAAATGAACTTCAGAATCTCATATACAAAGAAAAGATATAACATTTCAGAACCAAAAATCAGAAACTAAAAATCTGTTAATCTGATATAACCTAGAATGCGAAGCAAAATTCAGAAATCATACTGATTACCTTCTTTTCTGTTGCAAGTCACAATGATCTAGAAATCAAACAGAGAATCGTTGAATCAAGAGAAGAAGGAGAATCAAGAATGCGATTATATGAGAGTATGAGATACGAGACTTAGCAGCAGAAGGTATCAGGGGATCGATTGAAGATGTGGCTATAAGAGAGAGTAACAGATGCATAGGTGACAAACGATCAATTCAAGGCAGCGAGATGGACGTCGATTAACAAGGATGTGATTTCGATTCATCCTGATGGAGAGAATATTCTAATCAAAGTTTTCGATTCCATTATTGAATTTGGAAGGCGCCCCCGAGTTGACGAATTCCCGCTTCCTTCGGTTCCTATTTTTCCCAGACGTCAACTCTTCAAACAAACAATCAGGCCATATTGTTAACTTCTTTGGGCTAATTTAAGTTTGAACTTGGCCCCTAAAGAGGCATGTATGTAAATAAAAATTACATATACATATACACTACATATCCTATAATTTTTGGTCCCCCTAAAGACGTAGGCCATGGGCGGTCGCCCACCTTTATGGGTCGGCCCTGACTTGACATTAGAAGCTTCTGTGCCCTTAATCTCGCTTTACTTGGCAAGTGGTGGTGGCGCTTCAAAAATGAAGACAATGCTCTTTGTAAAGGAGTTATCCAAACGATTCATGGTAGTGATAAGCGATTCATGTTAGTGATGGTGGAATTGGTCGTGTTAGATCTACTACCAATAAACGTTAGCCACTTTCACCTTGTACTTGATCATCAAAACATCCACCTTGTAAACATATTTCTATGGCAGAAGCAAAAGTGAAGATAGAGTGAATAACCGGGTGGAAAATTCACTGTTTCCTCCTCAAGTGGACTATTGATGCTAAAATTCTTAACAATTGTCCGCTCAAGACCGTTTGGAATAAAATTGCACCAGGCAAAGCTAATATACTTGTTTGGAGGGCACACTTGGGTAGAATACCTACTTGTATCAATCTTAAGCACATTGGAGTTAATGTGGGTTCTCTTTTATGTTCCTTGTGCAATACTAAACAGGAGACTGAAGGTCACATTTCATGCATTGCACCACTGCTTTGGAGGTACTGCCTACCCTTCATAATTGGTGGATTGATTTTCCTGTTGTTGCGACCTCAATTCAACAAGCTTTCACTCGTGATTGTGTTGTTACTAACCTAAAGAAGGAACACACTGACATTTACATTCTTCTATTTGCCTTTGCATGGATGATATAGACCTTCAGGAACGCGATTGTATTTCACAACAAAACAAAGAACACCACTGCCACTGCTCTTGTTAGTGAGGTTAAGTCTCTACCTTCCATTGGCTAAAAATTAGAGCTAGGAGAGGTTGTAAGTTAAAATGGGATAACCGGTGTTTAGATCCAAAGATTGAATGTCTTAATGTCTTACAATCTTAGGTGGCGTTTGGTTCGCAGAATGTTTTTGATGGAATTGGAATTTGTTAAGGAATTGGAATCTGTCAGGAATTGGAATCTATTTCTATATTCTATTTGGTTGGTAGAATTGAAATTTGAATCCAATTTCATATTATGTTTGGTTGGCAGAAAATGAAATTGAAATAATATAAAATAACAAGATTTCATTTTTTCATTTTTTGTTTTTTTTTTTTACTTTGTTTTATAACTTATATGTAAAAATATATTATATAAATTATAAAATTAATAAATGATGGTGATGGTGCCAATGATGTTGATGGTGGAAATAGTGGTGATGATGGTGATGGAGGTGACGGTGGGTAGTGGCGGAGGTGATGACGGTGGTGGTGGTGGTAGTAATTGTGATGGTGATGATGGCAGTCATGAGTAGTGGCGGAGGTGGTGGGCAGTGTAGTGATGGAGGTGGCAATGGTGGTAGTAATAATGGTGGTGATGAAGGTGGTGGCGAAGTTGTTGGTGTTGGTGGCGGAGGTGATGACGGCGGTGGTGGCAGTGATGGTATGGTCACGGTGGTGTGTGGTGGTGGAGGTGGAAGGTAGTGTGGTGGTAAAGGTGGTGATGGTGGTGGAGGTGGAAAGTGATGGTGATAGTGGTGGTGTTGGGTGGTTGTGGCGGTGGTGGGTGGTTGTAGAGGTGGTGTGTAGCGGGTGGTAACAGTGGTGATGTGTGGTGGAGGAGGAGGTGGTGGACGTGGCGGAGGTGGTGATAAGGTGGTGGGTAGCGGTGGCAGTAGTCGGCGGTGGTGGAGGTGATGGTACTAGTGGGTGGAGGGTGGTGGTAACGAAGGTACTGGTGGTGGTGATATTGGTGGGTGGTGGTGCTGTGTAGCGGTGGTGGTGGGTGGTGGAGGTGGCGGTGGTGGCCGCGATAGAGAGGTTTCATATGTAGTGTTAAAAGTAAAATGGATAATATAGTAACATTCAACATTCTCATTTGAAAGAAATTTTAATTCCTTAAGTTTTTGGATGAAATTTATTTTCCCTCGTTGGAAGGAAAATTTGACTCGTTTAGGAATCCAATTCCTTTTAAAAGCTTGAACCAAACAAAGGAAAGTGATGGAATTAGATTCCAATTCCATCTAATTCCAATGGATTCCAGCGAACCAAACGGCAGATTTCTCGCTAGCATTATCTTTGGAATGAAATAAAAAAATAAAAAGTTAACGTAACTCGTATAGTTTTAAAAAAAGGTTTATATATAACATTGATGTTGGTCATGTCGCACGTTCATGGGCTATGATTACGATGGCCTTAAAACCATAATATATAATATAATATTATGAAAAAAAAAAAGTCAAATAGATATTATTTTATTTATGTTTTTTATTATAAAGCAAAGAAAATGAATAATGTTGAACAACTACCTTCCCTTGACTTTCGGTCGAAGTTATACCAAAATCAAACTCTCA
The DNA here is from genome assembly GCF_052849685.1 of Lactuca virosa. NCBI lineage: Eukaryota > Viridiplantae > Streptophyta > Magnoliopsida > Asterales > Asteraceae > Lactuca > Lactuca virosa. Next base: position 76,905,176 of record NC_136431.1, read on the forward strand.
TTTATATAATTTAGATTTTATTCGAGAAGATTCCAATTAATTAGGTTAAGACTTCCATGTTTCATATTCCCTAAATAAATAGTATTTGACAAACTACCAAATAATCAAATTAAAAATCTTTTGGTTTGATTTACCCTAATCCTATGGGTAGAAGAAAAGGAGGCAAGGCCAAGCACCGCCCTCCCGGTAACAATATAACGACGGAGTTGTCACCCGACGTACTTTTGTTCCACATACTACCAAAGCTGCCAGTAAAGTCTTTACGTCGTTTCAGGTTTGTTTCAAAACAATGGCACTCTTTCATAACAACGCCTGTGTTTGCCAAGATGCAACTCCACCATGTAAACAAAGACGAACATCAAAATCTTCGCAAACTTCTCGTCTTATCTAACAGAATATTCCGCATCATCGACTGTGAAAACCTTAAAAATAATATTTTTTCTCTCAGCGACTCTTTGCCATTCAAAGTTGACAACTTTTCGGTTGTAGCATCTTCGCATGGAATGGTATGCTATCATGATATTCGACATTCTGATCTAATTTTATGGAATCCTGTGAGGGGTGACTATAAGACGTTATCTAAATCCGGTTCTCATAAAGAATGTTACGATTACAATGGAGGACCATTTGGGTTATATTATAGCTCTTCTGACGACGATTACAAGCTTCTTCGGGTAACCCTATATACTGATGTTTGTATATACTCTTTAAAATCCGATTCATGGAGAAGGGTTGAGTTAGCAGAGGACTTCCGAAGTCCTGTTATAAGCTGGATGCCGAGTACTGCTTTGTTAAACGAAAAACTCTACTTCTTACAAAAACGAGTCTCGAAAGAAAATGATATACACTATTCAATTATAAGGTTCGATACAAAGACCGAAAAGTTCACAGAGATAGCAACTCCTTTTTTTAGAAATTTTGAAAGGTACGGTTTGAGTTTCTTGGTTCTAAGAGGCTACATTCACGTATGTGAGAACATAGCCAAAAGGGATGTAATCATGTGGAGGATGGATGGAGATGGAGATTGGACAAAGGTGGTATCGCTTTTTCCTTGGTGTCTGGAGCCACTTCACTTGATGAGGAATGACAATTGGCTCATGCGATCTAATAAAGGGAATCATCTTTACCAAGTAGATATGAAGAAGCATACAAAAACAAAGTTGTGTTCACTTCCAAGAACGACTACTATCGTGGAATACAAGGAGACTATTGTGTCGCCCAATCAATATACTAAGTAACACCTCCATCAAACTCTTTTAATAATTATATTATGAACTTAAATATTTGTCTTTTCGTTTTGTTTGTGACCTATGCGTACAAAATCTGATTAAATGTTATTTTGGTAGCTAAGATGGTCGTATATTGTAATATGGGTTCACGAGGTTATCTTTTGAAGATTCGGAAAAGTTAATTGGTCTATACTTTGGGTGTCTACTCTCTAGCTATTCAACTGACACAAAAATTTAATGCATCAATAAACAAAGATCGATTGTTATATATATTTTCATATATCAGTTGAAAGTCGGAATGGTTGTAATGATGATAAGTGTTGTAACATAACAAGACTACCTAACATTTATTTTTTAAGCATGAAATGTAAACAAACCTTCAAAGGGCCCTATGACAACAATTAGAAACATGTTGCTAATCTTTACACAAAAGTTTTCCTAAGAACCAATATTTGGATGACAATTTAAGAATTAACTTTCCGATTTTTTTTTCTTTCATAACATCTCCATAAGCACCTAAACACATTTTCTACGCCAATCGCACATTCAAATTCACGTAAAAAACAAATTTTTTTTTGGAAAATGTGCATATGCTTATCTTTGTTTTTTCAAATATTTGTATATGCATCTTTGAAAAAACACAAAATATGCATATTTAAACTTTTCAGATATGCATATATACATATTTATACTTTTGTTTTGTGTTTTTTGGACGTTTTAACATGCGATTCTTCTAAACATTGGCCTTAGGGGCCCCATGGTGGCGTTTGTTTGAAAAAATATTGGATTTTTTGTTCTCAAATTCTCACACATGTCTTTTGGTTATCAAAATAACTCAACCAAAATATTTTATTAAGTAACCTGTAAACAAATAATGGTGATGTAACATAACGCAATCTAGCCATCTATCATTATTAGAGACCACCTGGGACTAGCAACTGCATTGTCATCGTAAATTGCCATGTCATTTCAGAGAGAGTTTCGAACAGGATCCAGAGGGTTTCATTGTGGCGTTTTAACAAACACTTGGTGTTGGTAAAAAAATAAAGCGGGCTCAAATTTGCGTACATGTCATAAACAATTTACCTTGTAGATAAATTCCATATAAAACCGTTCGTTATGGTAAAAATGTGTGGAGTAGAAAATAAGGCAAAGAGAACTACCCTTTGTGGAGAAGATCTTCGGTAGGTGTATATAGGGATGAGAATTTGGCCCGAAAACCTGAACCGAACCGAAAACCGAACCGAACCGAACCGAACCGAATTAGACCTGAATAAGCAATTCGATTCGGTTTTCGGGTATCTATATAAGGCTTATTCGGTTTTCGGGTTATTCGGTCCGGGTTACCCGAATAAGGGCTTATTCGGTCCAAAAGGACCGAAACGAATATGAAAAGTCACATTTTTTTTCCTAACACGATTGCTTATTCGGTCTTCTTTTCTATCGATCGTTACCCAACAAAACCCACATAATACACCAAAAAAATCAACGAAACCGTAGCATATTACACCAAATCGACAAGTCGACGACATTACTCTTTGATCGATTGAGGTTTTTCTTATCCTTGCGACATTACTCTTTGATCGATAGTTGCGGCTGCTGCCCTTGCGACTTGCGATAACCTGGACTCATTGATCGATCATCACTAGTTCAAAGTTCAAACTTCAAAGTCCATTCACGATAAGAAAAAAAAGTCGGCCCTTGCGTTTGGAAAAAATAATCGTCTCCTCATCATTGTTTTCTAGTTTCTAGTGTGATCAAACTCCATTCAAGTCATGGAAAATTGGGTTCCAAATCAAGAAACTCAAGTAAGTATTTGTATCTTAATCTACTACTCAATCTTTCAATGTGTTATTATGTAGTTACTCATTGAAATTTGAATGTGTTAATCTACTACTCAATCTTTTAATTTGTTTCTTTAAAAGATTTGTTATGAAATCATAAGCTACAAAAGTCATACAAAATAGAATATTTATACTCACATTCTAAATGTTATTTGGGTTATTCGGGTTATTCGACTCCTTAATCATCTTGTACATGTTATTTGGGTTATTCGGGTCGGAACCGAACCGAACCGAATAATACCCGAACCGAACCGAACCCGTATTGCTTATTTGGTTCGGTTTTCGGTTCATACAATTACCCTTATTCGGTTTTCGGTTTATTCGGGTTCGGGTCGGTTCTATTCGGTTCCGACCCGAATAACATCCCTAGGTGTATAATACAAATCAATCAATGATGTGCCCTCTACACAACCACTCTATGATCGAAGCAGGAGAACAAAAGGGGGAAACGAAGCAAGAATATTTATGCAAAAGCGAAAGGCAGTTACCTGGTCTTGTTTCTCACAATAATTACTTAATTTGTAAACCATATTAGAGTTTGAACACGACAAGACTATTTTCATTCTTGCAACTAATTCACCGATCAAACAAAAAGTTATATAGAAAAAAAATACCTTACGGACAAAAAACCATGATTCAAAACTGGTTTGAAAACCCATCCGCATAGATTTAAAGAGCATGTTTGATTGAAACCGACCCAGTTTCAAGCTGGACTGACGGTTAATACCAGTTTGAAGATTTGAAACTGGTTTGGGTGAAACCGGTTTGAAAAACCGGTACTCAAACCTATAAAATCTATTTTCATATAGTAAAATGTTGTTCGTCTATTGTTTGTTCATTTTGTTGTTAATACAAGGTTTTAGAGGTTCCCCATCATAACCGATTTTCATCCTTTGTACTTAATTTCCTGGATGCCCGAGAAGCACTTTTTAAAAGTTGAAAAATACTGCTTTGAATCCTTAAAGGGTTCTGAAAAACCAAAAAATACATTACATCATGTCTTTAATTTCTTTTTTCTTTTTCATCAAAACTATACAAAGTATGGTTGTGAGTGAGCACATGCATTTCGAAGGTGGCATGGGATCGATAATAACAAGGGATGAAGTGTGGTCATTACAAATACCACAACCAGAAGGTTGCGATGGTTGTGTGGCAGGCGCTGATAAGGAGACTTCAATGAGATTCAGACAAGGAGTATCCGATAAGAATGAGTGCAATGGTAAGCTGGTAAGCGGCTTTTGTGTGGTAGAATCCCCAAGAGAAAAACAAGTCTCATCAAATCGAGCATGACGAGTAATATAAACACGTGAAGGCATGAAATTATCATAAGACGACTCGCAACCAATGAAAATACATGGTAAGCTCCGGGGTGAGAGCTTATGGGTCGAGTAGTCACGTAAATAGGGGTATACCCTACACCCAAAAGGCATGAAATTGTCATAAGACGACTCGCAACCAAATAAAACTTCAAACGGGGATTGAATGGACTACACTTTAGTGGGCGCCCTGTTAATAATGTAAACAACAGAACTGAATGCATGAACCCAATAAGATGCGAGAATGTGACCATGAAACATCGTGGCAAACCCGATTTCAACAATATGACGATGCTTGCGTTCGTCACGACCATTTTGTTGTGGGGTATACGGGCAGGATATTTGATGAAAAATACCATGTAAAACGTGAGTAATCATCCACAAAAGCTTTATTGTTATCAAATGGAAATCTATGAGATTTAGCAAGTTGACAAGGGCAAACCCGATTTCAATAATTCCTTAACATGATGATTAATAAACTCCGCACCACCATCGCTTTGAAAAACTTTAATTTTTGAGGAAAATTGATTATGCACAAAGGTAATAAACGTAGCAGGTAAAACCATGTAAAACGTGAGTAATCATCCACAAAAGCCACATAGTAGCGATACGATTCAACCGATGAAAGAGGTGATGGGCACCAAAGATCACAATGAACTAAATCCAACACATGTAAGACATTTTTTTTATTGTTATCAAATGGAAATCTATGAGATTTAGCAAGTTGACAAGGTGAACAAGTAACAGGTTTTGGTAAAATTGAAATGTCCAAGTTTATTTAAAACATAAATCGTGTTTAACGAAACATGCCGCAATCAAGAATGCCAAAGTTTATAAAAAACCTTGGCCTTGGACCTAGCAAAAAAACCATGAGCTTGTGGTGATGAAGAGAGAACATATAACCCACGATCATATTTTCCTTGTGCTAGAACTTGTTTCGTTCGACGATTGTAAATAGAGAAGCAAGATTTAGAAAAAACCACATCCACATCATTGTCATGAGTAAGTTTACTAACATATAGCAAGTTTTTAGTAAGCTGAGGGATCACCAAAACATCCCGTAAGCGAATACCATTTGCAAGTGAGGAAATCCCAACGGAAGAGATGGGAAGTGTATTACCACTTCCAAATTACACTGAGGAGTCACCACGAAAAGGCTCGGGTTGAGAGACCGAACCCAAGGAGGACGCCATATGATCAAAAGTGCCGAAATCAACATACCAATCAGGAGGAATTATTCATGCGACACTTTGCAAGAAAAGATTTAGCAAGATCAGCCTCGATGGTGAGTGACGGGGTTGCAAACAAAGAATGTTGAGGACAAGAATTTACATAGTGTCCATTTTGATGACATAGTTGACCGTGAGGAGGGTGGCGACCACAACAATGACCACATCAAAATCCATGACCCCCTCTCCCACGATCCAAGGAGGGAGCTGCACAAGCCGAGAAAATTGCAGGAATATGGGCTGATTTGTGAATGGATTTGAGGAAGATTTCATGTCCCTCGGCTTAGGCAAGCAGGTCAAGAAAATTATAGGGAGAAGGCGAGACACGAATAGCCATGGAGAATGTCTCAAACAAAGAACCAAGACCACAGAGAAACCAATGGGTCTTGTCAAACTCATCAACCGCGTGACAAATAGCTGCTAGTTGGTCACAAATAATTTAAAAATGTCAACCAAATATCGCAATGGTAGAAGTACCTTTGGTGAGATGACGAAGTTGATCGTGTAAATTCCAAACACGCTCCAAAAAAGAATTTTTGTAAGCGGCTTCGAGATCAAGCCAAATATCATAGGCGGTGGAAAGACCCACAACATCCGAGAATGCTTCCATGAGCGATGGTTGGAGAAGGATAACGACAAGTTGATTGGTAGCAAGCCATTCCATAAGAGGAAGATTCATAGTCGACTTGCTATCAACCGAAATTTTGTATGGTGGGACTAAAGAGGAGCCATCGACATGAGCAATATGTTGTTGATAATTGAGTAAAGGAGACATTTGATTCTTCCTTAATAAGTAGTTTGATGAAGATAGGCAGATAATAATGAGATGAAGGATGGTGTTCATGGGAGGAAGAATAACTTCTCATTGGAGAGGATGAAGAAAGGAGAAGAAACGTGAGGGAGAGAAAGAGGAACCCGAACAAAAGTGAGGGAAAAGATGAAGGAGTTAGGCTCTTGATACCATGAGATAAATGATATCCATGCCAATTGTCATGGGAGTAATGCATTATATAGAGAAAGATGTTACAAGTACACCCCTTATAAAGAATAAAGAATACAAATATGACTACAACATTTACATGTGTCTAATACTAATGTTAGCTACGATTTAGGAAGATTGAGAGGCACAACAAGCCTACATCGTGTTTGCATACTCTTGAATCACGTAGAATGTCAAAAAAGGAAAATCCAAAACATACAACAAAGAATTGATGAGTGTAGACGGTCCATAACTTTGATTTCTTCACAACACCTCTAATATCTCTTTCATATCTATTTGCATATATCAATGGTCATAATTTATTTCTCTCTTGGTGTGACTAACAAAGACAAAACATTTCATTGGGAAGGACGTATGTTCTATTCTATACTTAATACTTTCTTCCTTCCCCATAGAATTATGATTTGTTATGTTCTCTAACAAATGTAGATATTAGATGGTCTATACAGTTTTATTCTCTTGTTAAATCGAATAATGTCGTTATACAAATGTATTTGATCCAGTGGAAAACTAAATGTTCAAAATAAACAGGCTTCTAAAATTAAAAAGAAGTGAAATCCGTACCATTCCAACATATGAAGGTTCTTATGCTAATGCTATCTATGGAATCCAACTCCTTCGACACTATAAATTCGAGAGTTTTGGTAGAAGAAATCTTCTATGTTTTTCTGTATATTTCACCAAAGAAGAGTACAAATATTTATACAGGGGATCAACTAACTATCTATGGTACAACCTTAAATCAAGGATCAAGAAAGGAAATACACAACCAAGTACAACTAAGCACAACTAAGTTTCCATGTTTGGCTCTCGCTAACACTCCCCCTCAAGGTGGATAAGGGATATTAAGTTGATACCTAGTCCTTCAAAATTTGCCCAATCCAAATGAGTTCACACATACCGTATACCATTCCTCGAAATTCAGCCTCGACGCATGATCTTGAGACAACTTTTTGTTTCTTGTTTCTCCATGTAACCAAATTTACCCTACAAATGTAAAGTACCTCGACGTGGACTTTCCATCTGTTCGATCTCCTCCCAGTCTGCATCTGTGTATCCGCATACTTGGTGGTCTCTATTCTTTCCAAAAAAAATAGGCTCTTACCAGGAGAGGATTTAAGGTACTTCTAAATTCTATACATTGCATTCATATGATCTTTGCTTGGTGCGTGCATGAACTGAATGACTACACTAACATCATATGCTATGTATGACATTGTGTGAGAGAGGTATATGAGTTTTCCAACTAGTCTTTGATACCTTTCTTTGTTTTTGGGAACTTGATATGGGAGAATAGACAACCCGCGGTTTATCTCAATTGACGTTTCGATGGGCTTGCAATCCAGCATCCCAGTTTTAATCAATAGATCTAGTATGTACTTACGTTGACACATGGAGATTGTAACATCCCGACTCCCATGTATAAATTTTAAAGCTTTTATATTCATAATTATAGACCTACTCGACGATTTGGCTGCCCAAACTCGTCGTGTAGAAACTGATAAAGTCACGTGGATTCTAGAACCTACTCGACGAGTTGAAGCTGGACATGAAAACCCTAATTTTTAGGGTTTGCACCCTATTTAAAGGACCTTAAGTCCTCCCTCCAGCCTCCTTACCACCTTTCATGTCCAGAAACAAACCCTAATCGAGCTAACCTCCTATTTTGAGTGTGTAAGAGGATAAAAGTGTGTGTTTGGTGCATTTCTTGAAGAGACTTGAAGATTGAGAAGCTTGGAACGAGAAGGAGCTTGTGGATCCAGCATCTACTTCGTTTTGGCATTCATTTGAAGGTAAAAAGTCATTACCTTGATCATTCTCTTGTTAGATCTCTTCATTCAAGAGTTTAGGGTCATTTCTAGCTTATTATTGAGGCATTTCTGGTATTGAGCACGTTTTGAAGTGAGGAGTTCATATATGGACTCCTCTAGGACCTCATGCACATAAAGTTCTAGACTTTAGCAAGCTTTGGCCTTTCTCCATGCCCTAAACCTCTTCCTAAGGCTAGTTTTAGGTGTTTTAACCTCTTGAGGCCTTGCATGCACGTAAAGTTAGCAACTTTACGTGGTAACTACACCCTAGCAGGCTAGATCTACAGTTTGGAGCCTTGGTTTCGCTTAAAAGCGTCTGACTGAGAAAAGGACTGAAGGAACTCGACGAGTTACATAGTCAATTTGATGAGTTGGATGAGGGTTTCCTGCTTTCTGGAATCTGCGTGAACTCGGCGAGTTAGTGAGATAACTCGACGAGTTGGTTAGGGTTTTCATGATCTTCTGGACACTGCATGGACTTGACGAGTTGTTTGATAACTCAGCAAGTTGAGTAGGGTTTTCACAAATTTCTGAGTTCTGAAGGAACTCGACGAGTCTGTAAGCTGCACTCGACGAGTTGGGTCAACAGGGACTGTTGACCTAGATCGTTAACTTTGACTTTGACCACGGGTTGACCAAGTTGACTTCTGAGGGTACTTTGGTAATTTGGGTCTTGATAGAATTGGTCCTATGATGATTGTAGGTGGTTGAGTTTGGAGCGGTGTTTGGGAGTTTGACATTATCATCCAGTGCTACTTGTGAGGTGAGTTTTCCTCACTATACTCAAGGGTCGAAGGCACCAAGGTCGGCCCTTTGGATTGTTATCCTGCTTTATTATTAGTGTGATATGTAGATCGGTATCCTGGTAGATAGGATGTTTCTATGTGGTTATGATCGGTTAGATCAGAATTCTGGTAGATATGATGTTGTTATGCTTAGTGATATGTAAAACGGTTTGACTGTATGTAGACTGTTATGTGATTATCTGATATATGTGCACATGATTGATTGGTGGTTGAGGCTTATCTGCTTTGTGCGAGAGCCAACAGACCGGGGCATTCCAACCTGATGGTTGTGGGCCGAGAGTATTCCATCCCGAGGATGATTGGACTCATAGTATGTGGGCAATCCAACCCGATGGTTGTGGGCCAAGGGTATACTATCCCGAGGATGATTGGACCCATAGTATGTTGGCATTCCAACCCGATGGTTGAGGGACTGGGGCATTCCAACCCGATGGTTGATTGGGCCCATAGTATGTTGTTATTATATGTGTGTTGTTTGTTGTGCGGGTATTTTGGGGGAACTCACTAAGCTTCAGGCTTACAGTTTTAGATTTTGTTTCAGGTACTTTGGATGATCGCGGGAAGGCGAAGGCTTGATCGTGCACCTACTCACGTCTTATGATTTTGATTTCTGGGATACTCTGATATGAAACTATTTTGAAAACAATTTGTAATAAATAATGGTTTTTGAATGCTTGAAAAAGTTTTAATTTTCATGAATTTTATGGATGTTACAGAGATTCCAAATTTCGATCTGGATACTTCAATACCTAATAAGTACTTTAGGTGTCCAAGATCCTTTAGTTTAAACTCCGTGGCAAGTATAGTTTGAAGATTCACCATTTCTTCTGGGTCATTCCCATTGACTACCATATCATCAACATACAGGATAAGAGCAGTCACTTTTCCATTGTTATAAAAAAACAATGTATGAACAACATCACTTTGTTTATACTCGATTTTTTTCATGAAGCTTGAAAACCTTCCGAACCATGCCCGGGGGTATTGCTTCAGACCATATAATGCCTTCTTCAGTTTACACACCTTTCCGCTGCTTTTAACTCCAAGAGGAGGATCCATGTACACTTCTTCTTCAAAGTATCCTTTTAAGAAGGCATTTTTTACATTAAATTGCTTTAGAGGCCAATCTTGGTTGGCTGCAATCGAGATTAAGATTCGGATTGTGTTCAGCTTGGCTACAGGGGTAAATGTGTCTCTATAATCGATCCCGTATTTTTGTGTATATCCTTGGGCCACGAGTCTCACCTTGTATCGATCTATGTTTCTTTCTGAATCTAGTTTCACCGTATATATCCACCTGCATTCGACCGTTTTTTCCGAGAGGAATTCCACAAACTCCTAAGTTTGGTTCCTTTGAATCACCTCCATTTCTTCGTTCATGGATTTCTTCCATTTTTTATCTTTCATAGCCTCCTGTACATCATTTGGTATTGATACAATGGATAATTTTTCAACTACTAACGCATGTGGAGACCTAAGGCGGTGATGTGACACATAATTTCCGATTGGATACTTTGTCTTTTCCTTCAGGTCCGGTTGATACTGTTTCTTTGGAACACCCAGGTTGCTTCTGGTCGGATATCTAGCTTGGGATGTGTCATTCGTTTCCTACAAGATAGAACCAGATGTGGTATATGGAATGTTAGTATCATTAGACGAACCATTAGCTACATCGGGATGATCGATTGTAATAGACTCGGTTTCATCGACATTCTCGGCTTCAGCTGTGGTTGTACTATCTCGGTTATCTTCTTCTTCAATTTCAGTATCGTAATTACCCTCTTCATGGGTGCTCTCAAAGGTGGCATGTTCGGTTGTTTCGTGTACAGTTGCCGCGTTCTCATTGACATGGAGATCTAAATATGGGGTAGATTCCATTCATTGGTAGTGCGGGTTCACTTCAACTCGTTTCTCCCCCTGAAGCGGAATCGCATCTCCAAAGTATTGAATGGTCTCGTGAAAGGATACATCACATGTCATATACATTCTTTCCATGATTGGATCATAGCACCGATACCCTTTTTTATCAGCATACCCCAAAAAAAATGAATATGATTGACCTTGGCTCTAATTTTCCTATTTTCTGATGAACATATGTTGTGCACCCAAAAATTCTTGGTTCGAGTCCGTAATTTACTGGCATGTTTACCAGTTCGTGTAGCATTTGTAAAGGGTTTTTGAAATCTATCACCCGTGAAGGAGTTCTATTCATGAGGTATGCAGCAGATCGAGCTGCTTCACCCCAAAATTTTTGTGGAACATTCATGTCAAATAGGGAGGCCCGGACTATTTCAAGAATCTGTCAAATAGTGGTGATAATGTACAAGAATTTCAGAGAAATACCATTTAGAGTATATGCAACGAGGGTTCTTTCCGGAACGGGAGCCTCCATATTTTCAAGAAGATCGACAAGGGATTTGATACGGGTGCAATAATTAACAATAGACGTGTCACCAATGGCAATGTTTCTAAGCTCTCCCTCAAGCTGAATAACTTTTATGTCCTTGTTACCGTGAAACATATTTTCAAGGGTTTGCCACAGTTGAAACGCAATGACTTTCCTTTTTTTCATGCAATGTGAAGTAAAGATTGAGAAAGAGCACTGTAAAACCATGACTTGACGATCGAGTCAACACGATTCCATTCTTTGTGATGGGATGTAGCAGTTTTGTCATATGGAGGTTCGACATGGTCAACTACATTGTAGCCAATATAGTTAGTCTCAAAGAGCTCACGTCATATGTCGTAGTTCATGCGATCAAGATCAAGGACCAAGGGAATGGCATGCTTGATGTTAATTCCAACTTGGGGCTTATCGGATGGAGGAGAAGTGATATTGTTAGTTACGAGGCAAAAAAAAGATGGACACAAGATGGAAGAAATTAACGAGGGGGAAAAGCTAGCCGTCCTTAGGGTTAAACGGTGAGAAAAAAAAAGACGATCAAATCTTAGTTCTGATATCATATAAACGTAAATATTTTCCCATGAAAACTGATTTCTTTAGATGGAGAGAATATATACCAAACATTTAAAAGGCCGAATACATGAGGCCATAATACAACAATCGAGCTATACAAATAGAGAAAATAAATCATTACCCGCTGACAAGATTTGGGGCCAAAAACTTTATGCATACAATCTACTCTAATAAATAAAGGTTTTTTTTGCCACTTGTCACACTCTCATTCAATTTGTCAAATGTCATTTTATGGTTATTTTGAATTAATTTTTATTTCACATGTCATTTTATGGTTTTTCTATTTTATTAAATTTCACATAGTATTTAAATGCAATAATAAATGCATATTAATTTCTCTAATGAACTTTACTTTTAATTTCAAAATTACTAAATTAAAGCTTCATTAATTTCCTTTATTTATTTATCTAAATTATTTGTTTAAATTTAGAGAAAAAAACACTTTAATTTTTATATTTCAATATTTTTCTTATTTTTCTTATAAATTCAAAGTTCTCAAATGTTTAGAATTTCATATTTAGTTTTTTTCTTTTAAATAAACTCAAGTAATACATGGGTATCATACATAGTTATGTAATATACGATAGGTATTAATTTTTTTAGCAAATATGGTAGTAGAGTAATTGGTAAATGTGCTTCTCTAAATATTTTAACTTTTTAATTAAAATAAAATGGTTATTGGTTATTATAATATGTAAATATAAGGTTATTTTTGTTTAAACCGTAAATCAGCGTCACCCCTAATCTTGGTCGGATATAACTAACAATTAGTTTATGCTTTATATTCTTAAGTAATATAAAGGTATTGTTTGTTTTTTAATAGAAAATTTCCAGTGTCTGCGGACTACATTTACAACAATTTGCAGCAAAAAAGATGGACTAAACGGCTATAATATGTAATAAGAAGTCTGTTTGTTTTTTACGTCTGCAGATTATTGCAATAAGCTGAAATTTAAATAAACAGCTTTTACAATAAATAAAATAATTAAACATAATAATTGATAAATAAAAATAAATAAAATTGTTAATTTAACAAACAATATGTTCATTTTGTTAAACCTTCTAAGACGACGGTTATTATTTCGGTTAGCTTCAATAGATTTGATAATTTTAGTTATATAAAATTTACCAATCGATTTTTGAAATTATATAAAATATACTTGAATTATTTCTTATATCTTTCATAATATTATTAAAATTATAAACATGTTGAAAAAAAATATATATGTTGAATAATATAACTTCAAGTAAGGTTATAAGAGATTTGAATAGACAAAACTGCAAAATTGGTCTCTGTGGTATTCAAAAAACTTTAAATGGGGTCCAAAAAGTTTCCAACTTGCATAGAAGGTCCAAAATCAAAATATTTATGTGATTTTTGTCCAAAAAAACTTGAAAATACAATTATGCCATTTTATTTTCTTTTTTGTATTTTTTATATTTATTCTAATACTATTTTAATTAAAAATATAGCAAAAATAAAAAAAAAATATCCCTCACCCCACCCACCGTTCTCTCTCTCTCTCTCTCTCTCTCTCTCTCTCTCACTTAAAATCCTGTGTACAGCAAGGCAAAGTCAAGAATCGCGAAACTTCTGACAAACTCGTCGAGTTGATGGCCTGCTCGTCGAGTCCATTTGGAATCAACATTTTCTCAAAACATGAAAGTCGTCGGAAATTGTATCTAGTTTTCAGAACATTTTGAATCTCGTCAATCGGAGTTACGGTTCATGAGATATGGCCAAAACACGGACGAGGGGTCAAACTGTCCAGCAACATCCTTCTTTCTTCAAAATCCAAGATCCAAGCTTCCAATTGCTAAATCCGCTTCCTTTTCCTTTCGAGCATGTCTTTGTTGCTGAAAATGAAATATTTAAGCTAATTAAGCACCTTTGGTTCATTATTTGAAATATTTAAGCTAATTAAGCACCTTTGGTTCATTTATGACTAAATAAGCCCATATCAAAATACCCCACACTTGACTTTTGCTTGCCCCCAAGCAAAACTGAATTTTAGCACACTAATATCACATAAAACAATTCCAATTGAACCCAGCCATTATGCCAAGACCGCAACGCATGCATTTGTGTCTAAATTTTTTTCCTAAGGACCCCCTAATTGTAAATACTTACAATCCTCATAAACACTCGCCCACTTCTTTTGAACAACGCTCATTTTATGCATCCCTCCGAATCCATCCGCAGAAAACTTTCTAACCTCAAGGTATTTTTGGTCAAGCAACCCAAGCATACATAATCTAGAAAATTACAACTTTTTGATACCACTATGGAGCTATTGGAATTCTTCACTTCTTTGATAATTTAATCTTGATTTCTTTGAATTGACCACCTTGTTTGATTTAATTTTTGGTATCTTCAACTTTTGAACTTTCGGAATTTTGATCTTTTGATCTTCACTTTGATTGCTCCAAAATTCTTACAACTTTTACTTGTAATTCTCTCTTTTCTTTTTCACATGTAACTCACTTTTTTTTTCACTCAAAACCTACATGCTTAAGCAGGGGCGCTCAACTTCAACCTTTATTGGTTAAAGTATTAGTCTTCCTGGATACATTTCAAGTACACGGTGCTAAACATGTTGCGTCCCTCAAACTAAGCGAGGTTGTATTTTTGTCCCATGATTTCACTAGAATAAAGGGGGCCACAAATGCATTATAAGGTATATAGGCTCAACTAAACATTTGGGTCCTCATAAAATCATCAAACACAATACTAGCATGATTCCTAATTGCTTTTTAACAAATTTTCTAAATTAGCTCTAGCAATTTTTAATCTAAAAATTTTAAAATTTAACTAGTGTAACCAACCCCCTACCCCACACTTAATTTATGCAATGTCCCCATTTCATATCATGCATGATAAAGAACAATAAAAATAAGGAGAGAATTGGAACAAACTCCCCTGGGATAGTAGTGGCGAGTTTGATATCTCTTCTCTTAAGCTCCATCTTCAATTGACTTTAGACATGGGAACAGCTCATCCATGTCTTAGGTGTCAAACTCTCGTGTGGTACAGTCTTTATAAAAGCTCCAAATATAAGGGAAAAACTCTTGGAAATGCTCGGAAAATGATCATCAAAGAATAGAACCAATGCCCATATCAAATGTCATCAAATCTTCAGCTCAAAAGTAAGAAGAATGAGTGACTCATCGAGTAAGTATGTAGACTCGCCGAGTTGAAGCGTAAATGGCAGAAGAATCGTGAATTTTCACATGGACTCGGTGAGTCCATAAGATGCACTCGGCGAGTAGACCGCTGTGTGACAAAAATTTTATTCTGCCCAAGTCTGTTTCTGATGTATGGGGGTTATATAAACTAATACTTTCCCTTGTTTTTCTTCAGTGAATAAACACTCTATAACCCTTCTATCAATTGGACTCATAGTTTGACTCAAAACTTCGTTTCCTCTCTCGCCTAGACTCGATTTCTCGCTTCGTTAACCTTGACTCTAGACCCTCACATGCAATCCTAAGCTTCAAACTGAAAAGATCAAAACAACACACAAGTAATAGAAAAAGGAAAACAAACATCAAAATTAAAATCCTAAATTACCCTAATAAACTAGAAGTTTAAAAAGAAAAAGAAAAGCAAACTCTAATGACGGGTTGCCTCCCGCAAGCGCTTCTTTTTGTGCGAGTCTTGAGCTGGACTCCCAACTTAATAAACTTCTAATAAACTCAATGCCCATCCATCCGTTGCATTAAATATTTTCTTTGGACCAATTTGTAAAATTTGGCTCTTTGCTTCTAAAATTGGCCAAACAGGCTTGAATACATAAAACCCAAGAATTCTGACAAGGGTTGGGACCGGTCGGGTACTAATCAGAAATGGATCGTGCTTCAGAACTTTCTCCAAAGTTGGAATCGTGACCCCATGCTTCGAAACACTAACCGGAAATACAGGGGGGGCATGTCGTGGTAATGGTCAATCAACGGCTTGGTTCCTACAATTCAGCTTGTTCTTGTTCTTCGTCTGACCTCTCTGTCAGCAATCTTTCCAGCTCCTCCAAATCTCTTTCTGGATTAAATTCTTCATCTTTTAACTCTAACTCTTGTAACTCAGATTGATCTTGTTCATTAGACAAGATGCTATCTAACCATCTTCCAAATTTCTTCAAATCTTCATCCGAGTCATACTCATCATCTTCTAGCTCTTGTGACTCAGATGTCCCTTGTGTCTTGGGCAAGATGTTATCTAACCATCTTCCAAATTTCTTCAAATCTTCATCTGAGTCATACTCCTCATCTTCTTGCTCAATTTCCTGTACTACTTCCTCAAGAAAAGCATCAAGAGCATCGAGATTTGGAAAATACATAATAAATAAAAATAAAAATAAAAATTAAACTAAATAAAAAAAATTAATCAACAAATAAAAAAAAATGATAACAATTAGCAAATAAAATTAACTATTTAGAACCGTTCCCCGGCAACGGCGCCAAAAACTTGATGTATGTTGAATACACTAGTTTTAATCCTACTAACTTAGACACAAAATAAACACACGAAAGGCAGTGTACCTATCGATTAGTAATATAGTTCAAGCAAGTAGGGTATCGAACACAGGGAACGGTAAACAATTAAAATAAATGCTAATATTATCTAAATATAACAAGTAATAGAAAGGGGATTTTCTCTAGTTTTGCAAGACTAGAAACTTAAGCAATCAAATAACACGCAAACTAAGCAACTAACAGCTAAAGCAAATAAACAATCAACTAAATTCAATAATGGATAAGACTTCTGTTTAGGTTCGATTCATTTACTTCTATGGTTGATTTTATGGCAAGTGCAATGGATTAATTGTTATTGGTTGCCGATTAAAGTGATTAGATTCACATTCGCTATTACCAATCCTTAGAAAACAAATTAATTTAAGCAGTGATCAAGTGATTAAACTAATGAATTTCCTAGTTAATTATTCGGGTTAAATAAGACTTGTAATTAGCTAATCAAATTACTAATTCAATTAACCTCTTGTTGATGGTTTGTCACACAAGCTCACACATTAATTTACCCACTTTCTAGTTAATCCTAGTTTCACGTTCGTTAATCCTAGGCACATAACAATGTTTTCACATAAATCAACATGAGTTAAGCAATTAAGAGATGTTCATGTAGCTTAATTACTTGATAATTAACAGAAAATAGTTATGGTTAATGCATAAGGTTCTTTAACAAGCTTAATAAAACTAAATTCACCACTAAACAATTAATCCAACCACAAATCAATCCATAATCATAAATTCATCTACCCTAAACAGAAGATATGAGTTTTAACTCATGATTACAGCAGAAAGTAACTAAAAAACGAAATCAATTGATGCAAACATAATTTAAACAAAAGATTAAGTAAAGAGTAAACCTAAATTTCCTTTGATCTTCTCAAAATTGGAATCTAAGTTGAAATCTTGAAAACCACAGCTTCTAAGAACCCTTCTGGCCTCTAAAAATCGTCCATAGCTTCCCCCATTAGTTAGGGTTCGAATGAGAAGCGTTTCTATATATATATATATATATATATATATATATATATATATATATATATATATATATATTCTGAAAACAGGGGCTACTCGGCGAGTCTAGTGACCTACTCGACGAGTCCATCACTTAAAATCCCGTGTACGGCAAGGCAAAGTCAAGAATCGCGAGTCTAGTGACCTACTCGTTGAGTCCATTTGGAATCAACATTTTCTCAAAACATGAAAGTCGTCGGAAATTGTGTCTAGTTTTCAGAACATTTTGAATCTCGTCAATCGGAGTTACGGTTCATGAGATATGGCCAAAACACTGACGAGGGGTCAAACTTTCCAGCAACATCCTTCTTTCTTCAAAATCCAAGATCCAAGCTTCCAATTGCTAAATCCGCTTCCTTTTCCTTTTGAGCATGTCTTTGTTGCTGAAAATGAAATATTTAAGCTAATTAAGCACCTTTGGTTCATTATTTGAGATAAAATTAACATAAAGTATTAAGATCATGCATGATTTTGATGACTAAATAAGCTCATATCAATCATGCTTCCTGATAGTCAATCTGTGTTCTCTGATATTAATATATATATGCATTCATTGTTGGTTATTCTATATTTTACCTTTTCAAGTTGAAGAACACCATTCCTCAAATACGCGAATCTCCTTTTTTCAGTATGTTTTTTTTTATGTTTCACCATTGTTCTTTGTTTTGTTCATTGATTAAGTTGGTTAATTGTTGTATTCATCTGTAATTGAAAAAAAAATTGTGTTACTCGACATTCCAAACACAGTAATGTTGTATTTAAAAACTTTCTTATCTTTCGAATTTTTTTTCTTTAGGTCCGTGTTTTTCCAATCCGATCAAAGCCTGCAGCAGTAGAAAAACTGCCTCCTGATTCACATAATTTCAATACATCAGTTTAGTGTATGCAAAACTACTTTCAAACAACATTGCTAAAATTTTCTAATATACAAAACATAGCATTGTACTTTTACATTTTTTGAACAAAAAAATAGCATTGTACTTTTTTTCTGTTACTTTTCTTAAAACATGGACCATTTATTTAAACAATGATTGTTACATTTAATTTGTTTGTTAGGCAATTTTATTTTGACCTTTTTTTACTTTTATTAAAAACAAGCAAAGTAGATTGCTAATCCTGTCTAATATACAAAATTAATCTTTGACTGAAAGTTCGGGGACCATTAATATTAATCTGAAATTAGTCTATAGTTGTCAGGGGTATAACAGTCGTTTTGTGTAATTTGTATGTTATTTTTTTAAACACTTATTATCAAAACAGCAACCTGGTTAGTTGATAAAAATAAAAACAAATTACATTGCTATTTCTATTAATATGAGATTAGTCTATAACTGGCAGGGGTATAACAGTTATTTTGTCTAATTTTAATGTTATTTTTTGAAATAGTTACTGTTAAAATACCAACCTGCTTGGTTGATTAAAAAATTAAAAAATAAAAACAAAGTGCATTGATGTTTCTTTTAATATGAAATTACAGATTTATATCTGGCAGGGGTATAATAGTTTCTTTTATGTAATTTTAATGTTTTTTTTTTCAAAATTACATTATTGTTTTTTAACTTTGATTCTCCTTTTTATCTTTATTTATTAATGATGACATTGTTGAAATTAATGAATTCAAGAAAAGAGTTGGTTTCTGCATCCATCTTTAAGGTTACTATTTTATTGGTTTAACAATTTTTCAATAAGGTTAGTATGTTTTATATTTCTGTGTGTGTGTTTTTGTTATTGTGGTTGGTTGTTTGTAATTGTTGTTGTTATTCTTTTCATTCATAGGATTTTAGACAGTCACGGTTTTAGATTGGGGCATATCACTTGTCTTCTTCTCAAATCTTTGTTACAGGTTCATTCTTTGCCCTCTTCTTCTAAGTTGATAAATGCATATATTATCTTAAAATTCTTTATCCTCCCTTAGTTCTTTGTGCTCTTTTATGAAAAAATTTAAAGTCATTGCGAGATAACGAATAAAAGCTTTTAAGAATTTTACAGAATTTGTCCCTATAAATTATGAAATGATCCATTTGTTTATAATATTGTTAAGTGGTTACAAGGTTAACTTACAAATTTATCTTCACTGATCAATGCCAATTTGGATTCACAATACCCTGCCTAAAGAACAGCAAAGACTAGGTAGAATGGCAAAACAGCCAAGTTGAGATATGAAACAACTCTAAAGAAAACTACTTTTAATGGTAGGTCGTGTAGTATGTCTTGTACAACAATTTTGTACCACCTGGAAATTTTAAAACATATTTTCATCAATTCTAAGAAAATTAAATCAATGTTTATCTCTTCACTGATTTGATATTTTAGTCTAAAAAGGAACATAAAACTTGAAATACATGTAAATATTATGTTTTAATTTTCTCATTATGCTATTTTTTAATTTTCTTTCTAAATTTTCCACATGTTACCAGATTTTTTTAAAAAGGGCTAAAATGCAATGCTTACAATACTAAAATATATAAGATACCATCATATTAGTAGCTTGATCCAAAATAACACCTTTTGATGTTGCTTCAAAACTTAACATATCTTTACTAATGACATTCACCAACAATTCAACTCCTTCTTGGATTATATTGTCCATTATACGCTACTCTTGCAAACTCTTCAACAAATTAGTAATGGTTAAAATATATAGATTTTTCATATATGATAAGGGAATAACGCTAAAATTCAATAAAATTTACAAAAGAAATCTATTCATGTATTCCTCATATAGAACACTCCCAAAAAACATTGCAAACATACCCAAATTCAATGTCTTTTTGATTTTACAATTTCCTGGAATTAAAACGATAATTTTCTTTGTATATTTTTTCTTCTATCACAATAAGGAACAAGGAGGAAGACGTGGTGTCATTTTGTTCACTGTCACCTACATAAAATTGAAAAGACAAAATAATAATGTTAGGTTGTAGCTTACTGTGGTAATGATGGCTTCGATACGTGAAGATGTTTACAGTCGGAAAGAAGGATAAAACGAGCAATTGAATGGTGTCTGGTTGTGGGATACCGATTATCGTTGCACGTATGTTGATTGAAGGTTTCATAGTTGGAAACCTTGATTGATGTCGGTCGTTTGGTGTACAAGGAAGAAATGGGGTTAGAAAGTTCTAGGGCATAAGATAGAATCTCCATACTTAATAAAAACTTCCCTTAAACGCCACATGTCACCACTTTACACCATCTTCTTGCCACGTGTCATTACCACACCTCTATTAAATCTGTTTTTCCCGCCCATTCCATGCAGTCAATACTCGGTATCATCAGCTCCTATAAATCAACAAATTAGTTTTAATACTCCAACATTACTGCATTAAATAAAAGAATAAAGATAAAGAAATAAAGATATGATATCCCATAAAATCAGCTATTTATATTTCAATTACATTATCTTTTATCAAAATAACTCTAACATAATAGGAATGCAATCATGAAGATAAATAAATTACGCAATTTTGAATTTTAAATTTCAATTTGGATTATATATATTTACCTTTTCATTAGACTTATGAATATAAATATTGATTCCTCGAATTAGTTTTCTTTAGTGGCGTGTTTAGAGCTATCAATCTATAATTCTTCTACATCTTTGCAAGCTACCATCTGCATAGGTTAGTATAAAAAAATTGTTCGCTGATTTCTATTTATTCAATCTATAATTTGTTTTTTATTCTATTTCTTTCTTCTTCTCCATCTGTTTCGATTCTGATTTACAATCCTCTGAATTTGTAGGTGGTAAACGAAAGTTATACTATTTATGTCCCTTTTTAAAAAACAATGTTTATGTCCCTAACTTTAAGCACATGCATGTTCTTCATCAGTTAGTTTGTGTGTGTTTATGATAAGTTTTTAAAATTTTACATCTGTTACTGTAAGTGTATATTTGTATGCAACCTATTTGTAGAATTTTCTACTACAAGGACCATTTTAAGCTATCTTTTTCGGCTTTACAATGCACATTGTACCGTAAGAAATTCTACTTGAATACAACACATGTTCTACTGCAACAATTTTTAACTGTAAATATTTTATATGAAAAAAAAAACTCTACCAATTTATATTTTATAATAAAACACACATTTTACCGTTTTTGTTTTGTTTCTTTTCGTGCTGTTCTTTTTCTGTCCCTGTTTAGGTTTGTTGCTTTTTTTTATGAAAATAAAATGAAAACTCTATTTTATAGCTTCTTATTTGTTGTTATTTGCTGAAAATTACAAAATACATTCCACAATCTTTAATTAAAAAAAGAATTTATGACTTTCTCCAAGTTCCAAATACAACAACGTACTTTCAGGAATTGTACTTTTATCGTACGAATGCTAAATTGATTACAGTTTCTTTTTAAGCAATATGTTTCACCATTTTTCATTCTTTTGTTCTATGATGACATCATTTTATATTATTTTTTTTCCAGTCTTATGTAAATTATAACATCTTACTTATCTCTTTTAAAACAATATTTATTATGTATAAATTGTTTTTTGAAAAAAAAAAAGATGCAACTTTATGTCAATTATAACATCTTGCCTTTTGATGGATTTTTTTTTTTTTTTTTGGATTTCATGGTTTTGATAATACTCTTTTGAAAGTATATTGTTATGAGTTTATTGTTGGTCAATCTCATTTTACCTTTGATGTATAACTACATATTCGTGCCCCTTTATTTAATCTGACCATTTTATTTGACCGTTTTGTTTATTTCGAATTCAACTTTATAAAAGTGATTATGGTATGTTTGTTAATAGAGTTTTACAACTTTAAAATAAATCCATAATAACATTTTAATTAAATGTACACAGGACCTGTTCTGTAACTATCTTTTTGCCACATTTTCCAGCTTTGTAATTTTACCATTTTACCCTTCATGTAAAACTACACATATACATGTTATGTAACTAATAAGTACCTGGATGTGTATGTTGGCACTGACATCTAAACCACAACTGTATTTGTAGTGATATGTTGAGCAAAATTTGCACGTATTTTCAAAAGCACCTTAATTGATCCTGATTCTTCAATTGAATTGTCACTTCATTAATTCATCATGTATAATATAGTAATCTATAATATTAAAAAACAAATTATATCTACCTTAATTGATCCTGTTTCTTCAATTGAATTGCCAATACAGAAAGGTGGCTTATATTCCTGACTCATATGATAAATCATGACAAGAAATTCACCAACAGGAGGCACCTAAATTTAAAACAAAAACATGAGTTGGGTGTTTTATGAAAAAAAAAAGATAAAATTTAGTAAATTACTTATAATTTTGAAACTGTCAAAGTTCTATCCGCATCAAAACTATCAAGATACACGGATTCATGGAAATTGCAATCATCCATTATAATTGCTCCTGGTCCACTAGAACCACCATAGTTTGTATCTAATAGGCAATAGTGTAGAATTTACCAGTTAACCACATATTTATAGATTATACCTAACCACACTAAATCACACCTTATATGCAGCAGAACCTTAGAATCAGTTTCCATAGTTATGTCCGTGATACAATGTAGCATTAATTTTGCAACAAAAGGAGCTATATATGGAATTTCAAAGATTAATAACATGACAGTGTAATCTGATTTTAACACTTACATTAAGAATTGAAGGTTCAGGCAATGGGCAGTGGGTCGATCATGGTCAAGAAGCTCAGTGGGGTGGTCAACGGTGGTCAACGGTCTTAAACTCAACTACAACCTCGATTCCATGTTGAGTTGTAGCCGCCACTCCAACAACTATGGAGGATTCTACTACTTCTGTATCTACGCGTCAACATCCCCAAGAAAAAAAAAATTAAGTCAACATAATCAGAATAACTCATTATTCTAGGAAATCATATTGTTTCACAACCTAATTACAGAATGAGGTTATGGATAGTGACCGAAATCGCCATGTTGTTAGCTTATTTTGGTTTAAATAAAAAACAAAGAGCTCCAAATCTGATCTGGGATTTTATCAACTCTCTCTCAGGGCCAAAGATTATAGAAGTCGTAGGATTATGGGTGGATACATGGATAGTGACCAAAATGTTTGCTTAGCTTTGGATTTAACAAATATGTATAAAGATTTCATTATAAACGACATAATTGAACAGATGGTTAAAAACCAACAAAAAATTGAAATTAAAAAATTTAAATTCGTTTATTTTTCCTCCTAAGATATTTAAAAGCTAATGTTCAAAAAAATCATTAACTTAATAAAATCAAAAACAACGATTACAAAATTTCAAAACCCTAACCTTTTGCTAAGTCGTTTCCTCTGATACCTTGCTGTTGTGCTGATACTATAGAGTCCTTGCATTCTTCAGTCATGTTTTCCTCTACTACAATGATTGCATGTACTAATTACTTAGCCGATTATAAACCCTCAGTTCTGTGTAGATTGAACTCGATACTTAGGATACATTGCCCTCTACCCCCAATTTTTTGAGAAATTGTATAAGATTCCCACACAGATAGACTAACATTCGTTGAAAATTGGTAACGAATGTGAATATTGATTTCCAATTTTATGATTCCTAGGATTTAGGGGGTGTTTGGGATATCTTTTTGCCTTCAAAAGTCCTTTTTGCAAAAGGACTTTTTGTAAAAGGACTTTTTACAAAAGATGTTTTTAATAATGTGTTTGGATTAGCTTTTGAGTAATTTAAGTGTCAAGGGGTTGAAAAGTTACAAAAAGACAGGGATACCTGACTTTTCAAAATGCTTCTTTTCCTTCTTTCTCAAAAGTTGGTTTTAAAAGATCTTTTCCCATTACCAAACATCTTTTACCTCATTTTTTACTTTTTGGAAAAGATAGGGGCCAAAAGTTGGTTAAAAAGATAAAACAAACACCCTCTTAATGTGCTTTGTGTGTGAGAGACGAAGTTTGTAATCTCGCGAACCGATAACAGGTCTTTCTCATTTTGGTAGAAATAAAACTTATTTTTATTTTCTTATCAATTACTTATCCCTCTTTTAAAAACATAACATATACAGTCCCTTTAAAAAATACATTTGCGTATATGGTCTCTGTTTCACAAAAAAAATGATAAAACCAATTTTGTTCCAAGGTCAAAACTATCTTTTTCAATTTAACATACAAAAATAAAAATTAGACTTAACACCATATGTGTTATTGCTATAGTACCGACACATTTTTATAATTATTAAACTTTTTATTATCATTGCTCAATATTTACCTTATAATTTAATTAAAATTATTTTTTAACTTTTTCAAATTATCTTTTAAATTATTTATCCGTGGTGTCCACGGGTTATAACCTAGTAAGGGGAATATATCAAATTGTTCTTCGTTTTTTTCTTTTTTTTTTACTTTTTTTTATTAAATTTACATTTTCTTCTAATTCTTTAAGTTATTAATTAACTATAATAAATGAAGATAATTTTGCCACATGGCAATCTCTAATGAGTTTTGACACTTGTCATTTTGTGATATTTTTTAAATAAATAATATCCAAATATATATATATATATATATATATATATATATATATATATCTCTCTCTCTCTCTCTCTCTCTCTCTCTCTCTCTCTCTCTCTCTCTCTCTCTCTCTCTCTCTCTCTCTCTCTCTCTCTCTCTCTCTCTCTCTCTGAAGAATAGAGATTTTTTGGATATGTCATCAAGAAACTAACACCAAAGACTCATGTGTCTCTATCTTTTTCTCCAAATTTCTGGGATGAATAACCACCTGTAAATCATCTTCATAAACATAACTCACACGCACACATTAACAAAAAACCCAACTGGATAAATAACCCAAATAAACCTTACATATCCATCTCCGATCGATCTATATATATATTCAATTAGTTAAGTTCTCAGAAAACCCACTTCGATTAAGCACTTCCCTAAAATTTTGTTTGGGTTCTTCATTTGAGCACTTCACAGAAAATAAACATCTCCATCTAAGATCGACGAATGCGTCTTCCCAGGAAACCCACTTCGATTGAAATACACATTTGTTGGCAATCACGATCCGATGACCGGAGGTGGCAGAAAAAACATCTAAAAACATATATGTCTCGTTTCTGTTTCGATTATCGATTCCGCAATTACACCTAGATTTGATTCGGAATCGACGATATTACGATGTTTCTTTTGAAAACAGATTGTCACATGGATCGGTAATAGAAGAAGGGTTTTAGAGAGAGAGAGAGAGAGAGAGAGAGAGAGAGAGAGAACGGTGGGTGGGGTGGGGGATATTTTTTTCTTTTTCTTTATTTTTTAATTAAAATAGTATTAGAATAGTTATAAAAAATACAAAAATAAAAAGGCATAATCGTCTTTTCAAGTTTTTTTGGTCCAAAATCACAGAAATATTTTGATTTTGGACATTTCATGCAAGTTGGAAATGTTTTGGACTCTATCCAAAGTTTTTTGAATACTGCAACACGAATGGGCAAGAATTAGGTTTATTTTAGGTCCCGTTTGATAGTTTCTGTCTGGGAAAGTGCTGTCTGGTAAAGTGCTGTCTGGGAAAGTTTTCTGACCGGGAAAGAAACCATGCTGTTTGATTGTACATCTGATTGACTGTGCTGAATGATGAAAAAAAGTAATAATTCAATAAAAAATATAATTAAAAAAAGTTATTTAAAAAAATTAATAATCCAATAAAGAAATAAAGAGGCGGGGTTTGGTGTATAATTGTCTTTCCAGCCCATTCAGCCAGAAAGATATGATTTTGGGGCTTTCTGGGAAAGACATATCTTACCGGGAAAGACCCCTTCTTTTGTGCAAATCAAACAGTCTTTCCGGTCCATTCAGCCAGAAAAATCTGTTTAGACCTGGAAAGATGCGTATCAAACGGGGCCTTAGAAAAAATAAACAAACAGCCTGTTAAAATGTTCCTATTTTTTTAATATT
Source organism: Lactuca virosa (assembly GCF_052849685.1). Classification (NCBI taxonomy): domain Eukaryota; kingdom Viridiplantae; phylum Streptophyta; class Magnoliopsida; order Asterales; family Asteraceae; genus Lactuca; species Lactuca virosa. The sequence goes on from NC_136431.1 coordinate 76,931,803, forward strand.
ACACGACAGTCTATTAACAAATTCACGAATCTATCTATGTTCTTATGAAATGAAAGTTAGTTATATATGGATTTTTAGTTCAAATCCTACCCGTACAAGATTTTAATAATTAAGTTTTCAAGAGGTCATATATTAGAACTTGACAATAATTTATTTATTTCAATTTAGTTCACATTTATTTATTATATATTTTTTAAATAAATAGATTTAATCTATTAATAAATTAATTTTAATTTTATATTTTTCTTAGACAATACTTAGGTCCCGGTTGATAGTTTCTGTCCGGTAAATGTTTTCTCGGGAAAGTGTTGTATGAGAAAGTTTTCTGACTGAAAAAAAAATCATGTTGTTTGATTATACATTTGATTGACTGTGCCGAATGATGAAAATGACAATATTACCCTGCTTTTCTATAATGTGATGGATGAAGTTGTTGAATAATTATAAAAACATATAAATTGTTATACAAAATCAAAATTACACAATAATCATTTAAAAATCCAAATAGAATGTCGATTAAGTTGTTTTTAGTTTATTTTTTTCAAGTTGATGTTACGTTGTCATTCTTTTTAGCAATTATAACTTTTTGTAACTGAACATGTGATTTTTGACCCGGTTTATGTCCAATAATGGTGGGATGAATGATTTTTTTAAAATATATTAAGATGATGGTGGTTGTGACAACCCGAAACTTTGCCCGTTTCCGTTACGCGAGTTCGTTAATAAAATCTCGAATTTGTTAACTTTTCCGTCAAACTTCTTGGTTTTGAAAATAATCTAGTTATGTATATAATTAAATTATTTACGAGTTGGAACCAAAAATCGTGCGGAAACCCAAAAATCTCGAAAAAAAAATTCCGGTCTAAGTGAGGATTACGACCGTAAACTAGCTTACGACCGTAAACTCGTTTACGACCGTAAACCCGTTTACGGTCAGTGAAGAGTGGACCCCCCACAACACCCCTATAAATATGATGCCTCCACCTTCATTAGAACATTTCTGGCCAAAAACTTTCTCCTTCTCTCTCTAAGAATCTTAACCGTAAACACTCAAATCGCCTTCAAACTTCGGAATTCATCGAGAAACCACGCTTGGAGTCACTTGGGAACGCCTGGAAACGATTATCTCTTCGAAATCAGCAATCAGAACCATTTTTCTTGAGTTTACGGTCCACCTTCAAGAACCGTAAACCCTGTTCTTGAGTTTACGGTCCAACCTTCAAAGACCGTAAACTCTGTTCTTGAGTTTACGGCCGTAAACTCGTCGAGCCTTCAGAAACCGTAAACTATAGATCACGGTCGTAAACACCTTTTTGGTGGTGCTTTTGGCTGAAAACTCATTTTCTTCGATTCAATCAAGTCCCGGTAACATTCCTCAACCAAATTCAAGTGTTCCTCTAACACGTTATCTATCGAAATCGCTAATTTAGATACATATATGTATTTATTTGATAATAGGATTTCGTTAAGTGTCACGTGCAACAACTCAAGGATCTTCATTCAGTCAACGATTTCACAACAAGAACCGTGAGTTCATACCCCTACATTTTCCATATATTTTTTTTATGTTTTCAAGGGGGGGGGGGAATACAAGCTAATCATAAATGTTTTCAAAACTTATGCAAATCTCATACTTTAACCCTTTTGTACTGTGTTGAGCATAAGGGACGTTTTCACAAAAATTTGCATAGTTTTCCGGACACGCTATTCACTATACATGCAAACTATAATCGGTATAGTTTGGGATTTTCTAAACATCACGAGTATAGAAACTTTCACTATTAAACATATGAATGAAGACAGAAATAATTTACAGTTACATCACCACTTTATCATGGCTTTTCATAACTGTAATTATCATTATATACTGTATACATACGGATTTTCACTACGGTAGAACGCTACTACACTACATGTAAACTAGATTGTACGATACTGTGAGGCGCTACTTCACTACTGTACCCTTAGGTGTACAGGGATAAATCCTACCACTATATAACCAGAGTCTCCTGGAGGGAGAGCGTGAGATTTGTGAATAGATCTATTCGGGACTGACAATCCCACATCTGGACTGCTAGCTACAGTTAGGCGGGCACGCTTGAGATGTACAAATGTCATTTAACTCGACGCCTGAAGAACGTTGGAAAGGTCTCTAGTCATATCAAGCATGGTTATACGACTCACAATATGTATAAATCACCTTTAGTTTACAACTTAACACTCTTCAACAGTTTTATTTTTACTAAATAGAACTGATACACACTACGTAATCTGGCTAAGGCCAGGGTTTTTCAAACAGAACCGATTATGCAATGGTTTCACATGCAAAATACTCATACTTCATGATTAGTTTTAGCTAGTCACATGAGGTAATATTTTCGCACATCACTACAGTTTTCCGTAACGAACATTCATGGTTTTATACGAAATCGATAACGCTACCTTTTCACTAAAGAAAATATCGGATTTTCTTGGAAACATACAGATATTCATGGTTTATTACAGAACTGATAACACTACGTTTTCACTAAGGAAAATATCGGATTTTCTTGAAACTATTCAAATATTTTCCGAACTCATCAACGATTTTCACTACAAACCACCGCTTATGAACTCACCAGCTTTATGCTGATACTCTTTTAAACTGCTTGTATTCTTAGGAAATCAGTAGACAGGTGTCTGCTGGGTTTTTGAAGAGTTGAAGCAATAAGAGTTTAATGTTATATTCATACAAGTTATATGATGTAATTCAAACAAGTTTCAGAATTGATGTAAACACTTTACTTAAGTATTCACTGTAATGGTTGTGTTGCTATGATTGCTGTTATTCATTGGTTGTGATGCTATACATGACGTCCTCCACCCCGGAACGTTTCCGTCATCGGTTTCGGGGTGTGACAGTGGTGTTGTCTTTAAAATTGATTAAACTAATAAAAATGAATTAAAAAATACTAAAACAAATTAATAATCCAATAAAGTAATATTTATTAATATATAAATATTATATAGTTATAAATAATATTTATTAATATATAATAATCCAATAAAAAAAATTAATCCATAAAAAGTAAATAAAAAATTATTTAAAAGAAAGTAATAATCCAATAAAATAATATTAATTAATACATAAATACTATATATTAAAAATAATATTTATTAATATATAATAATCCAATAAAAAAATTAAAAAATATATATATTTAAAAGAAATTAATAATCCAAGAAAGAAAGAGGCGGAATTTGGGGTACAATTGTCTTTCCAACATATTCAGCCAGAAAGATATAATTTTGGAGCTTTCTGAGAAAGACATATCTTACCGGGAAAGACTCATTTTTTTGTGCATATCAAACAGTCTTTCCGGTCCATTCAGTCAGAAAGATTTGTTTGAATTTGGAAAGATATCTATCAAAGGGGGCCTTAAAATATTCAATCTCGAGAATGAAAGACAACAACTGATACGGTTGAACTAGAAGTTTTTTTATTTTTTTCCGAAGGACCCTCTTTTTGTCCCTGGGCTAAAATATGTTTGGACAACGACACTAACAAACAAAAAGGACCGACGTGATGTATTTTGAAATCATAAGGACTACTTGTATCAAATTTTCAAAGTTTGGACTAAAATAGCAAGAGATTGCCTGCTCAGGGACCTAAACATTATTTAACTCTTATATTTTTCTTAAATATTTTCTAAAATGGAATAAACGAAAACTTGGTTTGGCTAGAATTGATTGACCGAAAATAAGGAAAGCATTTCAAGATTAATGATCTTTTCTTATTGTTTTACGATAATCCTCAACTTTAAAAGGTAAACGATATTTATCTATTTTACGGTATATCTTCTTTCCATAAATCAAAACAGCAGATTTGTATATAACAAAATAACAAACTATGAAATAAACAAACTAAAAAAATTTCTTAGTTAACCCCAATCGGCTAATCCAAGTTATGGGTAGTAGAAGAAAAAGCAAGGCGGAACACCACCGTCCCCTTAATAACATTATGACGGAGATACTACCCGGCATACTTTTGTTCCACATAGTACCAAAGCTGCCAATGAAGCATTTTCTTCGTTTTAGGTGTGTTTCCAAGCAATGGAACTCATTCATAACGTCGCATATGTTTATCAAAATGCAACTCCACCATGCAACCAAATACAAATTACATCAAAATTGTCACAAACTTCTCTTATACTCTAGTACTCTACCACAACACCTTACAACTTCCGCATCATTGATGGTGAAAAACCTAAAAAGAAAGTCAGCCGCCCTATGCCATTCAAAGTAGAGCTAACAAAAATCGACCTAATCCACCAACCCAACCTGAACCCAACCCAAAATTAGCAGGTTGGGTTGAGGTTTTCAACCCGTTTAGGATAAATGGGTCAACCGATCTAACTCATTTAATTAAATAAGTTGGGTTGGATAAATATTGTCAACCCGTTTTCAACCCACCAACCCATTTAACTTTAATATATATTAAATTTAATAATTATTTAAATATTATAATGTATTAATCAAAGTATTAATTTATAAATTACAATGTTGTATTATTATTTATCTTTTAAAAAATACAATCCTAATTAATATCTTTTTCCTTTGAGCCGACATTGTTAGTCACTCTTCAAAATCATTTCGAAATTACATATTTTTTAATGTTATTTGAACAACTTTTTTGTATTTGTGAATCGGGATTGTGCTTTTATTATACTTTGAAAGTTTATTTAAGTTTGGAATTAAATTAAATGGTATAATCTTTAGTTAATTTATTTAGTTTTCTATTTTAATGAGTTAACTCAGGTTTAACTTATTTATTTAATAGGTTGGGTTGAGAATTACATAAACGGGTCAACCCGGTGACAACTCATTTGTTGAAAATAAAATATCACAACGAATAAAGGCTCGGATACTAATTATTGTGTGACAGATATATAAAGTAAAAAGATAAAAATGCAGAAAATAAATATGGAATTATTAATCAATATAGGAAAGCTGTAAATGACTGAAAGCTATAAATAAAATAGATAACTGTAAATAAATAACGTAAAGCTATAATAATATAAATAATTATATTTAACTAACGTAAAGTTGTAATAATATAAATGATTGTATTTAAATGTTAGAAGTTATATATATATATATATATATATATATATATATATATATATATATATATATATATATATATCAGCGTAAGGTTGGTTAAGTTATATGACTGATTGAAACGACTTGTCTATAAAGTAAGTTCGTCAAATGATTGACTGGACAGGCTTAGGGTTGGACTGTTACGTAATTGACTTTGTTTCTATTTGTTCAATATTCAGTCGGGTTTTGATTTGTTGAGCGATGCGGTTTTGAAAAACTTTGTTTTATGGGGTCTAGTAGAAAATTGATTTAGCCGACTTTAAAATAACTAACCCACTTGGTATTTGACCAATATTTCTTTGGCCTAGCCCAATATAAGATTAATCCAAATAACTTAGACTTTGATATTCTTGTTTTAGCAAACGTAAACAAACAGAGAATGAATATCCTTCTTCTTTTCTCAATTTCGGAATAAATCTCTCTGGATACACAATACTCTCTCACGTATCTCTGTGGTTTCCATTGGTCAAAATCGTCCGTGAGAATTCCTAGATTTAGGTAAGGTTCGAAATAATTTGTGGTGAAAATCTCCCTAGTCGTCTTTTAGCTGTACTGTACCCAATTTTCCTATTTTTCTGGCTTGCAGTTTCTGATCTCGAAAACAACAAGGCGGTGATGGTTAAGGTGATTTAAAAGCGTTTTTGGAGGAGGTTTAAGGAAGGTATTTGGAGGGTGTTTGGAGAGTATTTTGAGGTTGTTTGGAGGGTGGAATAAGGTGGTTAAAATGGAGATATAAGGTGGTGAAGATTTATGAAGAAGATGATGAATAGTAATGGGTCTTGTATGAATTCTTCATGCATGAGGGTTGTGGATGGTTTGATGTTTGTGGTTTACTTGGGTTTATGTAAAAGAGGGTGTTTGGTAGTGATTAGTGGCGTAAGGTGATGAGTTCACGAAGGTGGTGAAGGTTGGAAGTGTATATGGGTTTGAAGGTCTTTTTGGTGTTCCTGGTGTTCTTGATTCAGGGATGAAGATTGAAGTTTGTTGTTGTTGTTGGTTGTCTTTTGTTGTTGAAGAAGATGTTGAAGTTGCAGTGGGTTTTGTTGTGTTTTTTCTTTCAAAGAGATGGTGCAGGAGGTTTTATGAGAAGCAAAAAATAATCTGTAACATCCGTCTCTCGAGGTATTAATAAATTTATTATGCATCTTAAAAGATATTGGACTAAGGTTGGACTTGAAATTTTGGATTGGACCTTAAGACTCTTGGGCCGAGATGTAGGCTGCCCATAAGCCGTACGCGGGGTGTAACCCGGCGTACGCGGGGCGTAGTGTCTTTGGATGCGCGGGTCATGAGAGGCGTACGCGCAGCGTACCATAAGGTACGCCCATCGTACGCGATCAGACACTAAACCCTAATTTCAGGGTTTGAGAGATATATAAACCCCATTATAGCCTCCCCCCTGGTCTCTTATCAGCCTCCTCACCCACAAGAAAACCCTAACTCGTTCTTACCCTCTTCATTGTGTGAAGTTACTTTTGTGAGTGCTTTTAGTGAAAGAAAGTTGTGAAGAAGGAGAGGAAAGGTTGGAGAAGAAGCTTGAGCTCAAGGATCTGGACTAAGCTCACCCTTTTGTCACAAAAGAAGGTATAAAGCACTTAACTTTCTTCCTCATATTCTAGATCTAGGGTTATGGGAGTTTTGGACCTCTTTAGGTCCAAAGGTTGGACCTTGATCTTGTGAATCCGTTTTTAAGCTTGGGGTTGCCATCCTTGAGGCTCAAAACACCTTCTTAGCAATAAAGTTTCAGTCTTTGAGTCTTTCATGAAGCCATGCATGAGATCTAGCCATTTCCATGGAAATAGATTGTTGTTTTTAGAGTTTGAGCTTATGTGAGTCATGTAAGCCATCAAGTAAGCAACTTTATGGTTTTAGGCATGGAATAAGACTTGGATCTAAGTTTGTAGCTTCCGACTCGGAATATTAAGCACTTAATAGAGAAAGGACTTAACATGGTATTACGCTAAGCGTACATGTGAGTACGCCTAGCGTACTCGCCATCAAGCACTTACGCAAAGCGTACTTCGGAGTACGCCCCGCGTAACTCAGTCAGTTTGGACCTTGGGTATTTAGGCCTCGATGTGGGCTGTATTTTGGACTTTGGGCCTTAGTGGGCCAGCAGGAGTCAGAGTATGGGCCAAAGGCATTTTTGGGCTTAAGTAGGGCCATATGAGGAGTTAGGCCCAATTTAGAAAATTGGGCCATTAGTGGGCCTTTAATGGGCCATTAGTAGACTTAGAAAGAAGTAAAGGGTTTGGGCCTTGGTTATGACCCACACCATAGCAGGGGTAAAATAGTCATTTCACCCATAGAAGGATCCTCGTTTTGATTAAGGGTTTTATTGGTCATGATAGCCGGAGAGCAGCCGGGGCAGCAGTCAGGGATCTTTCACTCGGATTTTCAGTAGTCAGTTCTTTGAGGTGAGTTTCCTTCCAGTAGGAACGGGTCTACGGCCACAATGTCGGCCCGTCTAGTTAGCAGTAGTTTCGGACTACAGTCCGATGCAGTAGTTCAGTATGCTTGGTGTCTTTGTGATACAGGCATGGTGTGTGTTATGTGTTCCGGACTATGGTCCGATGTAGTATGCAGTATATGTGTTCATATTATATGCTATGATTATGTTATGCTATGTTCTGTCAGTTCCGGACTTCGGTCCGATGCTGTTCCGGACTTCGGTCTGATGCAGTGGGCAAGGCCCTAGTAGTTCCGGACTTCGGTCCGATGCAGTGAGCAAGGCCCTAGTAGTTCCAGACTTCGGTCTGATGCAGTAGGCAAGGTCCTAGTAGTTCCGGACTTCGGTCTGATGCAGTGGGGAAGGCCCTAAACAGTTCCGGACTTCGGTCTGATGCAGTGGGCAAGGCCCTAGACAGTTCTGGACTTCGGTCCGATGCAGTGGGTCAGGCCCAATATGTGCTTTATATGTTATTGGATGGTATGTGGTAGTTTGGGGGAGCTCACTAAGCTTTGTGCTTACAGTTTCAGTTTTGGTTTCAGGTACTTCAGCTAGCAAAGGGAAGGGCTCGGGATGATGGCATGGCACACACCACCGTTTTAGCCTGGGAGTTAGACTCTGATATTTTGATATGATCTTGACACTAGTTTCGATTTGATAAATTATTATGACATTTTGAGATACATGATTCATGGTTTTATCTTTTAATATTTGATATTATGGTTTAGTAAAGCTTTCAAATAAATTTTTTTGGGTTGTATTTTTGGGATGTTACAAGTTGGTATCAGAGCCTTGGTTTAAGAGATTCGGACACACTTTCAGGTGTGTCTGAACTCAAACTAAGGAAATGGTATAAAATTTTCAAAAGAAAAGAGTTTTAGAAAAGCAAAAAGAATTTTTAGAAAGAAAAGAATTTCGAAAAGGAAAAGGGTGTGGTGCATGCAATCAGCCGAGCTCAAGTAAGTACTCCCAAATTATCCATACGAGTTTATGCTATGTTATGATTATTAGCTTTATTAGAACAGCATGCTAGATTAGGACTAAGGATCTAGGAAGGATGCCTTATGTGCCTGTTATATGTGTTTCAGCTCTATGAAAACTGCATGCTAGTACAGAATTATCAGTATGATAGCCAGAGTAGTATATGCTTGATTATGTGTACTCGATGTTTGAATGTTGCTTGCTTTGTGCTTTTAGGAGTCTTAGTTATCTTTCACTAATTAGTAAATGAATATGTTACGTTACATATTGTGAGGATTAAATAATTTCAGAAGGTTAGGTCTATCTCTATGGCGCAGCTCTTGTCTGAGTCCAACCGTTGTAGGGTAGGATCTCTCATTCGAAGAATTATCTAGTCTGAGTAATATGTAACAGTATTCGCGAGCTAGTTAGGGGAAGAAAGCAGGGACTTCTTATGCAGCTGATGGCGGAGAGTGGGTTGGTGATTACCCTAGGACAAGCCTAGGATGGGATTAGCAAGAGATCAGCAGTAGTAGTAGAAGGAACTTGGTGGAGTCGAGGCAGTACTTGAGGAAAGTACGGATAGATGTGGAAGGTAGTATGGGCCCGTACTACTGAAAGCAGAGGATCCATACTCGAACCAAGGAAGGCTGCGATGAACCCAGGGAACTTGTAGTAGTAGCGATCCCTCGAGATATATATGTATTCCTGACATTGTCATTATGTGTTTTCAGAATGGTGGTTTTAAGCCCTAGACCAGCAGTCGGCAGTTCAGGTGTCGGTGAGGGATCGGGATCAGGCTCGGGGGCCGAGCATGTGGATGAGCAGACTAGGGAGTTTCTCTCCTCAGAGGTTACTCGCATCATACTCGAGCAGACTCCTGTGATCTTCGGTTCGATCAAGGAGGGTATTTTGGAGCTGATGGACGAGAAGTTGAGCACATTCCGTGCTGAGGTGGCGGCCATGATGGGGTCGCGCACTCTCACTTTCAGGGAGTTCAGAGCATGTGGAGCTCCTGACTACCATGGGGCACGGGATCCCATTGCGAGTACCAGGTGGTTGGCGGACGTCGTCAATGCATTCCGCACCAGCAGATGTCCCGAGGGGGACAAGGTCAGACTAGCATCCTGTCTCCTGAAGGACAGGGCACGAGATTGGTGGGAGGAGATCGGGCATGTTATGGGAGATGACGCAGCTCTAGATGCGATGACCTGGACCGATTTCACTACCAGATTCAGAGACGAGTTTGCACCGGTTATCGAGGTGCATCAGTTAGCGAGGGAGTTTCAGGATCTTACTCAGACTACTGAGACTGTGGCGGATATTACCGCCAAGTTCAGGGAGAGGGCTCTTCTCGTTCCTCAATATGCGGCTGATGAGGAGATGAAGAAGGCTCGTTATCATGAGATGTTGAGGAGTGATATCAGGCAGTTTGTGAGCCGGTCCAGCTGTAAAACGTTGGATGACATGATTGCGAGGGCTCGTGAGAGAGAGATAGATTTGGAGATGGAGAAGAAGAAGAAGCCAGAGGCGGCATCTGGCACAGGGAGTTCGGGCAAGAAGCCCAAGGTATCGGATCACAGATCCAGATGACAGCAGAGCCACAGTAGGTGTGGCAAGTGTGGGAGATTGCACGATAGGACGTGCAAGGCAGGGATCTCCGGCTGCTACAAGTGCGGTCGGACCGGGCATATGAGTAGATATTGTACAGCCACCACCACCACCACAGCAGCTGATCTGATTTGCTTCCATTGCAATCAGAGGGGACATAAAAAGTCTCAGTGCCCGAGTTTTGCAGCAGCAGGGAAGGTGGCAGCACCTGCCCCTGCTACCTTGAGGATTACAGACGGTCGTTAGGGTCGGACTGAGACGCCAGTGGCGAAGAGTAGAGCTTTCCAGATGACAGCGGAGGAGGCGCGGGCGACTCCTGATGTGGTGACGGGTATGTATTTTCCTCTTATCTCTGTATTTAATATTGATTATTCCTCATGATTATGTGTTTGTATTCAGGGTCGTTCTTAGTGAACGACATTTCAGCTACAGTATTGTTTGATTCAGGGGCCACCCGATCGTTTGTCTCACTTGCACTTAGCAAGCGGTTTAGCAGAGCTCCGGGGGAGCTGGACCGTCCATTTGAGGTTGAGATAGCTGATGACAGGACCGTCAGGGTCGCGAGAGTACATAGGGGGTGTTCGCTGCGGTTATTTGATGAGCAGTTTTCGGTAGATCTGGTTCCTATTCCCCTGCGAGGGAATAAGGTCATAGTGGGTATGGATTGGTTGAGCCCCAATGGGGCAGTGATTGATTGTAAACTGTAGTTAGTGAGGGTTCACACTCCTAGTGAGGGAGAGTTAGTAATTCAGGGCGAGAGGCCACTGTGCGGACCGATTCCGTGTTCAGCAGCGAGAGCGAGACGCTACTTTCAGCAGGGTTGCGCGTGATACGTCGCCTATGTTTTAGATGCCCGAGGGAAGGGCAAGGTGACAGTTGACGATGTACCGGTAGTACGCGAGTACCCGGATGTATTTCCAGAGGATTTGCCTGGGATACCTCCTGATAGACAGGTTGAGTTCAGGATTGACCTGGTTCCTGGTGCGCCTCCAATAGCCAAGGCACCATACCGATTGGCTCCTCCCGAGTTGCAGGAGTTGTCTACGCAGCTGCAGGAGCTGCTAGACAAGGGGTTTATCAGACCGAGCGGTTCACCATGGGGAGCCCCGATCCTAGTTGTGAAGAAGAAGGACAGGTCACACCGTATGTGTATAGATTACCGGGAGTTGAACAAGGTGACGGTGAAGAAACGTTACCCACTTCCGAGGATAGATGACTTGTTTGATCAGCTCCATGGAGCATCTTGGTTCTCCAAGATTGATTTGCGCTCCGGTTATCATCAGATGCGGGTCAGAGGCGAGGATGTGCAGAAGACCGCTTTTAGGACCCGCTATGGTCATTATGAGTTCGTGGTGATGCCATTTGGGCTCACCAACGCACCAGTCGCGTTCATGGATCTCATGAACCGCGTATGCAGATCGATGTTAGATCGGTCTGTGATAGTGTTCATTGACGACATCTTGGTCTATTCCAAGACTCGGGAGCAGCACGAGGAGCACCTGAGGGAGGTGCTAGAGACACTGAGGAGGGAGAAACTTTTTGCGAAGTTCTCCAAGTGTGAGTTCTGGTTGTGCGAGGTGCAGTTCCTTGGACACCTCGTCAACCAGAAGGGTATACTAGTAGATCCGGCCAAGATAGAGGTCGCGATGCAGTGGGAGGTCCTGAGGTCTCCATCTGAGATTCGGAGCTTTCTAGGTTTGGCAGGGTACTACAGGAGATTCATCCAGGATTTCTCCAAGATAGCAGTTCCGCTCACTCGACTGACCAGGAAGTCGGTGGCATTTCGCTGGGGGCCTGAGCAGCAGGCAACATTTGAGACCCTAAGGCAGAGATTGTGCGAGGCACCGATTCTTACCCTGCCAGAGGGAGTGGATGACTTCGTAGTCTACTGTGATGCTTCGATCACAGGTATGGGAGCAGTGTTGATGCAGCGAGGGCATGTGATAGCGTATGCCTCTAGACAGTTGAAGCCTCACGAGGCTAACTATCCGATGCACGATTTAGAGCTGGGGGCGGTGGTGTTCGCCCTCAAGATTTGGAGGCATTACCTTTATGGGGTCCGTTGTACCATTTACACGGATCACAAGAGTCTGAGGTACCTTATGGATCAGCCGAATCTAAACATGAGGCAGCGTCGGTGGTTAGATATGGTTAAGGACTATGATTGTGAGATCCTTTATCATCCGGGCAAGGCCAACGTAGTGGCCGACGCCCTGAGCCGCAAGGCGATGACGGCCCCGATCAGATATGTATGTCTGAGGATGACAGTGATTACTCCATTATTGGAGCAGATTAGAGAGGCACATGTTTAGGGCCTAAAAGAGGAAAGACATAAGTGCGAGAGGATCGTGGGCTGAGTAGCTTCAGTAGTATTAGATCGAGACGTCCGGTTTACTTCCAGGTTTTGGAAGCGGTTCCATGACGAGATGGGGACTCGTCTCCTTTTCAGCACCGCTTTCCACCCTCAGACGGACGGGCAGAGCGAGAGGACGATTCAGACTCTCGAGGACATGCTTCGGGCATGTGTCCTAGATTTTGGTGGCAGTTGGGATACGTACCTTCCATTAGCGGAATTTTCGTATAACAACAGTTACCACTCCAGTATAGACCGGCCTCCCTTTGAGATGCTCTGCGGGAGGAAGTGTAGGACCCCAATCTGTTGGGGCGAGGTCGGTCAGAGAGTCATGGGAAGCACTGAGGTGGTGCTTAAGACCACAGAGTTGATACAGCAGGTCTGTAGCCGGCTCCAGACTGCTCAGAGTCGGCAGAAGAGTTACGCCGATAAGAGGCGTTCTGATTTGGAGTTCCAGGTAGGCGATATGGTGCTCCTGAAAGTGTCACCCTGGAAGAGTGTCATCAGGTTCCGGAAAAGGGGCAAGCTGGGCCCCAGATTCATTGGTCCCTTTAGGGTTTTGGCCCGGGTGGGTCGGGTTGCTTACCGTTTGGATCTTTCAGCAGAGCTCAGCCAGATCCACAACACGTTCCATGTATCTCAGTTACGGAAGTTTTTGGAGGACGAGTCAGCAGTTGTACCATTGGAGGATATTCAGGTTGATAGCAGCCTAAATTACATCGAGAGACCCATTACGATCTTGGATCGGAAGACGAAGACCTTGAGGAACAAGGTAGATCAGCTAGTAAAGGTGCAGTGGCAGCACCGGAAGGGTTCAGAGTGGATATGGGAGTCCGAGGAGGAGATGAGGGAGCATTATCCGGAGTTGTTTTCAGATTCAGTAGCAGCAGACTTCGAGGACGAAGTCTGATTCAAGTGGGGGTGAATTGTAACATCCGTCTCTCGAGGTATTAATAAATTTATTATGCATCTTAAAAGATATTGGACTAAGGTTGGACTTGACATTTTGGATTGGACCTTAAGACTCTTGGGCCGAGATGTAGGCTGCCCATAAGCCGTACGCGGGGCGTAACCCGGCGTACGCGGGGCGTAGTGTCTTTGGATGCGCGGGTCATGAGAGGCGTACGCGCAGCGTACCATAAGTTACGCCCAGCGTACGCGATCAGACACTAAACCCTAATTTCAGGGTTTGAGAGCTATATAAACCCTATTATAGCCTCCCCCCTGGTCTCTTATCAGCCTCCTCACCCACAAGAAAACCCTAACTCGTTCTTACCCTCTTCATTGTGTGAAGTTGCTTTTGTGAGTGCTTTTAGTGAAAGAAAGTTGTGAAGAAGGAGAGGAAAGGTTGGAGAAGAAGCTTGAGCTCAAGGATCTAGACTAAGCTCACCCTTTTGTAACAAAAGAAGGTATAAAGCACTTAACTTTCTTCCTCATATTCTAGATCTAGGGTTATGGGAGTTTTGGACCTCTTTAGGTCCAAAGGTTGGACCTTGATCTTGTGAATCCGTTTTTGAGCTTGGGGTTGCCATCCTTGAGGCTCAAAACACCTTCTTAGCAATAAAGTTTCAGTCTTTGAGTCTTTCATGAAGCCATGCATGAGATCTAGCCATTTCCATGGAAATAGATTGTTGTTTTTAGAGTTTGAGCTTATGTGAGTCATGTAAGCCATCAAGTAAGCAACTTTATGGTTTTAGGCATGGAATAAGACTTGGATCTAAGTTTGTAGCTTCCGACTCGGAATATTAAGCACTTAATAGAGAAAGGACTTAACAGGGTATTACGCTGAGCGTACATGTGAGTACGCCCAGCGTACTCGCCATCAAGCACTTACGCTAAGCGTACTTCGGAGTACGCCCCGCGTAACTCAGTCAGTTTGGACCTTGGGTATTTGGGCCTCGGTGTGGGCTGTATTTTGGACTTTGGGCCTTAGTGGGCCAGGAGGAGTCAGCGTATGGGCCAAAGGCATTTTTGGGCTTAAGTAGGGCCATATGAAGAGTTAGGCCCAATTTAGAAAATTGGGCCATTAGTGGGCCTTTAATGGACCATTAGTGGACTTATAAAGAAGTAAAGGGTTTGGGCCTTGGTTATGACCCACACCATAGCAGGGGTAAAATAGTCATTTCACCCATAGAAGGATCCTCGTTTTGATTAAGGGTTTTATTGGTCATGATAGCCGGAGAGCAGCCGGGGCAGCAGTCAGGGATCTTTCACTCGGATTTTCAGCAGTCAGTTCTTTGAGGTGAGTTTCCTTCCAGTAGGAACGGGTCTACGGCCACAATGCCAGCCCGTCTAGTTAGCAGTATTTCCGGACTACAGTCCGATGCAGTAGTTCAGTATGCTTGGTGTCTTTGTGATACAGGCATGGTGTGTGTTATGTGTTCCGGACTATGGTCCGATGCAGTATGCAGTATATGTGTTCATATTATATGCTATGATTATGTTATGCTATGTTCCGTCAGTTCCGGACTTCGGTCCGATGTAGTTCGGTCCGATGCAGTGGGCAAGGCCCTAGTAGTTCCGGACTTCGGTCTGATGCAGTGGGCAAGGTCCTAGTAGTTCCGGACTTCGGTCTGATGCAGTGGGCAAGGCCCTAGACAGTTCCGGACTTCGGTCCGATGCAGTGGGCAAGGCCTTAGTCAGTTCCGGACTTCGGTCCGATGCAGTGGGCGAGGCCCAATATGTTCTTTATATGTTATTGGATCGTATGTGGTAGTTTGGGGGAGCTCACTAAGCTTCGTGCTTACAGTTTCAGTTTTGGTTTCAGGTACTTCAGCTAGCAAAGGGAAGGGTTCGGGATGATGGCATGGCACACACCACAGTTTTAGCCTGGGAGTTAGACTCTGATATTTTGATATGATCTTGACACTAGTTTCGATTTGATAAATTATTATGACATTTTGAGATACATGATTCATGGTTTTATCTTTTAATATTTGATATTATGGTTTAGTAAAGCTTTCAAACAAATTTTTTTGGGTTGTATTTTTGGGATGTTACATAATCACACACCCTATCACATTACATACACATACATATATATGAAGAAACAAATATCTAATGCACTTGAGTGATGAAAGTTTGTGAGTGAAGGATTTGTTGACTTTGACTGTCAAGTAGTAGATATGTGTTTGAGAAGCAAGATAGGTATGTGCTTTTTTTTCTTTACTTCTTCATTTGACAGGGAACATGAGAATATATCTCATAAATTCAATTAAGATAACTGAATTTCCATAATTGTCCCTTGAGGTTTTGAAGTCTTGATAATTTTTATCCTTTGATTTGTTTTGATTTCAAACGACCAAATATACAGCTATTTTTCCGTGTTTGAATATTCTGTCTTTCGCGTATTTTTGTATTTCACATTTAAGCATGAATCCACGCAACCTGAAATAACTTATAATATTTGTTAGATAACATAAAAACAGTTCGTCTTATTTCAGTGATGGTCACATACAAGAAACATTTTTCAACCCAACTGGTTCGCGTTCAACCCATTTATCTGAAAGGTTGGGTTGCGTTGAAAATATCTATCCATTTAAATAAAAAGATTGGGTTGTGTTGAAATCTTCAACCCAATTAATAATGGGTTGAACCCGAACCGAACCGAGGACCCATTGTTAGCTCTAATTCAAAGTAGGACCCGATGTTCACATGTCGCTTGTAACATCTTTGCATAGAATGGTATGCGTACGTGTTGCATTGGGAGAACGATGGTGAAAACATAAATCTAATTTTATGGAATCCTTGGACGGGTGAGTATAAGATTTTGTCTAAAGCTAGTAGTACTCATGATAAAGAATGTTACAATGGCAATGGAAGTCTATTTGGGTTGTATTATAGCTCTTCTGACGAAGACTACAAGATTCTATATGTAACCAATCATTCCAATATTTATATATACTCGTTGAAATCTGACTCATGGAGAAAGATCCAGTCAAAAGTAGTGGTCTTCCGACCTAGGATTTCTATTGAGCACCCTTATTCACAGAGATGACAACTTCCTTTTTACCCAAAGTAGCAACACCTTTTTTTAGTTTCTTGGTTATAAGAGGTTGCATTCACTTATCCATGACCATTCACTTCTGGACAAAGCCGCCTTGTGTCCAGTTATGGATAGGGATGGCAAAAATCTCATACTCGATGGGGAACCCGAAACACGCATCCGTTTTGACGGGGGAATTTCCAAGTTGACCGAGGATGGGGAATCCCTGAATAAAAAAGTGGGGATGGGGATGGGTATACCCCTAATCCCCTACCCTAGACCCGCCCCCGATATATATATATATATATATATATATATATATATATATATATATATATATATATATATATATATATATATATATATATATAATACAAAATATATATTTATAGTACAATTTACAATATATAAAATTTGATCCAAGTAACATAACTCATTAGTAATTATTTGGTTGAAATTAAATTTTTTCTTTTTATTTTATCTAATTTAAACTCGTATATAATATTTTTTTTTCTATTTGGTTTATCTATTTTTCCCCAAATATCACTCTGATATTTTTTTTCTACTTGATTTTTCATGTGTTTATTTAAATTTGATAGCAAATTTGTTAATATTTTTTATGCAATCTATGGATATTTTATATTTTGTAAAATCTTTAAACTTATACTGGTAAATTGAAATTTAGAGTTTTTCTTTACGTAAAACTTTTCATATTAAATGAGGAAAAGAAATCTCCGATTTCCCGATGGGGATCCCCAATCCCCGTTGGGGGTGAGGATGAAGATTTGAATGAGAATTCGGGGATGGGGATTGGTGTCATCTGCCACTACACTTGATGAGGAATGGAAAATGGCTTGTGCATTCCAATTGTTTTAATCGTCTTTACCAAGTAGATATGAAGAAGGATACGAAAAATAGGTTGTGTTCACTTAAAAACATGGAGATCCTTCAAGGAGGGAGTTACATGGAGACTATTGTGTCACCAAATCAATATATGAAGTAACACCACCATCAGTCCCTTTTAATCAATATATGAACTTAAATTTTGTTTTTTTTTGTCAACCAGAGATCAACCATACGAAATTTGAATGTTCTCCATGTTATCGTGTGGTAGCTTAATTAGATGAGCCATTTGACTCTTTATTTTTTGGATTGAAAATGGATTTAAATTATGTACATAGTCTAATATGCAATCCGACCCAACAGCAGAAAGTTTGATCCATTAACATGGTTTCCTAGACCCAAATCAAAATCTAATCGTGACAAAATACAAAAAACAAATTTTCACTAATAATATTCCACCGGAGTACCAGGACAACCGTCATCCACCACCTCCTGGTAGTCAAACGGCGGTGGAACAAACGGTGGTGTTGTACATCTCAACAAAGCCCAATTAACCCCACTGAAAAACTGGTGGTGCTTCACCACCGATGCCCCCATTGTTGACCCCATCCGACAACCAGGATCCTTGACCAACAATTGACTTATTAAATCCCTAGCGGTGGCTGGAATCACCGGCTGTTTTGGGAACTCCAAAGCCCTAGCTACAATATTAGCTAGGGTTAGCTCATTATCCACCCCCCTAAACGGCGTCACACCATAAAATAATTCAAATATAAATATTCCCAAAGTCCACCAGTCAACAGCACTTCCATGGCCTTCACCGGAGACAATTTCCGGCGCCAGATATTCATGTGTCCCAACAAACGACATTGACCGGACATCCACCGGCTCCGCCACAAACTCCGGCCCGTGGTGGTTCGCCGGTTTCTTCTTCCGTTTACGCTTAGGGTTGAAGCAAGAGACCGCCGGGACAATACAGTTGGGAAGAATGCAGGAGGAGGTGGTGAATTTGGGCGGGTTGAGTGGGCGGTGGTCGGTGGTTGATGGCGGGTTTAGGTGGTGGTGGTCGGAGAAAACTTGGGCCGGGGTTGATGTGGAGAGGTCGCATTTTAAAGAGAGGTCAAAATCCGTAAGCATGATGTGACCGTCGGATCGGACTAAAACATTTTCCGGTTTAAGATCGCGGTAAACTATTCCCAACATGTGAAGGTATTCGAGAGCTACAATCACCTCTGACACATAAAACCTGTTCAAACATGAGACAGATAAATCACAATGTCAGGACAGATGAATCACTATGTGACAAATATTTATGGATTCTTAACTGCTTACCACAACATATATTTATGTTATAATTGTCAAATGCTACGACGAACATATATTTAAGTTGATAGTTGTCAAAAGAGATCATGAGGTGTGTTACCAAATGTTTAAAATATATAAAGTGTAACTTTGGTAGGGGACCAAAGTGATGGCAGTTAGTAGTATATAGAAATAGAGGTCTTTTGTTTTTTTGTCATTATAAGGACAGCTTTTCCTTATTTGGGATTTTCCTTTCTATCATTTCCCAAAAATCATCAATTATTTCATACACCATTTTGGCAATTGTTCCCCACATGCCTTACCTAATATCATCGCTTCATTACCTACAATAATTGTTTATATCTTATAATATAAGCTTAAAATATAAGATACAAAATATCTGATTGGAAGAGCATCCACAAATTTTGGAAATGGCTTTTTCAATATTTTTTTTAGTTTGAAAAAGGTTTCTAAGCATAACAAAAGTATTTCTTTCCAATATTTTGTTCTTTATTTATATTTTTATTTCACATTCTCTGTTACTTTTACTTGTATATATATTTTCTTCATTTTCATAAAACATATTGAGAATTTTAGACAGTTCAAAAAAATTATTAACCAGATATACTATTAGCATTATAATGTTTAAGGATTAAAACTTAACAAAATAACCCATTATTGTGAAGTTTATAAAACCCTCATATATTATGTCATTTTGATGACTTATGATCTTTTTAAAACCTTTTATACTTTGTGCATTATTCTTTTGTTTTTATCAATTAACGATCTTAAAAGACAAAAGGTCATTGGGCTTGACTTCACTATCTCATTTAACTTCATACTTTCGTTGAAGTGGCATTTTGTGGACGTCCGATATCTAAGGACCCACGTGGCATTAAATGAGGGTTCACGATGTTTGACCTTAGATGGATCTCACGTGTACTCGACAACTGAGTATCTTCGTCTTCCTAATCAGGTGCACACAAGCCTACGAGACAATAACATGCAGCCTCGAAGGCCCACTTTGTGGGACCTAGTTGTTTGGTTATCCAAGAAATTGATTACTATGTCCGAAAACAATAATACAATGGAATATAATCTTTTTACCCTAATGTTTTCGTACAGTTGTATTTAAATCATATAATTAAATGTAACGTCTGACAATATCCAAACGGTAAATGTTAAAAGCAAAAAAGCAAGAGTTTATTTATTTGTAATTTAATTTTTTTAAATTTTTAACTTTTGTTTTGTTTTGTTTTTTTTTTTTTTTAATTTTGTTACAAATTCATCTTAAATTTAGTTTTTATAAGAAAAATTATTTTTCTACAACCTTTTAAGACTTTTTGTAATGCTTTATTAGATTTTTTTCTTAAATCTTTTTCCAACCTTTTTAAAAGAATTTTTTGCCATATTTTTTTTTTCCAATTTTTGTATTTTCAAATATACATTATTAGCAAACCAATTTTTCTCACTCATTTAACCATTCTTGGATTTGATGAAATAACAAATATTATTTAAAATCTTAAAAATAATAATACAACATTTTTGTTTTAAACTTAATTTTTTTGTTTGACCTTGTTTTTTACAAAAGTAAATACTTTTTTCTTTCAAATTAATGTAGTTTGATGATAACATTAAAATAGCTCAATTTTTGAGCTTATACATCAATGCATATAATGTTTGATAAACACAAAACACCAAATTTTGAAATCCAAGTCAAAGTAAATGTTGTGGGTCCTAAGAAGCACATGCCACATCAGTGGGCCAATGAGTGAGCCGGAGCAGAAATTATGTGATGTAATGTGTAGCAGGGGATCATTACTGATCAAAGTATATGAAAAGACATGCATAGTAACTAAGAGAATGCTAAAATGCGCACCTGACGGCGGACTCCGGGAAGCGTTTGCATGGCTGACGTTGCCGGAGAACGTGAAGGTCTCCGCCGGGACAGAAATCGGTCAACAAACACGACCATTTCGGCGAATCCAACGACGCGTACAGCGTCGGTAAAAACGGATGATCCAAAATCTCTAAAATCTCCCTTTCTGTCCTCGATCTTCCTTCCTTGTTACGGCTTGCAAGCTCCCTCTTATCCATGACCTTAGCGGCGAAAATGGCGGAGGAGGGTGGAGAAGGAGAACATTTGAGTTTTGCGAGGTATACGGAGCCGATGTCACCGGCTCCTAGACGGTGGAGGAAGCGGATGTCAGCGAGAGTAAGTTTTCCGTCTGATTCAGATCCAGATTGACGAACGGCGTCCCAGCAAGAATCACCGGAAGGCGCATGTGGTTTTGTGGCTGTGTTACAGGGGAGGTGGAGGTTGTGTCGGGCGGAGGAGGTAGCGGTGGTCCAAGTGGTTTCGGATCCGGAGCTTGTGCTGCGGTTAATGTCGGTGGCTGTGGTAGTGGTGGTTGAGTTGAAGCTGATGCTCCGGAGGTCGTCGGCGAGATCGTCCACAGATGGTGGTTCCATTATCGAAGCGAAGGGGTGAGCACAAAAAACGTGTATGTGAGAGGAGAGGAATCGCCTTTTTGAAGGGGATGAAATGGGTACGAAAACCCGGATTATTAATGAGGCCAGTTTGGTGTCATCGTGGGCTTTTAAGTTTTTTACAAATAAAGCAGTTTGAACTTGGGATAAACCCATAGAGTGACAGATAAAAAGTTTATAAATGACATTATATTCTTTGAAGGGATAACGACTTAAAAGCTAATATAATTTTTTTTATACGTTTGTTATTGGCTATTGAGTTCTTTTACGTTCATATTTTCTCTTTAACTAGTTTAATTGTACACATTCAGTTGTAAACCGGAAAAAAATGACCTGATATGGTATTATATTTTTCATTTTGTTCACATTTAGTCTTTAATACTATTTTACACATTTAGTCCTTATTTTTTTTGTTACAAAATAAGTTATTTTTGTTTTTGTACACATTCAGTACTTCTTATTGATTTCATTAGGTTTTTCTCACGACATACTACATGAGAAAATTATTAATGAGGTGTTCGTGGCCAATGATGCTTATGACTACAGCGACCACAGTTGTTTGGTTGCTTAGGTCTTGTGTTTCACTTAGGTATTTTGTTCATGAACGTCGTAACTTCTTCATACTATTTCATATTTTAAATATTCTTATATCCATACGTTCGTATTTATTGTGTTCTGAACGTCGTAACTTCTTCATGTGATCTCAGATTTTAACGATCTTTATATCCAGACGTTCGTATTTGAGTCTACTACAATTTTCGTATAGATTACTCCCAGGCACGGTTGTGGGGAGGGGCAAGTGGGGCATGTGTCCAGGGCCCATTTTTGTGAGGGGCCCAATTTTTTTTTATACTATATTTAACAATCAACAATTAGGCCCAAATTTCAACCCCACATTAACGTGAAAGAGTAAAGTGAAGCACATACATCCATCTTCATATACGTATCAAACTAAACACATGATTTAAATACACCCGAAACATATAAATAGATAACTTAATAGAGTTTATGTTTTAGTGACATCACAAGCAAGGTGCAGAGAACAATATTATATATATATATATATATATATATATATATATATATATATATATATATATATATATATATATATATATATATATATATATATATATATATATATATATATATTCGTTACATGTCAGGGCTTAAGGGCGTTTTTTTTGTTCATCGTCCTGGGCATTTGAATTCTCAGGATCGACCATGATTACTCCCATTAAAAAGTAATATATATTTTACTTACGATCTTTATATACATATCTTCTTTTATGAATATATGTATAAACATTTTTTTTATAAAATCGTAAATAAAAATATATTACTTTTTAGAGTAAATTACACGAATGGTCTCTATGGTTTGAGGTAATTTACGCGTTTGGTCCCTAACTTATTTTTTTAACTCGGAAAATCCCTATTGTTTGTTTTTGTTACCTGCTTGGTCCCTACTGTTTGTTTTTCTTACGCGTTTGGTCCTTGTCTTACCTAAAATGACTATTATTTAAATAGAGAAAAATGATGGGTTAGGTAAGGTAAGGTGATATGGGTGGGGTTAGGGGTGTGTTTATTTAAATAAATTAAAAAATCAATGACAAAATAGTATTTTTTTAGGTAACACAGGGACCAAGTGTATAACAAAAACAAACAATAGGGACCTTCCGAGTTAAAAAAAATAAGTTAGGGACCAAACATGCAAATTACCCTAAACCATAGGGACCATTTGTGTAATTTACTCTACTTTTTAATGGAGTGATCTAAACGAAAATTGTAGTTGACTCCAATACGAACACGTGGATATAAAGATCGTTAAAATATGAGACCGTATGAAGAAGTTACAACGTTCAGAACATAAGATCTAATCACCAAGCAATCGAGGTTGCGGTGGTCATAAGCATGAACAACCCCGATGTATCACCCGTTGTCAAGGATTTTCATTTTAACCCTTAATATTTTATTTTTTTGCAAATAAGGCCCATACATTGGGCGTACTAGGCTGGTACGCCTTGTATAAGTCAGAAAGTGAGACGCGTCAAATGTGGAGTACGTTGGGAGTACACGTGAGTACGTCGTGCGTACTCGTGCAATCCTTAAACCCTAAATTTTAGGGTCATGTCCCCTATTTAAACATCTTAATCCCCGTTGGACCTTCTTATGACCAGCCTCCATTCCTCTAAACCCTAAAACCGAAACCCTAGCCCTTGTGAGTAAGATTTGAAGCTTGTGAGTGATTTTTGAGTGTTCTTGGTAGTGAAGGAAGACGATTCAATAAGTGGTGTTGCATTCAAGCTTTTGGATCCAGAATCTACATTTCTTTGTTCATCTTTTGAAGGTATAAAGTTCATACATTGGAGCTTGTTTTGCTAGATCTTGTTTAGACTTAGATTTATGTTCATTTTGTCTCGAAACCTTGATCTTTGTGAGTATGCAATACTCCAAAGCATTTGAGTTGTCCTTTAAGACGTTTTAGGATGCTTATAGTCATCAAAATGCTAACTTGGCCCTTTCCTTTCATCCATGGATGAGTTTATGGAGTTTTTGCTGAAGTGAAATGTTAGGGTTTTGGGATTAAGCTCTATTTAGTCATGCAAAGGCATAAAGTCAGAGACCTTATGGATTAGGATGTCTTTTTAGGGTTAGATTTGAGGTTGGAGTAAGTGTCTTAGTGATTAAGACATTAATAACAGAGTTTTGGGATGAGAGGTGTACGCCGAGTGAAATTCTGGCTACGCCCACCGTAGCCATTTGCGAGCCCGATTCCTTCCAGTTGTGTGCTCTACTCCCAGCGTAGAGCTGAGTACGTCGTGTATAAGGCCGAGTGTTGACTTTCTTTTACTTTTGGGGCTAATTGTGCCTTACGTGGATTTGTGAGGGTTTTAAAAGGGCAAAATAGTCTTTTGCCCTAAATTTAGATTAGACTTGTCTTGGGACTAGTGAAGTATGAAACATTACCTTAATTATTAATTAGGGTTAATTGGTGCAATTATTAGGCGAAGTCTAGTTCCGACAGTTCGGGTATGAGTTCTATCAGTCATCTGTGCAAGGTGATTCTCCTTACTATTCTTACAAGTGTGGTTGAATATATTTATATATGTGATGACCAGATAGGTCTATATGATATTACTGCATTATATGTTACTGTGTGTTCTGAAACTTCGGGTAGTCTCCAAGGTTGCTGATAACCTACCGGGCGTGATGTTTGCCCACTAGTCTCCAAGGTTGCTGATAACCCATAGTTGTTTATGTTGTGGTGTGTTGTGTTTGTTGGGTTTTGTATACTACAACATCATATTGTGCACATACAACCCTAAATGCTTTGGATCTATGTTTTCTCTAATTATACATACAATATTGTTTCCAAAGCGTTAAGCCTACAACTAGCATACAATTGACATAAACAACATAAAAATGAGTTATAGAATTACCTCTTATTGTAGCTTGAAGTTTTGGCCTTTAAGAACTTAGCACCCCAAATATGATGCCTCAAACGGTTCACAACACACCTTGGACAAAAGAGCACTTGAGAGAGAGGTTCTATGCACTCAAAATCAGTTATGGAACTCCAAGAGCACTAGGGTCCTCGATTTTAGCTATGGGGTGTTCTATATATAGTCTAAGAGTTATGGTTAAACCCTAATCCATACCCTTGGGCTTATTATCCATGATCCATGATTCAAGTGGGCTAACTCTTTATGGATTCATCCATAAACTTAGTCCATCATGTATCATAAGCCCAAACCATATATATATATATATATATATATATATATATATATATATATATATATATATATATATATATATATATATATATAATTTACACAATTAGTCCCCATTAATTTAATTAGTCTCTTTTGATCACTAAATTAATTCCAAACTAATTCTTGATCAATATTAATTAAATCATATGATTTCATATTAATATATTAGAACTTATAATATATTAATAAATCATAACTAACCTCTTCTCAAAAATCCATCCTATCAAATTGTCCTGGTGATATGAAACCCGAAATGGACCATGCTACTCTCGGGTCAAGTACATACCAATTATAGTTATGGGCTTAGACACCTAATCCAACAGTCTCCCACTTGGATAAGTCTAATAACTATTATTGCAGGTACGACTCCACAACCCTACTAGCAATCGTAGCTCTTAAAAGTCGCTGTCGAATTCTGACCTAGTCAATGACACGTCCATTAGATAAGGGATCATATGTTCCTCCATTCTACAAGATATCATATGGACTGAGACATGGATTATAATCATTATCTTTGTCCATCTATTGTTTCCCGATTTCCGATTTATGACGACCGACTAATTGAACAAATCAAGTTAGTCTAGGCTTGGCCAAGCACTTATGGTTGTCATCACTAAATCATCAAGGGGACCATAGATATCGCTTTTATCCCTTTAAGGGTAAAAGGAATGGATAAACTTCGACTCAAATGCTTGCTTGTACTTACTCATCAAATCACACACAACAATATGTTTTATAACACCAACTTATTGGTGCGTTTACATATGTCAATATGCAACCGACTTGTAAATTACAACTCACATGTCTTGGTTTCAAGAATATAAGATATTATCGTCTCACAATCACTCGTGATAAAATCCATGAAGTGATTCAGATGAGAGTGGGTTTAATCCAATACTCGAATCTTATTCCAGGAGTACTCATGAACACTGCAACAAACTTGGGCTATGTTTAAATGCCTTTAGACAATCTACAGACCCATTCATGACAGTCTAGCTTCAATACCTACTTCCAAAGTATGATCGACTATAGATGGTTTGAATAACGTAGTTATTCGGGAAGTCAAAACATGCAAAGTGAAACATAAGAATAATCAAATCCAATATGGTCTCAGAACTTATGAATATAAATAAAACACATTTTATTTAATCACCATATTGATTACACATTATTCATTGTATAATGTTTAGATTAATCAACTTAATACTTTAATTAGAACAATAGTTATCCCATGCTCCAAGCATGCACACTATGTTTACCTATGGTCCTTACTTTGTGAAATAGATCAATTGAAAACATTTCAATGATGCTTATTACACAATTTCAAATCCTTATCGAAAATGTAAGGATACCAAATTCTTGCCATTCGTTATAATCTGTTAGATTTTAAACTTATATGAAATGATCCTCTTGTAATGACTATGCAAAAAGTCATAGAGACTTGGCAACAGACATTTCAAAGTATTCCAATGGAGAGCAATTCCATGGAAACGAAGTCTCACATTCAAAGTACATTCCTTTGAACATCCTTCTTGCATTAAGTTTTCTAATCACAGATTTAAAGAATAACTTCCACTTATGGAAACATTTCCATATTCTCATTTTGACTATCACTTCTGAACAAGAGTTACCTTTTCTCAGAGTATGTCAACATGGTCCTTCCAAAGTTTACAATATACTTCCAACTGTCCATAAGCAACCAATCTTTGGTAAACCTCAGATTGTCCTCGACAATTGCTTAACCATTTTAGTCATATCCCGTTCTAGTCCCTTTTCCCTCTTAATGCCCTAGGCATTTGGAAAATTAGAACATATTAAAGTTATAGCATATGTAATCGATCCTATACCCGAAGCATATGGGATACGATACATAATGTCTTACATAAAGACATGATACTTACCAGTCTTTTGCTATAATATTTCCACATATATAATTTCCTTATGTTGAATCATTTCAACATAACATTCACATATGTCCATGACTAAATTCGTTTAAAATCTCAATCTAATCTTTTAGATTCGAAATGAAGTATGATTTCCTCTCCCTTAATTATAGCAAAACAACTTTTCAAACCCTGCAACTTTGCGAATTGAAACTTTTGTTTTCTATAATTAACTTCGCTAACTCGCAAAACTTAACGTAATAACTGTGCTCCCACTAGCATAATAATTACATTCTTATTAGCATAACACTTATGCTCCCACTAGCTTTGACATGTACCCAGAAATCAGCTGGACTTCTAGAAATCAATACTTGTTAACTTTCTTACCAAAGTTCAGATTTCTGATACAAGATGCTTTGATAAGACTTTATCTAGGCTTCTCAAATTCATACACCTTTCCTTAGATAGCTCATATGTGTGTCTAAACAATTTTCCAACTTACAGCCATAAGTCTGAAATCTTTAGACCTTTTGCAATTTCTCACAATTCAAACTATGAAGAGGGATGCCGTAATCATAATCGAATTTTGAGGATGCAAATAACACAATTGATATCTCCTTAAAATCTACTTAGTGAAAGTGTTTCCTCACAATCATTTTCATGAATTGGAGAGAAACCTTATGACACTTAGATTTTTATGGTGTATGTGTCCCTATCCATGTGAATTTGTCATAACCATAATCACAAGACAAGGTTAGTGACAAATCCAAACTCATATGGACTAAACTTGTTCAATCTTAATTTCTTGCCAATTGGTAGCACAAGGCCTGCCATTGCTTCCAGGTTGTTATGTAAACAACTGAGAACTCATAGAACTTACATGCATAGTCAACTTTAACTGGAATGGGCACAGAAACAAGAATATGTCACACACGATAGGTTACAAACCTCAATTCGTGTGCTAGTGATTAACAATAGGTTTACTCTTGATTAGTTATTGAAGCTATTCAAGATCCTTAAGACTCCCATTGACCTCTTGACATATAAGATTCACTTTATCAAGGAACATTACTTGACAAACAAATATTCAAGAGTTAGTGCGGTTTCTTATCAAGACAAACACTTCACACAATTGGTCTTAGTTGGTCTTTGTCTTATCCAAAACATCACAACTTACCAATTTCAAATGTACAAGAGTAAGAAACATTTTACTCTACATTTGATGAGTGTTATAAACCTTTCTTAAGACTATGTCACTCAAGTTACACTCTTGGAGTATGACTCTAAGACCTGATTTTGGAACGAAGTACGGTTTATCTTCTTGATTTAACCATTTTAACAATTCATGATTCCTCTTCTTATCCATACAAATGCACTAAGATTTCCTTAGAGGATCAATTGTGATATGGTTTCATAATCACTAAGATAATCATAAAACACGATACTCAAGTACTCTCCCATCTTCTCAGATTGGAGAAACTTTTATCTTTCTGCCTAATTTGATTATTCTTATTTGTTCTACTATACATTGAAACTTTTTCAATGATTCAGAATTATACTTAATCTTGTAAGCATAACCATATTTACTAAACTTTAGTAAATCATAACGAATAGTCTTATCGTTCTTTATGGTGGACCTGATCAGCGCCCAACCAAGTGCACCTCATCCCCTATTCATTCACTTGACTCACATATACATGTGAACAAGGAGTTAGTCTTAATTTCCCAAAGACGAAGGTTCTCATCCATCATACAATACAAGTTGCATGATTCCAAGTTTCTATTCAACTGAAACTTGGGTGATGAGAATCTTCCTTATTTGGTAAATCTAGACACTACCACAAACAAAAGAATCAAATCCATATTTTTCCAATATTGCTATCAATGGAAACATATAAACAACAATTTTCACCAATGCCATTGTAAGGAAATATAAATTAAGATAAATTTCAAAAAATTTCTTTATTTATAAAACCGCGGAAAAACTTTTCCTTACAATACAAATACAAATGAAAACTATGTTGTTATCTATTCCTAAGCAATCCATCATAACTCTTAAGCAGCAGCTCAAAATTCTGATCATCGAACCATGCGATCGAAATCCATCTCTTCACGATCAGAATCAGCTTACTCTTCCTTTAAGCTTACTTCTTTCTCTTTGATTCTGTAAAACATCAAAATGCAACTTTACATCATGTAATAAGAATCTATAAGTAGGAACTTAATAGAGTTAGATAGTGAACTTACCTGAAGCAGAGTCAAACTTTTCGACTTTACCATCTCTTAGATCTCTCAGATAGTCAGGGTAGCTTCGCAACCAATGCCCTTTCTCTTGATAATAGAAACAAAGGGACTCTTTGGGAATGGTACACGGGACAATCACAGACTTAGCCTTTCCCTTTCCCTTGGAAAGAGAAATCTTTTCTGGACTTCCAATGTTTCCATTGTCAATGTCCATGGAAGTTTGGGGAGTAGATCTTCCAATCAAATTTGCTTTACCAGTGCGCCAAATCATTATTGACTCAGTAGCAACAAGCGAATAGGTAAGATGGACAAGGTTCATGTCGTGATCTGTCATATTGTAGTCCTTAATGAACTCACTATACGACTTAGGGAGTGACTGAAGAACCAAGTCAACAACCAACTTCCTTAAGACGTCGACTCCTAACATTCCCAACCTGTCAATGTGTGACTTCATCCTCGGTATCAAGTTTGTAACTAGGATACCGAGGATCACAAACAATGTGTGAATAACCATGCAAATTAGCTTGGTACTCTCGATGTCATTTATCACCTAATCAATGTGTCAGTTAACCACACACGCTCCATTGATCTATGAAAAACATCGAGCTACCCTTTGCCACCCTTGTTAGTCCAAGTTAGTGTGCCGGTTAACCACACTCCACTAACGACTTGGCAAGGCGCAAAGTGCAATTTCATGGATTAGCACCAAATTCACATTTTTCCTAAGTAACTAAGATTGGGAATTTATAAGTGTTTAGTTACTTGGTATTTTCATTATACTTTTAATGAGAATTAATGTCCTATCCTACCCGTTCGGCTAACGACCCTCCACCAGTCAAGGAAGCGGTGGGTGAGAGTGGACACCCATTAAACCACCATTTTATAGGCAGTAACCTTATACCCCCCTTATAGACCGGCTTCGTGAATGACGCCTACTAACGGTAAGACTGACTTGTCTTATATATATATATATATATATATATATATATATATATATATATATATATATATATATATATATATATATATATATATATATATATATATATATATATATATATATATAGAACAAATTACTGAAATCGTCCCTGTGGTTTGGTCAAATTTGCGTGTTTGGTCCCTAACTTTTGTTTTGCACTCGGACCGTCCTCATAGTATGATTTTGTTATGTGTTCCGTCCCTCCCCGAGATGAAAAGACTATATTACCCTTTGTATTATTTTTTTTCTTTTTTTTTATTATTTTCTTTATTATTTATTAATTAAATAAAATCAATTTATAGGCATGTGGGACCCACACATTCTCTCACTTGCACCACTAACATCACATGCCATCGATAACCACTACAGTCCATTGAATACCACCACCAGCCACCAAAAACCACCACCGGCCACCGACCATCGACAAGCGCTACCCATCGATTCCAAAATCACCACCATACACTGATTCTAGCTCCACTACAACTAAATAATCGATTTCATCAGGTCACAACCCAAGATCAAATCCCAAAAATCAAACTTAAAAATAGAAATCAAAACCATAACGAGTTCAAATCGATCAAATCAGAACGTAAGTTAAATGAAAACCAGATATGGAAATCAAAATCCAAAACGCAAAACCTAACATAAAATCGATGATGAAAGAAAAAATTGATGAAACCCCATAAATCAAATATGATTTCCACAAGAGTGGGGTTAAAGGGAAACTCAGTGAAGGAGAGATGTGGTGGTCGGAGGATTTTGGCGGACACGGTTCTCCACCTGCGATCAATTTGTGAAAACCAAAATCATAAGCGGGGTTCCCAAACGACAATCGATTACTTGAACGCACCGATTTCATGAAACAATTTTTGGAACATAATGGTTTCACAAACTTCGCCAATCTCTGGATAACACTGATTTTAAACCTGAGAGATGGATTTCAAATGAAGAAATCGGTTGCAAGATGGAGGTGGCAGCGACTCTGTTTCATATTGAGTATAGAGAACGATGGAGAGGGATGATGGATGATTTGTTTATTGTGGTTTGAAATGGTCTGTGAAGACAATTTTGAAGAAAAGAGAAGAAAAGGTGAACGGTGGTGACAGGAAGGGAGGAACTGAGGTTCTGGTGAGGGTGGTGAGAAGAGGTGGTTACAAAGGCGACAACTGTGTGTCGGAAAAGTGGTGATCATCGGAAAAGCGACGATGGTCTCTCGCCGGAAAGAGGATTTGGGAAAACTTGGAGAATGTAATCGAGTGGGTGGATGAGAATGAAATGGGAAATGGAGGGGGGTCTTTTTATTTTATTATTTAAAAACATAAACAAATAATTAAAAAGGTAAAAAATGAATGAGAAAGGGCAGAAGTGTCTTTTTATGTTTGACAGGGACGAACGACGCAATAAAATGAATCTGTAGGGACGGTCCGAGTGCAAAACAAAAGTTAGGGACCAAACACGCAAATTTGACCAAACCACAGGGACGATTTCAGTAATTTGTTCATATATATATATATATATATATATATATATATATATATATATATATAATTATTAAACGTTTAATATTATAATAGTATAAGGGTGTATTTTAAACTTTTAAAATACTAGATGGTTTAATCTATTAATAAATTATAATCTTAATTTAATTAAACTTAAACCATGTCATTATGGAATTATTAATCTCTTTTAATTAAACACTTTAATTAATTTAATAAAGTTCATAGGGTGCAATTTGAACTACTCAAATACTTCAAGGTTCTAAATATAAAAATTCAAAATTTAAAATTATTTAATTTATGAACCCAAGAGTTACACCTTTTTAATTACAAGAGTTTCTTAATTTGAGACTTTTCAAATACCAAAATTTGAGGGAAAGTTTTGTAACTCTTGAAAAACCTTTGATTTCCATAACTTATGAGTTTAATGTGGTTTTTATGGAAAAACTTTTCATGTTCCATAACTTGAGGACAAGTTATGGAGGACTTTAAAGAACATTTAGATCAATATTTTAACAAATAAAAAATTATCATATAATTTTCATGTTCTAGTACAGGCCAACAAAATCAAATTTTATGAACTAAAACATTTTATGGTAATGATCCTAATCCCAAACAGGCCAAAAATCCCGAAAATCTGCCATCAGAAGCATCAACTCGTCGAGTACATGAACATGACTCGCCGATTTGACCTTATACTGAGTGGACTCGTTGAGTCAGCCAGTGGACTCGGCGAGTTCATCAGTCAGAGGCCAAAAAATCAATTTCTTTAACTTTGAAAATTAAGTCATGCATCAAATATAATAGAAAACAATCATAGGCTCTGATACCGCTGTTGGGTTTTGTATACTACAACATCCTATGGTGCACATACAACCCTAAATGCTTTGGATCTATGTTTTCTCTAATTATACATGCAATATTGTTTCCAAATCATTAAGCCTACAACTAGCATACAATTAACATAAACAACATAAAAATGAGTTATAGAATTACCTCGTGTTGTAGCTTGTAGTTTTGGCCTTTAAGAAATTAGCACCCCAAATGTGATGCTTCAAATGGTTCACAACACACCTTGGACAAAGGAGCACTTAAGAGAGAGGTTCTATGCACTCAAAATCGGTTATGGAACTCCAAGAACACTAGGGTCCCCGATTTTAGCTATGAGGTGTTCTATATATAGTCTAAGAGTTATGGTTAAACCCTAATCCATACCCTTGGGCTTATTATCCATGATCCATGATTCAAGTGGGCTAACTCTTTATGGATTCATCCATAAACTTAGTCCATCATGTATCATAAGCCCAATCCATATATATATATATATATATATATATATATATATATATATATATATATATATATATATATAAAACTAATTTACACAATTAGTCCCCATTAATTTAATTAGTCTCTTTTGATCACTAAATTAATTCCAAATTAATTCTTGATCAATATTAATTAAATCATATGATTTCATATTAATATATTAGAACTTATAATATATTAATAAATCATAAGTAACCTTTTCTCAAAAGTCCATCCTATCAAATTGTCCTGGTGATATGCAACCCACTCTCGGGTCAAGTACATACCAATTATAGTTATGGGCTTAGACACCTAATCCAACAGTGTTGTATGTGGTATTTTGAGGAAACTCACTAAGTTTCTTGCTTACAGTTGTTTATTAAATGTGTATCAGGTACTTCTGAGGATCGCGGGAAGGCGAAGGCTTGATTGTACACATTCGCCTACAGTTTATGATTCCATATATTTTGGGACACTTTGATATTTTGATGATGATTTGTATTTGATGTGTTTGATCTTGAGATAGTTTTTATGAACAATATTTATATATGAATTTTAAAATGAAAATTTTGGTTTGGAAATTTGGATGTTACAAATTGGTATCGGAGAACACTCGTGGGATTCCAAACTCAAACTAAAGATATAAGGACTTTTAAAAAAAAACTTTTCAAAAAGAGATAAAGAATTTCAAAGGTGAGAAACCGGATGTAGTAGTGTGTACAATCAGCCAGAGCTCGAGCGATGGTTTCCCAAAATATCTCTATTTATTCTGTGTGTAGTATTGAGTTGTTATCATATGAACTGATAGAACTGCATGTTGGGTGATAGGCTAAGGATCCTTCAGGAGGAGTGTGTTACGGATTGTCTGATTTGTGATGCCTTTAGCCTAGGCGGTTGCTTTTATAAGATTGAACCTATCATTGTTATTTGCTTTGTGTATGTTGCATAATTATACATAGTTAGGATTTTATAGCCTTAGAATGCCTGATTTAGCCTTTCTTCATGTTCCTTGTTTAGTTGTGAACTTGAGGTAGAATCATTTATTCGACTGTCTATCGAGTCACATATTGTGTACGATTGGCATGTGCAAAACAAATGGAGAGGATAATGGAAATCTTTTCGAGGCAGAGTGGTGTTTAGGAGTAGTCTAGGATGAGTTCCTAGATGCTTAGTAGTGGTTCTGAGGAACCTGCAGTGTGAGTGTATGGATACCCTTGAGGAATAGAGTTCTTGTGACTTAGGATCTTGAGAGGACGACTTGAGGTAAATACAGATTATTGTGGAAGGTAGTATTCCGCCCGTACTATTGAAAGCATCGGATTCGTACGCGGCTCAAGAAGTAATCTTAAGGTACTGAGGAACTTGCATATGTGTGTAAATGTTTGTGTATGTGCTTTAGCATGTTTCTGATAGTTTTATTGTGTGTTTCAGTATGGTGATTACCCGAGGTTCAGGCTCTAACGACCCCGAGAGGCAAAGTGCTAGTGATGATGAGATTCGTAGGATCATTGCCGCCGAGGTGGCCGCGATGATCAGAGAGGCCATACTAGTGATGTCCAGGTCTATTAAGACCATACTATTCGATACTTTTGACGAGCGTTAAGCCGTCGTCACTGAGGCTGTTGCTATGGCAACCACCACAGTCGTTGTTGCTGCGATACTACACAGGGGTGATTCGTTGTGGTACCGGGAGTTCAACAACACGAAGCCACCGGAGCTTGACGGGACCCAGTACCCGATTGCTATGATAAGATAGATTTCTGATGTTGAGGGTTGTTTCTACACTTTCTCCTATCTGGATAATTTGAAGGTTCGCTTTGCGCTGAACCTGCTTCGCTTAGGAGCAAAATATTGGTGGAAGTATGTGACGGCTGACTATTCTCCTGTGAAGCATTCTGTAGTGACTTGAGAGAAATTTACTGATATGTTCAGAGATGAGTTTGTGCCATTGATTGATAGATAACGGGGTGCTTAGGAGTTCATGTCTCTCAAGCAGAAGACAGAGACGGTGACTGAGATCATCGAGATGATCCATGAGAGGACCCTGTTTTGCCCTAAGCATGTGTCTTTGGAGCAGGCACGCATGAGTAGGTATCTGAGTATCCTGGGGAAGGATATTTGTGAGTTCATGGAAAACACTTCATATCGGACATTAACTGAGTTGCAAACCAATGGTAGGAGGAGGAAGATTGAGTTAGAGACCCAGAAGAGAGAGGATATAGAGACTCAGGGGAGAGATATGAGGCCAGCGCAGTCGCAACCGACAACTAAGCAGTTCAAACCCGCTGACTCGAGAGTTGGAGGCTAGAAGGGCCGCAATTACAGTAAGTGTGGCAAGGGTCATTAGGGACCTTGTCTGTCAAGGACTATATACTACATGGATTGCCCCAAGCGATTTCAGGTTTACTTTAATTGAAACCAGATAGGTCACATGAGGTTCGGGCGTCCTCAGCTTGCAGCGAGGACAGTTCAGGCTCCTACTCCTACTACTTTGTGTATTACTGATGGCCGGCAGGGGAAGGCTGAGGCTCCGAGGGATCGAGGAAGAATATTTTAGCTGACAGCGGAGGAGGCCCGATCGGCACTAGTCATCATGGTTGGTATGTGTTTCTTTATTATTTATGTTGATTTGTTTCATGTTTGCTTATGATATTGCTCATGTTAGGTACTTTCCTTCTGAATTTTGTACCTGCTCTAGTGATGTTTGACTCGAGTGCGAGTCGATATTTTGGGTCATCATCCTTTTGTCGTGATTTTAGCATTGCACGTGAGGCCCTGAGTAGGCCATTGAGGATTTCTATAACTGATGAGTGTGCGATCTCCGCTACAGACATCTATCGGGGCTGTGTACTGGAGAATTTTGGTGTTGGATATCCGATAGACCTTATCCCTGTTGCGATAGGAGATGTTTGTGTTATCGTGGGTATGGATTGGTTGAGCCGGTTCGGGGATGTGATTGACTATGAGCAGCAATTGGTGACGGTTCGAGATCCTACTAGGGGAGTGCTTACCATTTACAGCGACGGTACTAGGTTAGGATCAACTTTCTGTTCTGCCGCCAGTGTAAGGCAGTGTTTACAGCATGGGTGCACGGGTTTTCTGGCATATGTGGTGGATACTCAGGTTGACAAGAAGAGACCGATTTCCATCTTTGATGTTCCTATTGTGCGTGATTTCCCTGATGTTTTCCGGAGGAGTTGTCGGGTGTGCCTCCCAATAGGCATGTGGAGTTTCGGATCCACCTAATCCCTGGTGTAGTGCCGATTGCCAAGGCATTGTATCGCATTGTGCTACCTGATATGCAGGAGTTATCCTCTCAGCTTCAGGATGTAACGTCCGTAGATTCGGGCTAGTCAATTTAGAGACGATAAGCGTCAAAAATGACTTTTTAATAGAAGATTATTTAGAATGAATAATCTTAACCAAGTCATAGTATATGTTACAAGGGTTCCATACATATAAAGAACGCCGAAATCCGAGTTATAACGAAGAAGCTATGGCCCGTCGAAGTTTTATGGCAAAACCGGCACGGCACCGGGAGACGTAAATAGTGAATTTACGATAGAAGACTTTTTAGCCTTAGATATCTAAATAAAAGTTGTAATATACGTTAAACCAAGAGTGTGCATAAAAATAACGTCAAAATCTGACTTCGTATGAGGAAGTTATGATTTTTCTAAGATTTGGCATAGCAGTGCACAACCCGAAATTCGAATTTTAGATCGATCGATTTTTGGCCAACGCAACCTAAATGAGAATTTAAGATCTCATTAATAGTAGCGCAACGGTAAAAAGACAGACGAAAACGGACGTCGGATGAAAAAGTTATGAATTTTTAACGGACTTTTCCTATCTCGGCCTGTTAAAAATATAACTTTAAAAATAAAGTCAAAATTAGCCGACAGAGTCTAAATGAAAGTTGTAGAGTACGTCTCCACCTACGCGTGGATATAAAGAGCGCCAAAAATGGAGTTCGTATGAACAATTACAAATTATAATAGCATATTTACGTATTAAAATAAAATATAAATCATATATACGTACACATATATATACATATGTATATATCATTAGAAAGGTATCGACGATGCGGTCATTATAAGACTAGTGTTGAATACTTTTGACATTAGTTTAGTACAAATATCGTTAAATATATTTAAAATAGTATTATAAAGGGGTGTTTAGTTGTTTATATAATTATAAAGTCATTAAGTAACTATGATGGTAGATTTTGAAAATTCAATTACTATAAATAAGAGCCTTGGGCTCTCATATTACTTGCACCAGTCTCTTGATTCAAGAGTCTTTCTCTTCTTATCCCCCAAGCATTTCGGTCCCTCGTGATTCGACTTCTCTTTCTGTAGTTTTAGTATAGTAAGGTGAGCGCTGAAGCGCTGCACGAATCTTTCCTAGAAAGATTCAGCGACGAAGTTCTGCCCCTGCAGAGCCTGACTCCTAGCTAAAACCCCCCTTGTAAGTAAGTTATGCTTACCCTATTTTAATATAGCTTATATTTAAAATTAGTATTGTTATTATGAACTTATAATAAATATTTGGGCTATTATTATGACTTATATAAGTGTCGTTATAATATCTTTTTAACTACTCGCGATACAGGGAATCTGGTTTAAAGGGCGGCATAGGGTTGTTGGATTTCAGAAGTGCTATATGCCAAAATGGTCCTGCCCTCCGGTGTTTTATGTCTGGCCCTGTCTATACATAGTGGTTGGAAAATATTGTTTAAACGCTTATATAATAATAATAATAATAAGACTAAGACTAATAACTAGTCACGACAAATATTAGACTAAAATCTAGTGGTAATAATACTAGGTTTCGTCGAAGAAAATTATTTTTAAGAAGCGAAGCGCTGTCTGAGTTCGGAATCACCACCTTAACAAGTGAGTGCATAGTTACTTTCATATTACACATAGATATGAAGTATTTTAATATAAATTACGTGCTATGTGTGCATATTGTCTGAATACTTGCTGTCTATGCTGAATGAAAGATTTTATACATGTTTTAAATGATTTAAATTGTATATGTATTTTATATCTACAAAATATGTTGGGTAAAACATGGGTAGATGAAATATGAATTGAATGTTGAGATAAGAGGTGATATAGACCATGAGATAAGGGTGACAGGTGAACAATGAGAGAAGCCTTTTACCCAAGCGTGGCCCCGTCATCTAGCAGAGTATGGATGACAACCACAGACTATTCTAGCCAGTCCAGTGGAACACTAGCAGGCTCAACCTATAGGTGTTGTGAACGATGTGTTCACCCGGTGTACTCTAAACCTTGGCGATCATGCAGACTTGGTGCCTAAACCTTGGCGATCATGCAGACTTGGTGCCTAAACCCTGGCGACCATGCAAACTTGGTGCCTAAACCCTGACGACTATGCAGACTTAGTGCCCGTTATGTAAAACGTGGCAACGATGGACTTCATGCCAATTCCTTAGGATGATCCTTAGGAATAAATGAACGATGAATATATGATTCTTATGGTAGATCCTTACGAATAAAGAAGATAATGGGGATGGGTAATTGGGTTGATTGTTTGATGTTTAAACATAATAATTATATTATTGTGGGTTGAAAACCCTATGTACTCACCAGGTTTCCCAACCTGACCCACTCAGTTTATTTGTATCACAGGTGTCTATATGAAGTTACATTACACTGAAGGATTAAGGAGATATAATCACTAGTGATAATGAATGTAAGTTCTGTTTATGCTTATGTTTCTGTATTAACGATGACATCCCAATGTTTTAAAATGAATAAAAATACATTTCTTCGAAAATGCTTTGATAACGTATTTATCATGTTTTTCTGGGAACAAATTCTGCAACATTTTTATTAAAAGAGATGCTCTGATTTTTACAAAGCATAAACAAAACCGGTCTTTTCTGTCCGTGAAAATGGGGATGTCACAGTTGGTATCAGAGCATTAGTTTAAGCGAACTAGGAATATGGATTTATTTCTAGACTTAAACTTAGAATGCTAAGCGATGATTGTGAGGAGTGTGTCTAATATATTTTAGGTAGTACACCTAAATAGACGCAAGCACTAGCTTATTTAGGGAAAATGCCTAACATGCTTTTATGTGCTAAATGATTTATGATGCTTTATGATGCTATCGTCTAATCGGATCTATGGTCTGTTGCCGACCGGATCTGAAAATTTTATGTGTTCAGATTTCTAAACGTTTAATTACGGTATTAGAACTGGCATGTAAATTTTCGGAGTAATAAGGAGTATTACACGTCTAAATCTTCTCTATCTATATTCTCGTCTTGATGCGCTGGACGCATGCTTCCGTGAATGTAATGTCATGGTGAAGGCTCGTAGCAAATTGAGTAAACGGAGGAAACGAAAAGGCTTATGATAGTGAATGACATGTATCGGAAGATATCGTAAGAGTGGTATCTTGCCTTTAGAGTACGTCGGGAAAAATAACAGTACTTTTAAAGGAGTACGGTACGTCCGAAGTACACCTTCGATTGGCGAGATGATGAAACGATTGGCGTAATTCCTGAAGTTATCCTACCCTCTGGCATTTTCACCACCGAGTTGAAGTAGAATTGATTATTAAAGATACGCATGGAAGAAGTCCTAGTAGAGTCAAGGGAAAATTTTATGATTGTTTGGACACATTGGTATGTGTTAAAATTGTTTTTGTGACAGTAACTTGGAAAACTGCGAGACAATACTTGGGACGAGTATGAGTAGGTGTGAATGGTAGTAGAGGCCTATACTACCGGAAGCACAGGACTCTCACTTGGATCAGGGAAAGTCACAAGGTTACCAAGAAGCTAGTAATTGATTCTGTTTTGTTCGTGTATGTCGTTACCATTGTTTCGGTAATGACTAAGACATATGATTATTTCGACCCTAGTGGTCATATCAAATCGAGTCCGACTAAGATGAGTATGTTACGTGGTTCAGAGAACCAAGATCGATGTAGCATCCAACTTAAGCCAAAAGATTGAAGTAAAAGATAAGCGAAACAATCAATAGAAGTATTGCAATCGTTGTTGGAGTAAGAAGCTTGTAACTAGAAATGTTACATACTAAAATGTGATCATATCACATTACAACATGAAGGTAGGTATATTCCATTCTGGAATTTGACTCTAAGAGACCTGAGTCTAAGCGTTGCATCATACGGTGAGAGGTCATTACAACACGACCCATCAGTCTATCGTGGAAATCAAATAAACTTAAATTAAGTTTGTTAAGAAGAAGAAGGAGTCTCTGATAAAGAGCGAGGTTGTGACATGAAGGTCATGATTGAAAGTCTAACAAGACATAGAGAACGGGTGCAAGATCAAGCACCGCTCGCAGTCAAGAAGATCAGGAGTTAAATATGCATTCGAAGAAATATAGAAGTTACATACTACCTAGGATGAAGAGATAACGTAGGGAGTCATTATACAACCCTGTTTCGTTGATGATTCTGGGATGTAATCATCCTAATGAGGAGATAATCGTAACGCCCGTAGATTCGGGCTAGTCAATTTAAAGACGATAAGCATCAAAAATGACTTTTTAATAGAGGATTATTTAGAATGAATAATCTTAACCAAGTCATAGTATATGTTACAAGGGTTCCGTACATATAAAGAACGCCAAAATCCGAGTTATAACGAAGAAGTTATGGCCCGTCGAAGTTTTACGGCAAAACTGGCACAACACCGGAAGACGTAAATAGTGAATTTACGATAGAAGACTTTTTAGCCTTAGATATCTAAATGAAAGTTGTAATATACGTTAAAC
Source organism: Lactuca virosa (assembly GCF_052849685.1). Taxonomy (NCBI): domain Eukaryota; kingdom Viridiplantae; phylum Streptophyta; class Magnoliopsida; order Asterales; family Asteraceae; genus Lactuca; species Lactuca virosa. The sequence continues at coordinate 76,972,415 of NC_136431.1, forward strand.
CAAGAGTGTGCATAAAAATAACGTCAAAATCTGACTTCGTATGAGGAAGTTATTATTTTTCTAAGATTTGGCATAGCAGTGCACAACCCGAAATTCGAATTTTAGATCGATCGATTTTTGGCCAACGCAACCTAAATGAGAATTGAAGATCTCATTAATAATAGCGCAACGGTAAAAAGACAGATGAACACGGACGTCAGATGTATAAGTGATGAATTTTTAATGGACTTTTCCTGTCCCGGCCTGTTAAAAATATAACTTTAAAAATAAAGTCAAAATTAGCCGACGAAGTCTAAATGAAAGTTGTAGAGTACGTCCCCACCTACGCGTGGATATAAAGAGCGTCAAAAACGGAGTTCGTATGAACAAATTACAAATTATAGTAGCATATTTACGTATTAAAATAAAGTATAAATCATATATACGTACACACACACACACACACACATATATATATATATATATATATATATATATATATATATATATATATATATATATATCATTAGAAAGGTATCGACGATACTGTGACAACCCGAAACTTTGTCTGTTTCCGTTATGCGATTTCCGTTAATAAAATTTCGAATTCATTAACTTTTCCGTCAAACTTCTTGGTTTAGAAAATAATCTAGTTATATATAATTAAATTATTTACGAGTCGAAACCAAAAATCGCGCGGAAACTCGAATATCTCGAAAAATCAAACAATTCCGGCCTAAGAGAGGTTACGACCGTAAACTCGTTTACGACCGTAAACCCGTTTACGGCCAGCAAAGAGTGGAGCCCCACCACCGACCACAAAACCCCTATAAATACAAGACCTCCACCTTCATTTGAACACTTCTGGCTGAAAACTCTCTCCTTCTCTCTCTAAGAACCTTGACCGTAAACACCTAAAAACACCTTCAAACTTTGGGAAAACATCGAGAAACACCGTTTGGAGTCACTTCGGAACGTCTGGAGCACTAATCTCTTCGAAAGCAGCACCATTGTTCTTGAGTTTACGGTCCATCTTCAAAGACCGTAAACCTTGTTCTTGAGTTTACGACCGTAAACTCACCAAGCCTTCAGAAACCGTAAACTCCGGTTCACGGCCGTAAACCCTGTTCACGGCTGTAAACTATCTGTCGACCGTAAACCCTGTTCACAGCCGTAACCTATTTGTCGACCGTAAACCCTAGTTCACGGCCGTAAACACTTTTTTTAGTGGTGCTTTTGGCTGAAAACCCACTTTCATCGATTCGATCAAGTCCCGGATTCCGTTAAGTGTCACGTGCAACAACTCGAGGATCTTCCTTTCAGTCAACGCGTTCACGCAACAACTGTGAGTTCATACCCATACATTTTCCATATTTTCAATGTTTTCAGGGGGGGAATACAAGTTAAACATAAATGTTTTCAAAAACTTATGTAAACCTCATACTTTAACCCTTTTGTACTGTGTTGAGCATAAGGGACGTTTTCACTAAAATTACATAGTTTTCCGGACACGCTATTCACTATACATGCAAACTATAATCGGTATAGTTTGGGAATTTTCTAAAACATATCAAGTATAGAAACTTTCACTACTAAACATATGCACTAAGACAGAAATAGTTTACAGTTTACATCACTACTTTATCATGGTATTCATAACTGTAATTATCACCACATACGGTATACATGCGGATTTTCACTATAGTAGAACGCTACTACACTACATGTAAACTAGATTGTACGATACTGTGAGGCGCTACTTCACTACTGTACCCTTAGGTGTACAGGGATAAATCCTACCATAGTATAACCAGAGTCTCCTGGAGGGAGAGCGTGAGATTTGTGAATAGATCTATTCGGGACTGACAATCCCACATCCGAACTACTAGCTACAGTTAGGCGGGCATGCCTGGGATGTACAAATGTCATTTAACTCGACGCCTGAAGAACGTTGGAAAGGTCTCTAGTCATATCAAGCATGGTTATACGACTCACAATATGTATAAATCACCTTTAGTTTACAACTTGACACTCTTCAACAGTTTTATTTACACTAAATAGAACTAATACACACTACAACTGGAGAAATTTCAGGGTTTTCAAACAGAAACGAACATACAATGGTTTCACGCATGAAATACTATTACATCATGATTAGCATTAGCTAGTCACATGAAGTAATAATTTCGCATATCACTACAGTTTTCAGTGACAAACATTCATGGTTTTATACAGAATTGAAAACACTACATCCTCACTAAAGAAAATATCGGATTTTCTTGGAACTATACAAACGTTTTACGAACTCATCAACGATTTTCACTACAAACCACCGCTTATGAACTCACCAGCTTTATGATGATACTCTTTCAAACTGCTTGTATTCTCAGGAAATCAGTAGACAGGTACTTACTGGATTTTCGAGGAACTGGAGCAATAAGAGTTTTATGTTTATACTATACAAAGCTATTGGATGTAATTCAAACAAAGTTTCAGACAAAGTTTCAAACTGATGTAAACATTTTTATTTTAGTATTCATTGTACTAGTTGTGTTGCTATGATTGCTATTATTCATTGGTTGTGATGCTACACATGACGTCCTCCACCCCAGAACGTTTCTGCCATTCTGGTTTTGGGGTGTGACAGATTGGTATCAGAGCCGTTGTTTATAGCGAACTAGTATACCGAACCTTACGTGGTATACAACTATAAACACTAAGGGGCCTAAGTGCTCTACGCTAAAAGTATACTTTCAAAAATATAAGTATTTTTATAAAAAGTATACGAGCATTGCATACATAACAAAATTCGTGTCACTAGTAGATCCGAACAAAAGTATTTGGACGATGGAATGCTGCGGTTAAACCTGGGCAGTTATGTAATCATGTCTAGGGTGAATATAACCTGACCAACTATATTCAGTCGAGACATGACCAACATGTGCTTGGGAGTGACTGTGGTGTTACAGCAGGCCTAAAACTTACCAAAAATCATCTCACATAAAATACTATAGGAGTATTTTAGCCAGAGCCAAACTCAGTATACAGATTCACTCTAAGCGTTGCTACCTCTTCTTCCTTAAGCGATAACTTACTTGCGTCAGTAACCTTTTTGTGCTTATCGCTCGGTAGTATACTTTTATTATCCGGATGAGATATATTTTGTTTTATATATATCTCGAGGACTTACCATCCTCTTCTTCCTGATTGTTTCTAGAACAAGATGCCTCCTCGACCAAGACCCATCAGAAGGAACGACGACACTCCGCCACCACCACCACCTCCTCAGTTCGACCCTGTCATGTTTCAGGCAGCAGTTACCGCCGCCGTGACTGCAGCAATGGCACAAGTGAACGCTGGTGGGGATGGAGGTGGAACCGACCCACAGAGACAAGGTGGAAGTCAGGGACATCAAAAAGAGTGTTCCTACAAGGACTTCATGACTGCGAAACCCAATTCCTTCGACGGAAATGGAGGTGTCATCACTTTGACTCGATGGTTCGAGAAGATCGAATCCATCTTCGAATTTTGCGTCTGTTCTGAAGCAAACAAGGTGAAGTTCGCCGCCTGCACCTTCACCGACAAAGCCTTGACCTGGTGGAATGGTCGAGTCAAAACCCTAACCCTGCCAGTGGCTAATGCCATGGGTTGGGAAAGACTGAAGGAGCTCATGCTCGCGGAATACTGCCCGATAGGCGAAGTGCAAAAGTTGGAGCACGAACTCTGGAACTTGAAGATGAAGGGTTCCGACATCGCTGCGTACACCGCTAGATTCTATGATCTGGCTCTCCTCTGTCCGAGAATGGTCACCCCGGAAAGCAAGAAAATCGAGAGGTACATTTAAGGACTGACACAACCAACAAAGGGGAATGTCTTGGCTGCTAGACCGATTACTTTTGAAAGCGCCAAGGATCTGGCACAGACTCTGATCGATCATGGAATCGATCTGGATGAGGTGTCAGCTGTCTCCGAGCCACAAAAGGAAAGCGGTGGGAAGAAGAAGAAGTTTGGTAACAAACGGAAGAGTCAGTCTTCGCAGGAGCCCTCCAAGAAACAACAAACAGTGACAGTTCATGCTGTTACTGCTCCTGCTGCTGCACCCACTGCTGTTCCAACCACTCAATCTCCTACCGGTGGTTATGCTGGAAAACTACCCCTGTGCAACAAGTGTAACTTCCATCATCACGGACCCTGCCGTGAGTTGAGTTGCAACAGCTATGGAAAGAAAGGACACACAACTCGATACTGCAAGGTGCCAACCCAACCAACCAACCAGGCTCCGGGAGCGGGCGCTGGTCAATCTTGTTATGGATGACGAGAGGCTGGGCATTTCAGAAGAAACTGCCCCAAGGCAACAACTGGTGGCAATACAGGAAGAGTTCTGGTGATGGGCCAGGAGGAATCAGTGGCTGATCCTACCGTTGTTACGGGTACGTTCCTCCTTGACAACTCTTATGCATGCATTCTCTTCGATTCTGGCGTGGAGAGGAGTTTTGTTAGTCATACATTCAAACATCTAATCAAATGTAAATCCCAACCTCTAACCGAAACATTTACCGTCGAGATGGCTAACGGAAAGAAGGAGAGCACTAACGATATATTCATAGGCTGTACTCTTACTCTAGACAATTATTCTTTTCCCATCGACCTTATGCCTGTGTCCATCAAGAGTTTCGACGTCATTATCGGCATGGACTGGTTAAGCTCCAATCGTGCTGATATTCTTTGCTTCGAGAAGGCTATCCGTCTCAATCTTCCCTTTGGCGAAACCCTTATGATTTATGGAGATAAGCCTAGCTCAAACCTTCGTATCATTTCATGCATCAAAGCTCAGAAGTATCTGCGGAAGGAGTGCCATGCATTCATAGCTCATGTTGTAGACGAGACGCAAAAAGTTAGAGACCTCGAGAGCATCCCCGAAGTCTGTAACTTTCCTGACGTTTTCCCCGAAGATCTCCCAGGAATCCCTCCCGAGCGCCAAGTCGAGTTTCGTATCGACTTGATCCCCGGAGCTACTCTTGTAGCTAAGTCTCCTTACCGTTTAGCACCAGCGGAAAAGCAAGAATTATCCAGTCAGCTCAATGAGCTGATCAACAAAGGATTCATAAGGCTGAGTTCCTCACCCTGGGGAGCTCCGATCTTATTCGTGAAAAAGAAAGATGGATCCTTTCGGATGTGCATTGACTACCGAGAGCTGAATAAGCTGACCATCAAGAACCGATATCCCTTACCCAGAATCGACGATCTGTTCGACCAACTTCAGGGAGCCAGTTATTTCTCAAAGATCGATCTAAGATCAGGGTACCATCAGTTGCGAGTTCATGAGAATGATGTGCCCAAAATATCATTCCGAACTCGCTATGGACACTACGAGTTTGTAGTAATGTCCTTTGGTCTAACCAACGCACCGGCCGTATTCATGGACCTGATGAATCGAGTGTGCCGCCCTTTCCTGGACAAGTTCGTGATCGTGTTCATCGACGATATACTTGTCTATTCACGAAGTGAGAATGACCATAAACAACACATAAGGCAGGTGTTGGAAACATTAAGGGCGGAAAAACTATACGCGAAATTCTCGAAGTGCGAATTCTGGATCAGGAAGGTAAATTTCCTAGGACACGTGATTAGCAAGGAAGGAATACACGTGGACCCTTCCAAGATCAAAGCGATTGAGAATTGGTCTGCACCAAAGACACCCACAGAAATCCGACAATTCTTGGGTCTCGCAGGCTATTATCGCAGGTTTATTCAGAATTTCTCCAAAATCGCAAAGCCTTTAACTACCCTGACACAAAAGGGTGTAACCTTTAGTTGGGGAGTTAAGCAAGACACTGCGTTTCAAACCTTGAAACAGGCCCTATGCAGCGCACCTATCTTGTCCCTGCCCGAAGGGACGGAAGACTTCGTAGTCTATTGTGATGCATCCAATCAGGGCCTAGGGTGTGTGCTCATGCAGAGAGGAAAGGTCATCGCCTATGCCTCGAGGCAGTTGAAAACACACAAAGCCAATTACACAACTCACGATTTAGAATTGGGAGCAGTGGTCTTTGCGTTAAAGATCTGGAGACATTATCTCTACGGAACCAAGTGCACTATCTTCACCGACCATAAGAGCTTGCAACATATCTTTGATCAGAAGGAGTTAAACATGAGATAGCGACGATGGGTAGAGCTACTCAGTGACTACGAGTGCGAAATTCGCTATCATCCCGGCAAGGCCAAGGTGGTAGCAGATGCTCTCAGTCGAAAGGAGTATTCAGGACGTAAGGTGAAGGCACTGACAATGAGCATCCATTCCCATTTGTCCGTGCAAATCAGAGAGGCCCAGGTGGAAGCTTTGAAAGCAGAGAACGTGGCAAATGAGTCACTGCGAGGAATGGACAAAAACTTGGAGCTCAAGGGAAACAGAGTGTACTACTTCATGAACTGGATCTGGACCCCAAAGTACGGTGGTTACAGAGAAGTTGTCATGAACGAAGCTCACAAGACTAAATACTCCGTTCACCCAGGTTAGGATAAGATGTATCTGGATCTGAAACAACTCCATTGGTGGCCAAACATGAAAGCAGAGATCTCTACCTTCGTGGGCAAGTGCCTGACTTGCGCCAAGGTGAAGGTCGAATATCAGAAGCCCTTAGGTCTACTTCAGCAGCCGGAAATACCTGAGTGGAAGTGGGAAAGGATAACAATGGATTTTATCACCAAGTTACCCAGATCTCCGAGTGGGCACGATGCCATCTGGGTAATTGTCGATCGGTTGACGAAGTCCGCCCACTTCCTGCTAATCAAAGAAAACTTCAAGATGGAGAGACTCACACGGATCTACCTTCAAGAAATAGTTCGCCTTCATGGTGTACCTGCATCCATTATCTCCGATCGAGATAGCAGGTTTACATCAAGGTTCTGGCAGTCTTTATAGAAGGCTCTTGGAACTAAATTGGATATGAGCACGGCATATCATCCGCAGACTGATGGACAAAGTGAGAGAACAATTCAGACATTGGAAGACATGTTGAGAGCCTGCGTCATCGATTTCAGCGTGTCATGGGACACTCATCTTCCTTTGGTTGAATTTTCCTACAACAACAGCTACCATACGAGCATCAAGACTGCGCCGTTTGAAGCCCTCTATAGCCGTAAGCGCAGATCCCCTCTGTGATGGGTTGAGGTGGGTGACACTCAGCTAGCCAGGGGTCAAGTCCCCGACAGTACTCTCACTGGTCCTGAGATCATCCGAGAGACAACTGAGAAGATTGTATAAATCCGGGAACGACTGAAAGCCTCACGATATAGACAAAAGAGCTACGCCGATAAGAGACGAAAACCATTGGAGTTCCAGGTTGGTGACCGCGTCCTTCTGAAGGTCTCACCCTGGAAAGGCATGATACGCTTTGGGAAGCGTGGAAAGCTAAACCCAAGGTACATTGGACCATTTGAGATCCTTGCTAGGATCGGTTCCGTAGCATACAAACTCCAATTACCGCGAGAGCTCAGCAACATCCACCCTGTTTTCCACGTATCGAACCTAAAGAAGTGTCTGTCCGATGAGATACTTGTGATTCCTCTCGACGAGATTGAAATCAACGAGAACCTCAACTTTGTGGAAGAACCGGTCGAAATCATGGACAGAGAGATCAAATGAACGAAACAAAGTCGCATCCCGATAGTGAAGGTTCGCTGGAATGCCAAGCAGGGACCTGAATTCACTTGGGAGCGCGAAGATCAGATGAAACAGAAGTATCCGCATCTCTTTCCTAATCCATGATTTGTATTCTATGTTCGAATTTCGGGACGAAATTCCCTCTAACGGGGGGATGATGTGACAACCCGAAACTTTGTCCGTTTCCGTTATGCGATTTCTGTTAATAAAATTTCGAATTCATTAACTTTTCCGTCAAACTTCTTGGTTTAGAAAATAATCTAGTTATATATAATTAAATTATTTACGAATCGGAACCAAAAATCGCGCAGAAACCCGAATATCTCGAAAAATCAAACAATTCCGGCCTAAGAGAGGTTACGACCGTAAACTCGCTTACGACCGTAAACACGTTTATGGCCATAAACCCGTTTACGGCCAGCGAAGAGTGGACCCCCACCACCGACCACAAAACCCCTATAAATACGAGACCTCCACCTTCATTTGAACACTTCTGGCCGAAAAATCTCTCCTTCTCTCTCTAAGAACCTTGACCGTAAACACCTAAAAACACCTTCAAACGTATTCGGCCGTAAACACCTAAAAACACCTTCAAACTTATTCACCTTCTCTCTCTAAGAACCTTGACCGTAAACACCTTCAAACTTATTCACACAGGAGCTGTTAGGAAAGGAGTTTATTCGGCCGAGTAGTTCACCGTGTGGAGCACCGATCCTTTTTGTCAAGAAAAAGGATGGTTCGCACCGGATGTGTATTGACTATCGAGAGTTGGACAAGCTGACGGTGAAGAACCGTTATCCGTTCTCGAGGATTGATGATCTTTTTTATGAGTTGCAGGCGACATCTTGGTTTTCCAAGATCGATCTGAGGTCTGGTTACCATCAGATGAGGGTGCGAGAGGAAGTTATTCAGAAGACGGCTTTCCGAACTCGTTATGGGCATTACGAGTTCATGGTGATGACTTTTGGACTCACCAATGCACCGACAGCGTTCATGGATCTCATGAACCGGGTGTGTAGTCCCATGTTGGACCGGTCATTGATTATCCCCATCGATGATATCTTTGTCTATTCAAAGACCATAGAGCAGCATGAGGAGCGTTTGCGCGATATTCTTGGGGTTCTGAGGATGAAGAGGCTATATGCCAAGTTCTCCAAGTGTGAATTCCGGTTGCACGAGGTTCAGTTTCTGGGACACATCATCAACCAGAATGGTATCTTGGTTGACCCAGCCAAGATTGAGGCGGTTATGCGATGGGAGGTTCCAAAGTCTCAATATGAGATTCAGAGTTTCCTCGGTTTGGCGGGATATTATCGGAGATTTATTCGATCCTTCTCCAAGATTGCAGTTCCTCTCACTATGTTGATGAGGAAGGATGTTGTATTTAGTTGGGGCCTAAGCAACATGCGTCGTTTGAGACTCTTCGGTAGAGACTTTGTGAGGCACCGGTACTTTCCACATGTGGTCTATTGTGATGCATCAATTTTGGGATTGAGTGTTGTGTTGATGAAGAGAGGGAATATGATTACGTACGCTTCGAGGCAGATGTAGCCTCATGAGGCGAAATATCCCACCCATGATCTTGAGTTGTAGCGGTGGTTTTCGCCCTCAAGATTTAGCGCCATTATCTTTATGGGATTCGGTGCACTATCTACACTGACCATAAGAGTCTGTTATATCTTATGGATCAGACTAATCTGAACATGAGACAGAGGAGGTGGCTCAATGTAGTAAAAGATTATGACTGTGAGATTTTGTATCACCTGGGCAAGGGCAATGTGGTGGCCGACGCCTTGAGCCAGAGGGCAGTCAGTGCCCCGATTCGGGATTTGTGTTTAAGGATGATCGTGATGACTCCAGTTTTGGAGATGATCAGAGATGCACAATCGAAGGCCATCAAGGAGGAGAATCGGAAGAGTAAGCAGGTGGTTGATCATGTTTCAGCCTTTGATATCGATAGAAGGGGGTTATTGACTCTACATGGTCGGGTTTGGGTGTCGTATACTGGTGGAGCTCGGTAGGTATTGATCGATGAGGCTCATAAGTTGATATTTTCCATTCATCCAATGGATACCAAGATGTCTCATGACCTTTGAAATGGCTATCGGTGGCCATGTATGAAGAGGGGTGTGGCATGGTTCGTTGAGCGGTGCTTGACCTGTCGGAAGGTCAAGGCCAAACATCAGCGTCCTCACGGAAAGTTGTAGCCTTTGGAGGTGCCACTGTGGAAGTGGGAGCAGATTATGATGGATTTTATTATGAAGTTGCCAAAGATTACGAAGGATTTTGATGCTATCTGGGTGATAATTAATCGTTTGGCAAAGAATGCTCACTTCCTAGCCATAAGTGAGAGCTCTTCTGCCGAGAAATTGACTGAGATTTATGTCTAAGAGGTAGTGGCTCGCCATGAGGTGCCGACTTCTATTCTGTCGGACCGTGATGTTCGTTTCACTTCCAGATTTTGGAAGAGATTTCATGAGGAACTTGGTACCCGATTGCATTTCAGTACCGTTTACCATCCGTAGACGGACGAGCAAAGCGAGCAGACTATTCAGATGCTCGAGGATATGTTGAGAGTCTGCATAATTGATTTTGGTGGAAGTTGGGACTCCTACCTTCCGCTAGCTGATTTTTCTTACAACAACAACTATCATGCCAGTATTGGCATGCCTCCCTTTGAGCTCTTGTATGGTAGGAAGTTCCGAACTCCTATCTGTTGGGGAGAGGTCGGACAGAGAGTCATGGGGAGCACTAAGATAGTGCTCAAGACGCTAGAGATAATTCAGCAGGTCAGACAGAGGTTGGTGACGACCCAGAGCCGCCAGAGGAGTTACGCGAATCGGCAACGCTCTGAGCTGGAGTTTGAAGTTAGAGATTTGGTGCTCCTGAAGGTATTACCTCGGAAAGGTGTTATCCAATTTAGGAAACAGAGCAAATTGTGCGCTATTTTTATTGGCCCTTTCAGATTGATAGCCCGAGTGGGCAAGGTGGCATACCGGTTATAGCTTACTAGGGAGTTAAGTCAGATTCATGACACCTTCCATGTTTCTCAGTTGAGGAAGTGTATAGCCGATGAGACAGTTGTGTTCCCTTTAGTGGACATTCAGGTTGATAGACATCTGAATTACATCGAGAGGTCGGTGGCGATGCTGGATAACAACATGAAGACCTTCTGGAACAAGGTGGTGAATATGGTCAAAGTTCAGTGTCAACATCGGAAATGATCTGAGTTGACTTGGGAGCCCGAGGCTAAGATGCGTGAGCATTACCATGATTTGTTCCCAGAGATTGACTTCGAGGACGAAGTCTGATCTTAGTAGGGGGAGAACTTTAACACCCGTTGTCAGGTATTTTACTTTCAACCCTTAATATTTTAAATTTTTGCAAATAAGGCTCGTGCGTTGGGCGTACTAGGCTGGTACGTCGGGTGTAAGCCAACAAGTGAGGCGCGTCAAAGGTGGAGTACGTTGGACGTACACGTGAGTATGTAGTGCGTACTCGTGCAGTCCTTAAACCCTAAATTTTTAGGGTTGTGTCCCCTATTTAAACATCTTAATCCCCCTTAGACCTTTTTTATGACCAAACTTCATTCCTCTAAACCCTAAAATCGAAACCCTAGCCCTTATGAGTAAGATTTGAAGCTTGTGAGTGATTTTTGAGTGTTCTTGGAAGTGAAGGAAGATCATTCAAGAAGTGGTGTTGCATTCAAGCTTTTGAATCCACAATCTACATCTCTTTGTTTATCTTTTGAAGGTATAAAGTTCATAGGCTGGAGCTTGTTTTCCTAGATCTTACTTAGGTTTAGATTTATGTTCATTTTATCCCAAAACCTTGATCTTTGTGAGTATGGAATACTCCAGAGCATTTGAGCTGTCCTTTCCGATGTTTTAGGGTGCTTATAGTTATAAAAATACTATGGAGTTTTTGGTGAAGTGAAATGTTAGGGTTTAGGGATTAAGCTCTCTTTAGCCATGCAAAGGCATAACGTCAGAGACTTTATGGATTATGATGTCTTTTAAAGGTCAGCTCTAAGGTTAGAGTAAGTGTCTTAATGATTAAGACCATAATAATTGAGTTTTGGGATGAGAAGCGTATGTCGAGCGTAATTATGGCTATGCCCAACATACCCATTTGCGAGCCCGATTCCTTCTAGCTGTGTGTTCTACGCCCAACGTAGATCTGAGTACACCATGCGTACGACTGGGTGTTGACTTTCTTTGACTTTTGGGGCTAATTGTGCCTTCGGTGGATTTGTGAGGGTTTTGAAGGGGTAAAACGGTATTTTTCCCTAAATGTGGATTAGACTTGTCATAGGACTAGTGGAATATGAAAAATTACCTTAATTGTTAATTAGGGTTAACTGGTGTAATTATTAGGCGAAGTCTAGTTCCAACAGTTCGGGTGTAAGTTCTATTAGTCATCTGTGGGAGGTGAGTCTCCTCACTATTCTTACATGTGAGGTAGAATATATTTATATATGTGATGACCAGCTAATTCTATGTGCTATTACTATGGTATGTGTTACTGTGCATGCTGAGACTTCGGGTAGTCTCCAGGTTTGCTGATAACCCACCGGGTGTGCTATTTGCCCACTGAGACTTCGAGTAGTCTCCAGGGTGGTTGATAACCCATAGTTGTTTATTTTGTGTCGTGTTGTATGTGGTATTTTGAGGAAACTCGCTAAGTGTAACACCCATAATTTTGAGGAAACAATTTTGGGAATGAATCACCATTTTGAGGATTTGACACGACTTGTTGGACGCACCAACATGGCGTGTCCAGATATGAGGAAATGCGGATTTCATTAAGGGCAACACGACGTGTTGCCTAATGGAACACGACTTGTTGATGACTGGAATGAAACCCTAATCTTCCAGGTTTTTCTCCCTATTTAAAGGAATGTGGAGGCTAGGGGTTATTCACCCTCAACCCCCATCTGATGGGTTTTGAGCACTACATCATTCCTATGGGTACATGCAAACCTTAAAGCTTTGGATCTAGTTTGTCTAATGAACATGCAATAATCATCCAAAGCCATAAACCCTAGATCTAGCATATAATAATCGAATAACATATGAATTAGGGTTTAGATCTTACCTTGATTGTTATGTAGCAATAACAATCTCAATTCCTCCTTGTAATTGGATTCTGAAAGCTTAGTGTCACAAATGTGACACCTCTAATGGCTCATAAACACCAAGAGCAAGAGGATGACTTAGGAGAAGAGAAGGAGGCACCAAAAAAACGTCCAAGAACCCTAAGGAAAGCTTAACCACGTTTTTGGTGCCCTAGGGGTCTTTAAATATGTGAGGCTATTAGGGTTTTGAACTAGGAAACCCTAATCTGACTGCTTAGGCCCTAAGCAGCCCATGGACTCCTCCTTTAGAGGCCTTGGACGAATTCTAATGGGTTTCCCCATAGATTTCGTCCACTCCATCCTCTATGGAGTCCATTAGCCCAGTATCCAACTATCACACAATTGATAGTTCTAGTCCCCTTTATTTAATTAATGTCTTTTAGCCACAAAATTAATTATTATTAATTCTTGACTAATATTAATTAAACAATATGATTTCTCTTTTAATATATTATTCATATAATATATTAATAAATCATAATTAATCTCTTTCTCCACAAATCATCCTATCAAGTTGCTTTGGTGAAGGCAACCCAAAAGGACCATGCTCGCAATCGGGTCAAGTACATACCAAAATAGTTATGGGCTTAGACACTAATTTAACAGTCTCCCACTTGGATAAGTCTAATAACTATTCTACGTATGACATCAGATCCTGATCAGCAATCGTAGCTTTCAAAAGCCGCTGTCAACTCTGATCTTATCAGATACGCCTCCTTTAGATAAGGGATCATATATTCCTCCATTCTAGATATCGTATAGACGTGAGACATGGATTGAAATCATTCTCTCAGTCTATGTGTTGTTTCTCGATTTCTGATTTACGACGACTGACTAATTGAACAAATCAAATTAGTCTTGGCCCGGCCGAGCACTTTCCTTTGTCATCACTAAATCATCGAGGGGCCCACAGATATCGCTTTTATCCCACTTTGGGTAAAAGGAATGGATACACTTCGACTCAATGCTTGCTTGTACTTACTCACCGAATCACACACAACAATACGTTTTATAACACCAAGTTACTGGTGCGTTTACATATTATCAATGTGTAACCGACTCGCAAGATACAACTCACACATCTCGGTTTCAAGAATATAAGATATTATCGTCTCACCAATCACTCGTGATAAAATCCATGAAGCGATCCAAGTGAGCGTGGGTTTAATCCAATACTCTAATCTTATAGGAGCACTCATGAACCCTGCAGCAAACTTTTGCTATGTCTAAAACACTTTAGACAATCTACAGTCAGATTCATGACAGTCTTCTTTCATACCTACTTCCAAAGTACGAGCGACTGTGGAACGTTCGAATAATCTTATTATTCAGGAAGTCAAAATATGCAAAGTGAAACACAAGAATAATACTAATCATATATGGCCCCAAACCTTTGAGTATAAATAAAACACCTTTTATTTAATCACCATGTTGATTACTCATTATTTGTTGTTTCGGGTAATCAACTTCTTACTTGAATTATAACGACAATTGTCCCATGCTCTTAGCATGCACACTATGTTTACCTATGGTCCTTACTTTGTGAAATAAATCTATTGAGAACATTTCCAACAAAACTCTTTTCATAATTCCTAATCCTTATCAATTAGTGTAAGAATACAAAATTCTCGCCACTACTAGAATATGCTAGATTCTAACCTTTTATGCAACGGTCCTTTTGTAATATTACAGCGCCAAAGTCACCAAGACTTTGCCAATGAAATTACAAAGTGCTCTATTGGAGATTGTTACAAGACAATTCCATAGACATGAAGTCTCACATTAAAAGTACATTCCTTTAAACATCCTTCTTGCATAAAAGTTTCTAATCTAGACATAGATTCTTAACGTCCAACTCCCAATAAGGAAACATTTCCATATTTGCCATATGACAACTCATTAAATAGAATCTTATCTATGTCAATATGGTCCATCTATGACTATACTTCCAACTGTCCACAAGCAACAAATCCTTGGCGAACCTTAGATTGTCCTTAATAGTTGTTTAATTATTTTAGTCAAATCCGGTTCTATTCCCTTTTTCCCTCTAAATGCCCTAGGCATCTGGAAAATTTTAGAACGGTCGAATATTACAGCATATGCAATCGATCCCATACCCGAAGCATATGGGATACGATTCGCAGCGAAAACGTGATACTTTACCAGTTTCTTGCCATAATATTTCTATTTGCTGTGTTCTCAAAATTCGAACTATGAAGATGGATGTCGTAATCATAATCGAACTTTGAGAATGCAATTAATAAATATTACTTTGACTAAATTCAATTAAAATTTCTCGATCTAAGCTTTTATATTGGAAACGAAGTATAACATCCTCTTCCTTAATTATAGAAAAAACAACTTTTCAACCCCTGCAACTTTGCAAAGTGAAACTTTTGTTTTTCTATAATTAATATTGCCAACTTGCAATACTTAAAATAATAACAATCATGCTCCCACTAACATGATGATTATATCTATTCCAGCATAACATTTATACTCCCACTAGCTTTGACACGTATTCAGAAAACAGTTGGACTTCTAAAAGACAATACTTATTGACTTCCAAAGTTCATATTTCCAATACGATGTGCTTCGATAAGCCTTTATCTAAGCTTCTCAAACTCACACACCTTTCCTTAAATAGCTCACATGTGTGTCTAAACTAATTCATAACTTATATTACTAAGTCCTAAATGTTCAGAATAACTGCCAACTCTCACAATTCGAACTATGAAGAGGGGTGTCGTAATCATAATCGAATTTGAGAATGCAATTTACATAATCACTATCTCCTTAACATCTCTCTTAGTGAAAGAGTTTCCTCACAATCATTTTCATGAAGGAGAGAAACCTTATGACACTTAGATTTTATGGTGCATGTGTTCCTATCCATGCAAATTTGTCATAAGCATAATCGTAAGATAATGTTTGTGAAAAATTCAAACTCTTATGGACAGAACTTGTTCATTCTTAATTTCTTGCCATCAAGGATCCCATCATTGCTTCCAAGTTATTTAGCAGCTCACCTATGCCAGTCAATGTACTTTCATTGATCAAGGTGTTTGCCCTTATGCATTCAATTGAGAACTCGTAGAACTCATATGCATAATCACTCAACTGGATTGGCACAGAAATAAAATTTTGTCAACACGATAGGTTACAATCCTCAAGTCGTATGCTAGTGTTTAATAGGTTTACTTCTTAATTTGTTCTTGAAACTTTTCAAGATCTTTAGACTCCCACTGACCTCTTGACATATAAGATTCTCTTATCAAGAAACATTTCTTGACAAAACAAATATTCAAGAGTCAGTGTGTGTCTTTATCAAGACAAACCTACACACAATTTGGTACTAGTTGGTCTTTGTCTTATCTAAGACATCACAACTTACCAAATTCAAACGTGCAAGAGCAAGAAAACATTTTCCTACTTCACAATTGATGAGTGTGTTAAATTTCTTAAGATGATGTCACTCAAATCACAATTTTGCAGTACGACTCTAAAACTTGATTTTTGGAATGAAGTATGATTCATCTTATTGACTTAACCCATTTTGACAATTCTCGACTCCTCTTCTTATCCATACTAGTGCACTAAGGTGTCCTTAGAGGATGAATTGTAATATGGTTCTTAAGACGATCATAAACATGATACAAAAGTACTCTCCCTTCTTCTTAGATTGGAGAAACTTTTATCTTTGATTCTTCTTATTCGTTCTGCCATTCATTGAAACTTTTCAATGATTCAGAATTACACTTAATCTTGTAAGCATAATCATATTTACTAAACTTTTAGTAAATCATGACGAATAATCTTATTTGTTATTTATGGTGGACTTAACCAGTGCACAACATTGTGAACTTGATCTCCTAGTCCTTCACTTGACTCTTTGTCAAGGAATTAGCCTTTAACATTTCTAAGTACCAAGATTTCCATACATCACATGATTCAAATCATATGATTCCAAGCTTCTGTCAAATTGAAACTTGCGTGATGGGAATCTTTCCTTACTTAGAAAATTACGACACTACCATAAATAACATAACTAAGAATCACATCCACTTAATATTGCTTATAATAGAAACACACAAACATCAATTTTCATAATTGCCATTGCAAGGAAATATAAATAAGACAAAATCAAAATTTATTTTATTGCGGAAAAATATATCCTTACAATGCAAATGAAAACTATGTTATTACATATTCCTAAGCAATTTATCATAACTCTAAGCAGCAGCTCAAAAATCCGATCATCGAATCCATGCGATCGTAATCCATTTCTTCGCGATCAGACTCAGCTCGCTCCTTCCTCTAAGCTTCCTTTCCTTTCTTCGATCCTTCAAAACATCGAAATGTAATCTTATCATATCATGTATTAAGAATCTCCAAATAGGAACTTAATAGAGTTAGATAGTGGATATTGCCTAAAGCAGAGTCATACATCTTGACTCTCCCATCTCTTAGATCTCTTAGGTAGTCAGGGCAGCTTCGTAACCAATGCTCCTTTTTTGGCAGTAGAAACATATGGACTCTCTGGAATGGCACACGGGACTATCTCAGACTCAGCCTTTCTTTTGCGTAGAGAAAACTTTTCTGGACTTCCAATGTTACCATTGCCCATAGAGGGTTGGGATATTGATTTACCAGAAAAATTTGCTGACCAGTACGCCAAGTCATTTCTGATTCAGCAACAATAAGCAAATAAGTCAAATCAATAAGGGTCATGTCATGGTCCATCATATAGTACTCTCTAACGAACTTACCATATGATTCGGGAAGTGACTGAAGAACCAAGTCAACAACCAACTTCCTTTAAACAACGACACCCAACAATCTCAATCTATCAATATGTAACCTTTTATCCAAGACATGAGCACATATAGACTTTCCATTTTCGTGTCTTTTGCCAATAGGGCTTGAGTGACCTTGGACTTTTCAAGTCTTCAAACACGTGGGTCAGGGAGAATTATTGGAGGAGGTGGAGGAAATGAAGCATGATTTCCATTTCCACAATACAATCGTGGAACATCATCTTCACGTGGAAAACTTTTTCCAACGGATTTAGGAAGACCATAGTTGTCAGACTTTGACATCTATGAAACGGGAGAAAATTCAAGTTTAGTTGATTGAGTCCTTAATAAAACACCCAAATGAGATATTAAGGCTAGGACCCAACACAATATCCTACAAATTGGAAGAGGGATGCCGTAATCCAACTCGCAGAACATTTGAAGGTAGGTAAATGACGATTTACCAATTTCCACCATGAAAAACGAAAAGAAGGTTAAGTTTTAAATGAATTGAAACTCCTAGATCTTTTGAGATTCATTGAACTTTTCAATGTCATGTTTAATCTCGATTATGCCCTTCATTTGTGACTGGGATGCCGAGGATCACAAATAAGGTGTGAATAACCATGCGAATGTACGTGGTGCCCTCAATGTTACAGTCACCTAATCGACGTTCCGGTTAACCACACACGCTCCATCGATCTATGACAACCATCGCGTCACCCTTCGCTAGCAATGCCAAACCCAACTTAGTGTGCCGGTTAACCACACACACTCCACTAATTGTCTCGACAAGGGTACAAAGTGTAATTCCATGGAATTGCATCGATTTCACTTTTTCCTAAAGTAACTAAGATTGGGAATTTTGTAAAAAAAACATTTAGTTACTTTATTCATTATACTTTTAATGAGGAGAGGGTTTGCCCTATCCTACCCGTTCGGCTAACGACCCTCCACCAATCAAGGAAGCGGTGGGTGAGAGTGGACATCCATTAAACAACCATTTTATAGGTCATAACCTTATACCCCCTTATAGATTGGCTTCGTGAATGAGGCCTAGTAACGGTAAGACTAGCAGTTTAAGTTGTACATATATAATATTAGACTTTTAATGTTATATATAGTATATGGTGTATTTTACACTTTTAAAATACTAGGTGGATTAATTTAATAAATTACACTTTTAATCAAATATAAACCATATGATTATGGATTTATTAGCTCTCTTTTAATTATACTATTAATTAACTTAATAAAACCATAAGGGTGTAATTTGAACTTTTCAAAACTAGGGTTTTAGAATTTAAAATTTCAAAAAAAAAATTAAACTTTTAATCAAAAATTTAAATTCCAAAACTTGAGGGCAAGTTTTGAAACATTTCAAAACATTAGGGTTTAGAATTTAAATATTTCAAATTAGACTTTTAATCAAAAACTTTAAATTCCAAAACTTGAGGGCAAGTTTTGAAACTTTTCAAAACTATCTAGATCAAATTACAAATAATTAAAATTAATCAAATAATTGGTAATTATCTAAATGTGACCTAAATTAATTTTCACAAGATAATCAAAAACAAAATTACAAATAATTAATATTTATCTTATAAAACAAGTAATTATCTTAATTTTGACAATTATCTTTTATTTTGGTAAGGATAATCACCCCAAATTAATAAAAATCGAATTTTATCAATAAAAAACGTTTTTGGTCATTATCCCACAGCAAAATAGGTCAAAATCCCGAAAAATCTCGAATCTGATGCTCCGACTCGTCGAGTTGCCTGTGAACTCGGCGAGTTCACCTATGGACTCGGCGAGTCCAGCCTCCAGATCCAAGAAATTTCGTTTTTCAGCTTTGAATAAACATCTATAGCATCAAATACATCAAACAAACAACCTAGCCTCTGATACCACTGATGGGTTTTGAGCACTACATCATTCCTATGGGTACATGCAAACCTTAAAGCTTTGGATCTAGTTTGTCTAATGAACATGCAATAATCATCCAAAGCCATAAACCCTAGATCTAGCATACAATAATCGAATAACATATGAATTAGGGTTTAGATCTTACCTTGATTGTTATGTAGCAATAACAATCTCAATTCCTCCTTGTAATTGGCTTCTGAAAGCTTAGTGTCACAAATGTCACACCTCTAATGGCTCACAAACACCAAGAGCAAGAGGATGACTTAGGAGAAGAGAATGAGGCACCAAAAAACGTCCAAGAACCCTAAGGAAAGCTTAACCACGTTTTTGGTGCTCTAGGGGTCTTTAAATATGTGAGGCTATTAGGGTTTTGAACTAGGAAACCCTAATCTGACTGCTTAGGCCTTAAGCAGCCCATGAACTCCTCCTTTAGTGGCCTTGGACGAATTCTAATGGGTTTCCCCATAGATTTAGTCCACTCCATCCTCTATGGAGTCCATTAGCCCAATATCCAACTATCACACAAATGACAGTTCTAGTCCCCTTTATTTAATTAATGTCTTTTAGCCACAAAATTAATTATTATTAATTCTTGACTAATATTAATTAAACAATATGATTTCTCTTTTAATATATTATTCATATAATATATTAATAAGTCATAATTAATCTCTTTCTCCACAAATCATCCTATCAAGTTGCTTTGGTGAAGGCAACCCAAAAGGACCATGCTCGCAATCGGGTCAAGTACATACCAAAATAGTTATGGGCTTAGACACTAATTTAACAGTCTCCCACTTGGATAAGTCCAATTAAAAGACAAGTATCGAAATTTAACGAAAATATAAAATTTGAAATAAGTAAAATTTTATTATTTAAAGTTGTAGATAATTTCTTTAGAAGCATTTAGGCGAAAACCTCATCGAAATCCGAGTTATAACGAAGAAGTTATGACCAATCGAAAATCCGCGACAAAACCGGCACGGCGCCGAATGACGTAAAAAGTGAGTTTTTGATAAACTACTTTTTAGCCTTGGTGATCTAAATGAAAGTCGTAGTATTTGTTAAACCGAGAATTTTGATAAAAAGAACGCCAAAATCTGACTTCGTATGAGGAAGTTATGATTTTTCCAAGTTTCAGCTTAGCAGTAGACAACTAAAAACTCGAATTTTAGATCGAGTGATTTTTAGCCGACACAACCTAAACGAGAATCGAAGGTCTCGTCAATAGTAGTACAACGGTAAAAAGACAGACGAAAACGGACATCGGATGAAGGAGTTATGAATTTTTAACGGATTTTCCTGTCCCGGTCTGTTAAAAATAATAATATTAAAAATAAAGTCAAAATTAGCCTACAAAGCCTAAACCAAAGTTGTAGAGCATGATTTTACCTACGTGTGCATATAAAGAACGTCAAAAACGGAGCCCATATGCAAACGTTACGGATTTTAGAAGTTCGGGGTACAATTTTCGAGAAACCTCGCATGGATAAGTCCGATCTCAGTGAGTCACCTGCCCCGTGTCTGATGCTGATGACGAGTTCGAAGAGGTCCAATAGCCTTCCGACGTGTGTCATCTCTGTGTCAAGTCCGAAGCATGCAAGCTGTCACCGTCCGAGCCGAGCCGTTTGGCGTCCGACCCTTTCATCCGAGCCGCGCTGCTGCTGCCGCGTGGCCTTCGCATCTGTTGCCACCTGCCCTCTCCGGTCCGAACCTCGGCCCTATAAAAGGGAGGCCTGCGAGATTTCTCAGGTAATTTGGAGAAATTACCATTTTTCACCCATTTTCAATATTTTTATTATTTTGACTTCCCCCGAAGCCCCGGTATCATTTCCAACACCCGGAACACGCCCCCAAGTGCCCGAGAAGCCCGATAAATTTATCTTTTCGGTTTGAAGCCCAACCCTCGCAGAGCCCGGTTTTCAATAAATCTCCCGGTTTTCAACGAAGGAAGTTATATTTAGAGCCGAAGTGCTGCCCAAATTACTATTTTAACCCCCAGTTATTTCACGACGAGTTTAATATATAGGAACAATTGTATGTTATGTGTTATATGTGCTATGTGCTTTTCAGTGTTATTATTCCGGGTTATTTTTCAGTGTTATTTTTATTTCTGCTATTTATGATAGCAAAGTTATACCTTTGACCATGTGATCAGTGAAAAGACTTAGATTCACGGTGGTACTGGTATGTAGCATCTGGCCATGTAGAGCATGTCTCCATAAGAGAATGACTTCTATTCTATGACATTGGCAGATGGTTAGACAGGGCTATAAGCCTGAAATCTACCGAAATGTTTAAATCAGAAAGTGTATGTCTTCTGTGCCATTTGGGCCGAAGCTTTATTGGTGTATATCAAGTATAGAAATTGTCATGTCTCATTGATTGTATATATTTGAATCAAATCATTGATTGATATGGAAAGTTTGTCTCATGATTCGCATACGCCTTTGTTGTTCCTTGTTCCTCTTTGCTTCTGCCGTATTGAAGTATATATATGGCATAACGTTATATTGTATCTATTATTGAATTCACTAAGCGTCACCGCTTACCCGTCTCAGTGTTTAACAGTTGCAGGAGATAAGTAACCAGTATGGTTATATACTGTCGGAAGATGTAGAATAGTTTTTACTATTACTTTTGTATTTCGGTTTATGTTTGTATAAAATTACAATATCCTGGGTAGTTATGTAAAATATTAAAACATAGTAGATTTGTATCCAATCTTTTGTAATCACTTTATCAATGTTAGATATTGTTTTATAAATATGCATGTAGCATGTTTTGGAGTAGCAATTGTCATGTATGAAAGTTTGGGTCTTTCAGAAATACGAAAGTTTAGAAAGGGGTTCTTTCAATCATGGTATCAGAGTGGTGGTTTAAGTGAACTAAATTCCATGGTTTGGTATTTAGACTTAAAGTATTGGAAGTTCAATATATGAACTAAATCATTGTAAATATATGGATACAAACCATAGGAAATACTTAAGTGGGGTACTGGGTAGTGATAAACCCTAGTATTCTAAGATATTAAGTTACTTCAAAATTTTTAGAGAATTAGTTTATGTGAACTAGGAATTTTGAGAATTTCTAGATGTAAACATGGATTGTTAAGTGAAGATGATATGATATGTATCTAGTATACTTTAGGTTGAATACCTAATGGACACAAGCACTAGAATATTAAGAGGAGATATGCCTTATATTCTAA
The DNA here is from genome assembly GCF_052849685.1 of Lactuca virosa. Taxonomy (NCBI): domain Eukaryota; kingdom Viridiplantae; phylum Streptophyta; class Magnoliopsida; order Asterales; family Asteraceae; genus Lactuca; species Lactuca virosa. The sequence goes on from NC_136431.1 coordinate 76,995,130, forward strand.
TATGTGCTAAATGATAAATGAATATAGCATGCCTTAGGTTGCTTGCTTATATTGCTATTACTTGAGAAAGTTTAAGGTCTGTTGCCGACCATAGTATGGGAAAGGAAATTTTATGTATTCCAGATTTAAAATTTTCTATATTAGAACTGATATGAAACTTTTCGAAGTAATAAAAAGACTTATGATAGTCGACATCGATAATTTTATAGATAAACGATCAAGGAATATCGTAAAATAATATTTATGAAGTGTTATCGTAAATAGTGTATTAATACCTATAAAGTGGTATTATACATTTAAAGTATGTTTGATAATATAATAACATCTTTGGAAGAAAGATGTGCGTTTGAAACACGTTTGGGCAAGATAAATGTATTGGTACAAATCCATGAAGTTGTTCCACCGCTGTCCAGATTGAAGCAGTGATTGTTTATAGAGTCGTAAGAACCGAAGATGGTGATAAATACTTCGACAGTATTGAAATTAATGTGGTACAAGATTTAGAAGAATTAAATGAAGATCAAAGGAAAGGCTAATGAAGTTTTTAGACTCAATAGGCCAAGACTTTGTGATGTAGTATGTAGTTCGAGTAGTAACCCTATACAAGATGTTCAGACTTAGTATTTAATAATACTGAGTGATGATTGACTTCTATCACATCCTTATGGAAGTTCCATTGTGTGTTAAACCGACTTTAACATACAAGATTGGGATGGTGAATTGAGTCATTTAGTGGTAAAAGGTTAAGCAACTTACTTGTTTAAGTAAGGTAGAATGCTTAGTTGAAGAAGCAATACACCCATAGTATTGTATGAGAAGAAATGTTGTAGTTAGGAATGACAGAGAACCAAGTTGAAGCAAGTAGAGCTTGCTGAGATGCAGCTATAATGCAGACTTCTTAGGATAGACTCCTATGAAGTAGACTTAAAAGATACAACCATGAGAAGAAGACTTACTCAGATACAGGAATGACGATGTCATGGAAGGATAATGAAATGAACAAATATGCATGGTGAATTACATGAGTTAGAAGATGATGCAAGTAGTTGAAAATCGTTTGTCTCCACGCTGCTAGAGTAAATTCTGGTATAGTGTATCTTGCAGAGTAGATACTACCCGAGAAAGAATTTATATGAAGAATTGGAAGTAAAATTTCTATCGACCTATGGAAAAGTATTAGAATATGCTAGATCGAGCATATGCATGAGAATAATCCTAGAAGGCGAGTATAGGTAATCCAAGATATGTTTGATAGAAACGCGAAAACCCTAGTTGAGTCTAGGAGAAATTGTTGTATGTATTTGTTTAAACACGTTCATGTGTGATAAGTTGCTTTGTGATTTTAAATGGTGACTTGGATAACTGCGAGACAATACTTGGGACGAGTATGAGTAGGTGTGAATAGTAGTAGAGGCCTATACTACTGGAAGCACAAGACTCACACTTGGATCAGGGAAAGTCACAAGGTTACCAAGAAGCTAATAATTGATTCCGTTCTTGTTCAAGTATGTCATTACCTTTGTTTCGGTGATCACTAAGGAGACGATTTCCATTCGAACCTTAGTGGTCATAAAGAATCGAGTCCGATTAGTATAAATCCGCGAAAGGATTTGATTGGTTCAGAGAACCATGTCTTGTATAGTGACGAAACTTCAGTAGGAATATTGAAGAAGTAGATGGTCGAGGTAGTCGATAGAAATATAATGATCTTCATTGAAGGATTGAGCAATCATTAGCTAGAGATGTTACTTGCTATGCATGTGGTGTTACTGGCCACAAGAAACGTTTATGCCCTACTCTTACTAGTCAAATGTCGGGGATCAAGTTTCCGTTCAACAATCAAAGAGTACTCCAACTAAAAAGGAGGAGGTGCTAAAAGCTAAAAGCTGTGTATTCCAGATTACCGTAGAAGAGGCACGCGAGAACCGGAATATTGTGACTGGTACATTTCTCGTCAAATTTAGACCTGTACACATCTTATTTGATTCCAATGCCTCAGATTCTTTTGTGTCTTGAGAATTCGATTATTCTTTTCAAATCGCTTGTTACGCATTTGTTCAAATCATTTCATATAGATAACATAGGAAGTATATCATTACTTGCTGATAAAGTCTATAAAGATAGTGTCATAGGAATTGAAGGTTATAATCTTCTTGCTAACCTAATTCCTATCTCCTTGCCCAACTTTGATATTATTCTTGGCATGGATCGGTTGTCAAAGAACCGCGCAAAATTCTTGTGCTACGAAAAGATAGTACTCATCCCTATCGAAAGGGAAGATTCTATTTATGTCTATGGTGAAAATAATAATTTCTTTCTTAAAAACTCGTAAATTTATATCGAAGGGATATTCTACTTATCCGGCTTATACAGTTGATATCTCAAAAGAGGGGAAGAAAACTGTAATTGATAATCTCGTCATTAATGAATACCCTGATGTTTTCCCCGACGAATTGCCTGAACTACCCCCGGATAGGCAAGTAGAATTCCGAATTGATCTTATACCTAATGCTTCTCTAAACGCCAAAGACTGCTATATAGAATAATAACATTTGGATAATTGTCGACCGACTGACTAAGAGTGCATATTTGTCACACCCCGAAACCGATGGCGGAAACGTTCCGGGGCGGAGTGACGTCATGCGTAGTATCACAACAATTGTATCATAGTAAGCGTAGTAAACACAACCATTACATTATAATAAGAATATTTACATTGTTCAAAAACATGATTTATACATAACAATATATATAGCAAAAATAAAAGACGTGAATCTGAAACGCTCCGTCTTCTCAAAAAGTCGGCAGGAGTACCTGTCTATTGATGCCCTGAGAATACAAGCAGTTTTGAAATATCAGCATAAAGCTGGTGAGTTCATAAGCATTTAGTTTTAGACAATGTTCTTTGATTCTTTTGAAAAGTGTTCCTCAAGAAAATCTCATATTTTCTTATGAAAGGTAGTGTTGAAAGAGTATCTAGCGGTAGAGAGTAAACCATCAGTTTTTGAAATACTAGTGTTATTCTAGGAAATTCCTATATTTTCCCTAGAAACATGCTATCCGTTCTAGAGGTAGAGATGTCAGTTTAGAGATCCTTGATTTCTATCAGCATATATAAAAGTGGTTTTATTAATCAAAATAAAACAAGTGAAGAGTAGAGTCTGTAAACAAGGTTAGTTTATACTTATTTGCGAGTTGTATAACCATACTTGATATGACCTAGAGACCTTTATAACGTTCTTCAGGCGTTAAGCTAAATGACATTTGTTCACCCCAGGCGTGCCCGCCTAACTGTAGCTAGCAGTTCAGGTGTGGGATTGTCAGTCCCGAATAGATTTATTCACAAATCTCACGCTCTCCCTCCAGGAGACTCTGGTTATACTATTATATGATTTATCCCTGTACACCTAAGGGTACAGTAGCGCCTCACAATTCTGTATAATCTAGTTTACTAGCGAGAAATCAGTATAAAACAGTAATTATCCTTGAATAAATATACTTTATACTTCTGAGAAAACATATAACATAAACTAAATCTGCCATAGTTTATATATATTCATTTATGAAATCTGATTAAGTAGAGACTGCCTAGAGAGTTATCCCAAACTATACCCATTATAGTTTATTAGAGTTGATATGGAAAATGCTTTGTAAAAACCTTTCTGAAAGCTATGAAGTTGGATTTCCAAAATAGAGGTTTCCCTTATGTTCAACATATTACAAAAAGAGATAAAATACCCGAATATGTTATTAAACGTGGAAATCATTGGACTGCATTAATAAGTTTAAAACTTAACAAAATACTTAGCGTTTGGCTTGTATTCCCCCTGAAAACATTAAAAACACGGAAAATGTAGGGGTATGAACTCACTGTTTATCGTAGGATCCGAAAGCAAAATTAGTTACGAGTGTTGAGTGTCAACCGATGTTTCGCACGCGAGTGGATCCTATTAACATGTGATAATACATATACGCATTAGAATTAGAGTGTTTCATGACTAAACATGACGGGAAACCACCCTAAAGACTTGGAAATGCCTGTCGGGACCCTATATGTTCAAATAAGGGATGTGTACGGCCACTTGAGTGAGTGTGCGGACAGGGTGTGTGTGCGGTTGCACACAGGAGCGTGCGGCCGTACAGAGGGTGTGTACGGCCCTACACAGGAGTGTGCGGCCGTACACTCCTCATTTGTGCCAGAAATGTCGATTTTGAGGTGTTTTGGGATGTTCTAGTGCCAATACCAAGTCCAACTAGCAAATAGGGGGGCCAAACTCTTCACTTTGGAGAGCTTTAAGGTGTGTGCGGCCACCTTATGAAGGTGTGCGGCCGTACACCTTCAAAGGATGAAGAACACGAAGAACACAATGAGTTTTAGGCTTAGATTCAGGTGTCTTACCACTATAACAAGTTGAATGATGAAGTGGTTCATGTTTTTGAGGCCTTTAGAGTGTTCTTGGATGAAGTTTTTAGAGAGAGAAAGTAGTGAGAGAAAGCCAAAGGAAAGAAATGAGTGAAGAGGTTCCCCTATATATATATATATATATATATATATATATATATATATATATATATATAAGGGTGAGTGCGGCTGGAGGGTGGGTGTGCGGCCGCACACCCGTGTGTGCGGCCGTACACTCCTCCCGAGAGGGTGTATGGCCCGATTTTATTTTCAAACGATTTGTTGATTCATTCCCAATCTCATTCCCAACTGAACTCAAGCTTAGAACATTCAAACGGACCCTTAAATAACGTTAAATGATGAAAAAGCAAGATAACATTAACTAATCTTACAAGTTAAAAGTTTCGGGCTGTCACAATATTTTCTCGCCATACGTGAAACGGCACAAGTTTACTTAGACGAAGTTGTGGCGAGACATGGTGTGCCACTATAGATTATTTCTGATCGTGATATTCGTTTCACTTCTCACTTTTATGCGAGTATCCAACGTGAATTGGGATTTCGAGTTGCCCTCAGCACAACTTATCATCCCCAAACAGATGGTCAGACGGAGAGAATAATTCAAACAGTAGAAGATATGCTTTGTGCATATGTCTTGGAGTTGGTGCACGTCAAGTGGAAACACCATCGAGGCCCAAATTATAATTAGGAAAATAAGAATGAGAAAAGAGCGAAATATTCCGAGTCATTTTTATCGTTATGATTTCGGGGACGAAATCCTCAAAAGGAGGAGGTATTTGTAACATACACGTTTTGAAATCGTGTTTTAAGTAAATGATATTATGAAATATTATATAATTATGAGTATTGAGTTCTAACGGATAGTGTTTACTAGAAAAGAAGTAAAACTATGTTTAGAATCAATCGGAAAATATTGGAAGTCTTATGAGATTCCAATTAAAAGACAAATATCGAAATTTAATGAAAATATAAAATTTGAAATAAGTAAAATATTATTATTGAAAGTTGTAGATAATTTCATTAGAAGCATTTAGGCAAAAACCTCATCGAAATTCGAGTTATAACGAAGAAGTTATGACCAATCGAAGATCCGCGACAAAACCGGCACGGCGCCGAATGACGTAAAAAGTGAGTTTTTGATAAACTACTTTTTAGCCTTGGTGATATAAATGAAAGTCGTAGTATTTGTTAAACCGAGAATTTTGATAAAAAGAACGCCAAAATCTGACTTCGTATGAGGAAGTTATGATTTTTCTAAGTTTTAGCTTAGCAGTAGACAGCTAAAAACTCGAATTTTAGATCGATTGATTTTTAGCCGACACAACCTAAACGAGAATCGAAGGTCTCGTCAATAGTAGTACAACGGTAAAAATACAGACGAAAACGGACATCGGATGAAGGAGTTATGAATTTTTAACGAATTTTCCTGTCCCGGTATGTTAAAAATAATAATATTAAAAAATAAAGTCAAAATTAGCCGACGAAGTATAAATGAAAGTTGTAGAGCATGATTTTACCTACGCATTCATATAAAAAACCGTCAAAAACGGAGCCCGTATGCAAAAGTTACGAATTTTAGAAGTTCGGGGCACAATTTCCTAGAAACCTCGCATGGATAAGTCCGATCTCGGTAAGTCACCTGTCCCGTGTCTGATGCTGATGACGAGTCCGAAGAGGTCCAATAGCCTTCCGACGTGTGTCATCTCCGTGTCAAGTCCGAAGCGTGCAAGTTGTCACCGTCCGAGCCGAGCCATCTGACGTCCGACCCTCGGATCCGAGCCGCGTTGCTGCTGCCGCGTGGCCTTCGCATCTGCTGCCACCTGCCCTCTCCAGTCCAAACCTCGGCCCTGTAAAAGGGAGGCCTGCGAGATTTCTCAAGTAATTTGGAGAAATTACCATTTTTCACCCATTTTTCAATATTTTTATTATTTTGACTTCCCCCGAAGCCCCGATATCATTTCCAACACCCGAAACACGCCCCGAAGTGCCCGAGAAGCCCGATAAATTTATCTTTTCGGTTTGAAGCCCAACCCTCGCAGAGCCCGGTTTTCAATAAATCTCCCGGTTTTCAACGAAGGAAGTTATATTTAGAGCCGAAGTGCTGCCCAAATTACTATTTTAACCCCCGGTTATTTCACGGTGAGTTTAATATATAGGAACAATTGTATGTTATGTGTTATATGTGCTATGTGCTTTTCAGTGTTATTATTCCGGGTTATTTTCCAGTGTTATTTTTATTTATGCTATTTATGATAGCAAAGTTATACCTTTGACCATGTGATCAGTGAAAAGACTTAGATTCACGATGGTACTGGTATGTAGCCTCTGGCCATGTAGAGCATGTCTCCGTAAGAGAATGACTTCTATTCTATGGCATTGATAGATGGTTAGACAGGGCTATAAGCCTGAAATCTACCGAAATGTTTAAATCAGAAAGTGTATGTCTTCTGTGCCATTTGGGCCGAAGCTTTATTGGTGTATATCAAGTATAGAAATTGTCATGTCTCATTGATTGTATATATTTGAATCAAATCATTGATTGATATGGAAAGTTTGTCTCATGATTCGCATACGCCTTTGTTGTTCCTTGTTCCTCTTTGCTTCTGTCATATTGAAGTATATATATGGCATAACGTTATATTGTATCTATTATTGAATTCACTAAGCGTCACCGCTTACCCGTCTCAGTGTTTAACAATTGCAGGAGATAAGTAACCAGTATGGTTATATACTGTCGGAAGATGTAGAATAGTTTTTACTATTACTTTTGTATTTCGGTTTATGTTTGTATAAAATTACAATATCTTGGGTAGTTATGTAAAATATTAAAACATAGTCGATTTGTATCCAATCTTTTGTAATCACTTTATCAATGTAAGATATTGTTTTATAAATATGCATGTAGCATGTTTTGGAGTAATAATTGTCAAATATAAAAGTTTAGGTCTTTCAGAAATACGAAAGTTTAGAAATGGGTTCTTTCATATATATATATATATATATATATATATATATATATATATATATATATATATGGACTAAATGTGTAAAAAAAATATTAATGACTAAATTTGTAAAAAGTGAGAAATATATTACCAATTAAGTCATTTTTTCCGGTTTATATGTAGTAGCCGGTCATAAAGATTGAATGTGTACGGTTAAATTAGTTAAAGGGGAAATTATGAACGGAAAAAAAAACTCAGTGACCAAATGTATACAAATCGAAAAATATATTACCCTTTTAAGTTATTATACGTATTCTAAATTTAACGATTATTTTACTTTAGGATCTTTATTGAGTGGAGGCATATTCTTTAAATTTTATGCAAATAATTTCTTTTTGATTTTTTAAAATATATTTTATATTTTATAAAATAGATTGGATCTCAACTTCAAATATCCTCAGTTATATATATATATATATATATATATATATATATATATATATATATATATATATATATATATATGTTTGTTTTTTATATCTTATTTCTTTTGTCGAGTATCACAATGGAATTGTTTTTAAGATTTTTTTTTAATTTTAAAAGGTTATGAAAAAAGTTACTTTTTTAGTGAAAACTTATATATATATATATATATATATATATATATATATATATATATATATATATATATATATATATATATATATATATATATATATATTTGTTTTTTATATCTTATTTCTTTTGTCGAGTATTACAATAGAATTGTTTTTAAGATTTTTTTTTTAATTTTAAAAGGTTATGAAAAAAGTTACTTTTTTAGTGAAAACTTTTTCAATTCAATGTTTTTAATCATAAGTCGATGAAAAAAGTTTCATAAGTCGATGAAAAAAGTTTCTTACTATTTGAATTAGTTTTTTCAATATCTTTTTATTCCAACAATTTATAATTTTTTTTTAATATTTTGTCATTTTTAATATTACATTTAATAACATTTATTTCATATCTGATATATCAAATTAAAAGAACAAACATCAATAATTCATACAGCCTACGTATATATTTGAAATCAAAATTAAAAATTATAGTTAAATTGGCAACACATGTATAACCTAGGTTCATGCAATAACAATTAAGATAGATAAAAGGTTAAATTAGTTAAGTGTAGAAAAAACTTAAGGATTAAAGAAGTGTTTTATAGATGTTTTTGTTAGATAAAATTAGTGGAAATACGACATCGCAAAATATATATATATATATATATATATATATATATATATATATATATATATATATAGAGAGAGAGAGAGAGAGAGAGTTATGTTCAAATGTGGATTGACATCTATTGTGTGGACGTGTGGATAATGCTATTCTGTGAGAATTACAAAGAAAATATGTTGTTTGATAATATGATTACGTTCAATCTTATATAATTATTTTAATTATTAAGCATTTTTAATAATTAAATCGTCTATAAGATTATTATACATTTTTTTTAATTATTCTCATACTGTCAGAATGTTATCAGGATGTTTATTGAGTCGTATTCTGTAATAATTAAAATAAATAAAAAACGATGAATGAGAACAAAAATAAATTAGAATTGGTGAAAATCCATTAAAATAACAATAGTTCTGTGAGATTGAACGTATTCACATTACTAAACAACATATTCTCTTAGTAATTTTCATAAAATAGCATTATCCACACAATAGTTGTCCATCCACATTATAACCTAGCCCTATATATATATATATATATATATATATATATATATATATATATATATATATATATAGGGAAGGGTTATTTGAAAAACAAAAAAACCCTAAAAATCATAAAAATGCATAAACAAAATACCTAGAGATCACAAAACTTTTTTTTGATATTTTTTATGAAAAAATCGCAGGTTTTTAAAGAAATTCGCTGAAAAAAATTTTAATTTTTTTTTTTTTATAAAAATAAAAAAAAATTTTGATTTTTTTTTCAGCGAGTTTTAATAAAAAGCTGCGATTTTTTATAAAAAAAATTCAAAAAACAGTTTTGTGATCTCTAAGGCCCTATTTGTTTTTCATCTGACCGAGTTGGGTCAGACCTATTAGGCTGACTCGGTTAGCAATAGTTGTTTGATATAAGAACTTGACCCATCTGACTCGGAAATAAGCATCTGACCGGGAAAGGGATTCAATACCAGCTGACTGAGGAAAGCAAGAAACGTTTCCATCCCGTTACCCTTGTCCTAACACAGCGCCTCCTTTCTCTCGCAACCAGCAAGAATCCTCCAGCAAGCACAGATCGAAGTTCCTCCTCGTCTCATCAGGTAAGCATCGATTTCTACCTCCTCATCTGATAATAGTTCCGATTTCTACCATGAACGATTGTTGTTGTCTCGATTTCTGCATCTATTTCATCCATTATTCCCGATTTCTGCATCGATTTCATCCATTATTCCCGATTTCTGCATCGATTTCTGCCATAGTTGCAACTGTTGCTGTGAAGTTTGTAATAGATTAGGTAAACTACCTTTCTTTTCTTTTTAATTTCATCAGATAAAGATTATTGCATTCTTTTTATTGGTTTGTTTATTGAAAATGCTTGGGATTACAGCTGTGTGTAACAGGGTCAATGGTTGGTGTTTGTTATGTGCGTATGTTTTGGTGGTTGCAGCATAACAGTTGGCGTGAGTTGTGTCATGGGGACTTATGAAAGTGGATTGAAGATTGGAGGATTGGTATTCAAACGTTAAATTGAATTGAAGGATTTCATTACAAAATGCATTGCTATGTACAATGCTTCCCTGGAGTTGTCTGGAATTCAATGGTGATGGATATTGACAATATTGCCCTTTTTGGAAATCATGAACAAAGTTGTAATCTAGGGTGAAAAATTATTGATGATTGAAATATGGCTGCAAAAGTGAGGTTTTATGAGGTTCTATTGTTGTTGAAAGTTTTTTCCTGTTAGAATTTTGATTGTTCTATTGTTGTTGAAAGTTTTTTTTTTGTTGAACTTTTGACTTTTGTTGTTGAAATTGATAAATGTTCAGAATTTGCAATTGATTTGGTTGTTGTTCAGTTCATGTTTGTTGTTCATATGATCATTGCTAATGATGTTGATAAATTTATATGTTTAATGATTTTGCTGATTATATTCTTGATGAATTCATCCCTTTTGCTTATTATTGTTGAAAGGGTAAAATGGTCATTTTCGTCAGTAAGCATATGCAGTCAGATTAACAATCAAACAACATAATTTCTTACTCAATCAGGATTTCTTATCCAGACAGATCTTTCTCAGTCAGCGTTTTTTCAGTCAGCAACTATCAAACGGGGCCTAAGTATTTTTTTTATGCATTTTTATGATTTTTAGGGTTTTTTGTTTTCCATAGAACCTAAATCTATATATATATATATATATATATATATATATATATATATATATATATATAGGGATGGAAATGGGGCGGGTTTGGGGCGGGGTTGACCATCCCTGTCCCCATCCCCGAGTGTCTAACCTCGTTCTCATCCTCATCCCCATCCCCGACGGATGCGGGGAATCAAATCTCATCCCCTTTGTATTTTGGGCTTTTCCCCAGCCCATCCCCAACTCATCCCCAATCTTTCAACATAATAAACTTAAATTACAAAAAAAAACAAGTTTAATAAGTGATCAAAACCATATGCCATAATCAGATTCTGTTTGCATCAATTATAAAGTTTAACAAACATCAAAACGAAAAGTGATGATTTGGTATACAGATCGTTGAACAAAGTGACAATTGATGAACTCATGGAATTGGGAACATAATTTGGTATATGGACTCTATCTCTGATTGTCTAATATAGATCAATTCATTTTAGTGGACTTAATTCAAATTCAATAAATGATCGTTATACTAATATTACATATATATATATATATATATATATATATATATATATATATATATATATATATATATATATATATATATATATATATATATATATATATATAGTCATCAAAACGGGGGCGGGGCGGGTGGGGGAGTGTTATACCCGACCCCGGCCCCATCCCCGGTTTTAGCATAATGGGGATCCCCAGCCCCGTACCCGGTACCCGTTTTGGCGGGGAATACCCGTCCCCGGTTGGGGCGGGTCAACCGGGTTCCCCATCGGGTCGGGTGAAATTTCCATCCATATATATATATATATATCTATATATATATATATATATATATATATATATATATATATATATATATATATATATATATATATATATATATAGGGAAATGATCAAATGAGAACACCTAAAAGGTTGAGAACGCGAGAACACTTCTGGACCAATCATATTATAAGGGTATATTAGTAATTGTTTATTTATTTTAAATAAAATCAAATTAAATTCAAATCTTAATTTCCTAAAATTTAGTGATAATGATTATCTACCTAAAATAAAATATGAACCGATTTTTTTATTTCTTTTATTAATGGATATTAAAGATAATTTATATTATTTTTTTTGTCAAATAAAAAATCCTTTTTTTTTCTAATTTATTATTCATCAAAATAATTTCAATCATATATGAATAAAACATTTGTAATTATAAAAATATATGTCTGTAATCCTAAATAATAAATCATAATTTAGAGATAACATTTATAAATGAATAAAAATAAATTCCTAATCATACATGAATATGCTAACAAATAAAAAAAAAATCAACACATTAAAAATTATATTCATAAAATAAAATTTTCAAAGATTGAGTTTATACATTTATATATTTATATTCATAAAAGAATATCCCAAGATAGTTTGATACATTTATACATAATTATATTCAACAATGATTAAACCACTTCAAATGAAAAAAAAATTGCAAAATTCATCCCAATATCAGCCATTTTCTTGAATTGGTCACAACCCCTTCCTTCTCTTTGAATCAAATGGCTCGCGAGCTTGTGTAACGAGCAGGAGCAGGCACGGAATCTAAAGAATTCTAGCATTCCTTTTTCTTTGATTAATATCTACAAAAATAACAATAACATGTAAAGACAATAAAAATACCAACAAAATATTAAAATGAATGATTAGTAGAAAAACATATGTTGTTATAATCATAAATGATTATGATGAGGGCATGATTGTGTTTTTGCATCTCTTTCAAATAGTAAGCTTGTAAACCATACGTAGCACAAGTCCCGTATGAATATGATTTGTATAAATTGTGATAAGTAAATGAATTTTAGGGTTCAAATGTTGGGATTTCAGATTCAGGGCCATGTGTGAGCTGGTAAACCAAACGTGATAATATACTCCGATAAGGATCATTCCGTCTTTTCTCTTTTAGATAAGATAGACACCTTTCTACCTCCGACTTCACCTCTACATACAACTCATGTACCTTGTCCCTATTCCTTAGCTCCTGCTGTCTCCCTGAAAACCAACGACCATTCGAAAAAAAAAATGTAAATAATTTCCTTATAAACATAACATAACATCACATCACATACCTTGTGTTTCAATTGGGTTTCCAAACAGATAATAAAATCTCCGAGGTAGTTTGGGACGCATCACTGGAAAGTGTACATCTTGGTTTGCTACTTCACCTTCAACGTTACTCCTGTAGTAGTAGCATCACTCATCAGTCATCACATTAAAGAATATATAAAATCATTTCAAGAAACTAACAAACAAAAAGTATGATAGATATTTATGTATAGTTGGATACCTAAGCTGCACGACCTCATCAGTTAATTCCTGTATAAATTGTCTGAGATATGGAATCTTCATTTGGTCCTCATAGTTAAAAATCAACTGAACAAACCAAATTCCCGTAAGTTGTGTTAAACAATAGAATATGTGAGGTGAGCAAATTCACAAAAAAAAAAGTCCACGTACCTCACCAGTATCATCTTCTCCAACAACACCAAAATGTATGATTTTGGCTCCAAACATAGCAGCAATCCTCACAAACTCAGACTGGTCTGGCCAGAAAAACATATGTTGTTATAATCATAAATGATTATTATCAGCGTCTTTTAACCCGATCGACGCATTCATGGGCTGCCCGAGTGCCAATCTGGAAACAATATCTCGTTCGAAAGAGAAAGGAAATCCGATTGCGATCTGAACCAGATAAACACCTCCCTCTCGGTTTTCCATGAATCGGGTTGTAGGAGACCGATTGGAGATCGAGTTGCAGGAGGCCAATTGGAAATCTACTTCAGGTACGATTAGGGCTACGAAAATCAAAGATGCAGATGATGGATATGAGACGGTAAGATGATGAAGGTGTCGATTGTATGTTGTATGAAATTAGGTCAACGAAATAGAGAGGCAGAGAGTAATTATAGGAGTTTACAAAATTAGGGTAATGTTTATTTACCTTAATACCCTTTATAATTTTCTTTAATTTGAAATTTAATTTTTAAATGTATTAATAATTAGAAAAATAACAATTAATTATAGCCACACATCTTAAAAATTAGATGGTCCAGATCTTTTCTCGCGTTCTCAACCTTTTAAGTGTTCTCATTTGATCCTACTCCTATATATATATATATATATATATATATATATATATATATATATATATATATATATATATATATATGAAGTTAACTATTGGAGATGCTTTTGTAATGTAAATATACAAGCTCGAAGTAGTTTCAATCATATTGGTGGATCCTATTTGTTGAAGGTGTTTTATAACCCTACCTTGTATGAAAAATACATTTTTGTGTAATGAAGGTGTTACAAGAATAATGAGTACCAAAATGTATAAAAACAATGCAACAATATAAGTGCAACATCGATCAATGAATTTGGGCTAAATATTTTAATATTTAGAATGATATAATGTTACATGTAATCAATTATATATAATTAAATTTCCTTAATTATAACAAGTATGATATCATAAGGTATTATAGAGGTTTAATTGACATTTGGTTAATTTGAGGGTGCTAAATGTCATAAAGTAAAAACTAAATTAATTAAAATAATACAAATGTAAATTTGGAAAAACTTAAGAGGGAATTGGAGATATATTGAATCAAGTGGAAGATAAGGGAGTAGAAGTGTAAATGTGCAATTTAAATCGAAAGCATGCATATCTCTACCAGATTTTCTGCATTCTTCGTCAAATCACTACACAAACCCACGAGATTTAGCAGACTTACCCTATAAATAGAATATGAACCTTACTTAGGGTATACGAACTCAAAAACATTTAAACACCGCATAGAAAGAGAAAGAGAAAGATCCGAGAGAGAGACGATCGAGAGAGAAAGAAGGTGAATCAAAACGCGAGTTGCTCTTCTAGCTGTTCTTGTTGCCATTGTTGGATACTTGGATATCTATACCAGGTAAAGCCCTAAACCATGTCATCAAACTTGATTGCTTAAAAACCCATAAACTAATGAAAGTATCGTGGAATCTGATTCTATTCCTCCCTCACACATTTCATCAAACACAATCTCTATTTTGCTATATTTTTCTTGTAAAGTGTTTATGCATTCGTTGTTCTTCATCTTCTATGTATATTTTACTAAATAAACAAACATTCTCTATTAGAGTTTGGATAGAAAAGTTGAACGATGAAGTTACCATGGAAGTAAAATTCTTAAACCAAACACAGACATCGATCATATCTCATCATAATCTCCTAATTCCAACTCTTTATAAAAATTAATCTAATTAATACCTTAAAATTAAGAAGCAAAGGGAGTTGCAACTATGATAGTATAATACAATAGTAAGTCAAACGTAAAATTTTAAATTAACTAGTCAAAAGGAGATAGTTTACCCAATAATATTCTCATCATAACTCCTAATTCCAACTCTTTATAAAAATCAATCTTCATATTCTCTAATTCTGAAATCTGTTTTCTCTTACCATCTTCAATCTTCTCATATATCTCATTAAAGTGTTGGAGTCTGCAATCAATTATAAGAACCTTTATTAATTACCTCAAAAATCAGAAATTAAAATAATAAATCCTCAATTCCTAAAATCAATTGAAAGTTTGAAATCAAAAAATTAAGAAATATCATAAAATAAATCACATATTTTCGGATTTTCATCAGCTTAAATCACATATTTCATTTATCTTTTATCACATATTCAGATTTTCAGCCAAGACAAGAAGAACAGTACTCACAATTTGCTATGTGAGGACTGTAGTTTGTATGATAAATCAGATTAGGAGAACGAAGCAAGTGTCCATACAAGAACTTTCGCTTTTAGGAATTAGGAGAAGTGATAACACAAATAAAATCAGATTAGGAGAACGAATTATGACTTATGGTACATATCTTATAGTGTCCATCATTTTAACAAACTTCTTATACTAACGCCTTGCATATTGGAAATTGAAATTGATATGGATAATCAAGAATCAAAGATTAGTAAAATCTTCAATAGATTGTTGTAACAAATTTTGTAGAAATATTTTCGTTGCAAAGCTAGATAGCTACGGATGAATAATTAATTTACAAATTAATTTCCAATTATTCTGTACGACTATATAAAAACAAAAATAACAAAATATCAAATAAAATTTACACCATAAAATAAAACAAGAAATATTTATTACATGGAAATGAAAATTAACCTAATTCAAAATAAAAACTTTGCAAGAAATAAATCAACACTATATGATCTACAACTTTTGTAGTTCTTTAAAAGCGTTAATAACCGTCATTGACGATTGTAGTTGTCGTTCAAGCTGCTCACATTTTGTGTTGTGTTGTTCATTTTTAGCCTTCATTATTTTCTTCAATTCTTCGTTTTGCTCTTTTTGTTTCCTCAAAAGCTACTTCAATGTTCCAATTAATCATTTTTATCCGGAATATAAGATGGTTCCGTTGTACCGTTAATCACTAGAATCGCCTTTGCAAATGAGCCAAATCCATATAGTCTTCTTTTCTTGTCATGACCACCAATAACATCATAAAATATTTGGTCACCGTCAATTTCTTCACCTACAGCTTCCAATTGTTCCCGTTTTTCTTTAAACTCCACCTATAAAATTATAATAATTTAAAAAGATATCAAAATTATGAATAACATGAAGGACTACAATATAAAACTTTGCACTACAATGAATGTTACATGAATTTTTCGTTCTTCTTCATTTGCAAATGTTACTCCATCATGATTCTTCGTGTGTGTGTATACAAACACAATTCACTATGTGGTGGATCACATCCTAAACTCATTCTCTACGTAAATATCATCAAATGTATAATATAAACATAAACATACAAATTCTGATGAAACATTAAAAAAAACTTACCAAATCAGAAGCAACCTTCAAATGAGAAGCGGTTCCAACGTTATGGGTAGGTTGTGGTATTCCATCAGCCACACCATTACACCTATAGATCTAGTTTTGCTCAGATTTTTTCTTAAATTCTTCTGAATTCCATTTTGCTACCTAGGAGTTCCACACTTCTAGTGAAATATAAGCAGGTTTCTAGACAGTTGGGTTTCTTTTTTTGTTACGCGTGTTGAATAAATATTGATAATAACTTAGTGTCAAGTTATTAAACTAAAAATAACCAAAAAGAAGATAAAGAAGAAAAAACAGACAAAAACCACACATTAATTTGGGTAATTCTAAAGAAAAGACTAATAAGTGCCTTGACTGTCATATAAACGAGGAAATTGATCTAAACACTAAATTACTTATAGATTAGGCATCGTACTTATAATTTAGGCATTGTAATTATGTAGGAGAAAGAAAAGAGCCTTATGATACGTGGATGTAACAGTTTAGGAAGTAGTGAAAAGAACCAATCAAAATTGTTACATCATCATGCTTTTTAATTTAGGTACTTTTAGCATTGTTTGATGCATATTTTAACAAGTAATTTTCTCCTCTTTCTTTCTGATTATGTCAAATTATTAGATAATTGGTTATTGTAGGCTAAAAGAGACTCTATTGGTCTCATTATTAGTGTACGTTTTTAACTAAACTATATATTAATTAAAACCTTGGTTTTGTAAATACAGAGACTACAATGTTTATGTAGATTTTAATAAAGTGTTTCAAATCTATTATAATCCATGGGAATTTCTAAAACAAAATCTGTCATATAACAATTTTGATTGGTTCTTTTCACTACCTCCTAAACTATTACATCCACGTATCATAAGGCTTTTTTCTTTCGCCTGAACTGTTACATCCACAGATCACAAGGCAATGTTTATCAAAAAACATGATGATATAACAATTTTGATTGGTTCTTTTTTATTACCTCCTAAACTGTTACATCCACATATCATAAGACTCTTTTCTTCCTCCTACATAAGTACAATGCCTAAATTGTAAGTACGATGCCTAAATTGTAAGTATGATGCCTAATCTATAAGTAATTTAGTGTTTAGATCAATTTCCTCATTCATATGACATTCAAGGTACTGAATAGTATTTTCTTTAGAATTACCCAGATAATTGTGTGGTTTTTGTTCGTTTCTTCTTCATTATCTTCTTTTTGGTTATTTTTAGTTAAATAACATGACACTAAGTTGTGGTCAATATCTCTTCAACATGCGTAACAAAAAAAAAATCCAAGGCAAGAAACCTGCTCATATTTCAATAGAAGTGTGGAACTCTTGGGTAGCAAAATGGAATTTATAAGAATTCAAGAAGAAATCTGAGCAAAACAAGATCAATAGGCGTAATGGTGTGACTGATGGAATACACAACCTACCCATAATATCAATAGGCGTAATGGTGTGACTGATGGAATACACAACCTACCCATAATGTTGGATCCATTTCTCATTTGAAGGTTGCTTCTGATTTAGTGACTTTTTTTAATGGTTCATCAGAATTTGTATGTTTATGTTTATATTTTGCATTTGATGGTATTTATGTAGAGGATGAAGTTTAGGACATGATCCACCTTATAGTGAATTGTTCTTGTATACACACACGAAGAATCATGATGAAATAACATTTGCATATGAAAAAGATCGAAAAATTAATGTAACATTCATTGTAGTGTAAAGTTTTGTATTGTAGTCTTTCATATTTATTCATAACTTTGATATATTTTTAAATTTTTATAATTTTATATGCGGATTTTAAAGAAAAACGGGAACAGTTGGAAACTTTAGGTGAAGAAGTTGACGATGACCAAATATTGTATGATGTTGTTGGTGGTTATGACAAGAAAAGAATACTATATGGATTTGGCTCATTTACAAAGGTGATTCCAATGATTAACGGTAGAACGGAACCATGTTGGATTAGGTGTCTAAGCCCATAACTATAATTGGTATGTACTTGAATTGATAGCAGCACAGTCCTTTTGGGTTGCCCTCAAACCTAGCAACTGGATAAGGAAATTATGAAATGAGAGATATTGATTTATTATTAATAAATTAATATATAAATGATTTATTAATATGTTAAAAGGTTAATATATTAATTAGAAATCATAATATTTAATTAACAGTTAGCCAGAAATTAATTAGAATTAATTTTGGGGTTAATTGTGTTGATTATAAAGTGCAGGGACTAGTTTGCAATTATCTAATAGTTGAGTGGAAGGTTCCAGAACCTCCTTGGAAGGGGGTGGACGAAATCTATAGGGGAAACCTTAATGATTTCGTCCAAGGGGCTTGGATAAGGCCTTTGGATAAGCTTAGGCCCCAAGCAAAGGAACATTAGGGTTTCCCCTAAACCCTAGATCCCTCAGCTATATAAGGAGCCTCCTGGCTCCCAAAATTGGCACTCCTTCTTTTGAAGAAACCCTAGGCTGATTTTTGCATACCCTAGCCTCTCTCCTCACAAGTTTTCTTCTTGCTAGCTCTTGGGTGTGATTCCATTAGAGGCATTACAATTATGGTGCTAGGCTTCCAAGAAGATCAAGATCAAAGGATTACCAATTGTTTGCTATAACAATTGAAAGGTATGTAACTCTAAACCCTAATTGGTTAATTTCGAAAATAGCCTCTCTCCTTAGGGTTCTTGTTTTGCAATTCAAAGTTATATGTTCAATAGTTAAAACATAGATCCAAAGTAGGTTGCATGTGAACTTAGGAATTGTTTTTCTAGTTTATTTGTTTTACCTAAAACCCATCAGTGGTATCAGAGCCATTGGCTTTGTTTTAAATTGAATTGTTATAATAGTTGAATTGCAAATTAGGGTTTATAGCTATTAAACCCTAAATGGCCAAGTTTTCGTTTTTAGGGTTTTTGGCTTGAAGGGTTTTCGAAAAACCCTAGCCTCCATGAACCCTAATCGAAATTAGGGTTAGGGTTTTGAAAAACCCTAGCATCCTCCCTTGAATTTCGAAATTTGCTTCTTATTTTAGGGTTTTATCTTATTTTGGATAATTATGTCCTTATTGGATAATTATTGCCTAATTGGATAATTGAGAAAAATAAGGAACTTATCATTTACCCTAATTTTCGAAATCTAGAGGGATAAGGATTAGGATTAAATTAATTGTTTAATTTGATTAGATAATCCTTACAATATTTAATAAATTAATTAAAAGTTAATTAATAGATAATTATTAAATCTAGTTGTTTGGTTTATTATAAATTTAAAAAATTAATGGTTTAATTTTTGAAAATTTTATATAAACCTTAAAGTTTTAAAAAGTTTAAAAACACCTTATATATGTATTATAATTAAAAGTTAAATATTATATATGTATAAGAATATGGTCAGTCAAATCGCTAGTATGCCTCATTCACGAAGCTAGTCTATAAGGGGGTATAAGGAAACTGCCTATAAAATGGTAGTTGAATGGGTGTCCACTCTCACCCACTGCTTCCTTGATTAGTGGAGGGTCGTTAGCAGAATGGATTTGATAGGACAACTAAATCTCATTAAAAGTATAATGTTATTAAGAAAGTACTAGAACATTATTTTACAAAATCCCAACTCTAGTTACTTTAGGAAAAATGTGAAAAGTATGCTAACCCCTGAAATTGCACATTATGCTTTATTGGTCGTTAGTGGAGCGTATGTGGTTAACCAGCACACTAATAGGCACTAATAAAGAGTAGTAATGGGTATCTCATAATTATCATTTTGATGGAGAGTGTGTGGTTTACTGACACATCAATAGTTAATGATAAAAATAATGAGGTTACCAAGCACATTTGCATGGTTATTCACATCTTGTTTGTGATCCTCGCTATCCCAGTCACAAATAGAAGAGCATAATCCGAGATTAAAACATGTCATTGAATAGTTCAATGTATCTCAAAAGTAATTAGGAATTTCACTTCGTTTATTTCGTCTAATGGTGGAATTGGTGAATCGTCATTCACATACCTTTATGAAATTTACACTTGGATCTCGGCATCCCATTTCTAAGTTGTAAATCTTCATAGTTGGATCTTAACCTTAATATTGTATCTTTGGGTTATTATATTGAGGTATCTTGAATTCTAACTAAAACTTTCTTTCTTTTCAGATGTCTACTCCTGGAAACACTTCTGCTTCATCATCCTCCAACCACAACTTCTCTTTGCTCAAAATTTGCTCCAAAGTCGTTATGGATGGCTCAAACTATAACGATTGGATGAGCAACATCAAAATGGCGCTTCGTTTTGAGGACAAGGAGTATGTCCTTGAAAAGGAGCTCAAAGAAATTGATGAATCCAAGGTCACTCCCGAAGAATATGCTGCCTACAAGAAGCACTATGACGATGCCACCAAAGTGGCATGCATCATGGTTACAACCATGTCCCCAGAACTGCAGAGGTACTATGAGGACTACTGGCCCTTTGAGATGAACAAGGACCTTATGGAGAAATACCATAAGCGAGCTCGTCAAGAAAAGTTTGAGGTAGTCAAGTCACTCATGGCTTGCAAGATGAAGGAAGGGGAGTCGGTTGTTAGTTATGTGCAAAGAATGCAACGCTACATAGAGCGTTTGGTCAAGCTCAACATCCAATTTGATGAGGAATTGGCCGTTGACATGGTCTTGAACTCATTGCCCGATTGTTATGGTCAGTTTATCCTAACTTACCATTTGAACAACACTGAGCAGACACTGGCCCAATTGCACAACTTGTTGCTAACAGCTGAAGCAGGGATGAAGGGTAAAAGTATAGCCTCTACTCCTGCAAGTGCCCTTGTCTTGGCTATTGGACAGGGAAAGGGGAAAAAGATGAAAGGTCCTCCTAAGCAAAATTGGAAGGGCAAGGTCCAAGCTGGATCATCTAGTTATGGCCCAAAGGCTTAGCCCAAAACTACCATTCCCCATGTTTCTGATCCAAAGGATGTTGATTGCTTTTATTGCAATGACAAAGGGCACTGGAAGAGAAGCTGCCCAAAATATCTGCAAGATATCAAAGATGGCAAAGTGAAGCCATCTTCAGCAGGTATTTACACTATTTCTTCTAATAACTCATTATCTTCTCGTTCATGGGTCCTTGATACAGGATGTGGTTTTCACATCTGTTCTGATTTGCAGGGGCTAAAAGAAAGTGAGGAAGTAGAGCGAGGGAGGATAAACTTGATCATGGGGAACAGAAAGTCTTCACCAGTAACCAAGATCGGAGTTTATCAACTTTTGCTTATTGAACCGTTGCTATTCGTCTGAGATGACAAGAAACATTATTTCATTTCATGCATTGTTCAGACAAGGTTTTAAGTATTCTTTTAATGATTTGAATGGTTCAATTTCTGTTTATAAGAATGGTGTCTTTGTGTTTGAAGCTTTACCTTGTGATGGTGTGTATGAAACAGTGACTTGTGTTGATAGCTTAGGTAATAGTGTGTTTAATATTGACTTGTCTAATAGTGTAGACAAGGCATGCTTGTGGCATTGTCGTCTTGGACACATTAACAAGAAACACATAGCCCAACTCCAAAAGGATGGAGTGTTGGAATCATTTGACCTAAAAACAGATGATATGTGTGAATCTTGTCTTTTGGGAAAGATGACGAAATCACCATTCACAGGGTCTTGTGAAAGAGGTGAAGGTCTGTTGGACCTTATACATACAGATGTATGTGGGCCCTTCAGATCAACTACAAGGGATGCTAATCGATTTTATGTGACTTTCACTGATGATTATAGCAGATATGCCTATATCTACTTAATCAAACATAAGTCAGAAGCCTTTGAAATGTTCAAAGAGTTTAAGCATGAGGTCGAAAATCAATTGGGCAGGAAGATAAAGGTACTTAGATCCGATAGAGACGGAGAGTATCTTAGTATCGAGTTCAACGACTATCTAAAAGAATGTGGGATAGTCTCACAATTAACTCCTCCTAGAACACCACAGTTAAATGGTGTAGCTGAGAGGCGTAATCGAACCTTGTTACACATGGTTCGTTCTATGATGAGTCGTGCTTCGCTTCCTATTCACTTCTGGGGGTATGCCTTAGAGACAGCCGCCCACATCCTCAATCTTGTCCCTACAAAGAAGGTTGCCAAAACACCTCACGAAATGTGGACAGGGAAAGTTCCCTCGTTAGCACATATTAAAGACTGGGGTTGTGAAGCTTTCGTAAGACGAGAGACTCACGAAAAGCTAGCAGCTAGAAGTGAGAAATGTGTTTTCATTGGTTACCCAAAACAGCCTTTTGGATATTTGTTCTACAGACCTACTGAAAACGTGGTCTTTGTAGCACGAAGAGGAGTCTTTCTAGAAAGAGAGCTCATATTCAAAGAGGACAGTGGGAGCACCATTGACCTTGAAGAAATTCAAGAGTTAGCCAATGAAGGAACCTTAGATGACACTAGCACTCAACCAGAGGAAACAGTTCCGGTTGAACCAGTTGATAACTCATTGCCTCTTCGAAGATCCACTAGGGTGAGTGTGCCACCTGAGTTGTATGGTTTTCATATTACTTCAGATGGTGACACATTCATCAGTGATAGGACACTGGTAAATTTATATGAACCAGTTACTTACAAGGAAGCAATCGCAGGCCCAAAGGCTTCCAAGTGGAAAGAGGCAATGAACAGCGAGATTAAGTCCATGTATGACAACCAAGTTTGGAATTTGGTTGATAGTGCACCAGGTCGTAAGACAGTTGGGTGCAAATGGATCTTCAAGAAGAAGACAGACATGGATGGAAATGTGCACACATTCAAGGCTCGACTGGTTGCAAAAGGATTCACTCAAACCCCAGGGGTTGACTATGATGAGACCTTCTCGCCAGTAGCTAAGATTAAATCTATTAGGATATTGCTCGCCATAGCTGCCTTTCATGATTATGAAATATGGCAGATGGATGTCAAGACTGCTTTCCTTAACGGGAAGTTGGCTGAGGATGTTTATATGAATCAGCCAAAGGGTTTTGTTGATGCAAAGTTTCCCAATAGAGTGTGCAAGCTTGAGAAATCCATTTATGGATTGAAACAAGCGTCTCGCAGCTGGAATATTTGCTTCCATGAGAAAGTCAAAGAGTTTGGCTTCTCCAGAAGTGAAGATGAGTTTTGTGTGTATATCAAGGCTAGTGGGAGTATAATAACTTTTCTGGTATTATATGTCGATGACATATTACTCATTGGTAACGACGTTCCAACCTTGAAAGATGTTAAGTCTTGGCTTGGAAAGTGTTTTGCCATGAAAGACCTTGGAGAAGCTGCCTATATTCTTGGGAGAAGAATATTGAGAGATAGAAAAAAGAGACTAATTAGACTTAGTCAGAGCACATACTTGGATAAGGTACTAAAGAGGTTTAGTATGGAAAATCCCAAGAAGGGAGAGCTACCTATCCAGAGCAATACCAAATTGAGTAAGACTCAATGGCCGAGTACAGATGAGGAAATAGCTGACATGAGTCGTGTACCTTATGCTTCCGCTGTCGGATCGATCATGTACGATATGACATGTACTCGCCCTGATGTGGCATTTGCTTTGAGCATGGTCAGTCGCTATCAGGGAAACCCGGGTAGAGCTCATTGGATAGCGGTTAAGAATATACTCAAGTATTTGCGAAGGACCAAGGACTGGGTCCTTGTACTTGGTGGCAAAGATACTTTGAGAATAGATGGTTACAGTGATGCCAACTTTCAAACGGATAGAGATAACTTCCGTTCTCAATCAGGCTGGGTATTTTTACTGAATGGAGGAGCAGTTACTTGGAAAAGTTCCAAGCAAGATACGGTGGCTGATTCTACTTGTGAATCAGAGTACATAGCAGCGAGTGAAGCATCGAAAGAAGCAGCTTGGTTGAGGAACTTCATCGGAGATCTCAGAGTTGTTCCAACCATCCAGGAGCCTATGGAACTGTTTTGCGATAATGAAGGAGCGGTTGCCTTAACAAAGGAACCCAGAGATCATGGTAAAACCAGACATATCGACAGAAAGTACCATTTAATAAGACATAGAGTAGAAGAAGGCCATCTTGTTGTAAAGAGGGTATCATTTGAAGACAACCCAGCAGACCCCCTCACAATGGGTCTGAGTAGGGTTAAGCATATTCAGCATGCTCGGAGCATTGGACTGAGAGATGATATTAGTTTTAGTAGTTAGATTAGTTTTATTCTGAAACTTGTAACAAAGTAAATGTAATTGACTTTTGGTGATTAAATAATAAAGTATTATTTATGAGTTTGGTTACTGCCTTTTGTCAATTATTTATTATTGTGTTTCGTATTTTGCATGTTTTACTTCCTGAATAATATGATTATTCAAACTCCACAGTCGCTCGTACTTTTGGAAGTAAGTAATGAATTAAGACTATCATGAATTGGATTGCAGATTGTCTAAGGATAGACATAGCAATAGAATTGCTGCAATGATTCATGAGTACTCAGAAATTGAGATTTGAGTATTGGATAAACCCTCGCTCAGAGTATTACTTCATGGAATTCATCACAAGTAATACTGAGACGATAATATCTTATAATCTTGAAACGAAGATATATGAGTTGTAATTTGCAAAGTCGGTTACACATTGGTGATACGAAAACGCATCAGTAACTTGGTGTTATAAAACGTATTGTCATGTATAGTTTGATGAGTAAAAGATACAAGCATATGAGTCAACGTTTATTCGTTCCTTTTGCCCTAACTGGAAAAGCGATAGCTGTGGGCCCCTCGATGATTTGGTGTTGACTTATGTGATGGGCCCAGCCAGGACTAAATTGATGTATTCAATTAGAAGTCCTATATCATCACAAATCAGAAATCGGGAAACATAGATTCTGGACAAAGAGATTGATTACATTACATGTCTTATGTCTGGGGATATCTTGCAGAATGAAGGATTATATGATCACTTATCTTAGGACATGTAACTGACTGGGTCAGAGTTCAGCAACGGCTTTTGGAAGCTACAATTTGCTGGTCAAATTTAGAAGTTATACTAGCAATTATAGTTACAGACTTATCCAAGTGGGAGACTGTTGGATTAGGTGTCTAAGTTCATAACTATAATTGGTATGTACTTGAATTGATAGCAGCACAGTCCTTTTGGGTTGCCCTCAAACCTAGCAACTGGACAATGAAATTATGAAATGAGAGATATTGATTTATTATTAATAAATTAAGATATAAATGATTTATTAATATGTTAAAAGGTTAATATATTAATTAGAAATCATAATATTTAATTAACAGTTAGCCAAAAATTAATTAGAATTAATTTTGGGGTTAATTGTGTTGATTATAAAGTTCAGGGACTAGTTTGCAATTATCTAATAGTTGAGTGGAAGGTTCCAGAACCTCCTTGGAAGGGGGTGGACGAAATCTATAGGGGAAACCCTAATGATTTCGTCCAAGGGGCTTGGATAAGGCCTTTGGATAAGCTTAGGCCCCAAGCAAAGGAACATTAGGGTTTTCCCTAAACCCTAGATCCCTCAGCTATATAAGGAGCCTCCTGGCTCCCAAAATTGGCACTCCTTCTCTTGAAGAAACCCTAGGCCGATTTTTGCATACCCTAGCCTCTCTCCTCACAAGTTTCCTTCTTGCTAGCTCTTGGGTGTGATTCCATTAGAGGCATTACAATTGTGGTGCTAGGCCTCCAAGAAGATCAAGATCAAATGATTACCAATTGTTTGCTATAACAATTGAAAGGTATGTAACTCTAAACCCTAATTGGTTAATTTCGAAAATAGCCTCTCTCCTTAGGGTTCTTGTTTTGCAATTCAAAGTTATATGTTCAATAGTTAAAACATATATCCAAAGTAGGTTGCATATGAACTTAGGAATTGTTTTTCTAGTTTATTTGTTTTACCTAAAACCCATCAGTTATATTCCAGACAAAAATGATGAATTGGAAGAATTGATAAACTTTTGAGGAAACAAAAACAGCAAAACGAAGAACCGAAAAAAATAATGAAGGCCAAAGATGAACAACACAACACAAAATGCGAGCAACTTGAACGACAACTACAATCAACAATAATGGTTATTAACGCTTTTAAAAAAAAGGCAAAAGTTGTAGATCATAGAGTGTTGATTTGTTTCTTGCAATGTTTTTATTTTGAATTAGGTTAATTTTCATTTCCATTTAATAAATATTTCATGTTTTATTTTATGGTGTAAACTTATTTGATTTTTTGTTATTTTTGTTTTTATATAGTCATACAGGATAATTGGAAATTAATTTGTAAATTAATTATTTATCCGTAGCTATCTAGCTTTGCAACGAAAATATTCCTACAAAATTTGTTACAAGAATCAGTTGGAGATTTTCCTACGAGGGGCACGAAGTGCCGATCGATTTAGGATTGACTCTGATATCATGTTTAGTATTGTGGAAACCCTCTCGTTAGGGATGCATGTATTGATAACAATATAAATAGATACATATTTACATAAGAGCCCCTATACTATACAAATGGATAAACAGAACAATATAATCTAACAGTTACCTACGTTGGTGAAACAATTGATATATAGGTGTTTTGTTTAGGTTGTAGAAAGAGGTCTAGTCGCTATTATGCTTTCTATTCTTTAATGATATTATTGGATTTTGAAGTTAGTAATTAAAATTTTTTATTTTTTATTTTTTGTGTTTGCTCTGATGTAGCCAAAACACTTTATTTATGTGGACAGTGCTAGATCTTGACAATGCTGAATTCTAAAAATGTGAAAATGTATGTTCTTCTTCTGTTCTTCCTCTGATTCTCCATTTCTCCATAGCTAATACCATCCATTGTTGATTATATATGATTGTGAATTTGTGTATTGTGATAATTTTATAATATATGATAATTTTTGTTATGTTGATGAAGCTAAATTTGTTTGATGATGAAATCTGTTTTTTATTTTCTGCACAAAAGAATGAATAAATTTGTTTTTTGAACTTTGAAGTAGAATAGTCTTGGCAGATTCTTCTTTCGCGATTAAGTATAGTAAATGCCAAAGGGCCCAAAATTTTGGTTTGCATAGAGCCCCCAAACTGGTTGAGCCGTCCCTGACTTATGGTCTGGTTTACTTTGAGCACCATGGTTGCGTTTTAAGGATTCCAAGATGTGAGGAGACGTGTCAAGAAGCTGAAGGTCAGAGATGATTCATTTTGAAGATTCTAAAGAAAATATTGGATGGTCGATGGATGCAAGAAAATGGATAACATTAATCAAGAATAATATTGTTGAAAAAAATCTATTGGTACAATCATTGGTTTTAGAGCTTATGATAAAATCACGTTTTAGTTGGTAATTTGTTTGAACATTACTTCAATTCACGCATTATTTTGGAGAAATCATTCGGTGATTATGCAGTGAATTGGTTTCAATTGAAAATTTGTTTTAAATGGACAATTATGAATTTTTTATTATGTAACTTGTTTGAACAACCTTTTCCAATCAAATTATAAACAAACTGATCTACTAAACGTCTAAAACTTATCAATCAGTTTAACCAACCTAAAATGAATCTCATATATTGCCCGAGCCTCAAAAACAACGTGTCAACAATTTGAAGTTGATAGTATTTTGATTTTATATAAATCTAATGTGTCTTGTGGTCGGAACCTAACATTTGAGGTGTAGAATTGTTTAAAATATTGTTATTCATCCACCATTTATAACCCACACAACAGGTCATAAGATAGCCAAGGTAGTGTCAACATAAACGGTAAAATATTATTCATCCATGATTTATAACCCACACTACGGGTCATAAGGTAAACAGGTAGTTTCAACATAAATTGTTCAAATGGTACATAATAATATCATTTTTGAACAATCTTTTAAATGAGTACATTGTCTCTATCAACAATAGACATTATTTTGTTTTTATATAAATTTATTGTTATTTAGTTTCTTATTGTTATAATAGAATTATATCAAAATATGTTTTCATGCAATTTTTAAAATTACATTAGCGTACCCTATTAATACCGATCTACCAAACAATAAGGACACACCACCTGTTATATAATAAAAATATCAAACATCATGATTAAGAAAATATACACACAATAGTTGTGGGTCATGAAAGTCGATGGTGCAGAAGGTACTTGTACCTTTATCTTATTCATTGAGTCATTGAGTGATGACTGATGACCCATCACTTACACCTCCCAATCTTCATTTATTTCTTTAACCGAAGTGGAGATAAAACCATGCAGTTCCACTTGTACCCTTTTATACTTTTCAGTCTTGTATTAAATATTTCCCCCGTTTCGACATATCCCTCGTAAAAACAACCTTTTTTTTCACAACACTTAATAATCAATTTACTCCTTGATTAATGGTAACATATTTAAAAGTGGTTTAAATAGAGACATAGTTAGATGTTAGAAAGTGATTATTATTAACAGAAAATAAAAGTGGGTTTCGAAATAGGTCGTATACTTCTCTTCTGACCAACTTCTAGTAGAAACCCTCAAACTCTTGAACATTAAATCTCCTGTACGAGAAGTGAGTGCTTTACCCGATAGACTATTGGGTAGAATAACAAATAATACTAAAAACAAATTTTGGTTAGAAAATATTACCTTTTTGAAATATAAAAACACGTTTACTTTTAAACATACGAAATAATGATTAGGATTTAGGTCGTCAAGAGTGACGCTATACGATTGAAAAGTACTACTATATTTTTTGTCTCTAATTGGATTTTATTTTTATTATTATTATTATTATTATTATTATTATTATTATTATTATTGTTATTTTTTTAAATTTCCACTAAAAACTATTTTTTTTCTTAAAATTTTGGTAGTTACTTTTGAAACAATTTTTTTTTGTCATTGTACGTGATTATTTTTTTAGGAACAAAACCACAAAACCGTTAAAATCAAATAATGATTAAAAAGTGAAAAAAAATTTGAAACCAAAATTGAAAAAATAGTTAAACGTAGGATAAAAAATGTAATTTATACTTTTTAGTAGTGCAAATTGCATAAAAGCTAGAGGAGATTATAGAAACAGACAGAGCTCCTGGTTAATGGTTTGTTTGTCCTTTTTAAAAAATATATATAAATATAACCAAATTTCTTAATGATTTTGTAAAAAATGGCTAAAAATTATAGTTTTTTTTTCTTTTTTTTTTTGGAAAAATTTGTGAAATGATCAAAAAATGGGGTAGTTTGAAACAAATGACCAAGGATTTAGGAATTTCGGAAAATACCATGATTTCCGCAGAGAAGAGCTGAATGCATGGTTCCGCAATGATGCCTTCTGCGGAAGGTGCATCGGTTCTGCAGTGATGCATCAGTTCCGCAGATGGTGCATCGGTTCCGCAGTGATGCCTTCTGCGGATATGTTCTTCAGAGATATTCCTCTGAGAAAATGTTTTTCGCTGAAACATGTTTTGGTATGTGTTTTCTTTTAAATCTAAGTCAACTTAAACTATAAAACTACGTTTTTAAGTCAATTTCTGGGAGTTTAAATTGCCTTAGAAACATAGTATAATATTGACTTAGATTTAGAAGAAAACACATACCAAAATCATTATTAGGACATGTTTCAGCGAAGAATATTCCTCAGAGGAGTACCTCTGAAGAACAAATCCGCAGAAGGCATCTCTGCGGAGTTCAGCTAAATTTTTTGTCTTTTTCCCTGTCATGTCATTTCCTCAAAGAATTTACCATTCCGCAAAGCTTCTCTCTGCAGAAATCGTGGTCATTTTCCGAAATTCCTATATCCTTGGTCATTTTTTTTCAAACTATTCCTCTTTTTGATCATTTCATAAAATTTCCCTTTTTTTATAAAAGTAAACGTCCAAATCACAGGCCATTAGCCTCACCTGCTATTCGGCTTTTTTAGCTGCAATTTAGCCTTGTTGGGCTAGAATTTAAGCCCATTTTCAGCCATGAATGAGAAGTATATAAACATTAAATTATTGAAATAATTTATTTTCACCCTTCTAATTTTAAAAGATCATTTCTACTCTCTCTAATTGCTCAAGAACATTATTATTCTGAAAACCTTATAAATTATCTACTTATTTCATGTTTTAATCGTATTTTACTAGGTTTTATATATTTAAGATATTTTTATATATAACTTTTGGTAAAAAAAAAAAAAAAAAAAACGAAGATGTTAAAATTTTTAGAGGAATTCTTAGTTGACTAGGCAGAAATCTCATCTTATAAAGGTCAAATGCTAGGTCACATTTTTTAGATGAGAATATACAAGACACTGATAAATACGTATTGCATTAGTGACTTGTACATATTTATTTGTTTCACCCAATAAATATGTAATATCTTGATATTGAGATATTTCCATTTTAACCCCCAAGTATGAAAATCTATTACATTTTTGCCCTTATGTGTGAAGATTGTTGCAAAATGGTCCAAAGTGGCATTTTTGTAATTTTTGGGCGAGGGGCACGTACGCTGGGCGTACATAGCGTACACATGGCGTACGTGGCAGGATCCCAAACCCTAATTTTTAGGGTTTGTACTCTATTTAAACATCCTTATGTCCCAAGTCTCATTCCTTTCATTAGCCTCCAGTCCCATTTTGACCCACTAGCAAACCTTAATCCCTTTTGAGGCCATTTTTGAGCTTGGTATGTGTGTTTTGGTGAACTTTGAAGGAGGAAGGAAGAAGAGGAGATCATCCTAGAAGTGTGAAGCATCTTGGATCCAGAATCACATCATCTTTGGACAATCTTTGAAGGTAAAAAGCTATGAACTTGACGAAGCTATGATTAGATCTAGTTTAGCCATGAAGTTTGTTCTTTTGGTCCCATTATTTTGGTATTTTGAGTATGAGATACTCCAATCCATTTAAGTTGTCATTTCAGATGTTTTGAAGTATTTAGAAGCAAAAATGTGGTATTTGTCATTATTTCTCTTCCATGCATGAGTTTAGATGTTTTAATGGGTTAAGAGGTTAGTGTTTTTGGTATTTAGCACTTAATGGCCATGCAAGACCATAAAATTGTAAACTTTATGGTCAAGGACAACATTTGGGGTCTAGATCTGTAATTTGGATATAAAGGCTTAAGCATTAAGCTCTCAATGAGATGGAAAAGTAGTCAGGCATGTACGTTGGGCGTACCAAGTGGTACGTTGCGCGTACGTAGTCAAATCCCCGCTTCTGGTCAATGCTCGAGTACGTCCAACATACTCAGTTGAGTTGACTCGGTTGACTTTTTGACTTTTGTCTTTGACCAGTGTTTGATTAAATTTGACCTAAGGGTATTTTGGGTATTTTGATTATAAGTTAAGATTGGTCGTGTTCCAGTGAATAGGTGACCGGTTGAGCTGATATTCAGAACTATGTCCTGTTCAACGATCTTTTGAGACTGAGAGGTGAGTTTTTCTCATTGTACTTGTGGGTCGAAGACACCAGGGCCATCCCACTAGATTCGATATCCTGGTATATTGATAGATGTTATAGTGAGTATGCGATAGATCTGCATGATTACCTGATGATTACCGATACGCGTTAGACTGGTAGAACTGTATAATTACCTGTATTGTTGGATATGTGTTAGACTGGTAGATTTGTAGGACTACCTGTATTTGTTGGATATTGATTGTTGTGATATATGTTGATGTGTTATGGTCGGTTGGGTTGAGACGGTACTGCTTTGTACTGAAGGCAAAGATACCAGGGGGTCCGGATAGACTGAAGGCGTGCGAGGCGGTCCAGTCAAGCCGAATGCCCGAAGAGCGGTCCAGATAAGCTGTAGACCAGGCGCGATGGTCCAGTCATACTGAAGGCTCTGAGAGCGGTCCAGATAACATGCATGCCCAGTACGGTGGTCCAGTCAGGCTGAAGGCTCATGTATGCAAGTTATTAAAAAAAAGATAAAATGACAATTAAAAATATATATGATAATTAAAATTCTTAATTCCTAAAATAAAATGTAATAACACCCACTTCCGAAACTCTGTAGAACTCAGTAAAAATTATAATTGTCGAAAAACACCGATAGTCCGTTTTTTATATACATTTTATATATACACTAGTAAAAATGTACGAAATCATAGTCAAACAGATCAGAAATGGTATTTAATATATAAAAATCATAGTCACAATGACAAACTTTTATTAAGAAAAAAAACTCCAAAATCGCAAGTCAAGCCAGAGGAAATCGCAATCGCTGGTGGCTCTTGGCCCTCCGATTTCATAAAAAACAATTTTTTTTTAATTTATACTTACACATTATTGGGCTTGATGTGGTTGAAATGGGCCAAATTCATAGCCCATTTAGTGAAATAAAAGGTGACGAGGGTGATTTCATAGTTGACCGAAATTGTTGGCTATTTTTCAAGAACCAACCTTTTTTTATTTATTATTATTTTTTTTTTTGCTAATTAAGGATTTTGACTATATTTATAATTTTCTATTTTTTTTAAGGGTTAAAGACTTATAAAGCCAATATAGTTTAGGTTTTGTTCATATTTAATCTCTTTTTTTTGTCCACGTATTAATATTAAATTTGTTTGGATTGTCCATATTGCATTTTTATTATCGGTTGGTGTAGGTTTTAGCTGGTTTTCGGCGTCCCTCGTAGCTCCGGTCATCTTCTCATTAATTTTCGTTTACATCTTCTCATTATATATATATATATATATATATATATATATATATATATATATATATATATATATATATATATATATATATAATCACTTTTATACATTAAAAACATATTTAGATTTTCATTTTATCTTCTCTTATCTTCAATTTTGAAGCTTTTATTTGTAATTTATTTTCTTATAACTTACTTCCTACCATGAGTATACATGTAATATTTGATTAATTAGGTTTGATCTACATTATGTATTGTAAATGTATACTGACTAGATTTAATATTTGTGAGTTTTTTTTTTTTTTTTTTTTTTTTTTTTTTTTTTTTAAATTTGTAGTTTGGCGATGGTAACACAATGTACAAGGATGTATACCATATACCCCATCCTTTTGTTTATATATATATATATATATATATATATATATATATATATATATATATATATATATATATAGTGTCAATTTCATATTAGTTTGTGTTATTGGTATATACAATTATCCATTTGCATCAACCAAACTTGTTGGTTGCAAGTAAGTTCATATCAAATATATTTTGTATGGTATATGGTAATAGTAACTGTATTTTTATACCAACTATAGTTGGTATGGTATACAATTTGGAGAAAAATATATGGTACGGTACCATTTTTACTCCCTACTTGTTATTGTAGCATTATTCTTACATTGAAGTTTTTGTATGGCATGCAGATTAGACAGAGAATGGTAACAAAAACTATAAAAGTAGACTAGTAAGTAGTAAGTAGTAAAAGACGGATATGATGGAACCATTCAAGGTGTTTGATGAGGACAAAAACAAATACATGGCGACGAATGAGTCTAGGTGATGCTTCAGACACTAGGGCCTGCGTTGATGAGTGATGTGGGATTATTGTCTTGTAGAGTGATCGAAATAACATTAAATTAGTTAACTTCTTGAAGTTTAAGTACACATTGAATAACTCTTTATTATCAACTAAATCATTGAATGGAACGAAATCATAGCATGATCCATTTGTACTTTTAAAATATTATTATTTGAATTAGATTGCAATTATGTCTTTCTTAAATAAAAAGTAATGTTTTTTTATTATAGTTATTTAAAGTTTAATCAGCTCTATTTGGGGGTTCGAAACCAATTGTGTGTATTGTTAGAAATAGACCCGAACAAACTGGTCTCGAAAATAGATAGAAGATGAACCGGTCTCAGAACAAAAAGTTCATAGACGATGCAGACCACCAGTACGGTCAAGTCCCCCCATTTTCAGTGAACCGTCGGTCCCGAGGCAGTCCCAGATGAATCTTGGGTTGGACCGATCTCAGTCCCGGATCGGTCTACCAACGACTAGAAATCGGTCTCCAACTTCTCTCCCAAAACTCACCCTATAAATACTTGAATACTTCCCAATCATTTTTTCACCCCAATATCTATTTAGCTACAGAAAGCACTCTAAATCTCCATGTAATTTCACCAAACTTTCAAATCTTTGATCTTAGGATGGAAGGTATCCATCTTTCCCACTCTTGGCAATCCATTTGTCAAATCATTTCATGTTGACACATCAATTTTTTTCTTGGCTCTCTCTTCTACCCCTCAAATCACACAACACATGGAAACTCGTCTTTCTAATCCCTTTCAAACTGTTCAATTTTCATTTTTTTGATATAACTTTTATTACTAATAATTTAAAACTAAAAAAATTAAAAATAACATAAAACATA
Organism: Lactuca virosa; assembly: GCF_052849685.1. Taxonomy (NCBI): domain Eukaryota; kingdom Viridiplantae; phylum Streptophyta; class Magnoliopsida; order Asterales; family Asteraceae; genus Lactuca; species Lactuca virosa. The sequence goes on from NC_136431.1 coordinate 77,030,093, forward strand.
ACATTTTTTATTAAAAAGAAACCAGTACAAATGAAAAAGAAGAAGATAAAAGGACAATTAAAAAAAGATATAACAACTAAAATTCCTAATTCCTAAAATAAAATACAAGCTCCCAACCATATATATTTTGTTTCAACAATTAAAAAAAGATATAATAACTAAAATTCCTAATTCCTAAAATAAAAAAACAAGCTCCCAACCATATATATTTTGTTTCAACAATTAAAAGAAGATATAATAACTAAAATTCCTAATTCCTAAAATAAAAAACAAGCTCCCAACCATATATATTTTGTTTCAATTTGTCGTTACCTCTTGATCACCCGTTTGCAAAACACCTCCGATCAATAATGCAGATTGATAAAATACTGCATCTATTGGGCCTCTATTTCCTGTTCCAACAATTGAACTTTCTGTCCCTCAATTTCTCTTATAAAACATTGTCTTTCATCTCGGTAGCTTTTTCTTTCTTCTACCTCCGATTTATTTACAGTGTGGATGTCGGCGATTTCGTTGACGATATAAACTATTTCGTTATGTTGTGAGGATGTCAATGTTGTTTTCTTTTCTTCCTGTTGTCTCCAAGGTGGCGAGTCAACAACATGAAACACCTCCTCTTGTTAGCCGAATCCGAATGGAAATTGTGCATCTGGAGATGTTGTGTAGGTGTTGGATGAAGATGTTTTTGTTCGTTTTGATAAAGAAGGCTCGGTCTAGAGAGTATTGTTCACCATCAACGCATTAAAAAATACAAGTGTTGACTCTAACGAGAGCATTCCAAGTTCACCAATGAAGACTCACTATGTTTTTTTTACGTGCAACCATTTTGCGTGGTTTTTTAGAGTATCCCAAGCTTTTTCATGGGGAAAAGCTTTCATATTAGTAAGCCTCTGATACTCGCTTTGTGCCGATTTTAAAACATCGACCTCAGATCTCCCGCTAGCCAGAATATTCAACTTACAGTTGTAGATGTTGTTGAAATCGTGACAGTTCTTTTAAAGATCGTTCGATTTTGAATTCACTTGATGCCTTGTCCAATCTGAACCTCCCACTTGAACATTAAAATGGTCATGAACCCACTCCCATAATGCCTCAGACCGTTGTTGAGTTTCTGTGTGCCTTAACTCTAGAAACGCACATGTCTTAGCCAAAGCCACCTCTTCCTTTTGTGACAATTTCTTTGACTTTTGGCGTTTTGTATAATTGTGTGTATTCTTAGCAACGGGGTCGTGGTCGTCACTGGTTTGTTCATTTCAAGCGGAAGCGAGCACGTCACTAGATTCTTCAGATTCTATGTCTTGAGTATCACGAAACTGGAAGATCCCAGGAGGAGCAAATTGGTATGGGGTTTCCGGAACCATTTGAGAAAACTGCATGCGGTGAGTATAATCGGTATTATCTTACGAAAGACGAAATTGGTTGTAGGATTGTTGGATTAGGACTTGGTTATATTGTTGCTGATGGTTTGGCTATTGTAGATAGTGTGGGTTTTGGGTTTCTTGAACAAAAAATAGAAAATCTTGAGTAGTGTTTTTGTTTGACCGATTGCGTCTTTAACTAGAACCGCTTTATGTGGATTTGCAACGAGAATCCCTATAAGGAATTGGATTAAATTGGAATGAAATTGGAGAGGTGTGTAATGGAATTGGATGAGTGGTTTGTTTAAAGTAAAGATAGGTATTTATATTTGTAAAATTCTATAAAAAAAATTAAAAAGAAAGTATGACTAGTTCACGGGTTCCCCTCGCCAGGAGACGATGCAACAGTACCTGCTGCTCCTTGGATTCGTCACCTCGACGGTACCATTGACCATCTTACCCAACCCGCCATCAACTCCGTTCACCCTTATAATTCTAAAAAATCAAAAAATGTGTACCACACTTGATCTTGAAGAAGACTTAACCCATCTAGAAACTACGATTTTGGAAGGCTATTTTCATATAATAATGTTGTTTGGGCTCCTTATGGACATTAGATTCTTATGTCAACACTATGTACCTAACTTACACCACACATGATGTTCTTGGGATGAGACATTGAAATTTGCAAACCAAGTCAAGTTTGTTGAAGCATGGAAGAATAACCATTTTGCAAAATTATATATTGTATTTATATATATAATAAAAAAACACCATCCGAAATTCCTATAAGCAAACAAAACATAATCATGGAATGTAATGCCTTATTCCATTACCTTCCTTATTCCATTACCCCATCCCTATTCCCTACCATGCCTCATTCCTTTCATCAACCTCAAAACACTACCACTATAAGGTCCAACTCCAACTCCAACTCCATTACCATAACAAATTACTATTCTGATTCCATTCCGGTTTAGATTATGAAGCTTTGATTGAGACCTTTTCGTGATCTTTTTCTCCTTGGATTCGCACTAAGCATGCAAGAAAACGCATTAACAAGTTCCATATCCTCAATATTCACTAGCATCTTTGCAGCATCTGGATTTGCAAGTAGTTGTTTTGCAACAATGTATCCTGCAATTGACCATGTTTGAAAAAGGCGTGCTTGTTTCCCAATAAATCTTCCTCTTTTGGTGTCATAATATTCAGGCCATTTGTCTTTTGCAATTCGTCTTTCAGCAACTTTTACTGCATTTTCAGCAATTTCAGGCCTATTCATCTTTATGCTTGCCACAGTCAGCTGAATAATAATAACACAAAGAAGAAAAAAAAGTCAGGAATTTGTATAGAAGGGAATGAACGATTCCATTCCTTCTTCAATTTCATCAATCCAAAGAATATTTTTTGTAATTTGTAAGGATGAAACTGACCTGCCAAAGTAAAGTTGGCCAAGAACCTCCATTGTGGTAAGACCAAGGCCTACATAATAAAACAAATGTCATGAAACTGTATGCCACTTTTTGTTTTTACTATTAATGAAATAATCAAGAACAAACAGCCAAATACATTATGAGTCTGATTGGAATGGAATAGACAATGTAATGGAATAAACAAGGTAATCGGATGAGTCATTACATTCCATAGGAATAGAAGGAATTGGTATATTATATTTTAATAGTATGTACAATGTATAATTGTAGCTCCTTTCTACAATAAAAATATTTTTTTTTATATAAAATAATGATATCTTATTTTTAAAAAAGATTTATGTCATTGAAAACTGCATAAATAAAAATGGGTTGTATTGTAATTATCATTCGATTCCACGATGGAATAAAAAAGGAATGCAAATCAACAAAAAGGAAAGAACCACATTCCTTTGTGAATGGCCAATTCCATTCCAGCAACGGAATGAACGATTCCATTCCCACACCAAACAATACCTACGTGTTTTTCGGATCACTTCCAGTAATAATCCTCCATTCTTGCTCTTCAAGAGCTGGATAACAAATCTTCAATGGCATATCACCAACAAGTTGTCCCCATTTAGCTTCATAAAGATCCAAAATCGCATGTGATTGTTCACTTGTTGCAAGACTACTCACAATAGACCATAAATTCCCAAGAGAAAAAAACCTAAAATCCATATGAGCTGGCTGCAAGTTTCCAATCATATACCCTCCTTTATTTGGCATCCATTCAACTAACCATGGTGGAATTTGATCTGGATAAATGTTGAATTTGTTAACTGCATCATATGAATACTCTTCTGTTTTGTATCTGTAGATTTCATTAAGCTTTTTCATATCAACCCAATAATATTCTCTCACATGAAATGATAATGCAACAAGTCGGTTGCTTAATGCTGTCATTAAATCTGCTGATGCATCTTCACGTGTAAGCATCTCCCTTGCAGAAAGTAAGGCTGAGTAGAATAATGCCTGCAAGAAATAGCAATCTACTTTCATTTATGAAAAAAGTATCCATTTATAGCATTAAGGTATTGTTTTATAAAAAGGTATAGCATTGTTGTACTTTTAACTTTTTTCCTTTCTTATTAGGAGATTATACTGATTGGTGAACATTGTTTGTATTTAGATGGCATTGCTATAATTGATTAAAATTTTCAAAGTACTATATTGTAGAATGTTATAGTAAATAAACCAATGAAATTGCATTGCTATTTCTTGCATTTAGTACATAAGATGTTCAAGAAAGAAAAAGGGTACCTGAATTTCCAAAGGGTGTCCATGAATTCCCATACGCCTATCTATCATGCATGATCCATCAGTCACCAAAAGAGTTGGAAACATGTCAAAACCATCAGCAAGACAAAGCTTCAAAATCATCTTAATTCCAGTTTGCACATCAATCCTTTCTTGAACAGAAAGATCCCCTGTGCATTTCCCATATGCTCGCAACAATATGATCCACCACAACCCTGAATCAACGTGAGAGTAAATGACCATTCTACCCTTCTGTTTATAAATGATAAAGAAAAAGAAAATTTTACTCACCAGAGTCAACTGGTGCAACTCGACCAATGGCTGCTTCACCAAAATCAGGATCTAAAATATCTTCAGTTGCAGAATCATCACCATCAAGTGGAACTGTACGTACCTTAAAGCTTGCAGGCATTAATCCTTGTCCAGGACTATGACAATCCACAGTTTTCTCCCAACTCTATAAAGTAATAAAGATAAAATATGAACAAAAAAAAGATATGTAGTGACATGGTTTTATTAGATTAAGAGTGGGAAATCATTAATCACCTGTAACTGAAGGGTGTGTAAGATGAAGTTGCGAACAATATCATACTCTCCTTTCAAAAGAAAAGCAATCCCAGAAGGTATGAAATCACGTATGAAGACTTGATCATAGTTGAGAATGGAAGAGTCACTTGGATCATTAGCAGCAATAGTTCCAACTGGATTACCACAATAATAAACCATGGAAGCTCTTAATAACTCCCATGCTTCCTCCTCTTTGGAGTCTATGTCAGCATTTGGTAATACACTGCTAAAAGCTCCATTTCCATTTGTACCCAAATTGCCATCAAGAAGAGGATCTATCTTTCCATTAATCTTCCTGTTTAGGTCTTCATTAACCACATCAGTAACACTGTCACTTTTTTGGCATTTACAGCTCAAAGAGATAAATCGATCATTAAGATTTGATCCATGGTGAACAGGGTCAACAATATGAAATGCACAGATCCTCCTGTGGTTTTTATGCCTTGAACTTTCTATTTTGGTGCAACTAGACCCTTTTGCCCCTACAGAATTGAAGCCATGTTTAGATAAACCCAAGAAATTTGACTTGTTGGAGGATAATCTGGTATGGGATTTGCTAGGCCCAGCATTACATAGAACTTGAAGAACAGTTTCTGAAGTAGCAGCCATTGAGCTAATACAAACAGAATCGGGATGATGTTACCAATTCAATCTAGTTCCTACACAAACCACAAAATCCAAACTATTAACGTATAAATCGATACAAAAAATTGAAAACAGAAATATCTTTATGTATTGTTATGTAGTGAAAAATCATGGTGCTTCAACAGGGAGACGCAAAACTACAGCCCAGATTTCCAGGTCTTAAACAAACATGGTCCTCGTATATATCAAAAAAGACAGTTTAACCAGAAGAAAGATAGTAAATCACATTTCAGTATTAGCAAAATGAAAGAAACGAATCATGGAAACTAATATTCGGAAGAAGAACATGACCTAGGTCAAAAAGTGATCAGGTAATACAAAAGGAGAGAATTGAAAAAACCACTTACGTCGTCATGAATCCATTGATATGGAAAAAGATTGAGTAAATTGGGGAAGAATCTTGAGCTACTAGAATTTGCGAACTTCTCGGAATATCCAGAAATTGGATTACGAATTAGGTTGGGCAACCCTGGACCCCTGGCACTATGATGTGTGTGATACGTAAGTTTTATATGAAGCGAAGAAAGTGATCGATTATCCTATAGTGAAAACAAGGAAGGGTAAAGTTGTCATTTAGTTGGATATGGTGAAAGGAAACCGGCGCTGGAGACTGGAAGACACGGTGTGCATTTTTGGACCGTGTACGGATAAATTACAATGACTATGTTGTCCCTTAGCATGTCGACCATCGTATTATGGTTGTTAGTGCCACCATAATTTAGATGCAAAAAATTGTATAGGTAGGTTCAACATTCAAACTTAGATTTAATTATTTTTTAGTGATTTAAATATGTTTTGGATAGGGGTGATAGTTGATATATGACATAAAATGAAATTGAGACGAAACTGAAATTTGAATTCTTGCTCGTGTTGTGTTCAAATGTAAAAAATACGATGTCGTGTCGTTTAGTATTCGTGTCAAAATTCAAAACGAAATTTACACGATTTAGCATTTGTCTGTCGTGTTTTTCAAGTTATGTATGATTAAATATTAATTAATAAAACTAATTGTTATTTTATGTTATCTTTGTCATGTCGTGATTGTCGTTTTTAATCGGTTAGTTTTCGTGTTAGTTAAAAAAACACGACAATGTGTCGTTTCGTGTCAAAAAAAAAAAAAAAAAACAAATAAGTAGAAATGTCACGTGTATCGAATCCAAATAGTGGAATTCATCACCTATTTGGTTGACATAAAATGAAATGAAATAGAATCATATTATATTATCCTTTTGTTAATATCCAATGTTTTAAAAACTTGTTCGAATCAATTACCAGGGAAAGGAGCGGTTCAATTAACATCAGTTTTATGTCTATTTTTCGACAGTAACAAACTTGTTTGTTTAAAAAAAAAAAATCGATTGAACCAATTAAATTGAATGAAAACACATGGAAATGAGACATGTTGCATGTCAAACTTTTGTGGTCTTTTTCACATTTTTTTTTTCTATTCAATTCCAGAAAGCAGTGGCGGATTTGATGAGGGGCACAGGGTTGCACCGGCAACACCTGCTTTTCCGGCAGACACTAGAAAATTTTTCGATTATATATATATATATATATATATATATATATATATATATATATATATATATATATATATATATATATATATATATATATATATAAACGACAACTACTAAAAAAATGGCAACTACTTAAAAAAAATGTAAACACATTGGATCAATCAAGTCCCAATAATTAGTAGCCCAAACACTTTTTTATTTTAATCCACCTAATATTAGCCCAAAAGAAAAAAAATAGGAGAAAATAGCCCAAATAAACAATTATCCAATTGTCCAATTGGGTCCACGAGTCCAAGTCTCAATTCCTTGAATCACAAAAGAAATTAAAAAAAAAAAAACAAGCAGCCTCGTTTTTTTTTCCTTCTGTCCATCCTCACATTCGACAATCGACGACTTCGTTCTTCTAATCTTCTTCTTCGAGTTCGACTGATAATCCACAATTTCCAAGTGCAAAAATCGATTTCCAACTTCCAAGTGCAAAAACAACTCCAATCAAAGGTCCAAACCTGTGACAACCCGAAAGATATTCCGTTAACATAACCCATACCGTTAATAAAATTTATTTTATTTTGGGTTTTTTTTTTCCCGTTCACTTTCGAATTAAATAAGTCATTTAGAATTATTATTATGATTTCCTATGTGTTGAAACGAAATATTTATTTGAGTGAAAACACTCTAAATAATCTTTTGAAAATTTCTAGACTATGACTAGTGCGGGTAATGGTCATTTACCCGGGTAAAATATTAAGCTCCGTTTAATGCCGGTATCGGGTGTATTCACACCGGGTCACTAACTCTAGTCATATATAAAGGATGAGTGGGCACTTTTGAGCCCTTTTCCCCACTTCAACTTTCTCTCTCTACTCTCTCTCTAGAAATCGAACTCTCTCAAGAAATCTTCACTTTCAAGCTCCAATTTGGTAAGTGATCCTTCCTAACTAGTTGTTTATCCTAGCATGCATGCAAATCCATGTCTTAAACTCTCAAATGCATCAAATAGTATGTGTTTACGGTTTGGGAAGCCTCCCAAAAACCGTAAACTCCCTCAATGGGGGTTTTGAAGCCCCAAAACCCTTCCAAACCTCTTCTAATGCTTAGACTCTTACATGCATGAAGTTAGAACCTCAAAATCATGACTTTTTGGCTATGAACATGAGTTTACGGTTCTTGAATGTTCAAGAACCGTAAACACCCTTTCATGGGGTGTTGATGCTCCTTAACCCTTCCAATGCATGTCTAATGGCCTTGAAAATTGCTTGGATGATCTTAGAACCCTAAAACATGTCCAAATGAGCATAAACTTGAGTTTACGGTTTGGGAACATCTCCCAAAACCGTAAACACCTCCCAAGGGTGTTTTAATGCTCTAAACACTTTGCATGGCTTGTACTTGAGTCTAGAACTTGCATGAATGGCCTACAAACCACCAAAACACATGGAAAATGGACAAACATGGACAAGGGTGGGTTTACGGCCGTAAACCCATGAGTTTACGACCGTAAACTGCCCAAGGGTGGTCCAAGGACCGTAAACCCTAATTCCTAGGCCATTTCGTGTCCCGATCACTTCCTAAGCCCTCGAATCAACCCTAGATCCTTCCTATGTGCAAGATGAGACCTTGGATCACTCAAACCACCACACCCATGAGTTTACGGCCGTAAACTCATGGGGGATGTGGTCTTTGAACCGTAAACTCCCCTAAGGGTTTACACTTGAAGAGTAAACACCTTATCTAGGCCCTACACTCCTTAGATACAACCCGTACCATCCCTAACACTTGAATTGAAGTGTTTTCGTGCCTCGGAGTGTATTATCCTGCTATCTTAGTAAATCAAAGTCTAATTAGATACAATTATGTACCTCTTCATGTTACATAGGAACCTCACGTGTGTTCAAGCCCTAAACTGATACTTAGCGTCTAAATCGGCACATTCTCGTCAGGTGAGTTCATACCCCTACACCATTTCTGTATTTTTCATGTTTTCAGGGGGGGAATACAAGCAAAAGTACAAGGAAACTTGTACTCAAATCTATTATTTCGTATAACATAACTACATGTTCAATATGTTTTAAACATTGAAATCCGTATTAACCATCCGACTAACTCGTGGAGTTAGTTTTCAAAACCAATTGTGAAACTCATTATAAAATGTTACATTTTTACATTTCACAAGGATTTCATGTCATTTCATAAACTGGGATTTTCTATACTATTACTTGTAAAGTTCATTATTCTTATGATTGGAGACACGTCCTCGGTAACACTCCACATGGATACGAGAGTGGAGGACTACTCCCGTAACCAGAATCTCTTGGAGGGAGAGCGTGACTTGAGTGTATAGATCTATACGGAGCTGACTACCCCGCACCCTGCTGCTAGCTACAGTTGGATCGTCAGGTCCATGGGTGACAAAAGTCATAAAATGATGATGGACTTCTTATTGCCATATCTAGTCTATCGTATGGTTATGGAACTCGCAACTTAGATAATGGAGATTTACTGATAAAGTAATAACGAACCTAGTGAACTAGCCTCCTAGTAATAACTGTCTTTGATTACTACTAGTTCACTACTTACTTATTAGTTTTGTGTACGTGTCGAAACTAATATGCTTACCGCGGGATAACTAGTCATTCAGTATGTTTCACTTAATCGATACATGTATGGTAGATACTTGTACACATCATTTCAGAATCGATAACCAGCGAATATTTTTCATAAGAAAACATAGGGTTTTCTTGGGATAACGTAACTTTTCATAAACAAGGTTGTATGGTACATCTAACGAGAAATCAAATCATATTTTTATAAGGAAACTTGCAGGATTTTCTTAATTCAAATTGTGTAACAAGGGGATAACCAAACTACTTTTATAAGAAAATATGGGATTTTCTTGGATATCAACCGTTCATGAAACTAAAGGAAACTGAATCTTTTTCCAGAAAACAAACCGCTTATGAACTCACCAGCTTTATGCTGATATTTTAAAAACTGCTTGTATTCTCAGGGCATCCATAGACAGGTACTCCTACTAACTTTTTGGAGAAGACGGAGCATATAGAAGACTCGTCTTTACTTTTGTTCTAACTAATGTATCTAAGAAAACTTGTAGTGCTTTATTTTCAAACAAATGTAAAACTTTCTCATGTAATGTAATGGTTGTGTTTACTATGCTTGCTATGTACATTGGTTGTGATACTCTACATGACGTCACTCCGCCCCGGAACGTTTCCGCCATCGGTTTCGGGGTGTGACAAAACCCTAATAAACCAAGTAAGTATTTCTAATTTTCTATGGTTTTCGAATTTATAGTTGTAATCGATAAGCAAAATTCAAAATTGCTATGGTTTATAAGTTAAAATTGCTATGAAGTTATTGGATATTTGGATAATTTGGTAAAATTGCTATGTTATTATAAAAATTATTGTTTGATTAGTTGTAATTTCTATGATTTTTATTGAATTGATTGTTTGATATGTTAAATTGCTATGTTTTAGGTTTACATGTTATTGTTTGATTAGGTATTAAGTGAAAATTCTATGTTTTATTGAAGTTATTTTTTGATTAGGTTAAATTGTTATGTTTTTATAGGTTAAAGTAAGTGAGTTTTTTTTTTTTTACCAAAAGACCAAGACCTAATCCTAATGAAAGTGGTGAATGATGTTCCCAAACACCAATCACCAATCAATCAATCTCTTTCGTTTCTAATTCTAATGCAACCCCACAAACACTAATTACTAATTAATCAACCCCTTCGGTTTCTAATGCAATTCCACAAACATCATGCTCTAATGAACTTAATGATAATGTTGATTTGAAAGATCTTCCAAAGGACCCGACAGATAGGCCAAAAGTTACAGGTTACAAATCAAATGTAAAAGATGATGTAAGAAGAGCGTATTTGCTTCAAGGACCTTGTCAAATAAGGTTACATAAGTTTTCAAAAAAAGAAAATAGGTAATAGATTTAAAAGATTCGTTCCTTCATGGTTTGATGATTTTGACTGGTTGGAATATAGTGTGAAAAAGAATAGAGCATATTGTTTATATTGTTATGTGTTTGGAGACCTCATGAATCAACGATGAGGGAGAGATGCATTTGTTTCCCAAGGTTTTGATACTTGGAATAAAAAAAGATGCATTTCAGACTCATGTGGGTAGTGTTGATAGTTTGCACAACAAAGCAAGAGAAAAATGTGATTTTTTATTGAGAGAAAAACAAGCTATTAATGTAGTCTTGAGGTGGCAAACCGAAGCGGAGGACCATAAATATAAAGATCGATTACGTGTTTCTATTATTGTTGTTAGACTTTTATTGAAAACCGGTTTACCGTTTCGTGGTCATGATGAGTCAGTTAACTCGGGAAATAGAGGGCTTTACATTGAAGTGTTAAAAGCCATTCGGGAGACTAATGAAGATATTTTCAACAATACTTTAGAAAATGCTCCTAAAAATAATCAACTTATTTCCCCTAAAATTCAAAAAGAACTTGTACAATATTTTGCACAAGAAGTCCTTTTGAGTATTCGCCAAGAGATTGGTGTAGATGTATTTGCTTTATTGGTCGACGAATCTAGTGATGTCTCGAGAAAGGAACAAATGGCTATTGTTTTGCGATGTGTTGATAGTCTTGGCTTCGTGAAAGAAAGATTCATAGGCATTGTGCACGTGAAAGATACATACTCTTTCACACTAAAAAAATGTCATAAATGAAGTACTTACAAGCAACAAGTTGAGTTTTAGTCAGATAACTTTTTTTTATTTCAATCTAATTTAATTCGCTTTATGTGTAATATTATATATAATATTTTTTAATTTTTTTAATAGATAAGAGGACAAAGTTATGATGGGGCTAGCAATATGCGAGGGGAATTCAATGGTTTGAAAGCTTTGATATTACAAGAGAATGACACAACTTTTTATATAAATTGCTTTGCACACCAACTTAAATTAGTGGTTGTGGCTGTGGCTGTAGCAAAGAAGCATGACAGTGTTAGTGACTTTTTTGAACAAATTTCATTGGTGGTTAATATTGTTTGTGCCTCGTGTAAAAGAAAAGACTTACTACGGGAACAAACAAGAGAATGGGTGCAAAAAGGCTTGTGTAGTGGTGAACTTGAAACCGGGAGAGGGTTAAATCAAGAGACTACACTTGTTCGAGCGGGAGATACAAGATGGGGTTCACATTTCAACACACTCACAAGTTTAATGAAGTTGTTTGCGGATGTTCTTGTAGTTTTAGAATTTGTGAAAGTGGATGGAGGATCATTGGTAAACCGTCAACAAGCGTCCGAAATCTTAGCATATTTTAAATCTTATGAGTTCGTGTTTTACTTATATATGATGTATGATATTTTACACCTCACTGGTACATTATCAAAGCAACTTCAAAAAAAAAGATCTAGACATTTTAGAAGCAACTTCGATGGTTAGAGGGACAATGGACACATTGCAATCTTTAAGAGACACGGGGTTTGCTAGCATTTTGCCAAAGATATCCTTTTTTGTCAAACACACAATATTGCTACTTTGGAAATGGAGAATTTTTATGTTGGTGCAAGAAACCGTACGACCACAAAGACCAATAAATTTCATTTTGAGGTTGAAATCTTCAACACAGTGGTGGATATGCAACTTACAGAATATCGAGATCGATTTAGTGAAACAAGCACCCAGTTATTAGAATACATGGGTGCTTTGACCCCTTGTGATTCATTTGCACAATTTGACAAATCAAAGTTGTTGAAGTTTGCTAAGTTGTACAAGTATGACTTTGATGATTCAGATTTGATAGATCTTGAAGGACAACTTAAGATATTTTATCACTCTTGCATCAAAGATGAGCGTTTTACCACTTTGAAAGGAATTTCCTAGCTTTCTCGTTTGATGGTTAGTACGGGGAAACATCGGTCTTATCATTTGGTTTATAAGCTTTTGATGTTGGCTTTAATTTTACCCATAGCGACCGCAAGTGTGGAAAGATGTTTTTCGAAGATGAAGCTCTTGAAGACCGACTTGCGCAACAAAATTGGTGATGACTTTTTGAATGACGCGTTACTTTGCAATGTTGAGACCGAAACACTTGTGAAAGTTGAGAATGAAAAAGTAATGGAGCGGTTTCAAAAGATGTCCGTACGAAGATGACAAATTTAAATTGTAGTAGATAGTTATGTTTTTAACTTTTTATGTAATGAATCGATTTTTTGTATTAGACATAATGAATTATTTTTCAGTTTTAAATTATATTTGACGAGAATATTTTTTTTGGCAACCCCTACTATCAATTTCTGCGTCCGCCCCTACCAGAAAGTGAATATGAGATAATATAACATTTGACTTTATTTTTCATATTCATAAAGGCCAACTTTATAGACCTTTAAAATGACAAATAACTCATTTGTATTAAGTGGCGGACGCATACTGTTTTAGTAGGGGTGTCCCTCGTACTTCAAACCGGTGCACCTAATAGAAAAAAAAAATTTACACTACGTGCCGGAAATTGAGCAGTGGCCCGGGACCTCCAATGCTCCACTAAGGTCCGCCATTGTTTGTATTGGATTTTTGATAAGTTTTTCTCTATACCAGAAAAATAAATACAAAAACATGAAAATTCTAAACACGAACTAGGAACTAAAAACCTAGTTTTTAAAACATTGTTAATATTTGTAGGGTTTGTAATCGAAATGTAGATTAAAATCCCTAACATATATGATCAATCTATGCATACTTATCACAAAACTGAATTATTTTTAAAGAAAAGTATGCTTTATAAATAAGAAACTTCATTAAATGGTACTCACATATCTTTTCATTGAAGTTTTTTTACATAAAAAACAATAACAAATATGCTAATTTATAAGCGCAATATTCCAACTGCTTTTGACAAATTTACAAATCCAACATAAAACGGCAAAGAAATGTTTAGCTGAGCCCCAATTTTAGAGTTAGTTTGGGAAAACTAGTTTGCTACTAGAAGTTGTGAACCATAGTTTTCATTTATGGATAAATGCTTGATAAAAATAATTCTAAGAGTGTTTGATAAGTAGTTCTAAAACTGTGGTATCAAAACAATTTGAATCGATATAGTCAAACCTAATAAACTCACTAAAAACATATCAAACAATCTTGTAGTCTTTTTAAATATATAAAATGAGATAAAACATAAAAACTAAAAGCTGTAAAAAACACCTAATTGAAATATCTTTTAGATTATAACTTTTTTGTTTAATACTTTAATTCGAGCTTAAAATTCTCAAAACTGGATCCAAAAATACCCTTATAACTCCTTATACACACTTCAAGTTTTTTTCCAAAAAAAGATTCTATAATAAATTAAAACCAATTTATGATTTTGCATGCAATATATTCAAAAGCTTTCAATCATGAACAAAATTATTAACATAATTCCAAGGATATCTCAAAATGCCATGCTTCAATCCACAGCAAACAAATCAATAAAATCACACAACCATTACTAAGTAACACTTATGCTACCTAGTAATTATTTAACCTTCAAAAAAAAAAAAAAAAAAAAAAAAAAAACTTCATATGCTTATGCTTTCTTTCCAATCCCATGAGACATGTTATAAATTCCTCGAACCTGTATAAAAAAGAACAAAAACAAATTACAAAAAAAACCCAACAAAGTCCAGTGAAGATGAATGAATACACACACTCACAATGAGAAAGATGGAAGATCCAGCCAATGCAAGAGGGATAGCAACAGATGTGACTTTATCCATTGGACCCTTGAGATGAGTGCTATTCTGAATGCTTTGAAACAATCTTTGCTTCTCAATTAGCTTCTCTCTTGCCCTAAAAGGTGTCTCCTCCATCTTCCTGCAAATTTTCATCATGTCATCAATGGAATCCCAAAAAAGAATTAGCGTTAATCGAACCGTGTAATGTAACATGCTCACAAATTTCAATTAGATTCACAGATTTTGAAACATGAATAACAGAATGAGATTCGATTGATATTAGACAGAGATCGGTGATATCGATCAATTGAACGTTGGTTGATGAATTTTATGGAAGAAAAGAGGAATTTTCGGGAAGACGATGCATGGGCCAATTAGAACAAACTTATAGAAATATTGAATCGTAGAAATTAGATTAATGAGTAACTGAGTAAGGGTTTCAGATGAAGAGGATTCGACTTACGTGAGAGTGGGAAAAACGAAGAGCCTTGGGTAGAATAAAAAATGGCGATTCGAAGAGCGAAAAACCACGGCAGAGATGACGATCTGAAAGTGATGATTATGAAATGGTAAATTTTGGCTGTAGAATAAGATTCAGAAATCAAGGAAATAAAAATGGTTGGAAGTGGCATTGGGCTTGTAAGGCCTAATATTGGGCCTTGTTCAGTTGTTTTGGTACAAAAATAAAATCTCTTGCCTTTCTACTGAAGATGGGCATGCAAAGTCCAAAATATTCCAAACCGGTTTAGGAAAAAAAAAAAATCAAAAACCATACGGAAACAGGTTTTTCCAAAATCGGTTTGGTTTGGTTCGATAGGTTACTATTGGTTTGGGGAGTTTGCGGTTGAAACTAGACCGAGACTTGTTTGAAAAATCAAACAAAAAATCGTTTACAGTGTGTTTGACACATTAGCAGAAAAATCAGTTTTTAACGTTATATCTTATCAATAAATTGTCTAAAGTAGCTTATAAGCTAGTTTATAATTTACGATAAATTACTTTTGTGGTCTCATCAAACATCAAATTGCAATAAGCTTAAAAAATAAACTAGTTTATGCTTGCCAAATAATATACATAAAAATGTTGTTTTGATCCCATAACTTCTTTACATTCTTTACATTTTTATTAAAACAAAGATTTTGTTGTATTTATCTTTATAAAATTTGAGTAGAAAAAATATCATTCTAACACCTTGGTTGAACCTGAATAATTGAAAATACCTTATGCCATGGCGAACTTCGTTCACTGCTGAAAAGGAAAGTTCGACAGAAATATTGTTATCCAAACCAGATATGATTTGTCCACTCATCGGCCATAAATTTTTTTGTAAAACCTGTAATTTGATTTTCCCCAAATATACAATGCTTCTTAATCTTATTTTATTCCCATATAATGGTTAATCACATAAAATCGGGGATTTCGTTTATTTAGACGATGGGATATGTATTTAATTTGGTTACACATATCTATCAATTTAGTCTCAACATATATGAATGGTTGAATATAAACTTTAATGATCATCTTAAAAATAATCAGCATCCCTTTGAGATTCTTGAACAATTCTCCCTTTTTACTCACATTATGCCTCGCAAGATGATAATAGTAAACGCCATCTTTAAAATTAGATGATCTTTTATTAGAACAAATTACTGAAATGGTCTCTGTAGTTTGTACAAATTTCGTGTTTTTTTACACGCTTGCTCCCTCCGTGAATATCCCGTTAGCCATCCCTGTTAAAAGAGCCCACATGCCTGGCACGCTAGGGGTAATCTCGTCTTTTTAATTCAAAACCCTATAAGAACGTTAATATACATATACAATTGACAAAACCCATCTCTTTCTCGTTGTCTTATTCTTCTCTGCATTTTTCATCCTCTGAGAAATACACGTAATGGCGATTACCTGTGATTCTGGTCATCCTACTGTTATATGCACCTCAACGACAAAGAAAAACCAAGGAAAGTTATTTTATTGTTGTACTGGGAAAGTATTTTTTTTGCTAAGTCACTGTTTTCATTTATACACTTAATCTCTCATGAAATTACTGAAATTGCAGGGGCCACGATGTGGTTTTGTATGTTGGGTTGATGAAGATACATATATCCATGCCAAAAGTACGAATGAGCTTCAAAATGAAATCAAGAAATTCATGCTATTACTACTGTTAACTTGGGTTTTCTTTGTGGCTACTCTAATCTACAAATTGTAATGTTATTGTTTTGGAATGTAATATAATTGACTTGTCGGAAGTTATGTAATGAGTTCCAAACGTTGTTTTTTTTTGGGTTTTTGTATTTCCTGTTGGATGTATCTGTAATGGAATGGAATGCAATTGAAATGGAATGGAATGAAGTTGTTTTTAGGTTATTGTCTTTCCTATTGGTATGTAGCTACAATAGAATGGAATGCACATGATATGGAATGGAATGAACATGTTTTTAGGTTTTTGTTAATGTAATTGGAATCTAATTGGATTGGAATGGAATGTTTAAAACATCCCATAGTTAACAAAAGATCATCACAATGTTATCAAAAGATCACTACAATGTTTAAAACATCTTAGAGTTAACAAAAGATCATGAGAATGTTATCAAAAGATCATTACAATGTTATCAAAACATCACTATAATGTTTAAAACATCTTAGAGTTAACAAAAGATCATCACAATGTTAACTAAAGACCAACACAATAACATAATTTAAAAAGCCATTCCATCATGCTATCAAAATACATAATCTAGTATAAGAGAATTTAAACAACCTTCTTTTCCTTTTTCCTAGCCCCACCTTGCTTGCTTGGACCTGCATCATTACCTCCACCATCCTTCTTCCCCTTCTTCCCAGCCCCACTTTGCTTGCTTGGATCTGCACCATTACCTCCACCGTCCTTATTTCCTTTTTTCCCAGCCCCACTTTGCTTGCTTAGACCTGTACCATTACCTCCACCATCCTTCTTTCCTTTCTTCCCATCTACTTAACCTTTGCAGCTCCTTTTGTTATGACCAACATTTTTTCATTTTAAGCATGTCACAAACTTGTCTTCCCTTGAAGCCCTACCACTCACCATTTCTTCTGATTCAACCACACACTTCCTTCTTTTCTTCTTAGGTTTACCAATAGGGACATGGTGCTTGGGAAGAAGCAATGTTGTAGAACAAGGATACTTTACCCATATTCTTCTTCCATTGATAGGCTCGATCTTGAAGGAATACATTTCCTTCCATGTACTCAACCAGTAAGTGGGATGCACCCACGACTCAGGTAAACCAATATTTATCATGTTTTTTCTCATGTCCCAAATTGCCACCAATGCATGTTTACAAGGTATACATGTCACACCCCCAAACATGGATGGCGGAAATGTCTGGTGGTGGATGACTTCATGAACAGTATCACAACATAATGTACAATAGTGATCAAAGCAAACACAACCATCATAAATATAATTGAGAATGTTACATTGTTTCCAAGTATTGTATGTTTCAAAACTGATGATATATGGTCCACTAGCATGGCCCAGACTGCTCTAGCGAGCCAGCCTAGCTTGGCGCGCTCCTGCCAGCCTTGTCTGGCGTTCTCCTGCCAACCTTGCTGGGGACTCCCTTGCCAGCCTCGCTGGGGAATCTCCTGTTGGTTTATATGACTAGTTCCAGTCCGATGTCATTGGCCGCGTACCAATAACACCAGACTGGGGGGACTTGATGATATATGGTCAATTGGCAAGGCCTAGACTGCTCTAGCGCGCCAGCCTGGCCTGGTACGCTCCTGCCAGCCCTGCCTGGCGTTCCCTTGCCAGCCTTGTTGGGGACTCTCCTGCCGGCCTGGCCAGGCGCTCCCTCGCCTGGCACTCCCTTGTCATCCCTTCCTGGTGCGCGCCCGCCAGCCCCGCCCGGCGCCTCCGGGCGGCCTTGCCCAACTCCTTGCTAGTTGGGCCTGAATTGGGCTGGCCCAAGGCCTGACCTAATTGCCCCCTATATAATGAATAGTATCTCCTCCATGGAGAGGGATCTTCCCCCATGGCTCAGCCGCCACTATACTCCGGCCGGGTGGCTCAGCCGCCACCCGCCGCCGTCAGCCACCATACACCACCACTAGCACCAAGATGGTTCTCTCCAGCTATGGAGGACCACCTCAGATCTTCCATCTAATCTAACTTGACCGTCAGAGTCCGCTCCCGGGGCACAGTCCCTGGGTCGGCTCTAACGACTTTGCACTGTGATGTCCAGATCTCCGCCGTAGCAGAAGACCAGATAAGCCGCCGGAGGTTGATGTCGCATCATTTGGCGCCATCCCGGACTTGAACAAGCAGCCATCACCTTGTTCTTCCTAGATCTGTTTAGATCTGTTGAGTTCCACATCAGGTTTTCTCAGATCTGTCCATTCTTATCCCTCATTTGATCAGATCCGTTCAGATCTGATTAGCTATCTTTTAGATCTCTCGATCTGATGTGTTTTCATTCAGATCCATAGATCTACTTCATTTTTAGCTCAGATCCCCTGATCTACTTAGTGTTTTTGTTCAGATCTATGGATTTGCTTTGTTTCTTAGACCAGATCTTTGGATCTGTTCTAGTTTTGGTTCATTCAAAGATTTTTCGAGTTTACAAAGGCATTTCAGATCAGTTTCGTTTTTCTTTTCAGTGACCCATTCAGTAAGTTGGGGAGAAAAGAAATTTTTTACAAGTTTATCCTTTTATCAAGTTCATATTATTAGAAAATCGTTTTTTAGTTAAGATTTTTTTTGTGTATAACCTTACTCCCAGCAACATTTGTTTGTAAACAAAGCTGGAATGCTTGTACATTTCAAAAAATCGAGTTCTTACTCACTTTTGTTCATATTTTTGGGTGTTCTTTCTTTAGAAGCTCAGAGAAGAGAAACGAAGTTTTTTACAAATCTGCTCTTGCTTACACCTTGATAGTTTGTTGAGCAAGCTGAAGAAGGAAAGAAAGTTTATGAGAAAAAAAAAAACCCTTCTCAGATCTGTTTCTTTTTTATATTCTGAGGATTTGTTTAGCAAGTGGGAAGAAAAGAAATTTTTAAGAGTTTTATTTCAGTTTATATATCGTTTTTAGCTATGATATTTTGAATGCAATCCTACCTCTGCAACAATTGTTTGTGCATACAACTATATGACTTGTACATTTCACAAAACTCTTCAAAAAAAAAGAGAGAAGGGAGGAGAAAATATTTCTATAAGCTTTTATCTTATTCTCAGATCATGTTAACAAGAGCATATTCTAGTTCACAATTTTCTTTGAACAAGACCTCTCATGTCTGTTTTGTTTATATTTTTGGGCCTTTTCAAAAAGTTTGAGGGGACAGGAGGCTTTTTACCCCATGTCCATCGATTTTTGTAGAACTAATCTCTAAAACATTTATTTGTACCCATGGCTGGGATGCTTGTACATTTTATCAAATTAACAAAAGAAAAAAAAAGAAGTCAAAGTTCAAGAAATGATGTTATTTCTCTCTCTAAGGCTATGGGAAGTACATGGAATTTTACAGCTCATATTTCCAGTGAATTGTATAAAATATTACAACAGTAAAGCTGTCAATCCTAACCATATAAACGACAAAAGAAAAAAAAGGGTAAAGGTGCACAGTGCACTAGACTAATGACAAGACATATGACAGAGTTGTCTACAAAAGTCAAAAAAGCAAAACCGACCCCACCTGGTCCAATCCCTTATGTACAGAAAAACAAAAGAGTCGGACCCACCGGTCGACACACCCTCCCAAGCAGCCAAGGACGTCCCAAACCCGAGCTTCTCTCGCCAGAACGAAAGCCCCAACTACTCAATCCCCGGTCGCACCCAGCTCCGCCACTCCACCTACTCAACCCAGATCTTATGAATCTCCAATCGCTCTCTCGCAGAGCCACCCGCTGATCCCCACTATCTCAATTGTCTTCGCCAACAGGCACCTTCAAGATCCAGCGCCACCAGTGACAGGTAACACCATCATCGCCTCACAGTCGCGACCTCCGGTCACACGCCAACAGTCACCATCGACTGCAATCACCGGACGCCATCCACCTCCCTCCAACGGCGATTATCGCTTCCCCCAGCAGCAGCGCCGGCGTCAAGCAATAATCTCCATCTAACAAACACACCATCGATTGTCGATATCGTCGCAGGGACCCAAACCTCCAACAGACCATCCAATCGCCATCCCTAGACCACCGGTCGGAACCCAAAGCGCCACCTGTCATCCTCCTGCGACCATACGACTGGGGCTCAAGTTCCGATTACCTTGGCATCACCGCACCACCGTTCTCCATCTGCTCCACTCTCACCACCCAACGACAGTTGGACTACCGCACCTCCCTTCGATAGACCAAATCCAGCATCAGCAATCGCCGACGCCAGATACCTTGTCGACTGCCAACTAAACAAAGTAGCGCCATGCGCTGACCCCTGTTTCTCGATTCGCAGCCAACCGGAGCTACTGCGATCCGAGAGGGCTGCGCCACCGTACCAACGCTCCGATCTCCCTCTCGTGTGGCAAGCTCCCTTTTTCTTTTGGCATATCCACGAAAATCAGATACAGAGAAAGCGAGGGTACCAATAAAAGGACTTGGGCTAAGAATCTTATCAGATGGGCTTACAAGATTATTGGGCTTATTCAATCAGGCTCCTTTTTTAATTTTGGGCCTCTTCTAAGCATTTTTGGACCACTTTAGCAACAAATGGGCTATGCATTTGCCTCGAGTTAATAGTCAGATGCTCAATGATCGAATGCTGTGATTTTTACTCAACAAAATCCAAGATTTAGAAAACGCATTGCAGTCCGGATTCACACAACTAAAAAAAAAGGGAAAGAGTAAGTAGTACATTGTCACTACTACTATTAGTAAAGCATTTTGAAATAATCCTCTGCAACCGCGCTGTCCGACTGTCATAAGCCGCGTTGCCAGCTCCATACAGTCTCGCTACTCAGCTCTCATCAGTCGTGTTGGCCGACATCTCGCAATCGCGCTGCTTAACTCTCGGCAGCCGTGCTATCCGCTCTTTATTAGCACTTGTGTCGCCTAGCTCTTTCCAGCAGCTATGTATCTCAACTTTCAGCAGTTGTACATCCATATTTCCCTTTTCTTCGCCCCCTCTAAGAAAAAAAGGGGGGGGGAATAGTGTTGGTACGACACTATGTAGAAGTGATTTTTATTCCCAAGGGGAAGAGTTAAGGTACATAAAGAGCTGATACCATGAATGATGGTGTATCCTCGAGGTGACGTTGGTATTCCGGATTGAAAGAGTAGCCACGTGGTCCGACTCTCAAATAGTCGTATTACTCACCTATCGCTAGCAGCTCGCTGCCCGGGCCTCAACGGCCCTGCTGACCAGTTCCTGACAGCAGTCTCGCTACGCACCACTTGACAATAGCTACACTATCAAGCCCTAAGTAGCACCGCCACATAGCTCTCCGCAAACAGCCAAGACAGCGAGGCATGATTTATTAGTACGACTAGCGATGCAGCAAAGCATCAGGTACCATTCCGCTTTAACCCAGACTTATCACACGAGCTAGACACATAAATTGTAGGGTGCTACGCCCAATCATACGAGGTTCAGTACCCTCGCCTTGAGTCGCCTGGCTTCTCAGCCCGACTCCATTATAGAGGCAAGCTCCGCATGCGAGGTTCAGTACCCTCGCCTCGAGTCGCCTGGCTTCTCAGCCCGACTCCATTATAGCGGTAAGCTCCGCATGCGAGGTTCAGTACCCTTGCCTCGAGTCGCTTGGCTTCTCAGCCCGACTCCATTATAGCGGCAAGCTCCGCATGCGAGGTTCAGTACCCTCGCCTCGAGTCGCCTGGCTTCTCAGCCCGACTCCATTATAGCGGCAAGCTCCGCATGCGAGGTTCAGTACCCTCGCCTCGAGTCGCCTGGCTTCTCAGCCCGACTCCATTATAGCGGCAAGCTCGGCATGCGAGGTTCAGTACCCTCGCCTCGAGTCGCCTGGCTTCTCAGTCCGACTCCATTATAGAGGCAAACTCCGCATGCGAGGTTCAGTACCCTCGCCTCGAGTCGCCTGGCTTCTCAGCCTAACTCCATTATAGCGGCAAGCTCCGCATGTGAGGTTCAGTACCTTTTCCTCAAGTCGCCTGGCTTCTTAGCCCGACTCCATTATAGCAACATGCTCCGACCATTCCACGCGACGCTCTTCCGCGTGACTTTTCTACGACCGCTGGAAGCCAAGCCCAACCCATTCTGCGCGATGCTCTTCCGCGTAACATCTCCATGATCATTGGCTGCTAAGCCCAAGCTACTCTCCTAAGTCGCACAACATAAGTCACGCATCGTCGCGCACCATAAGTCGCGCATCACAAGCTTATTCCACACCATGATCTTGGTGCTTCCTTTCTCACAGTCATCATGGTTCTCTTGTGCTCGGACGATCGATGAAGTGTTATCTACATTACACCATGCTATAGTGAGGATACTCTCCAGCAAGAAGGTCATCCCGACAGTGGCCATGCTACCTACGACCCCACAGCATCTCTGTTTCCTGGCTCTCGGAAATGGTCTCGCTGTGCAACCCTACCTGTAGCCTCGCCGCGTACCCCACATCGCCTCTGTTTCCTGGCTCTCGGAAATGGTCTCGGTGTGCAACCCTACTTGTAGCCTCGCCGCATACCCCACAGCACCTCTGTTTCCTGGCTCTCGGAAATGGTCTCGCTGTGCAACCCTACCTGTAGCCTCGCCGCGTACCCCACATCACCTCTGTTTCCTGGCTCTCGGAAATGGTCTCGTTGTGCAACCCTACCTGTAGCCTCGCCGCGTACCCCACAACACCTCTGTTTCCTGGCTCTCGGAAACGGTCTTGCTATGCAACCCCAAACTATAGCCTCACTGCCTATCCCTCAACAATTCTGTTGTCTGGCTATCAAAAATAGTCTCGCTATGTGACCCTCGCTAGCAACCTAGCTGCACAGCTCTTGGAATCTCTTCCACTTATATTATGGCCAACAACCTTACGGTTTATTGGCTTGAAAACATAGTCTGACACGGCTACCTACGCTACCCACATCAGACTGGGGGGAATCCAGCTAGGTGTAGCCCGAGCAAGAAAGACCCTCAAGACGGTTATTAATGCAGACTATGTAGATGGTTACTGGTGACATCCCATCTGCGCATGGATACCACAACAATCACGTCGGATAACAGTCTCAGGGACTAAATGGCAAGCTTACGCTTCTTAGCTACCTCGCCCCGACATTCCATCGACATCAGTGTCGTGTAACACACTTTAGCAGCCTCGGTCTGCATTATCGCAGCAACAGTTACGTTGCGTTGCACCGATAAGCTCACACTCCTTTCAATGAAGGAGTAACAGGTCAGCTCAAGCCGCATAAGCAATGTTTGGCTCTTCGCACAACCCCACGACTCTCGTGGGCGAGGTTCGGTCATTTCTCTTTATTATTTATTGTATTGGTGCTTTATCTAGTCCGATCCGATTGTCAGCAACCCAATCGCATCAGACTAGGGGGACTTGACGACGCACAGTTTATATGAATAGTTCCAGTCCGATGTCATTGGCCGCGTACCAATAACACCAGAATGGGGGGACTTGATGATATATGGTCCACTAGCATGGCCCAGACTGCTCTAGCGAGCCAGCCTAGCCTGGCGCGCTCCTGCCAGCCTTGTCTAGCGTTCTCTTGCCAACCTTGTTGGGGACTCCCTTGCCAGCCTCGCTGGGGAATCTCCTGTTGGTTTATATGAATAGTTCCAGTCCGATGTCATTGGCCGCGTACCAATAACACCAGACTGGGGGGACTTGATGATATATGGTCCATTGGCATGGCCTAGACTGCTCTAGCGCGCCAGCCTGGCCTGGTGCGCTCCTGCCAGCCCTGCCTGGCGTTCCCTTGCGAGCCTTGCTGGGGACTCCCTTGCCAGCCTTGCTGGGGACTCTCCTGCCGGCCCGGCCAGGCGCTCCCTCGCCTGGCACTCCCTTGTCATCCCTTCCTGGTGCGCGCCCGCCAGCCTTGCCTGGGGCGCGCCCGCCAGCCCCGCCCGGCGCCTCCGGGCGGCCTTGCCCAACTCCTTGCTAGTTGGGCCTGAATTGGGCTGGTCCAAGGCCTGACCTAATTGCCCCCTATATAATGAATAGTATCTCCTCCATGGAGAGGGATCTTCCCCCATGGCTCAGCCGCCACTATACTCCGGTCGGGTGGCTCAGCCGCCAACCGCCGCCGTCAGCCACCATACACCACCACTAGCACCAAGATGGTTCTCTCCAGCTATGGAGGACCACCTCAGATCTTCCAGCTGATCTAACTTGACCGTCGGAGTCCGCTCCCGGGGAACAGTCCCTGGGTCGGCTCTAACGACTTTGCACTGTGATGTCCAGATCTCCGCCGCAGCAGAAGACCAGACAAGCCACCGGAGGTTGATGTCGCATCAAAAACCAATTACATTATGATGACAAAAATGAATAGTACGACGCCGTAACGTCCCATCCTCAAAAGCCTTGTGATTACCTGTTTAACGGTTTCCTGAGAATACAAGTAGTTTTGAAAAGTGTCAACAATTAAGTTGGTGAGTTCATAAGAATTTTGTATGGATAAAAATCTGTAATTATTTCCTTGTAAAATGATAGTATTTGTTCCCAGAAAATCCAATATTTTCTTAAAATGAGTTGTAGTCTTAAAAACCCTAAGACCAAAAATGTATAAGTATTTCTATACTTAAAATAGTATTACGTAGTTTTATTCTTATATAAAACCTTTTGAACACATGTTACCCCGTAAACTAAATGTATTCTTGATTCCCCATGTGAGTTATTACAACAATGCTAAAACCAAAGTTGACGTGCCACGACGTTCTTCAAGCGTCAGAATGTTAAACATTTGTCACCCAGACCTGCCCGGTCTAACTGTAACTAGCAGCTTAGGTGCGGGATTGTCAGTCTCGTATAGATCTATACACAAGTATCATGCTCTTTTACCGAGATTCTGGTTATAATTCAGAACTTTAGTGTGTACTCTGGTAGGTACGGTGAAGACTTTGTCTCACATAATTGTTTCAACAAGTTTACGTTTTGTGTAATGAAAACCATTGTAAGTGTAAGTATCATTTTTTCATAGTATTAATATAGTGCATAATAATTATATACTTTCATATAATTATTCGTTTTGTCCTAAAATGTTATAATGGTGTTAATGACCCATAAACTATACCTATTATAGTTTATTATAAATGTTTCGTTGTACCTATACACACACACACACACACACACACACACACATATATATATATATATATATATATATATATATATATATATAAGTTAACATGTTTAGATGTTCATAAATAACATATATTATACATCTAACACAAGTATATGAACTAATAGTATGATAAAGTCAGTTTTCTAGTTTTTAGCATTTTTACGTCGCCAAACGGTAAATATTGAACTATAAACTTTGTAAAATTTATTTTTATCTTTTTGTGAAGTTTAAGTCAAGCTAACTGTATATGTTTAAAACAACATATTTTAGGTCAAGTTTCACAAAAATGGTTATAACCATTTTTGTTAGAAAACCCTAATTTTTATAGAAAATGATAGATTTTTAGGTTTTCTTTTTGTAAAACCAAATCTTTGGTATTTATAACTAGTTTCATAACATATGTCCAAAATAACATATTTTGGTTTATATCCCACAAATAAAATAGTGTAATAATTTGGTTATAACCATATTTGCTAGAAAAGTCATATTATGTTCATAAAAACCATAGTTTTTATAGTTTTGTTTTTATGACTTTTTCTCAAGAACATATAGTATGTTTATACCCATTTGTCATAGAATTGAATTTTATGCAACATACCACACATAAATGTCTTTAATACTAGGTAATAACATTCACTACTAGAAAAACAGTCTTTTACGACGCGGAAACCACGACACTCATTGATTTATGTTACGCAAAAGAGAGTGACATTAAAAAAGTGTCATCTCTTCAAAAAATTTAAGGATTTAGGTCACGCATTATTGCGTGCCCTTTAATTAGTGTCTAAACAAAAAAAAAATACGGAGGGCACCTATAATAAAATGTGTGTCGTCTATGGATGTCGTTTTATAAATTTTAATGGAACGCGCGTTCCATCCCTTAATAACCAGGGGAAAAATGAAATCCTAAAAAATTAAAAACCCCGCCTTCCTTTTTTCTCCTTTCCCTCTTGCCCTAATTATCGACGCTCAAATGAAAAGGAACGACTAGACGCAAAGTTGAAATTGGTCGGAGAATACGGTCTACGATGCAAGCGAGAGCTCTGGAGGATGCAATATGCACTCAGCAAAATCCGTAATGTTGCGATAATGCTTCTAACTCCTGAGGAGAAAGATCCACAAAGAATATTCGAAGGCGAAGCTCTCTTGAGGAGGATGAACAGGTATGGTTTGCTGGATGAACGTTCTTGCCCTCACTGTTGAAAACTTCATTGAACGCCGTCTTCAAACCCTCATCTTCATTGAACAGACTATTTATCTTATCAAAAAATCATAGGGATCATTATCTAGGGCCTTTTTCAAGGAGTGCTCTCTGCAACGTTCTCTACCTCGGCTCTCCTCACCTGCAAGCGACCTCAGCTCACCTCTTTCCACCGGAGACCTCAGGCTCACCTCACCTCACCGGAGACTGGAACGAATGCTCAAGTTTCCAAGCCCTAGGTCTGATTAAGGTATGTTTATCATGATCTCGACACACCTCAACAACACCACTACAACTCAATCTCAGTCGTCGACTTACTCTGTTGACCAATGTTCTCTGTATCACCAACTTCTTGCCTTCCCATGGTTCGCTAATCAGATCCGATTCGCCAAAGCTCACGACTCCATGTGAGTTCTTCCCTTTGTGTTGTATCTGAAGAAATTAGAAAAGCTTACGATCGAAGTTCATGAGAATTACTTGATTTACCTGATTGAAATCACTCTCCATAGACAAATGATTTGAGCACAAAAAAAAGTGAATTTAGAAATTTTTTAATAGTTCACTCGTGAACCATGAGAGCAGGTAACCTGTTTGAATAAATGCATATGAGATGTTACTTTTAAAATTTCTGATTGCGAGAGAAAAAAGAAGAAACCTAGAGAGCATGTTGTTAGGTAAAATATGAAAGGTTGAAAACATGTGGCTATGCATGTGAAATAAAAGAATCAAATTCAAACTGAAAGTTGGAAAATAAGTGGTGCATTCAACATGTTCAAACTTGAAGTTGGTAGACTTTAAATTGGTTACAACTCTTTCTGTTTTCACATGGCAAACATTCACCTATATATATGCATGTATGTTTTGCATATTTGGTGTGCAAAAAAACTTGAGAGAACATCAAGTGTAGAGTGTCAAGCCAATTGTAATCTTGTGAGTTTTAATAAAATTCTCTAGTTGCAGCCCGTGGACGTAGGATTTGCACCGAATCCGAACCACGTAAAATCCTTGTGTTCTTCTTGCTTTATTTTCGTGAGTTTGTGTGTGTGTGATAGTGTGTTTCCGCTGCGTGTACCCGGTCCGGTTCCTAACAACTGGTATCAGAGCCAGATTAGCGAGGTTTGGAGGGTACAATCATTTTTTTTATCACGCACGAGTGTACCTGATTTGTATCTTGTTTGTCGTAATGGCTGAAGACAAGGTTGTAATCGAAAAGTTCAACGGTTCTGATTTTAGCTGGTGGAAAATGCAATTAGAAGCATTGCTATGTCAGAAAGACTTGGACATGGTACTCGGAGACAAACCGGAGAAAATGGAAAAAGCTTTTGAAGATGCGTGGAACTCAAAGGACAAGAAAGCCAAGGCGGTTATTACATTGTCGTTGACGAAGAGCGTTGCTTTCAACATCATGAATGAAACCACGGCGCGTGGTATGATGGAGGCTCTGTCAAATATGTATGAGAAACCATCGGCGGCTAACAAGGTGTTCTTGATGAAGGAGTTGTTCACTACAAGGATGAATGAGGAAGGCTCAGTTACGGTTCGCATTAACAATCTAAATTCAATTCTGTCCAGATTATCATCTGTGGGAATTAAATTTGATAACGAGACTCAAGCATCACTGCTACTAGCTTCTCTACCTGATAGCTGGTCCGGAACAGTTACTGCTGTTACGAGTTCCGTGGGGACCAGTGGTATGACTTTTGAAGGGGTTAGAGATTTGGTTCTTGGCGAAGATATCAGACGCAAGAATCAAGGTGGATCTTCTTCTTCTGATTTATTAAATGTCGGAAGAGGTAGAGGGAATAGCAGGAGCAGTGGGAGTTGGGGAAAAAGTTCTTCTAGAACTTTGAAGAATGTGAAATGCTGGAACTGCCAAGAGGTGGGACATGTTAAGAGTCAATGTCCAAAGAAAGAATTAAACATTGCTGGTGCTGAGAGTGTGTCTGAGGATGATGCACTGATACTCAATATGGAAAGTTCTGTGGACTCTTGGGTCATGGATTCAGGGGCTTCGTTTCACGCCATGGACAACGGGGAAACGATGGTGAATCTAAAAAAAGGAGATTTTGGAAAGGTACGATTAGCAAATGACGAGATGCTTCAAGTAACGGGCATGGGAGATATTGATCTAGTTACTTCATTGGGAACTACATGGAGCCTGAAGAATGTCAGGGTTATTCCGGAGCTGAAGAAAAAATTGATTTCTGTTGGTCAGCTGGATAAACAAGGACTGGAAGTAAGGTTTGGTGGTGGTAAATGGATGGTGGTCAATGGTAATTCGGTGATTGCTCAAGGTATGAAGCGTGGGTCATTGTATATGGTTGAGGTACCTGCTGAGGGAAGTATGACCATCCCGATTAAGCAAAACAAAATCTGGTTCGCTAAATCTACTGCTAAGAGAGTTCATTTTGCAAACATGAATTCTGGAGCCAAGGGGATGTTAGCTGAACGAGTCGGAAATTCTAAACCATTCAGGGGATTCTGTGACAGTGGGAGCACGGGGTGTGTTCCGGGTACAGTTACAAAGAGCCGTTGGGTTTTGAAGACTAAGACTGGAAAATTCTCTCTTGTTGGAAGTTTGCAAAGTTTGGAGAGTGTTAGTGGTCCTCGGTGTATCTCTGGATCTGGTGGAGTGTCCAAACCGGTTGAGACAGAGGATGAGTCGGTGGTGGGATTAGCCACGACTGAGTTGGAGCTAGTGGGAGCTTCAACTGGCCCTTCTAGTACTTGAAGATGAGGGGCGGCTGCAATTAGAGAAATGGGACTAAGTTTAGCTTGTTCTTAGGAACTGGAGGCTTGGAAGACTTGGTTGTTTTAAGATTACTGGAGTTGGATGACAGAGACGGACCATGTTGTTCAAACTTTCAAGTGGGAGATTGTTAGGTAAAATATGAAAGGTTGAAAACATGTGGCTATGCATGTGAAATAAAAGAATCAAATTCAAACTGAAAGTTGGAAAATAAGTGGTGCATTCAACATGTTCAAACTTGAAGTTGGTAGACTTTAAATTAGTTACAACTCTTTTTGTTTTCACATGGCAAACATTCACCTATATATATGCATGTATGTTTTGCATATTTGGTGTGCAAAAAAACTTGAGAGAACATCAAGTGTAGAGTGTCAAGCCAATTGTAATCTTGTGAGTTTTAATAAAATTCTCTAGTTGCAGCCCGTGGACGTAGGATTTGCACCGAATCCGAACCACGTAAAATCCTTGTGTTCTTCTTGCTTTATTTTCGTGAGTTTGTGTGTGTGTGATAGTGTGTTTCCGCTGCGTGTACCCGGTCCGGTTCCTAACACATGTAACCTAGTTTCATATGTAATTTCATTAAGTTATTTAGCATACCCAACTAATTGAGGGTTAAATGCGTGTTTTCATTACTGTTAATCTCTTTTTGTTTATGTAAAACATTATCTTTCATTAAGTTAGTTAGTTTCATATGCAATTTCATTAAGTTAATCTCATTACTGTTAATCTCATTAAGTTATTTAGCACACCCAACTAATTAAGTTATTTAGCATACCCAACTAATTGAGGGTTAAGTGGGTTGGTCTCCAAATTGCGGCCTAAGGACCGGGTAATCTATTGTTTCCTACATTTACCCTTTCATCATTTTCGATTTCCTTTTGCATTTTATATGCTTATAAGATAATCTGCTATCAGACAAGATGTATGCCTGTTTCTGTCTGACCTATTAGTTTCCCACTAATACTGATTAGATGAGTAGGGTGACCTGTTATCATGTATGCTTGCCACATAAAGTTGTATTTTGCCATGCCTGAGTGACTTGCACCAACATTTATTAAGAAAAAAGCTTGTAGTGGGTGATTTAGTTTTATTAGTTGGAGTTCACATGGTTATCAAAGTAGTTTGCTTTAGAGATTTGCTGGAGGCTGCTGTTGGTATATGCTAAACCAAGCAGCATATAGTTGTTGCTGTGATAGACAAAGCTCATCATGCTGTTCTTGTAACAATGATAATTTATTGCTAATACAGCTATGCATTTGAAAACAAATGCTATGTTGTGTTGGGTGGTTATTGGTAGTGTATTTCTTTATAGTTTGCTCTGAAATGATGTTTTTTTATTAGCTGCAGATGAAAACAGGATGTGTTGCTCTTGTTCTATGTTTGAATATCAGCGTGGACCCACCCGATGTAATAAATATTTCACCTTGTGCCAGAATGGAGTGCTGGATAGGTATAGTTATGAGTTTATGACATTCACATTCTTCTTCTTGCTATCAACACATCTGTTTCTTCTTCAAGGATGTTAGTTTTGTTTTAGTTATATAGTGCTTCAGATGTTTATATTTAAATGTATTTGATTTTAGATCCATTTTCTATGGCCCCACAAAAAGCTCTTGAAACAATCGGAAAAACATTGAGTTTCTAGTATGAAAGGTGGCAACCCAAGGCCAAATACAAGATTCAGTTAGATCCTACAGTGGAAGAAGTGAAGAAACTCTGTACTACATGTTGCAAATATGCCAAATCTGAAAGGGTTCTTTTCCATTATAATGGTCATAGTGTACCTAAACCAACTGCCAATGGTGAAATTTGGTTTTTTAACAGGGTAATTATATGTTTTTATTTTGCACTATCTTTCTATCTTCATGCCTTGTATTCAATAGTTTCCCTAGACTAATTTCCTCTATTCTTCTTAAATGTTGTAGAGTTATACACAGTATATTCCATTGCCTATCAGCGACCTTGACTCATGGCTCAAGATTCCCTCCATATATGTTTTTGATTGTTCTGCTGCAGGGATGATTGTCAATGCCTTCATAGAGGTATTATTAACTATTTATTTCTTGACAACATTGTTATTATTGTTTGACTAAATGCTTGAATATCATTTATATGTATATAGCTCCAGAATTGGACTCCCTCAAGTTCTTCTTCTTCTTCTTCAGGAACTTCACCAAGAGATTGTATTCTACTTGCAGCATGTGAAGCACATGAAACCCTATGTGGTAATAAACACATATGTGGAAATAAACACAAGAACTTGCTTATGATGTTATAATTCTTGAATCTTGATTATTTTGGTTATGGTTTGACCACGTGTCATTACAGGGATGCATGGGATATGGCTGCTAAAATCTGCCTTTCTCAACTTCCAACATTGTTCGAGGATCCCAATGCAGAATTCCAGGTCTGAGATTAAATTGATTTTTTTCTAGTTAGTTCTTCGGATGCTTTCTTGATAAAATTATTGATTAATTGTTGATGTTGATGTGGCATTAATGTTTTTCAGCCAAGTCCTTTTTTCACTGAGCAATTGACAGTATTTGAGGTGCCACATCTGGAATCATGCATGGATCTCCACTCTTAGATGACTCATCACAACACTCTGATCCTGGGCTCCTGAATGACATCATAACAAATGGTGTCACCAACCACACAACAAATACAAAACCACGCCAGCTGGACAATGCCCTCTACTCCCAATGTGTGTCTGCCATGTGTACATTAGCAAAATATCCATCACAATGCATTGAAAGTTTAGGGAAGCAAGTTCTTTCCATTATAGGGATTGAACAAGTTCCCACAAAGTCTGTAAAACCAAGTGGAAGTGTAAGGTCAGGGGAACAGTCATCAACTGCTAATAGTCTAGCTGGGTTAGCTCGATTATCTTCTTGGTTTGATATGAATGGAGGTCATCTGCCTTTGACTTTTAGAACTCCACCTGTTAGTCCACCTAGACCAAGTTACTTAACAGGAATTGGAATGAGAAGAGTCTGTTCACTAGAGTTCAGACCACACTTAATGGATTCAGGGCTTGCAGATCCTCTTTTAGGCTCACCTGGAGTTCCAGGAGCTTCAGAGAGAAGCTTTTTACCTCAATCAACTATTTACAACTGGAGCTGTAATCATTTCTCAAAGCCTCTTCTTACAGCAACTGGAGCTGCAATGGTGAAATTGAATTTTGATTTATGTATTTTTCTTTTTGTTTTTCATTTTCAGCTGGTAGCAATCTTTATAATCCAATTGCTCGATGGGTTACAAATTTTGAGACTGGTGCTAAAATAGCTTTGCTGCAGCCTTTCTCTCCAATAGTGGTTGCTACAGATGAGGATGAATGCATCAGGTATGCCACCTTTGTTTTCCCTTTGTCGTGTTTGAATTGTTTGGAATTAGTTATGTTATGTCAATGTATGCTTTATCGTCCATTTGATTGATATATATCATATGCTTTATATATGGAAATTCTTGTGTTATGATAAATACCAGGATCATTGATTCCCACACATCCTTTGCACACAATGCAACTGAGTTTACCACTAAGAAAGCATTGTAAATGTTTTAAGTATTGGTAATCTCAAATGGACTGTAACACCCATAAAATTCAAGCCAAATTTAAACTTTTTAATACATTTTAAAACCATTTAGTTATTACAGTTTGTTTTCAAAATGGTTCATACATCAAAGTATCCCCAGAATCAATCATGAAAATATGAGGAGGTGCACGATCACGCCTTCGCCTTCCCACAATCATCAGAAGTGCCTGAAACAAAATCAACAACTGTAAGCCCGAAGCTTAGTGAGTTTCCCCAAAATACCAACGCCATACAAACATAAACATATCATATAACCAATACAGAACATAGCAACATGCATAATGAGCCTTCAGCCTGACTGGACCGCCTCGCAGGCCTTCAGTCTATCTGGACCGCTCTCCGAGCCTTCGGCACGTCTGGACCGCCTTGTAGGGCCTTCAGCCTATCCGGACCGCTCGCCGGGCCTTCTGTCTGACTATCATACCATCCTGGGTCTGTAGTCTATCCGGTCCGCCCTGGGTATGTTGGCCTTCAGCACAAAGCAGGACCGCCTCAACCCAAACCCCCAATCAAACAAACATGTGCACATACATATCATACACTAGCATATATAACAGTCAACCAATCTAACAAAATCAAATAGCATAGCATCATCCTATGCCCAGGATACTGACCTAACCAGGTCACCAACATATGTACAGATAATCATACGGATCTAACAGATCATATAGCATAGCAACATCCTATAACCAGGATACCGACCTAACCAGGTCACTAACATGTATACAGATAATCATACGGATCTAACAGATCACATAACATAGCAACATCCTATAACCAGGATACCGACCTAACCAGGTCACTAACATGTATACAGATAATCATACGGATCTAACAGATCACATAACATAGCCACATCCTATAACCAGGATACCGACCTAACCAGGTCACTAACATGTATACAGATAATCATACGGATCTAACAGATCTTATAGCATAGCAACATCCTATAACCAGGATACAATCATAAAGGGCTGGCCTTGGTGCCGTAGACCCTGTTGATATAGTGAGGAGAACTCACCTGGCACTGCTGAAGTCCCGCAGGTACGCTCCAGCTGCTGATTGACAGATTCCCGAACTTGAAGGGTTTTAGGTAAAACAAATAAACTAGAAAAACAATTCCTAAGTTCACATGCAACCTACTTTGGATCTATGTTTTAACTATTGAACATATAACTTTGAATTGCAAAACAAGAACCCTAGAGGAGAGAGGCTATTTTCGAAAATAGTAAACTAGGGTTTAGGGTTTACATACCTTTCAATTGTTATAGCAAACAATTGATATTCCCTTGATCTTGATCTTGATCTTCTTGGAAGCTTTAGCACCACAAGTGTAATGCCTCTAATGGAATCACACCCAATGACTAGCAAGAAGGAAAGTAGAAGAAGAGAGAGGAGAGAGGGAGTATGCAAAATCTCGGCCTTAGGGTTTCTTCAAAAGAAAGAGTGACCAAAAACATGAACGAGGAGGCTCCTTATATAGCTGAGGGATCTAGGATTTAAGGGAAACCCTAGTTATCCTTTGCTTAGGGCCTAAGCAAACCCAAGGGCCTTATCCAAGCCCCTATGGACGAAATTATTAGGGTTTCCCCTAAAGATTTCGTCCACCCTCTTCCAAGGGGGTTCTAGAGCCTTCCACTCAACTATTAGATAATTGCAAACTAGTCCCTGCACCTTATAATTAATTCTTTTAACCCCAAAATCAATTCTGATTAATTTCTGGCTAACAATTAATTAAACATAATGATTTCTAATTAATATATTAATCCATTAACATATTAATAAATCATTTATATATATATATATATATATATATATATATATATATATATTAATTTATTAATCTTATAAATTAATATCTCTTTTTTCATAATTTCCTTGTCCAGTTGCTAGGTTGAGGGCAACCCAAAAGGACTGTGCTGCTATCAATTCAAGT
Source organism: Lactuca virosa (assembly GCF_052849685.1). NCBI lineage: Eukaryota > Viridiplantae > Streptophyta > Magnoliopsida > Asterales > Asteraceae > Lactuca > Lactuca virosa. The sequence goes on from NC_136431.1 coordinate 77,065,328, forward strand.
ACATACCAATTATAGTTATGGGCTTAGACACCTAATCCAACAGTCTCCCACTTGGATAAGTCTGTAACTATAATTGCTAGTATGCCTTCTAAATTTGACCAGCAAATTGTAGCTTCTAAAAGCTGCTGCCGAACTCTGACCCAGTCAGTTACGTGTCCTAAGATAAGTGATCATATAACCCTTCGTTCTGCTTGATATCCCCAGACAAAAGACATGGAATGTAATCAATCTCTTTGTCCAGAATCTATGTTTCCCGATTCCTGATTTGTGATGATGTAGGACTTCTAATCGAACACATCAATTTAGTCCTGGCTGGGCCCAGCACATAAGTCAACACCAAATTATCGAGGGGCCCACAGATATCGCTTTTCCTGTTAGGGCAAAAGGAACGAATAAACGTTGACTCATATGCTTGTATCTTTTACTCATCAAATTATGCATGACAATACGTTTTATAACACCAAGTTACTGATGCGTTTTCGTATCACCAATGCACAACCGACTTGTAAATTACAACTCATATATCTTCGTTTCAAGATTATAAGATATTATCGTCTCAGTATTACTCGTGATGAATTCCATGAAGTAATACTCTGAGCGTGGGTTTATCCAATACTCAAATCTCAATTTCTGAGTACTCATGAACATTGCAGCAATTCTATTGCCATGTCTATCCTTAGACAATCTGCAATCCAATTCATGACAGTCTTAATTCACTACTTACTTCCAAGAGTACGAGCGACTGTGGAGTTTGAATAATCTCATTATTCAGGAAGTAAAACATGCAAAATATGAAACACAATAATAAACAATTGACAAAAGGTAGTAGCCAAACTTATAAATAATACTTTATTATTTAATCACCAAAAGTCAATTACATTTACTTTGTTACAAGTTTCAAAAACTAATCTAACTACTAAAACTAATATCATCTTTCAGTCCTATGCTCCGAGCATGCTGAATATGCTTAGCCCTACTCAGACCCTTTGTGAGGGGATCTGCTGGGTTATCTTCAGATGACACCCTCTTTACTATAAGATGGCCTTCTTCAACTCTATGTCTAATGAAATGGTACTTTCTGTCGATATGTCTGGTCTTACCATGATCTCTCGGTTCCTTTGTCAAGGCAACCGCTCCTTCATTATCGCAGAAGAGTTCCATAGGCTCCTGGATGGTTGGAACAACTCCGAGATCCCCGATGAAGTTCCTCAACCAAGCTGCTTCTTTCGACGCTTCACTTGCTGCAATGTACTCTGATTCACAAGTAGAATCAGCCACCGTATTTTGCTTGGAACTCTTCCAAGTAACTGCTCCTCCATTCAGTAAAAACACCCAGCCCGACTGAGAACGGAAGTTATCTCTATCCGTCTGAAAGCTGGCATCACTGTAACCATCTACTCTCAAAGTATCACTGCCACCAAGCACAAGGACCCAGTCCTTTGTCCTTCGCAAATACTTGAGTATATTCTTAACTGCTATCCAATGAGCTCTACCTGGGTTTCCCTGATAGCGACTGACCATGCTCAAAGCAAATGCCACATCAGGGCGAGTACATGTCATAGCGTACATGATCGATCCGACAGCGGAAGCATAAGGTACACGACTCATGTCATCTATTTCAACATCTGTACTCGGGCATTGAGTCTTACTCAATTTGGTATTGCTCTGGATAGGTAGCTCTCCCTTCTTGGAATTTTCCATACTAAACCTCTTTAGTACCTTATCCAAGTATGTGCTCTGACTAAGTCCAATTAGTCTCTTCTTTCTATCTCTCAATATTCTAATCCCAAGAATATAGGCAGCTTCTCCAAGGTCTTTCATTGCAAAACACTTTCCAAGCCAAGACTTAACCTCTTTCAAGGTTGGAACGTCGTTACCAATGAGTAATATGTCATCGACATATAACACCAGAAAAGTTACTATACTCCCACTAGCCTTGATATACACACAAAACTCATCTTCACTTCTAGAGAAACCAAACTCTTTGACTTTCTCATGGAAGCAAAGATTCCAACTGCGAGATGCTTGTTTCAATCCATAAATGGATTTCTCAAGCTTGCACACTCTATTGGGGAACTTTGCATCAACAAAACCCTCTGGCTGACTCATGTAAACATCTTCAGCCAACTTCCCATTAAGGAAAGCAGTTTTGACATCCATCTGCCAGATTTCATAATCATGAAAGGCAGCTATGGCGAGCAATATCCTAATAGATTTAATCTTAGCCACTGGCGAAAAAGTCTCATCATAGTCAACCCCTGGGGTTTGAGTAAAACCTTTTGCAACCAGTCGAGCCTTGAATGTATGCACATTCCCATCCATGTCTGTCTTCTTCTTGAAGATCTATTTGCACCCAACTGTCTTGCGACCTGGTGCACTATCAACCAAATTCCAAACTTGGTTGTCATACATGGACTTAATCTCGCTGTCCATTGCCTCTTTCCACTTGGAAGCCTCTGGGCCTGCCATTGCTTCCTTATAAGTGACTGGTTCATCTAAGTTTACCAGTGTTCTGTCACTTATGAATGTGTCACCATCTGAAGTAATATGAAAACCATACAACTCAGGTGGCACACTCACCCTAGTGGATCTTCTAAGAGGTAATGAGTTATCAATTGGTTCAACAGGAACTGTTTCCTCTGGTTGAGTGCTAGTGTCATCTAAGGTTCCTTCATTGGCTGACTCTTGAATTTCTTCAAGGTCAATAGTGCTCCCACTGTCCTCTTTGAATATGAGCTCTCTTTCAAGAAAGACTCCTCTTCGTGCTACAAAGACCACGTTCTCACTAGGCCTGTAGAACAAATATCCAAAAGACTGCTTTGGGTAACCAATGAAAACACATTTCTCACTTCTAGCTGCTAGCTTGTCGTGAGTCTCTCGTCTTACGAAAGCTTCACAACCCCAGACTTTAATATGTGCTAACGAGGGAACTTTCCCTGTCCACATTTCGTGAGGTGTTTTGGCAACCTTCTTTGTAGGGACAAGATTGAGGATGTGGGCGGCTGTCTCTAAGGCATACCCCCAGAAGTGAATAGGAAGCGAAGCCCGACTCATCATAGAACGAACCATGTCTAACAAGGTTCGATTGCGCCTCTCAGCTACACCATTTAACTGTGGTGTCCTAGGAGGAGTCAATTGTGAGACTATCCCACATTCTTTCAGATAGTCGTTAAACTCGATACTAAGATACTCCCCGCCTCTATCGGATCTAAGTAATCTTTCTGCCCAATTGATTTTCGACTTCATGTTTAAACTCTTTGAACTTTTCAAAAGTTTCTGACTTATGCTTGATCAAGTAGATATATCCATATCTGCTATAATCGTCAGTGAAAGTCACATAGAATCGATTAGCATCTCTTGTAGTTGATCTGAAGGGCCCACACACATCTGTGTGTATGAGATCCAACAGACCTTCACCTCTTTCACAAGACCCTGTGAATGATGATTTTGTCATCTTTCCCAAAAGACAAGATTCACACATATCATCTGACTTTAGGTTAAATGATTCCAACACTCCATCCTTTTGGAGTTGGGCTATGCGTTTCTTGTTAATGTGTCCAAGACGACAGTGCCACAAGCATGCCTTGTCTACACTATTAGACAAGTCAATATTAAGTACACTATTTCCTAAGCTATCAACACAAGTCACTGTTTCATACACACCATTACAAGGCAAAGCTTCAAACATAAAAACACCATTCTTATAAACAGAAATTGAACCATTCAAATCATTAAAAGAATATGTAAAACCTTGTCTGAACAATGCATGAAATGAAATAATGTTTCTCGTCATCTCAGACGAATAACAACAATTTATTAAATCTAATCTAACATCATTACTAAGCAGAAGCTGATAAACTCCGATCTTGGTTACTGGTGAAGACTTTCTGTTTCCCATGATCAGGTTTATCCTTCCTCGCTCTATCTCCTCACTTTCCTTTAGACCCTGCAAATCAGAACAGATATGAAAACCACATCCTGTATCAAGGACCCATGAACGAGAAGATAATGAGTTATTAGTAGAAATAGTGAAAATACCTGCCGAAGATGGCTTCACTTTGCCATCCTTGATATCTTGCAGATATTGTGGGCAAGATCTCTTCCAATGCCCCTTTTGGTTGCAGTAAAAGCAAACTGCCTCTTTTGGATCAGAAACATGGGGAGTGGAACCATTGGGCTTAGCCTTTGGGCCATTACTAGATGACCCAGCTTGAGCCTTGCTCTTCCAGTTTTGCTTGGGAGGACCTTTCCTCTTTTTCCCCTTTCCCTGTCCAATAGCCAAAACAGGGGCACTCGTAGGTGTGGAGGGTACACTTTTACCCTTCATCCCTGCCTCAGCTGTCTGCAACAAGTTGTGCAATTGGGCCAAGGTCTGCTCAGTATTGTTCAAATGGTAAGTTAGAATAAACTGACCATAACATTCAGGAAGTGAGTTCAAGACCATGTCAATGGCCAATTCCTCATCAAAGTGAATATTGAGCTTGACCAAACGCTCTATGTAGCGTTGCATTCTTTGCACATGTGAGACAACCGACTCCCCATCTTTCATCTTGCAAGCCATGAGTGACTTGACTACTTCGAACTTTTCTTGACGAGCTCGCTTATGGTACTTTTCCATAAGGTCCTTGTTCATCTCGAAAGGCCAGTAGTCCTCATAGTACCTCTGCAGTTCTGGGGACATAGTTGCCACCATGATGCATGCCACTTTGGTAGCATCATCGTAATGTTTCTTGTAGGCAACAAGATCTTCAGGAGTAGCTTCATTCTCATCAAGCTCTTTGAGCTCCTTTTCAAGAACATATTCTTTGTTCTCGAAACGAAGAGCCATCTTGATGTTGCGCATCCAATCGTTATAGTTTGAGCCATCCATAACGACTTTGGAGCAAATATTGAGCAAAGAGAAGTTTTGGTTGGAGGAGGACGAAGCAGAAGTGTTTCCAGGAGTAGACATCTGAAAAGAAAGAAAGTTTTAGTTAGATTTCAAGATACCTCAATAGAATAACCCAAAGATATAATATCAAGGTTAGGATCCAACTATGAAGATTCACAACTCAGAAATGGGATGCCGAGATCCAAGTGCAAATTTCATAAAGGTAGGTGAATGACGATTCACCAATTCCACCATTAGACGAAACAAACGAAGTGAAATTCCTAATTCTTTTGAGATACATTGAAACTATTCAATGGCATGTTTTAATCTCAGATTATGCTCTTCTATTTGTGACTGGGATGCCGAGGATCACAAACAAGATGTGAATAACCATGCAAATGTGCTTGATAACCTCATTGTCTTTATCATTAACTATTGATGTGCTGGTAAACCACACACGCTCCATCAAAATGACAATTATGAGATACCCATTACTACTCTTTATTAGTGCCTTTTAGTGTGCTGGTTAACCACACACGCTCCACTAACGACTAATAAAGCATAATGTGCAATTTCATGGATTAGCATACTTTTCACATTTTTCCTAAAGTAACTAGAGTTGGGATTTTTGAAAATAATGTTCTAGTACTTTTAATATCATTATACTTTTAATGAGAAGTAGTTGTCCTATCAAATCCGTTCTGCTAACGACCCTCCACTAATCAAGGAAGCGGTGGGTGAGAGTGGACACCCATTCAACTACCATTTTATAGGCAGTTTCCTTATACCCCCCTTATAGATTAGCTTCGTGAATGAGGCATACTAGCGATTTGACTGACCATATTCTTATACATATATAATATTAAACTTTTAATTATAATATGTATATAAGGTGTGTTTTAAAACATTTTAAAACTTCAAGGGTTTATAAATTTCGAAATTTAAGCTATTAAATTTAAATTTAAATAAACCAATTAACTAGATTTAATATTTATCTTTTAATTAACTATTAATCAAATTATTAAATCTTGTAAGGATTATCTAATTAAATTAATCCATTAATTTAATCCTAATCCTTATCCCTCTAAATTTCGAAAAAAAAGGGTAAGGATAATTATCCAATTAATCTAATTAAGTAACAATTATCCAAAAACAAGAAACCCTAGTTATCCTCTAGCATATTTCGAAATTCATAAGGGAGGAGGCTAGGGTTTTCAAAACCCTAACCCTAATTTCGATTAGGGTTCTTTGGAGGCTAGGGTTTTCGAAAACCCTTCAATCCAAAACCCTAATTGCGAAAATTTGGCCTTTAAGGTTTAATGGCTATAAACCCTAATTTGCAATTCAACTATTATAGCAATTCAATTTAAAACAAACAATGGCTCTGATACCACTGAAGGGTTTTAGGTAAAACAAATAAACTAGAAAAACAATTCCTAAGTTCACATGCAACCTACTTTGGATCTATGTTTTAACTATTGAACATATAACTTTGAATTGCAAAACAAGAACCCTAGAGGAGAGAGGCTATTTTCGAAAATAGTAAACTAGGGTTTAGGGTTTACATACCTTTCAATTGTTATAGCAAACAATTGATATTCCCTTGATCTTGATCTTGATCTTCTTGGAAGCTTTAGCACCACAAGTGTAATGCCTCTAATGGAATCACACCCAATGACTAGCAAGAAGGAAAGTAGAAGAAGAGAGAGGAGAGAGGGAGTATGCAAAATCTCGGCCTTAGGGTTTCTTCAAAAGAAAGAGTGACCAAAAACATGAACGAGGAGGCTCCTTATATAGCTGAGGGATCTAGGATTTAAGGGAAACCCTAGTTATCCTTTGCTTAGGGCCTAAGCAAACCCAAGGGCCTTATCCAAGCCCCTATGGACGAAATTATTAGGGTTTCCCCTAAAGATTTCGTCCACCCTCTTCCAAGGGGGTTCTAGAGCCTTCCACTCAACTATTAGATAATTGCAAACTAGTCCCTGCACCTTATAATTAATTCTTTTAACCCCAAAATCAATTCTGATTAATTTCTGGCTAACAATTAATTAAACATAATGATTTCTAATTAATATATTAATCCATTAACATATTAATAAATCATTTATATATATATATATATATATATATATATATATATTAATTTATTAATCTTATAAATTAATATCTCTTTTTTCATAATTTCCTTGTCCAGTTGCTAGGTTGAGGGCAACCCAAAAGGACTGTGCTGCTATCAATTCAAGTACATACCAATTATAGTTATGGGCTTAGACACCTAATCCAACAGAACTGTCAACATCAAACAATACCCAATTAATAATTGGGTTCCAAGCTCAAAGTCCAACTCACACTCCAAAAGCCCAAAGGTCAAGTAATGGGCCAAGGCCCAACATATGGCCCAATCTTCCAAATTGGGCCCAAGTCCTCACATGGGCCTTATCCTAAAGCCCATCGAATTATTTCGGTCCATTAACTTGTTCTTGGATGGTCCATCAATAGTCTAACCACCAAAACCCTATAGGAAGGCCCAACTCAAGGCCCAAGTGAAATTAGGGTTTCACATAAAATGACAACTAGGGTTAAGTGTTTCTCACTTAACCCATTAAGGACTTAATCCATTAAGTCCCTTACTTTACTAAATAAGTCATATGGTGTGATTGGGCTTAATACACAATTCCATTCCAATGGCTCAAATGTGGGTCCCGATAAGTCCAAGCCCATAATCCCAAAATTAGGGTTTCATGGCATTAGGGTTTTCCAAACCCCAATTAGGGTTTCTTACCCAATACTACCCCATTAGTCAATTGGTTGAGCTTCTAGGTCACTTTGGGCCTTATTGGGCCCATTAGGGTTTTATTAGGTCCATTGGGGTCCCTTTGGGCCCACTAGGGTTTCTTTTGGCCCATTAGGGTTTAGTAGTCCCTTGTCCAAACATCCAAACGAGTCACAAACCAAACAAGGTACACCGCCACCCGACACGGCGGCCGGTGGCGGCAGGAGGTGGCAGCCACCACCCTACGGTGGTGGTTAGGGTTTCCTTTCCATTATCCTTTATCGATTACATCATACAACAGAAAACTCAATTAACACACACACACTAAGCTAACACACACACCCTCCATGGCGGTCTTGAGGCGGCAGCCACCATGGCCGGCGGCCATGGTGGTTCTTCCTTGACTTTTCTCCGGCAGCAACAACTCGAGACATCCAAGCTTGCGAGACACGCTGAAACACACACCCACTACACGCACACACGCCCCTATTGCCCGGAAAGTAAACCCAACATCCACTGAGGTGGGTGACGAAGGCGGCAGTACAAGAAAATGGCAGCAGCGGCGGCAACCCTTCAGCTTCTTGGGCGGTGGTGGTCGACACGGAAGAACGGTAGCAACACACACCCGGTATGGAAGGCATGGACACAACCACCCATATGGTGGCATCCGACGGACCAGACGACTGGCACAACGACGGCACAACGGGTTTCATCGACTCTCGGCGGTTCTCCAGCAGCAGCGTCGCAATGGCGACTGTCAACAATAGCGTAGCGGTCGGCGGCGCTTAATGGCGTGGCAGCAGACATCCCCATTTGATCGGAATAGTGAACGAAATGAAGGTGGTGGCAGCCGACTTCACGCATGGCGGCTGGAGGACTTCCGTTGATGGCGGCCGGGGCAATAGTAGAGACAGACGTCCGCCGACGAGGCAGAAAACGGTGACGGTGGCTAAGGATAGTTCTTATGGTGGTGGAGCTCGGTTAGGCAGTAGTGGCCGGAAGATGAAGAATGAGAAGTGGCGGTTACATCATTCTATTAGGGTTAGGGTTGGACGAGCATTCAAACAGTTTAAATACCCAGCTCCATGCAACTTATGGAGAAAATGACAAAACTGGTCCCTCTCATTCCATTCTCTTCATCCCACGTCCAATAATTACCATTTATACCCTGGCTCCTTAAAATCCTTACATATTAGATCCTAATGATACCAAACACTCCCTGACTTATAAGAATCTTTACAAATCAAGTCCCGAACCTACACTTTAACCCCCGGAGGTTCAATTCTTGCCATTTGGTTTCCCGAGACCAACACCCCTACTAATTATTATTTAATTTCTGAGCCCTAATAATATAAAATAATAATAATAATTACTTCCCGGGGCTCCTGATTTATTATTTAATTACTCTCTTCAAAATGAGATGTTACAATTCTCCCCCACTTAAATTTGATTTCGTTCTCGAAATCGTTTTATCTTATTCCTTACACGCCAAACAACTTGCACTACAATCCCGAGCATAACCCTAGCCTTTCCACGACAACCGCAACCAACCCTCGCAGTGTTCTAAAACCTGAAAATAAACGAATCCCTTTCAATATGATCACATTCACTCAGTCCGTAATATGAAGTCTCGAGATGGTATGGCTCCCTGACAGACTGCCCACATTGGGTCATTGTCGAATACATTGCACTTAACTCCCAACTGGCTACTCAACTTCTGATAACCTGAGGTTCCCACTAGAAAACAAAATCACAAATCCACACTGCCAACTATGATCCTTTAGTTCCCGAACCACATTCATATACTAACCGGCTCGTAAGCACAAATACTCATACCTGGCCCAAACAGCCTCGGGCTGGAATACCAGGCATGCCTACGACGGGTCCAGTCATCCCTAGGATTGAATACCCTCGTATCACACACATGTTTGGTCCAATTAACCATCGGGTTGGAATACCAAACATGTCAGGTCCACTCAATTGTAGGGTCCGGTCATCCTCACAATGGAATACCCTAGATTGGAATACCACTATATATATAACTCGGTCTAACCCATATCTAGAAATCCAAGGACCTATCCTTGCATCTCATCCAAAATCCTTTGATTCATCACAACCGAGTAACACACATCTGAAATACCGGGTTCTGGCCCGGTCGCGAAGCTAAAGGACTCCCACATAGTTGCCTCACACGACCTCCGAACGAAATCCTTCCCTGGAACTAGTTGCCACTAGTTATCATGCCACTGCGGCTCTAACAACCTCCTGATCCAACCGATCGGATGCATGCGTCAAATCCCTCGTTACCAAATCTACGGTTAAAAAGGAATTGCTACATGACTAATGGTAGCCTTACATCACAAGAAATCTTAAGCAATCTATTGCTTCCTTGACCTCATAACTGTAGTGACGTTCCTACACTCTTATCACTAGCTTAACCAGGTCTAATCCGGTTCCCAGAACCTGAACGACTGAACATTCTAATCCCAAGCCTTCCTAGAACTGATGGATACCCATTCAGATCTACTCCCGGTCACCTAACTGGAGTATTACCTGATCCAAACAGATTAATCCCATGAGACACTCCGAACTGATGAGATCATCAAGATCCACTGTACTCTAACCGATTTCTAATAACAACTTCCGATCAACCCAAAATATACCGGAGTCTTCAGCCTACTCCAGCTACACGTTCAATACTTGGGAACAGACATACTGATTGATATAGCATAGCAACATATTCAATACCCGTACATACATCTACAAACACATACAGAGTCTTCAGCATGACTGGACCGCCTCACTAGGCCTTCAGTCATCTGGACCACTCTAAACTATTGAACATCTCCTTGGAACACCCCCTGGTGATCTTTCCCGTGCAGACTGTTCTCACCCACTTAGGGTTCCAAACTCCTAATCCATTTCGTGGACTCTAACCCCGGCCTAACCCTAGGCCTCATGTCGATCGTCCATCCCCTCGGAAATCCGTGGTCTGTTCCCTGACCTGCGTGTCTACCGCATATGCTAATAACCCGCACACCTGTGTTGAATGTACTGCCGAGTCCTGGCAGCTATCAAAACCCTCAACCTATCAATCCAAAACCTTCAGAGTCGAGCACACCCTCGGCCGAATACTCAAACTGAACACAATTCATGACTAGAACTCCAACCTGGTTTCCCGACTTCTGCTATCAATCACCAGGAAAACGTGATACACATGCTCAAGAGTTTTACCGAACTCCCAATTCACACAACCCACAAACCAAACAGCCACTTAGGATGTCTTTCTTCATGACAATGATGCGAAACTTATCCTATTTCCAAAACCAATCCTGCCTCTATATCACAGGACAATTCTCCCCCACTTAGATTCGACTAAGTTTTCACAATACATGAAAATTGGAGAATTTCGAATCTTTCTCACTACCAACGATCGATCCAAATACAACCAACTCTTACCAATTAGTGCTCCATTACCAGCCAATCCCTAGTGATCACACACTTCTAATAACTAGCTGAACACTTTCTGAATCCCAGGGACACCAACAGTCCCCAATGCTCGAATGATCCCACTCCCAAGTCTTAAAGTCCAAAGATAGATACTCCAACTAATGTCTCAACAACGAGCTACTTCCCTTGGTGCTTTCCTCCGCCAATCAATAACGCTTACTAAAACCACTGAATCATGACAATACTGAATAACCATCATGTGGGACCCTGTCCGCAGACCTCCCATATAATACCCTTCTTCCCAAGGTGCTCCAACAAATCTCCCGCTCTCGGCTCTAGAAATCATATCATTTAGGGCCTCGCACCCTGACTCACTCACCAGCTCAATCATCCACAGCTGAACTGCAGTAGCTGAAACAACCTTTGCCCTGAACCAGGCTACAACCACTCCCAAGACATAGTCTACAATCCCGAAAGTGCAATAGATCGCACAATCAGTCCTTATTGTCCGATACAAGAGATCCAAGGCGAAATGGACCTCCAAAATACTTATGCCACCTCGACCCACCTGCGCTTACCCACGCTAAACCATTGTCGCCAATCCCGACGACCAACTAACCCCGAGTTAGAATACAACTTGATCCTGGGGTTACAAGCCTACTTAATCCTTCGAGCTCGTAAACTGAAAGGGCACATTCCTTGCCCTACACCCATAAAATTCAAGCCAAATTTAAACTTTTTAATACATTTTAAAACCATTTAGTTATTACAGTTTGTTTTCAAAATGGTTCATACATCAGAGTATCCCCAGAATCAATCATGAAAATATGAGGAGGTGCACGATCACGCCTTCGCCTTCCCGCAATCATCAGAAGTGCCTGAAACAAAATCAACAACTGTAAGCCCGAAGCTTAGTGAGTTTCCCCAAAATACCAACGCCATACAAACATAACCATATCATATAACCAATACAGAAATGAGCAACATGAATAATGAGCCTTCAGCCTGACTGGACCGCCTCGCATGCCTTCAGTCTATCTGGACCGCTCTCCGAGCCTTCGGCACGTCTGGACCGCCTCGTAGGGCCTTCAGCCTATCCGGACCGCTCGCCGGGCCTTCGGTCTGACTATCATACCATCCTGGGTCTGTAGTCTATCCGGTCCGCCCTGGGTATGTTGGCCTTCAGCACAAAGCAGGACCGCCTCAACCCAAACCCCCAATCAAACAAACATGTGCACATACATATCATACGCTAGCATATATAACAGTCAACCAATCTAACAAAATCAAATAGCATAGCATCATCCTATGCCCAGGATACTGACCTAACCAGGTCACCAACATATGTACAGATAATCATACGGATCTAACATATCACATAGCATAGCAACATCCTATAACCAGGATACCGACCTAACCAGGTCACTAACATGTATACAGATAATCATACGGATCTAACAGATCACATAGCATAGCAACATCCTATAACCAGGATACCGACCTAACCAGGTCACTAACATGTATACAGATAATCATACGGATCTAACAGATCACATAGCATAGCAACATCCTATAACCAGGATACCGACCTAACCAGGTCACTAACATGTATACAGATAATCATACGGATCTAACAGATCTTATAGCATAGCAACATCCTATAACCAGGATACAATCATAAAGGGCCGACCTTGGTGCCGTAGACCCTGTTGATATAGTGAGGAGAACTCACCTGGCACTGCTGAAGTCCCGCAGGTACGCTCCAGCTGCTGATTGACAGATTCCCGAACTGTCAACATCAAACAATACCCAATTAATAATTGGGTTCCAAGCTCAAAGTCCAACTCACACTCCAAAAGCCCAAAGGTCAAGTAATGGGCCAAGGCCCAACATATGGCCCAATCTTCCAAATTGGGCCCAAGTCCTCACATGGGCCTTACGTAACCAGGTCACTAACATGTATACAGATAATCATACGGATCTAACAGATCTTATAGCATAGCAACATCCTATAACCAGGATACAATCATAAAGGGCCGGCCTTGGTGCCGTAGACCCTGTTGATATAGTGAGGAGAACTCACCTGGCACTGCTGAAGTCCCGCAGGTACGCTCCAGCTGCTGATTGACAGATTCCCGAACTATCAACATCAAACAATACCCAATTAATAATTGGGTTCCAAGCTCAAAGTCCAACTTACACTCCAAAAGCCCAAAGGTCAAGTAATGGGCCAAGGCCCAACATATGGCCCAATCTTCCAAATTGGGCCCAAGTCCTCACATGAGCCTTATCCTAAAGCCCATCTAATTACTTCGGTCCATTAACTTGTTCTTGGATGGTCCATCAATAGTCTAACCACCAAAACCCTATAGGAAGGCCCAACTCAAGGCCCTAGTGAAATTAGGGTTTCACATAAAATGACAACTAGGGTTAAGTGTTTCTCACTTAACCCATTAAGGAGTTAATCCATTAAGTCCCTTTACTAAATAAGTCATATGGTGTGATTGGGTGTAGCACCTGGTTCTTGGTACGTATTCTTTTATTTAAATCTTTGAGTATTTTGCGTTCTGGCCGTGGACTCGGCGAGTCAAAGGCTCGACTCGCCGAGTAGAAGCGGGAAGGGGCACGGGGTTTAAGTTGTGGACTCGCCGAGTCGGGTCCCGGACTCGGCGAGTAGCCGCTGTCTGGACAAAAACCCTAATCCAGGGGCTTGCACCCTATTTAAATACTCTAACTCGGCCTCCCTTGTCCCTAACACTTCCAGAAGAGCTGTAGAGCGAAACCCTAGCCCCCATATTGTTCTTGTGAGTGATTTTGGCATTGTGAAGGAAGTTTGGAGCTTAGAAGAAGAATGAGAAGGTTGAAGAGTGCAAGGAGGGGAAGTAGATCCGAAATCTACACTCTGGGAAGCTTCCATTCAGGTAGAAAAGTTCCTACCTTGATCACTAGTTCATTAGATTCCCTTTTTGTCCCAAATTTGTGGTTTTCAAGCCCTAAAACCTCAAACTCCATGTGTTTATGCTCCATGTTCTGAAAGGACTTCAGATCTGGACCTTATGGACATCTTAGAAGTGTAAAGTCTCTGTGGTTGAAGTGATTGAGGTCCCTATTGAGTGTTTGACCTCATAAAGAGCTTGGATTTTCCTTTTGGAGCTCATAGGGCCATGCATGCACGTAAAGTTTGCAACTTTACGTGATAAGCATGCCCTAGGAGCTTAGATCTATGGTTTGGAACCGTTGCATGCCTAAGAATTGGTCTGTTTGGAAGGAGGGTTGAAGGGACTCGGCGAGTGCCAAAGTGCACTCGGCGAGTTCTATGAAGATGGTCTTAGACTCGACGAGTTGGATGAACCACTCGGCGAGTCCTATGAAGATTGCCTGGGACTCGACGAGTTGTTCTTCCAACTCGGCGAGTCATATGAACAGTTACTGAGTTAAGAGGGGTTTAAGTGTAGAAGGTCCAACCCTTCGTAACTGCTCGCGGAATTAGCAATTTATCGAGTAGCAAAAGTCCCAGAAACCCAAATCCTCAAGATGGATGCTCTGGTGAGGATTTGGAAGCGAGTAGGAGATCTGCTCGTAGGGACTCGATGAGTTGTTCTCGGACTCGGCGAGTCGGATCGCGAGCCGGTCTAATCGTCCCAAGTAGTGAGTTAGGGTGACTCAGTGAGTAGGAAAAAGGGACTTGATGAGTTAGTACGGGAATAGTGGGAGAGGGACTCGGCGAGTCTGTGCCAGGACTCGGCGATACCAGTCAACTGGAAGTTGACTTTGACCAAGGAGTTGACCTTGGACCAGGGGCAGGTCAGTCATTTGACCTAAGGGTATTTATGAGTAACTAATCGATGTTTATGGATTTATAGCCGGAGGATTACCGGTGCAGCAGTCATACGTCTAGCGAGCAGACTTCCAGCAGCTACTTTTCGAGGTGAGTTACCTTCCAGTAGCGGTGGGTCTACGGCCACAATGCCGGCCCACCAGTAGGAGTTGTATGTTGGATGATTGTCTTTGTGATATCATCTAGGTTTGCTACTACCTGATATGTTATGTGCTAGTATGATATGATGTTATATGCTAGTAGCAGTAGGGGAGATAGTCCCAAGGATTTCCGGTCGATAGGGCCGAAAGGGGTAGTCATACCCAGTCATGTTAGACAGATTATGGTTATGTGATATATGTTATGTGGTAGTAGTAGAGGGGTGAAATAGTCCCCAGTATCCGGTCGAAAGGACCGAAGGGGAGGCCAACACCCATATATGCTAGGCAGTATCCGGTCGAAAGGACCGAAGGGGAGGCCAGCACCCAGATATGCTGGGCAGTATCCGGTCGAAAGGACCGAAGGGGTAGGTTGGGCACCCAGATATGCCTGACAGTATCTGTATGTTATGTGATTGTATGGTATGTGGTACGATGGGGGAACTCACTAAGCTTCGTGCTTACAGTTTACAGTTTTGTTTTAGGTACCTCTTCAGGGAAGGGGAAGGAGCTGGCGCGGTAGCGGCACATCATACACACACACATTGGTTTTCCGCACTATGAGATGTTCTGGGATTGTACTCTGACATTATTATTATTATTATTTTATGATTTGGTTTCAGACATAAGATATATTTTATGAGATGATATGATCGGATGATGTTTTACTACAAATGTTTTGCAAACCATTTATTTTAAACGAAATTTTTGGGCGTAAAAATTGGGTCGTTACAAGTTGGTATAAGAGCCCTGGTTTGAGGGATTCGGACACACCTTCGGGGTGTCTGGACTCAAATCGAGGGATTAAAAGAGTTTTATAAATAAATGATTTTCTAAAGGCTAAGTAAAAGAGTTTCGATAAAGAACAAAGTGTGTGATGTGCGCGACCGGCCGAGCTCAAGTAAGTTTTCCCCAAAGTACCCATATAAGTTTATGTTATAATTATCAGTTTCAGTTTCAGTAGAATAACATGCTAGAATAGGACTAAGGATCTAGGAATAATGCCTTATGTGCCTGCTTTAAGTGTTCCAGCTTCATGAGAATTGCATGCTAGTACTAAGTAGACAGTAGTAGGGTAGCCTGTTTAGGTTATGCCCGATAGTATGAGCTTAGCATTGTATGCTAGTACAGATCAGTCAGTATGATAGCCAGAGTAGTATATACTTGATTATGTGTACTCAATGCCCGAATGCTGCTTGCTATGTGCTTTTAGGAGTTCTAGTTGTCTTTCACTAACTAGTAAACAAATATGTTAAGTTACATATTGCAAGGACTAAATAATTTCAGAAGGTTGGGTCTAGCCCTATTTCGCAGCTCTTGTTTGAGTCCAACCGTTGTAGGGTGGGACCTCTCATTCGAAGAATTATCTAGTTTGAGTAATATGTAATAGTATTCGCGAGCTAGTTAGGGGAAGGAAGCAGGGACTTCTTATGCAGCTGATGGCAGAGAGTGGGATGACGATTACCTAGGGCAAGCCTAGGACGAGAGTAGCATGAGATCAGCAGTAGTAGTAGAAGGGACTTGGTGGAGTCGAGGCGGTTCTTGAGGAAAGTACGGATAGATGTGGAAGGTAGTATGGGCCCGTACTACTGAAAGCAGAGGATCCGTACTTGAATTGAGAAAGGTTGAGGCGAGACCAGGAACCTTGCAGTAGATGTAATCCCTCTAAGGTGTGTCAGTACCACTAACAGTTGTCGTTATGTATTGCAGAATGGTGGTACAACGTTCGAGGCCAGCAGTTGGCAGTTCGGGAGAGGGATCGGGTTCGGGTTCAGGTTCCGAACCAGTGGATGAGAGGCTACGCGAGTTTATCGCGTCAGAGATCACCAGAGGCATCCTTGAGTCGACCCCCATCATCTTCGGGTCGATCAAGGAAGGGATAGTTGAGCTGATGGAGGACCGCCTCAGGGCGTTCAGGAGTGACATGGCATCTGGCCAGTCAGGATCTCGCACACTGTCCTTTAAGGACTTCAGGGGCAGTGGTGCGCCAGATTTCCATGGGGCGAAGGACCCCATTGCTGCCAGACGATGGATTGCAGACATTGAGTCTGCACAGCTGACCAGCTTCTGCCCTGAGGGGTCGAAGGTACGATTTACAGCAGGATGTCTGAGGGACCGGGCTAGGGATTGGTGGGAGTCGGTTGGTGACTCTCTGGGAGCCTCGGCTGTTGAGGCTATGACATGGTCAGACTTTGTGACACGGTTCAGAGCGGTGTTCGCACTTGCAGTGGAGCTCCAGCAGTTAGCCAGGGAGTTCTTGGATATGAGGCAGACCACGGAGACTGTGGCGGAGATCACCGCCAAGTTCTGGGAGAGGGCGTTACTGGTGCCCCAGTATGCGGGCGACGAGGACATGAGGAGGACCCGCTATCATGATATGCTACGAGCTGACATTCGTGAGCATGTTAGCTTTTCAGCTTGTCCTACTCTGGATTCCATGATTGCCAGGGCAAGGGAGAGGGAGATTGATCTGGAGCATATCCGGAAGAGGAAGGCAGAAGAGGGGCAGGTTACGGGGGCTTCGGGGAAGAAGCCCAAGGGATCAGATGCTGGGCCGAAAGGCCAACAGAGCCGAGGCCGCTGTAGGAAATGCGGCAAGGCGCATGAGGGGGCATGTAGAGTGGGATCGCCGGGCTGCTACAAGTGCGGCAAGATGGGGCACTTCAGCAGGGATTATACCACCCCTGCACCTGTGTTACAGACGTCAGAGTTGCTGTGTTTCCACTGCAACCAGAGGGGCCACAAGAAGGCCAATTGCCCCCAGTTGACAGCAGCAGCGCCAGTGAGGGCGCCAGCTCCAGCGACCCTGCGGATTACCGATGGCCGGCAGGGCAAGGCAGAGGCTCCAGTGGTGAGGAGTCGGGCATTTCAGCTGACTACCGAGGAGGCATGTGCTGCACCCGATGTGGTGACGAGTATGATTCTTTCCCACTGATTTATTTTTATGGTGTCTATGTTATTGATATGTGCTCGGTTTAGGATCGTTCCATGTGAACGACATCCCGGTTCAGGTTTTGTTTGATTCGGGCGCTACTTGATCATTCGTCTCTCTTGCGCTTAGCAAGAAGTTTCCTGCGTCTTCGGGCATGTTGGACTGCCCTCTAGAGGTCGAGATTGCGGACGACCGGTCAGTGCGAGCATCTGAGGTCTTCCGAGATTGTGTGCTGAGGTTATTTGAGGAGCGCTACTTGGTAGACTTGGTTCCCATTCCATTGCGTGGGAACAAGGTGATTATAGGCATGGATTGACTCAGCCCTAATGGGGCAGTGATCGACTGCGCGCAACAGTTGGTGCGGATCAGGACCGCAAGTGGGGGAGAGCTGGTGATTCAGGGCGAGAGGCCACAGCGAGGACCAGCTATATGTTCAGCAGCGAGAGCTAGGCGTTACTTCCAGCAGGGTTGCACAGGTTATGTCGCGTATGTTATGGATACCCAGGAGACGGGTAGGGCGACGGTAGGCGATGTGCCCGTAGTATGAGAGTTCGCGGATGTATTCCCCGAGGAGTTGCCAGGGATACCTCCGGAGCGACAGGTGGAGTTCAGGATTGACCTAGTTCCTGGTGCAGCTCCGATAGCCAAGGCACCATATCGGTTGGCTCCTCCCGAGATGCAGGAGTTGTCTACGCAGCTGCAGGAGCTGTTAGACAAGGGTTTCATTCGACCGAGCAGTTCACCCTGGGGAGCCCCGATTCTGTTCGTAAAGAAGAAGGACGGGTCGCATCGGATGTGTATAGATTATCGGGAGCTGAACAAGGTAACGGTGAAGAACCGCTACCCACTCCCGAGGATTGATGACCTCTTTGACCAGCTACAGGGAGGATCTTGGTTCTCCAAGATTGATTTGCGTTCAGGGTATCACCAGATGAGGGTCAGAGAGGAGGATGTGCAGAAGACTGCGTTTCGGACGCGTTACGGCCACTATGAGTTTGTGGTGATGCCTTTCGGGCTCACCAATGCTCCTGCCGCGTTCATGGACCTCATGAGCCGCGTATGTAGACCGATGTTAGACCGGTCTGTGATAGTGTTTATCGACGATATCTTGGTTTACTCCAAGACGCGAGAGCAGCATGAGGAGCATCTGCGGGAGGTTCTGGAGACTTTGAGGAGGGAGAACTTGTATGCTAAGTTCTCAAAGTGTGAGTTCTGGTTGCGCGAGGTGCAGTTTCTTGGGCACCTTGTCAACCAGAACGGGATTTCGGTAGATCCGGCCAAAGTGGAGGCCGTGATGAGTTGGGAGGTTCTGAGGTCTCCATCTGAGATTCAGAGCTTTCTAGGATTGGCAGGCTACTATCGGAGATTCATTCAGGACTTCTCCAAGATAGCAGTTCCGCTCACCCGACTGACTAAGAAGTCGGTAGTGTATCGCTGGGGGCCTGAGCAGCAGGCCGCGTCGAGGCACTGAGACAGAGATTGTGCGAGGCGCCAATCTTAGCCCTGCAAGAGGGCATGGAGGATTTTGTGGTGTACTGCGATGCATCCATCGCAGGTTTGGGCGCGGTATTGATGCAGAGAGGGCATGTCATCGCCTATGCGTCGAGGCAGCTGAAGCCTCACGAGGCGAATTACCCGACGCATGATTTGGAGTTGGGGGCTGTTGTATTCGCCCTCAAAATTTGGCGTCATTACCTCTATGGGGTTCGTTGTACGATTTACACGGACCACAAGAGTTTGAGGTATCTCATGGATCAGCCAAATCTGAATATGAGACAGCGTCGGTGGCTTGATGTGGTAAAGGATTATGATTGTGAGATCCTTTACCATCCGGGGAAGGCCAATGTCGTGGCCGATGCGCTTAGCCGCAAGGCAGCGCCGATCAGGGATATCTGTCTGAGGATGACAGTGGTGACTCCGCTTCTGGAACGGATCCGGGAGGCTCAGCAGGAGGCTATGAAGGAGGAACATCGGAAGAGTGAGCGGATTGTGGGACAGGTTTCCTCTTTCGACTATGATAACCGAGGGTTATTGACTCTTCACCGTAGGGTGTGGGTCCCTTATCATGGAGGCGTGCACCAGGTCCTGATGGAGGAGGCGCACACATCCCGGTTCTCCATTCATCCCAGGGCGACGAAGATGTATAGGGATCTTCGTCTGGACTATTGGTGGCCCTGCATGAAGCGGGACGTAGCATGGTACGTGGAGCGGTGCTTGACCTGCAGGAAGGTCAAGGCCGAGCATCAGAGACCACATGACAAGATGCAGCCGTTGGATATTCCGCTGTGGAAATGGGAAGACATCACGATGGATTTTATCACCAAGCTTCCCAGGACCGCGCGGGGAATGGATTCAATCTGGGTCATTGTCGACCGATTGACCAAGAGCGCCCACTTTATCCCGATTCAGGAGATCATCTCGGCCGAGAAATTGGCCGATATCTATATCAGGGAGGTGGTGGCGCGGCACGGAGTGCCAGTTTCAGTGATTTCAGACAGAGATGTGCGGTTTACTTCCAGGTTTTGGAAGAAATTTCATGACGAGCTGGGTACTCGTCTGCATTTTAGCACCGCTTTTCACCCGCAGATGGATGGCCAGAGCGAGCGGACCATCCAGACTCTGGAGGATATGCTGCGGGCATGTGTTTTAGATTTCGGAGGTAGTTGGGATACCTACCTCCCGTTGGGATACCTACCTCCCGTTGGGATACCTACCTCCCGTTGCAGGACCCCGATATGTTGGGGTGAGGTTGGCCAGAGAGTCATGGGGAGCACCGAAGTAGTGCTCAAGACGACAGAGAAGATTCAGCAGGTCCGGAGCAGGCTTCAGACTGCTCAGAGTCGGCAGAAAAGTTATGCCGATAAGCGTCGGTCAGCCCTGGAATTCCAGGTCGGGGATATGGTCCTCCTGAAGGTGTCGCCATGGAAGGGCGTCATCCGATTCAGGAAGCGAGGCAAGTTAGGCCCCAGATACATTGGACCCTTCAGGGTGGTAGCCCGGGTGGGCAAGGTGGCGTACCGGTTGGATATGCCAGCCGAGCTCAGTCAGATCCACAACACTTTCCACGTCTCCCAGCTGCGGAAGTGCATGGTGGACGACTCAGCAATGGTACCCTTGGAGGACATTCAGGTTGATGACAGCCTAAATTACATCGAGTGGCCTGTGACGATCCTCGACCGGAAGTCGAAGGATCTGAGTAACAAGAGGGTTGAGCTGGTAAAGGTGCAATGGCAGCACCGGAAGGGCTCGGAATGGACATGGGAGCCGATGGATGAGATGATGGAGCATTACCCCGAGCTGTTTCAGGAGCAAGCAGCAGACTTCGAGGACGAAGTCTAAAATAAGTGGGGGAGATTTGTAGCACCTGGTTCTTGGCACGTATTCTTTTATTTAAATCTTTGAGTATTTTGCATTCTGGCCTTGGACTCGGCGAGTCAAAGGCTCGACTCGCCGAGTAGAAGCGGGAAGGGGCACGGGGTTTAAGTTGTGGACTCGCCGAGTTGGGTCCCGGACTCGGCGAGTAGCCGCTATCTGGACAAAAGCCCTAATCCAGGGGCTTGCACCCAATTTAAACACTCTAACTCGGCCTTCCTTGTCCCTAACACTTCCAGAAGAGCTGTAGAGCGAAACCCTAGCCCACATATTGTTCTTGTGAGTGATTTTGGCATTGTGAAGGAAGTTTAGAGCTTAGAAGAAGAAGGAGAAGGTTGAAGAGTGCAAGGAGGGGAAGTAGATCCGAAATCTACACTGTGGGAAGCTTCCATTCAGGTAGAAAAGTTCCTACCTTGATCACTAGTTCATTAGATTCCCTTTTTGTCCCAAATTTGTGGTTTTCAAGCCCTAAAACCTCAAACTCCATGTGTTTATGCTCCATGTTCTGAAAGGACTTCAGATCTGGACCTTATGGACATCTTAGAAGTGTAAAGTCTCTGTGGTTGAAGTGATTGAGGTCCCTATTGAGTGTTTGACCTCATAAAGAGCTTGGATTTGCCTTTTGGAGCTCATAGGGCCATGCATGCACGTAAAGTTTGCAACTTTACGTGATAAGCATGCCCTAGGAGCTTAGATCTATGGTTTGGAACCGTTGCATGCCTAAGAATTGGTCTGTTTGGAAGGAGGGTTGAAGGGACTCGGCGAGTGCCAAAGTGCACTCGGCGAGTTCTATGAAGATGGTCTTAGACTCGACGAGTTGGATGAACCACTCGGCGAGTCCTATGAAGATTGCCTGGGACTCGACGAGTTGTTCTTCCAACTCGGCGAGTCATATGAACAGTTACTGAGTTAAGAGGGGTTTAAGTGTAGAAGGTCCAACCCTTCGTAACTGCTCGCGGAATTAGCAATTTATCGAGTAGCAAAAGTCCCAGAAACCCAAATCCTCAAGATGGATGCTCTGGTGAGGATTTGGAAGCGAGTAGGAGATCTGCTCGTAGGGACTCGGCGAGTTGTTCTCGGACTCGGTGAGTCGGATCGCGAGCCGGTCTAATCGTCCCAAGTAGTGAGTTAGGGTGACTCAGTGAGTAGGAAAAAGGGACTTGATGAGTTAGTATGGGAATAGTGGGAGAGGGACTCGGCGAGTCTGTGCCAGGACTCGGCGAGTCCAGTCAACTGGAAGTTGACTTTGACCAAGGAGTTGACCTTAGACCAGGGGCAGGTCAGTCATTTGACCTAAGGGTATTTATGAGTAACTAATCGATGTTTATGGATTTATAGCCGGAGGATTACCGGTGCAACAGTCAGACGTCTAGCGAGCAGACTTCCAGCAGCTACTTTTCGAGGTGAGTTACCTTCCAGTAGCGGTGGGTCTACGGCCACAATGCCGGCCCACCAGTAGGAGTTGTATGTTGGATGATTGTCTTTGTGATATCATCTAGGTTTGCTACTACCTGATATGTTATGTGCTAGTATGATATGATGTTATATGCTAGTAGCAGTAGGGGAGATAGTCCAAAGGATTTCCGGTCGATAGGGCCGAAAGGGGTAGTCATACCCAGTCATGTTAGACAGATTATGGTTATGTGATATATGTTATGTGGTAGTAGTAGAGGGGTGAAATAGTCCCCAGTATCCGGTCGAAAGGACCGAAGGGGAGGCCAACACCCATATATGCTAGGCAGTATCCGGTCGAAAGGACCGAAGGGGAGGCCAGCACCCAGATATGCTGGGCAGTATCCGGTCGAAAGGACCGAAGGGGTAGGTCGGGCACCCAGATATGCCTGACAGTATCTGTATGTTATGTGATTGTATGGTATGTGGTACGATGGGGGAACTCACTAAGCTTCGTGCTTACAGTTTACAGTTTTGTTTCAGGTACCTCTTCAGCGAAGGGGAAGGAGCTGGCGCGGTAGCGGCACATCATACACACACACATTGGTTTTCCGCACTATGAGATGTTCTGGGATTGTACTATGACATTATTATTATTATTTTATGATTTGGTTTCAGACATAAGATATATTTTATGAGATGATATGATCGGATGATGTTTTACTACAAATGTTTTGCAAACCATTTATTTTAAATGAAATTTTTGGGCGTAAAAATTGGGTCGTTACAAGTTGGTATCAAAGCCCTGGTTTGAGGGATTCGGACACACCTTCGGGGTGTCTGGACTCAAATCGAGGGATTAAAAGAGTTTTATAAATAAATGATTTTCTAAAGGCTAAGTAAAAGAGTTTCGAGAAAGAACAAAGTGTGTGATGTGCGCGACCGGCCGAGCTCAAGTAAGTTTTCCCCAAAGTACCCGTACAAGTTTATGTTATAATTATCAGTTTCAGTTTCAGTAGAACAACATGCTAGAATAGGACTAAGGATCTAGGAATAATGCCTTATGTGCCTGCTTTAAGTGTTCCAGCTTCATGAGAATTGCATGCTAGTACTAAGTAGACAGTAGTAGGGTAGCCTGTTTAGGTTATGCCCGATAGTATGAGCTTAGCATTGTATGCTAGTACAGATCAGTCAGTATGATAGCCAGAGTAGTATATACTTGATTATGTGTACTCAATGCCCGAATGCTGCTTGCTATGTGCTTTTAGGAGTTCTAGTTGTCTTTCACTAAATAGTAAACGAATATGTTAAGTTACATATTGCAAGGACTAAATAATTTCAGAAGGTTGGGTCTAGCCCTATTTCGCAGCTCTTGTTTGAGTCCAACCGTTATAGGGTGGGACCTCTCATTCGAAGAATTATCTAGTTTGAGTAATATGTAATAGTATTCGCGAGCTAGTTAGGGGAAGGAAGCAGGGACTTCTTATGCAGCTGATGGCAGAGAGTGGGATGGCGATTACCTAGGGCAAGCCTAGGACGAGAGTA
Organism: Lactuca virosa; assembly: GCF_052849685.1. NCBI lineage: Eukaryota > Viridiplantae > Streptophyta > Magnoliopsida > Asterales > Asteraceae > Lactuca > Lactuca virosa. The sequence goes on from NC_136431.1 coordinate 77,089,637, forward strand.
GCATGAGATCAGCAGTAGTAGTAGAAGGGACTTGGTGGAGTCAAGGCTGTTCTTGAGGAAACTACGGATAGATGTGGAAGGTAGTATGGGCCCGTACTACTGAAAGCAGAGGATCCGTACTTGAATTGAGAAAGGTTGAGGCGAGACCAGGAACCTTGCAGTAGATGTAATCCCTCTAAGGTGTGTCAGTACCACTAACAGTTGTCGTTATGTATTGCAGAATGGTGGTACTACGTTCGAGGCCAGCAGTTGGCAGTTCGGGAGAGGGATCGGGTTCGGGTTCAGGTTCCGAACCAGTGGATGAGAGGCTACGCGAGTTGGCTCAGCCCTAATGGGGCAGCCCTAATGGGGCAGTGATCGACTGTGCGCAGCAGTTGGTGCGGATCAGGACCGCAAGTGGGGGAGAGCTGGTGATTCAGGGCGAGAGGCCACAGCGAGGACCAGCTATATGTTCAGCAGCGAGAGCTAGGCGTTACCTCCAGCAGGGTTGCACAGGTTATGTCGCGTATGTTATGGATACCCAGGAGACGGGTAGGGCGACGGTGGGCGATGTGCCCGTAGTACGAGAGTTCGCGGATGTATTCCCCGAGGAGTTGCCAGGGATACCTCCGGAGCGACAGGTGGAGTTCAGGATCGACCTAGTTCCTGGTGCAGCTCCGATAGCCAAGGCACCATATCGGTTGGCTCCTGCCGAGATGCAGGAGTTGTCTACGCAGCTGCAGGAGCTGTTAGACAAGGGTTTCATTCAACCGAGCAGTTCACCCTGGGGATCCCCGATTCTGTTCGTAAAGAAGAAGGACGGGTCGCATCGGATGTGTATAGATTATCGGGAATTAATACACAATTCCATTCCAATGGCTCAAATGTGGGTCCCAATAAGTCCAAGCCCATAATCCCAAAATTAGGGTTTCATGGCATTAGGGTTTTCAAAACCCCAATTAGGGTTTCTTACCCAATACTAGCCCATTAGTCAATTGGTTGAGCTTCTACGTCACGTTGGGCCTTATTGGGCCCATTAGGGTTTTATTAGGTCCATTGGGGTCCCTTTGGGCCCACTAGGGTTTCTTTTGGCCCATTAGGGTTTAGTAGTCCCTTGTCCAAACATCCAAACGAGTCACAAACCAAACAAGGTACACCGCCACCCGACACGGCGGCCGGTGGCGGCAGGAGGTGGCAGCCACCACCCTACGCTGGTGGTTAGGGTTTCCTTTCCATTATCCTTTATCGATTACATCATACAACAGAAAACTCAATTAACACACACACTAAGCTAACACACACACCCTCCATGGCGGTCTTGAGGCGGCAGCCACCATGGTCGGCGGCCATGGTGGTTCTTCCTTGACTTTTCTCCGGCAGCAACAACCCGAGACATCCAAGCTTGCGAGACATGCTGAAACACACACCCACTACACGCACACACGCCCCTATTGCCCGGAAAGTAAACCCAACATCCACTGAGGTGGGTGGCGAAGGCGGCAGTACAAGAAAATGACAGCAGCGACGGCAACCCTTCAGCTGCTTGGGCGGTGGTGGTCGACATGGAAGAACAGTAGCAACACACACCCGATATTCAAGGCATGGACACAATCACCCATATGGTGGCATCCGACGGACCAGACGACTGGCACAACGGGTTTCATCGACTCTTGGCGGTTCTCCAGCAACAGCGTCGCAATGGCAACTGTCAACAATAGCGTAGCGGTCGGCGATGCTTAATGGCGAGGCAGCAGACGTCACCATTTGATCGGAATAGCGAACGAAATGGAGGTGGTGGCAGCCGACTTCACGCATGGCGGCTGGAGGACTTCCGTTGATGGCGGCCGGGGCAAAATAGGATGTTACATGGACACCAGGTCTCCATGAACCGATTCATAGAAGCAGTCAACCAGCATGGAAGAGCAAATAGTAAGTGTATTCGTAAAATTTTTGTTTATGAAACATAAGAAATGAAATAAAAAAGAAGCTTATTGAGTTTTTCTTCTATATTTTGTTAGAGGCTACTCCAAAACCAGTTTTGAAGCTAATGGGAATTCAAGGGCTTACTCTATTCCACTTAAAGAGTCATCTCCAGTTAAGTTTTGATTTAAGGGTTTATGTCACATTTGATTTAAGGGTTTATGTCACATTTGATATTTTACCAATTAAGTTTTTATGTAGGGAGTAGAAAAAGGGGAACTTTTCTCCTTCAAAATTACCCATAGTAAGTTTTTAAGTACTTTTAATCAATATTTTAAGTCCATAAAGTCAACATACTGACCACACTTGTTGTATCTGAATCAGGTTCTAGCTGAAGAAGCATCTGAAGGACTTTCAATTTTTTGATAAACTGAAATTAGCTCATTACTAAATAATCTTCAGTTTCCTCTTATTTAATCAGTGCATATTATAACTTTATAAGTTGCTTGTATATGAGGATCTCATCTTTTGGTAATATTTACATAATCCCAGGTCGATTCCTTAAAGAACAAGCAACATTTATAGTTTCTGATTATGTGAAAGTAACAGCTTCTCAGTCAATAGCTACAATTTCAAACTTCAATGCACCTGGTGTCCCTATTGCTGATTTGGAGTTTCTTGACCTTTGCATTGGTGAACAAGATTGTAACGCCCCGATTCCCGAGTATCAATTTATGGTTATAAATTTTCATGGTTTCAAGGTCTACTCGACGAGTTGGTGGCCTGACTCGTCGAGTAGCAGCGGGGTGGTCCGCGAGTTTAAGTGACCTACTCGCCGAGTCCAAGAAGGGACTCGACGAGTAGGAGCTGGCAGATGAAACCCTAAATTTCGGGGATTTGCACCCTATTTAAGGGCCACTTATTCCCCTTAGCCTCACTTACTACCTCCCTTGAGTTCAGAAACCCTAATTGTGGTTGCTCTCTATAATTGTGTACTCCTTAGCTTGGAAGAGGGATCCTTGGCGTAAAAAGCTTGGAGTTCAAGAAGCTTGGAGCAAGGGGCTGTTGTAGATCCGGATTCTCTTCTGTCTTGGCATCATTCTGGAGGTAGCAAGTTGTTACCTTGGCTATCTCTTAGTTAGATCTCTTCATTTATGGGTTGGGATTTTAGGGTTTTGTAGTGGTTCTCCGATTTGGGTCGAGATCTGAGTTTGCAACCTCAGATTTGGACTCCGTTATCCCCTCTTTATCATAAAGTTCCAGTCTTTATTGAGCTATGGCTTTTCCCTTACCCTAAGCCACTCCTTTAGCTTGTTTTGGGCCATTATCATCATCTTGCATGCACGTAAAGTTTGCAACTTTACGTGATAAACATGCCCGAAGAGCTTAGATCTGCAGTATGGAGGCTTTGCATGACTTAAAAAGCATCTGTATGGATGAAGGATTGAAGGGACTCGGTGAGTCGCAAGGTCGACTTGGCGAGTCATATGAAGATGGTCATGAACTTGACGAGTTGGATGAACAACTCGGCAAGTCCGATGAAGATTGCCTTGGGCTCGGCGAGTGAGTCGACGACTCGGCGAGTCGGCTAGGGTTTTCCCAACCTTTTTACACATATGAACCCGACGAGTTGTAAAGGGGAAACTCGACGAGTTGGCCAAGGAGTTTGCGGCTACCGACATTAGGAACTCGACGAGTCACTCAGTGACTCGGCGAGTTAGCGAGTTATGCAAGGAACTCGGCGAGTGGCTAGTTGTACTCGACGAGTTGAGGTCAACATGGACTGTTGACTTTGACAGTTGACTTTGACTTTGACCAAGGGTTGACTATGGGACTTCTGGGGCATTTTGGGAAATTGGAAATTTACAAGCATGGTTCTATGGTACATTCAGGTGGTGGAGTTGTACCGGCAATCCAAGAGCTTGGGTTTATCTTCAGTGCGACATTTGCGAGGTGAGTTGTCCTCACTATATCAACAGGGTCTAAGGCACCAATGCCGACCCTTTTCGGATTTGTATCCGGGTTTATTACACGTTATGCTTTATGATATATATCCTGGTTATAGGGTGGTTGCTATGTTAGAGATCGGTTAGATCAGTATCCTGGTTATAGGATGGTTGTTATGTTAGAGATCAGTTAGATTAGTATCATGGTTATATGATGGTTTCTATATTCGTGATCGGTTAGATCGGTATCCTGGTTATAGGATGGTTGCCATGATTAGTGATCTGTTAGATCTGCATGTTTACTTGTTTATATGTATGTGCACATGTTTGTTGGTTTGGGGAAAGGGTTGAGGCAGGTCCTGCTGTGTGCAGTAGGCCAAGACACCCTGGACGGACCGGGTAGACTGCAGGCCCGGGCCGGGCAAATCTAGTCAGGCCGAAGGCCCAACGAGCGGTTCGGATAGGCTGAAGGCCCCGAGGAGGGCGGTCCAGACGTGTGGAGGGCTCGGAGAGCGGTCCAGATAGACTGAGGACCGGGAGTCGGTCCAGTCAGACTGATGGCTCATTATGCATGCTGTATCTGTTTGCTTATATGTTTATATGAGATGGTTATATCTGTATGGCATTGGTATTTTGGGGGTAACTCACTAAGCCTTCGAGCTTGCATTTATCGATTATTGTTTCAGGTACGGCGGACGACCGCGGGAAGGCGAATGCGTGATCATACCGCTCCTCACATCATATGATTTGGTTCTGGGATACTCTGACAATATACTACTTTGAAAACAAGTTTTGTAATAATCATGTGTTTTGAAAGGTTTTAAAAAGTTTTAAATTGGCTAAAAAATTTTGGATGTCACAAAGATTATTGTGTAGGATTTCCGTGTTGTTCTTGATCAAGAGTTGGGATTGATATTGAAGCTAAGAGATATGATGATTGGTTGGATATATGAAGGGTTTTAGAGCTTCTTCAGACAGCTTAATGACGAGTTACTGAAACAAGAAGGTGCCCCTTTATAGCAATGTAGTATTAGGTTATATAGTTAGGGAAAACCTCTTAATAACAATGTACAATCAGATCCCTTTAATATCAATGTATTACAATTTTTTGACATGATGTTATTAGATGAAATTGATTGTTTTGGTATATATGTGTTTCTATATTTTTGTATTATGCGTAAAAGAGTATCGTAAAGGCACGTCGTATATGCATATCGTAAATGGTTGCTGAAGTTTATGACATGCAAATGCGTGTCATCTTCATTTATGACAGGGGATTTAATGATACGCAATGCGTGTCCTAAAGGCGCATCGTAAGGTTACGAAACGCAAATGTGTGTCGTCTTCCTTTATGCCAGGGCCTTCCTTGATACGCATTGTGTGTCGTAAATGAGCGTCGTAAATAGACGACGCGCAAAAACGTGTCGTCTCTCGTTATGACAGGGCCTTCCTTGACACGCATTTGCGCGTCGTCTGAGTGTTTTACGACACACATTTCGCGTCGTAAAAGGTTGTTTTTCTAGTAGTGATTATTTCATGTAGATAACACTTTTACACAACATGAAGATAAAGCATGTATAACAACTTGTATTAGTATACAAGTTTACTTGTATCCCCCCCTAAAACTTGGATAAAAACGAAAGTGAGGGGTATGAACTCACCTTGAGTGTGTTTCTTGGTGGATAAATAGGTGAAGATAAAAGATTTCAACCTAATAACACTTGAAGACACTTGAAGGTCGAAATATCCTATGGATATTAACACATATTAATGTGTGTAATTGTAACAAAACTAGTATATATATATATATATATATATATGTATATATATATATATATATATATATATATATATATATATATATATATATATATATATATATATATATATAATCACTAGATTAGTAAGGAAAAACTTACCAAAAGACCAAGAACCAACTTATGGAGATTAATCTTGAGAGAAATGACTTGTTCTTGAAGAAGAGATGAAGAAAATGAAGAAGATGGAGTGAAGGGAAGAGGTTTCGGCCGAAATGAAAGGGGAGAGAGGGAGGGTGAGGGGGTGGGGTGGGTATGGGGGGAGAGTGTACGGTATGGCATCTTGAATAAAAAATTCAAGTTTGACTTTTTTTTTTATTAAAATACCAATTCTTTATAAAAGGTGTAATCACCATATAAGACAAATGTTGTCTTTGTAGTGTATATATAAAAAAATGAGTAATTTTTATAAGAGTTTGTGATTTTTATAAAAAGTGTGGTAAAAATGATGTATAATTACTTAATTTGAATCATCTAAATTCAAATTATTATAAAAATTATTGTTATAAAAAATAATAACACATTACACGAAAGTTAGGATGATTCCTAATTCTTTTCGTTATAGTTTGAGTGTTTAAGTCGGGTATAAAATATGTCGTATTTGGTGACGAATTCACCAAAAATCTGAATATGTAACCTTTGTTATGAAATTGTCATGTAGTATACGGTTTATGAACTCAACTACATTGTGTTATGAATATTATTTATACCTAGATAATATATAATTGAATTATTGAATTTTACGTTACCAACCCTAATTAGGGTTTATATTCAATAATTGGTAAAAAGAGAGGTACTTTGAATTATAACTTGCCAATAGTACATTAGTAACATTAGGGAATATCACATTTCTCCTAAAATTCTAATACAAGTTAAGTTGACCTGGTTGACTTTGTTTGACCAAAATTGACGGTTGTCACAATACATGTGAGTTCTCATTTCTTGCATGAGCATGTGTGGTTGTTCATGTCCACCACACATTGGTCCATCCATAGACATGTGAATTGATACTTGTCATTCCCACAAAAAACACCCTTACAATGTGTTGCATCTCTTTTGTTTTTTTTTCCAATACCAGTGTAACATTTGGAGTCAAAGGTCCAACTGCCTTATCAATTTCTTTCTGCACAGTTATAATCCTTAACATCAAGTATACTCTAATGAATTCAAGACAGCTGATGATTGGTTGGTCACAACCCTCTTTTAGTTGATTGTTAATGGTCTCACATAGGTTATTCAAAAGACCATCACAATGAGCCATACCTGCATAATAATTTACAAAGTCATAAAACCAATTTAATCTATATTATGCAAAAAATAACGACTAACCTTTAAAGTGAGACCTAGTCCAATGCTGATATGGAATAACTTTTGTAACATCCCAAAAACCATAAATAAAAATTTCATTTTTAATTCAACCAAACCATCAAACATTCATGTCAAACCATCATAAGTGTGTCAATATGAAATAATTATCAGAGTACGAATCCAAAAATCATAAAAGCCATACACGGGTAGATGCAATACAATCAGGTAGGGCCCTTCCCCTTTGAACTTGAAGTACCTGAAACATAAACTTAAACCGTAAGCACAAAGATTAGTGAGTTCCCCAAAATACCACATACCATACAAGTAATGGGCCCCACCCAATGAGTATAACGTGCCTTACACTAACTCGCATAACGGGCCCCACCCAATGAGTATAACGGGCCTCGCCCTAACTCGCATAACGGGCCCAACCAACATACAAAACATGCATGTATCACACAGACAACTAGCATCAAACAACATAATCTAGTGGGTCGACATTGGCGCCTTCGACCCACGTGTATAATGAAGAGACTCACCTCTCAGAGGATAATCAAATGTTGCTGCTCTCACTGCTGATTAAAACAAGTGCTACACTATACCTAGATAGTCATACATGATAAACTCTTAGTCTACCTTCCAAAGCTAGGGGTTAGCCAAAAGTCAACCCAAATCAAAGTCAAAGTCAAACACAGTTGACCTCCATGTTGTGGCCAACCTTCTAAACTAGTAGATCCTTCTAAACCGTGGATAACCTATTTATATGCCTCATGGTTTTAGTATATAAAGTCGAGTAAGAGAGAGATGCTCATATGTAACAATTGAGAATTTTCCGTCATTGATTGTTACTAAGAGTTAGGATCAACTCATAATGACAAAAACTTCCCATGTTGAAGGACAATATGGAAAGTTGAGTCGAAAATAAAGTAATCGAAAAGTTAAAATGGTTAGTGTATTTGGAAAATACGCGACTTAATCATCCCAAAAATATAAACGTTGCGAAAATCTAACTCTGATTGGAAGAGTTATGATTTTATGACGAATAGAAACCAACCACGTTAATAACACTATTGACATCAAAAATAGCAAAAAGAGAACGGTTGAGTTTCGGCTAACACTGCAAAAAAGAAATTTGTAGTAAAGCATGAGATAAGAATTGGGGAAGGAAGAAGGGAAAAAATGGATGTCGTATGAAGGAGATACGATTTTTATAAAATATAAAAATGTGGGTTAAAAATGAATATAATTATCAAATGCATATATATACGATAAAAACTATATATATATATATATATATATATATATATATATATATATATATATATATATATATATATATCATTTGATGATATATACCCGGGAGAGGTATATAAAAAGATAGTGTGATGTGTGTATATATATATATATATATATATATATATATATATATATATATAGGGGTAATTATGATACAAGCCTAGGTTTGTTATGATACAGATAAAGATTAAAAGTTAAAAGATAAAAGCCTAGGTTTGTTGCGTTAGTGAGTTGGTTATTCATCCAAAAGCCTTGATTAAATATAACATATCCCCAATACCTACAATTGTTAATCTTGCGAGAGCATGACAACCTCGCCTGCGATTGCTAGCTACAATCCCGGTAGGATACCTTCCATATAAGTTATTATTCGACGTCCGATGAAGCGTCGTGATTGGGGGTACATTTACGGTCATAGCGTCGATTATAGGGGCTCATGTTAATACATTAAAAATTGTATTATAGCTTAGATTACCATTAGGGACGCCTGATATGGTCATTAAAATACGATAGGATCGTTAGAAATCCTTAAAAAATAGATAATCCTAATTAAAATACGTTATGATCATTAGATATGCTGAAAAGATAGTAATTTAAGATTAATAAAAGATACCCTAAAAGATAGAAGGCTAGGTAAATAAATAAGAAATGTTTTCACAAAAGAAAAGTATTATTTCAAAGAATTCAAAAATAAAAACTCGTGCACTCATCAACATTATGTTGATTTTCAAAATGCATGTATTCTCAGGATAATAGGATTGGTGCTCTTTATACCATCACACTGCTCGGTGTTCCCGCCACAGGATGGACAGGGGGTGTGACAAAGATGGTATCAGAGCATAGGTTTGGCTATAGCAAATTAATATTTCCTTAGGAATAGCAACTTAGTATTTTTTTTAGGAATTACGACTATAGCTTAGGTCAAATACTCCGATTGGGTTGTCCTCAAACCTATAACTAAAAATTTTATACCATAAAAATTTCCTACTAATAGATTATGTATTGGAAAGGTGACTAGATTTGAACTGTCGCATTGGGTTGCTAGATTGCAGAACAACTATATGCCAAAATGGTTCTGCCCACCGACTTTTCCTACATGCCCAATCCATACATATTCTAGAAGTATAAAACAAATAATAAACCGCCAATCACAAATAAACATATACGGAAAACGCAACACATAAAGATAAATATCCAGGAAATCCAGTGTGTAAAAGTTGAGTGACTCCTAAGCATAACATGATCAACTATGTTTAATCTTGACTTAACCAATACATCATCTGAATTGGGATAGAAAAATGAAACATAAAAACCATAAATATATAAATACAATCCGAAACCAAATAAAATATGTCAGAATACATCATAAAGTATCAAAATACAAAATAAAACCCACAAATCTACTCCTCACTATCATCCGACTCCGTCTCGGTCTCCTCGTCATCATCATCGTCGTCATCGTCATCGGTGTCTCCATGATGCATGCCTGAAGGACCGGAACCATCGTAACCAGTGCTGCGTTGCTGAGAAGGGGGTGGTACAACGAGATCCAAACTACGAAAGGGTGGATGATCCATCCCCAAATGCCGCATCACCTCGAGAAGTGAAGCCATCATCCAACGACGCTCCTCCTGTGCAGCGGTAAGTCCCCGCATCACATTTCCAAGAGTAGGATCCGGACGATCAGGCTCCGCGTGCCTAGGTCTCTGACGCCTCACAAAGGCAGAATCAAGAATGACCTCTGACTCCACCTATCGAATCGGCTCGATGATGTCATCCACCGGTACCCGCCATGGCTGAACCGTCTCCCTAGTCAGCACATGCATCTTCCCTGAGAGTTGTAGTACCCAACTCTCAGAATGATATGGGGACCATCCCCCTAGTATTAACCCCATAGGATGGGGCTAACCTAGTAACCCAGTGACCCCCACAAATCTTGCTCGAGGATGTGGTACCTAGAGCCATACAAGACAGGTAAAGAGCAAGGGCGAAAGGAAGGTGAAGACGAACCTCCGTCTGAGTGAGGCACCACATATAGAAAAGGTCGCTAGAAGGAACCTTGTTACACTCCTGTCTGTGACAAATGGTGGATGCGACCAGTCGGTGAAGCAACCGATAGATAGGAGAATGGAAGGCGCTCTCCTTGGCCGACCGGGAGACATAGGTCCTCCGAGCGTGGGCCCAAACCTACATAAAGTCATACTCCTGCGAAGGAGTAGTGATACAGCTGTCCAAAAATGCATAAAAATGAGGGCTCTGAGTCTCCTCAGCATTGGAAATCCCTAGACGCCTCCCCAGCTCAATGAGGCTGCAGGTGCGGGATACGCCTCCCAGGCGAAAAGAAAACACTGAATGATCGACCCAGAGCCTCGAATCCTTGTCGAAGCTGACTGTCGAAAAGAACTCCCAAAAGAGCTCCTGGTAGATCACCTCCTTAATCACGATAACCCGCCTCCACCCGTGGCAAACAAAAAGCTCGAGACCGCTATCATCCCGAAGTGATCGGGTGAGGAATGGTGCTAGCTGAGCAGACAAGCGAGTGCTATCCGACACATTCCCAGAAAGAGCCTAAGGAATGCTGACCTTCTTGGACAGAAGGGCAATGAGGCGAGAAATGAAAGTACTCCGATAAGGAAGATCATCGAGGAACTATAAGAAAGGATGCGTTGGCCAGTTAGGAGGTAGCTGACCCGCAACCTGACGACCCCGTCTCGACATATCTGCCGCAAAATAAGGCAACGAAACAGCTAGAATTAAGTTAGGATAACTTAAAATGCATAGGGGATTTAAGTAGGGAAGACGCCCCAGATGTGCGTTGCATGTGAGTGCACGCGACGCAAACGCATCTGTGCGGCGTGCCCCAAGAACACGAAGAACAACAGGCACAAAAACCTGCTGTTTCGTCCAATTTTCAACCTAAAAATCATTTAGGGATGTTCGGATACTTCTCTAGAACACATATAGCCTTCACATTTCATCCAAAACAACACCAAATTCCGATTTTTAGTTCAAAATATTCAAAAATTTAAAAAAATTCAAAAGGAGAATCAATAGATGAATTAAACCCAAAATTGAGTACATAGGAAGTAAAATCGGTAGTATAGGGCACTATATTACTCCTCAATTTCACAAAATAAAACAGAAATCATCAAAAGATAAAATCCTTTAAAAACCCTAAAAATTCGAAATTTAGCCCATAATTTAGGTTAGGATTTAGCATAGAGGTTACATAGTAGTAGAGTGATCGAATGGAGTGAAGAAATCGACGAAAAGCAGTAGGCACGCCAAGTGTTCGTCCTGCGTGTGGGCCCCGATAATGGCAAAGCAGATAAAGACAGAAGGAATGTTCGAATCAACTTTAATGTTGATCTGTTGTCTGTGCGCGACGCGCAGATCATATGCCTAACGTGCACACACAAGATTTTTTTTACAATTTTGACCATACTAATACCCTAAAATAACCAAGGCCTTTAGGAGTCAAAATTTATGACAAGGAAGATGGAACTTCCTTGGGATGATCAGTAAGTTGCTAGGAAAGCGACGATAAGTTGCTAGGAAACAACGACAGCATGCTATGATCAGTAAGTTGTTAGGGAAACAACAATAAGTTTCTAGGAAAGCAACGAAAACATGCTATGATCAGTAAGTTGTTAGGGAAACAACAGTAAGTTGATAGGGAAGCAACAACAACATGCTATAATCGGTAAGTTGCTAGGAAAGCAACAGTAAGTTGCTAGGGAAGCAACAATAGCATGCTATTATCAAAAGGTTGTAAGGAAGGCAACCAAAAGATGTGATATCAACAATAAAATCCAAAAATCCCAATTAGAAAATAATAATAAAAGCAATAAGAAGAAGGTTGCTAAGAGAGCAACTATAAGTACCCTACAAATAGGAAATATGATTGACCCTTTAGGAAAAACCCAATAATCCTCTTATCTGTTGTTTCAGGAAAACAACCATGCTATGCTAACCCTACTTAACCCAACCGCCATCCAAACCATGATTCAACATCAAGTCTCTGATGCATTAGGGAATCTCAGAGTTGACCATGGAGAATAAAGCAGCAAGGAAAGTAGTCAAGCCTACCAGGATTTTCTTTGTAGTAAGCCAGGATCCTTCTATTGAGATGAAGGAGTAAATGGCCTAATCCACTGGATCAAAGGAATAAATATTAGGTGTAATAAGGAGGTTAGGGTAAAATTTTCAACTTGCACTCTCATGGGGAAGGTCCTCATCTGGTGGAGTATCCAGGCAAAGGCCTTAGGAGTAGATGTAGCCTATGCAATCTCTTGGGAAGAGTTGAAAAGGAAAATGATAAGAGAATTCTATTCTACAAGAGATTTGGCACGTGTAGAACATGAATTCAGTCAGTTAAAGACTAGGAAGTCCAGTCTAGCTTTCTATACCATACACTTTGAGGACCTAGCCATGGTATGCTTAGAAATGATTGGCTCGGAGAGCAAGAAAATCAGTACATATCTCCACGGACTAACACCTCATGCCAGGAAGCAGATACAAGCATACAAGCCCCACACCTTCGAGGAAAGTAAGCAGCTAGCGTTCCACTTTAGGGAAACCAAAGTCCTAGATGGAATGATTAAGGCCAAGGAATTTGGAAGAAAATGGGGAAAATCAACTAGGAAGGACCAAGCCGACCCTTGTACATGAGAAAGGAGGAAAGGAAGCCTCCAACGGTTGTTCCCCAAAATACTTGGGAAGATTTTCCTTGTGCGGTAAGTGTGGACTGCACCATCTTGGTAGCTGTGAATATTTCAAGTGCAAGGAGTGCAGAAAAGTAGGACATATTGCAGATGCCTGCAAGAGGCAACAAATCCTGTAAATGAATACTAGAAAATAATAAGAATATATATATATACATATATATATATATATATATATATATATATATGACGATTTATATATATCTTATAATTATGAGATCATAAATATAGTTATCAAATACACACACACACACACACACACACACACACATATATATATATATATATATATATATATATATATATATATATATATATATATATATATCAAGGTTGTAAAAATCGGTCGGCGGTAGCTCGACGGTTAACTGGGGTCAAGCGATTAATCGGTTTGGCGGGGATTAATCGGAGGATTAATCGGGGAACCATAAATTACTAATAAAACTATTTTAAAACTTAACATATCCTAAGAAAAAATAGTATTTGAAAATTTAAAATTTTTAAATTTTGAAATTTTGAAATATTTGGTATAATATTTGAAAATTTGAATATTTAAAATTTTAAAATTTTGAAGTTTTGTAAATGTTGGTGTAATATTTGAAAATTTAAAAATTTGAAAATCTTCCCGCCTAGGCCGAGTTTGACCGATATTGACCAATTTCCGCCAAACACCCTTAATCGTATTCGGTTGCAGACCGCCTAGCGCCTAGGCGCCGCCTAGGCCGATATTTACAACACTGATATATATATATATATATATATATATATATATATATATATATATATATATATATATATATATAGAAATCATTTGATGATATATACTTGGAAGAGGTATAAACATAGATATTGTGATGTATATATATATATATATATATATATATATGGTAATTATGATAAAGATAAAAGATTAAAAGATAAAATATAAAAGCCTAGGGTTAATGTGTTAGTAAGTTAGTTAGGCGCCATTTGTTTTTTCGAAGCGAAAATGTTTGAAGTCTGCGGACCACCTCTACAATCCTCCGTAGCAGAAGAGGGGGACCAAACGGCTGCAACATGTAATAAAAAGTCTGTTTGTTTTTTAACCTCTGCTAACTGCTGCAATAAGTTAAAGTAAGGTGTGAAGAGGTTTGAAGCAGATGGTCAAGTGTTGTGCCACGCAACACATGTACAACAATTTTTAAGTCAGAAGTCTTCTGAAAAACAAACAACTGCGAAGGGCCAAGTGTTGCGCGTGTGCTGCGCGGCGCAACAATAAGTGGTCAGAAGTGGTTTTTTAGAAAAAACAAACAACACCTTATTTATCCAAAAGCCTTGATTAAATTCGGCATATCCTCAATACCTATAATCGTTAATCTTGCGAGAGCTAGGAAGTTATGTATAGATCTATACGGGCCATGACAACCCCACCTGTGATTGCTAGCTAAAAATCCCGACAGCATACCTTCCATATAAGTTACTATTCGACGTCCGATGAAGCGTCGTGATTAGGGGTACATTTACGGTCGTAGCGTCGATTATAGGGGCTCACGTTAGTACATTAAAAATTGCCTTAGAGCTTAGATTACCATTAGGGACGCCTGATATGGTAATTAAAATATGTTAGGATCGTTAAAAATCCTTAAAAAAATAGTAAATTAGGGTTAACGAAAGATAATCCTAATTAAAATACGTTAGGATCGTTAGATATCCTGAAAAGATAGTAATTTCAGATTAATAAAAGATACCCTAAAAGATAGAAAGCTAGGTAAATAAATAAGAAATGTTTTCACAAAAGAAAAGTATTATTAAAAGAATTCAAAAATAAAAACTCGTGCACTCACCAACATTATGTTGATTTTCCAAATGTATGTATTCTCAGGATAATATGATCGATGCTCTTTCTACCGTCGCACTGCTCGATGTTTCCGCCACAGACTGGGCAGGGGGTGTGACATCATATGATGCACGTTGTACTCACTCATTTTCTCTTTATACACTTGTAGATTTCCTAACTTGTTCTTGATTTGCTTTATTTTCTAGATTACTGATATTAGGATTGAGAGTAGAGATAGATGAGAGTTTGGGCGTGTTCGGCAAAATTAGCTGGTAGCGAGTAGCTTGTAGCTTGTAGCGTTTTGTTAAACTTTACATGAAGTAGCATTTAGATTTGAAGCGATTTGTTTAAACTAAACACTAGAAACTTGTAGTACCAAACAAGACTTTCTGTTCATAACGGAGCGTTTTTCAAACGCTAGATACTAGAAGATCTCAAACGATCCCTTCCGAACACGCCATTTGTAGTGAGGTTTTATGTAATTTAACACTGAAAAATGTAGTGAGGATTTTTCGTGTAATTTTGTATTGATTATGTTCTCCTTTAGAGAGAACATCTTTGTGTTCTTGTTCTCCTTTAGAGAACTCTTCTTATAAGAATGATTTCTTGATATAAAGTTGTTATAGTGATTCGAATTACTTTTAACTATTTTACAATTACTAGATTATGACCCGCGTTTAACGCAGAGGAACGCATAAATAAAATACAAATTTATATAGACATTGCAGAATAATTATAAAAAAGCAGGGTTATTGGTATTATTGAAATGTGTAGAAAAATACACTGAAATAGATAAATGTATATATTCGTTGAATGACCTCTTTATAGACAATATTTTTTGTTTTATTAGTTGAAGGACCTTCCTCGTCACATATGAGTACCTTCAAACATTTTTTACTTGTGACACGGTAAACAACTACATATAGCCGATCATGCATGAAAATGGGTCTACGCAAGTATAATCCAACATTTGACAATGTACTTTCAAAATACATTGTTATTTTATGGTTATATTGCGAAATAGAACTGTTTATTTCAAAAAATAGCAACTTATTTATGTTTCTTCAAAATGAACCACATAAAAGCCTCCACGATATTAAATATAAAGAAAATCTAACCAATAAATATAAAAATAATTATGTTAGTTCGATTTAGATATTGCCCGTGACTCATTGAAAATGTCAAAAGATAGAATTGGCACACAACATACTTGTTATTATGAGATTGATTAAACAATTTAAACACATGTGGATGTATTTTTTATTTTATGATAATGATAAAATAATGGAAAAAGGAATGCTTACTTCAAGACATCTGAAGACGTTTGAGTAAGGTTTTCGGTCTTAACTGCTGAGTATTCGTATCTTTTACATATAGCTATTAAATGGTTATTCAAGATGAATTAAAAAAACAATGTTTTCTTGTTGCTTCGATGCTAAACAGATAAAAGAACAAAAAAACATGATTATCATTATATACCCATTTAGTACAAAAGTAGCCAAGTTTAACATTGATTTTTTTACAAAGGTATACACACATGTAACATCATAATTTCATTATTTATAACATCCAAGTTTAACATTGAGTTTATTGTTTTCGAAAATAGAATCATAGTTACAGATTAAAAAGATGGAAACAAGAAACAAACACAACGTAAAAAAAATATAAATTCAAAAACAACATTATACATTCAAATTATAAGTATTTAACAAAGAACCATACGAATGAGTAAAAACATATAAATTCGAAAACAGTGTCACACTTACAGATTAAAAGGGATTAAAAGGATTTAAGGAAGAAGTACATACACCAACTGATGGGAAGGTTGAAGTTTTTTTGCTTTTGTTTTCTGCGGAGGAATTATGACAGAATGTTTTTGTAAATCGATTATTAAAAAGGTTTGAAATCTATATACAAGTCAATATGATGAAAATTAGCAGGTAATCAATTGAAATCTCATTTAAACTTAAAATAGAAGATATCATGCAGTTGTAAGTTTGGAAAGAAATCAAGTATCATTCTCATTCAATTCCTGCATTTAATTTCCTAATATAACGGATGAAAATTAATATTGGTAACGGAATTTGATTTTGAAAACTTTAAAATCATTAAGGAACCGCGTAAGGCTTCAAAACAAACGGGTTGACTTTTTGTTTGATCAAGGTGACGTAAGCAAATTGATCTAAGGGTGTAAAACCTATAAAGAAAACAAAATCAACGGCCCTGATTGTTTTAGATGATGTCATAATGTTTATTTTTTAATAGTATTTAGAGATTCGTTTATAGCCGAGCATATGTATTTATATGTATTTAGAAAGAGTATGTTTTAAAAAAATTATTCTATTATCATGTGGACAAAACCAATTACGTTTTTTTTAAAACTAATAGAGCATATTTGATTAGGGAAAAAAAATACGAAGGCATCTTCAAATTTTATTAATTACATAGTTAATATTTTATAATTATGGCGATTATATTGTTTTCGACTTTTGGACCAATCTTATTAATAGTTTATACTATTAGTTAATTTAATTTGAATGGAATGACAGGGATGTAATCGACCAAATATGATCATGATAATAGTTATAGGAGCATTTGAATGTATAAAAATAGAAATACAATGCTATTCTTATACATTTTGCCTTATCTTTTTTTAATTTCTTTGTGACTTATATATTTTACTTGATTGATGCCGGAAATAAATTTTTGATAAAATAAAACAACAAATAATCTCCCTATCTCCTCTCCCTATTATAATAAAAGAATAGTTTTATTCTCCTTTTGACATGTGTCATCCCATTAGGCCTCCTAATTAATGCATATTTTATTCTTCTTTTGCTAAGTGTCACCCTATTATGTCTTCTAATTAATGCATGCCATTTGTAACCTATGAATTCTCCATTTTAAATTTTAAATTTCACACTGTAATTACATTAAATTAATAACATTAAAATAAAAATTTAAATAAAATTAATATAAATTATAAAGTGATATAATTTCACATATTTATTTAAATCAATGATTATAGTTTTATATAACTAAAAAAACTCTTAATTAATAATTTATTTAAAATAATTGATTAATAATTTTGAGTTTTTAATATAAAATTTTAATTAATTTTATAACCGTAGGTCCCACGGGTTATAAAATAGTAAAAAAATGTGCTATTTAATCAATAATCAAAATCATTAGCTATAATGCGGTGAAGATGATACCATTAGTATTTACTAGTTAGCCATTGCCAATTAATTGAATAAATAGTTTGTCATATTATATTTTTTTAATAAATCTGCGAGCCTTAACGTATTCGAGTTGTTTTCTTTCAATAATCAAATTCCTAACATTTGTAATCATGAGTTGTTGCATGAACATCGAATATTAAATTATACATTAGTTGTTTGTTAAACCGTAAGTAGTCTTTATCATTTATCATCATTTTACTATGTATTAATTATTAAATTATACAACCCTTTTTTTTTTTTTTTTAAATCTTTTGTGAAAAATATCCATAAAAATCGCACCAAAAAGGCTCGTAATTTACGAGTGGACCTGACCCACCAAATATTCTTTAACTTTCTTTTAATCCTACAATGCAACTCGTTTAAAAGTTGTCGTTGCTTCATCCATCATTCGCGTTGTCATTTGCAAAGTAACAAACGCGAAAGTGGCCTCAAAATTCACCATGACTAAGTGTGTTGTATTGGTACAAAGTGTGAGCAAAATGGAATGAGGATCTGACGATGCTACTTATATCCCCTACTTGGGTTTCGTTTTAACACCCATTCGTATATCTTTCTACCATTTCTTTCACTTAAGAGTTATTTGGGCATATAACCAAACGATTTGTGACCATCATATTTTTTTAATATTTCTTTTATCTACAAACTTAAAGTGATTCCAAATACTTGATTAATGAACCTAAGAAAAAGATAAGTAATTAAGAATATGATTTTGAGAATACCTTGCCACCCACTACTACTAAATCACCACACCCCCAAGTTATATTGGTGCTTGTTGTTGCACCACGTAAGCCATTGCACTAGCTGTTAAAGTGTAGGTGTTTTGTATCTATTGAGCAAAAACGGGTTGTAATTGGATAGATGTATCTGAAAACATATCTTCAGAAGTCCTAAAACGCTTATGGTATCATTATGAATATACAAACCAAAACTGTGAAAGTCATGCTAGCGAAAAAATGGCATCTCACAAAAAATTTACGGGTCTTTACATCATCGTGAATTAGCGACTTAAGATTAGTGAATCTCTCTCTCTCTCTCTCTCTCTCTCTCTCTCTCTCTCTATTATTATTTTTTTAGTTTTAGAAAATATGTAATCTTGAGAAGTTTATAAAATCTTTGCGATTTGAGTATTTCCCTAATTCGAGGCCAAATTTTGCAAGACCTTTTTGTAGTAATTTATTTTGTGTCAGAAAAAAAAACCTCTTGAATTCACGAGTTTTTGTTAGCAATTTTGGTAGTTGTTTTGTGATAATTGAGTATATATCTTACAAATATAAGATCATTTTAATGCATAGCTCTAAATATAATTATATAATTTATATTACTACAATAACAATCTAATTGTTTTAATAAAGTGATTAGATAATTGTACGCAATTGAATATATTTTAGTTGATATATAGTAGATCTATTTAGTTTGGGTCGTCAACAATAAAACATAACATGAATCGATGGATTTATAACATAAATAAATGAAAATTAACATAGAGAAATATATTATGATTATCGTATTTATATGCATTTGAGGGTGGAAGGGCAATTGAGTAATTGTAAGTGATAAAGTCATTTAACAGATTGCAACCGTCTCCAACTTTGTCTTTGCCCCTAAGGCTCTCATTTCATTTGTTTGAGTTATACATGTGTAGGTGAGCCCTCCTTATACACTCTTTAACCAAACTTTCATCCAAAGCACCCCATTCCAAGTAAATAGAAGATTCGTCCACACTCTTTTTCTTACGACATTTCAACCATATTATCTTCCTCGTTTTGTATAAAAATTAGATAAATCTAAAACCCAAACTTTAAACGATAGAATAATATTTTAACTAAATCCAAATCTAAAAATCAAGACTATTATTCTTGTTTACAACTAATGTAATGTTACAATAACCGTAACATACAAAACCTATGCATGTATGTAGATGTAGAAGTTCAATGTCAAATAATTATGAGGGAAATTGGAGCACCCATATTTAGGCTTTTTCTTTAATCATGACTCAAAAAAGCCTAAACAAGATTTTTGACCAAGTCTTGCATAAATTATACTAATGGCATGATCTTCTTCCACTTTACCAACTCTCACCGTCCAACGTTAAAGACAATTACTATTCTTGGGAGGAAGTTGCGAAGGTGTTTTACAAAGTGGGTGTTCACCATTTTATCATTATAACAATGGCCAGGGCATTTTAGACTTTTCACTTCAATCCAAGATTTATTGACAATAAAGCTAGTAGGGTTAATGCCCACATGTTAATGCCAACTACCTAGATTGAGCATCTTGAACAGAAGCAAAAGATTACTATAATGCCTACATAAAGCATATAAGGCAACATCCATTAGAAAGAGAACAAGAGTTTTCCTAAAATGGCATTAGATCGACAACAACAATCACAAATGATGATGCCAATGAAGAACTCATCAGGGTTAATCGGCTATAACAGGAGTCCCATGATTGGTGATGACGAAGAAGAATTGTCGAAATCAGCGTTGTTGGCTTTTAGGGTTAAAGAAGAAGAGATCAAGAAGAAGAAAATGGAGGTTAGGGAGAAGGTTCATGCTCAGTTAGGACGTGTTGAAGAAGAAACCAAGAAGTTGGCTGAAATCCGTGACGTACGTATAATTTTCTTCATTGTGTGCATGTTTATTTTGGAAATAATAAAATTGGGAAACATGTTCTTGACAGACTTTACTTGATTCAAGTTTACATAAAATTATAGTTATGATCAATTATCTGGAGATGGTGGGTTTCTTATCACCCATGTTAGAATAGAAGTTTCAAGTTGGAATTGTGCCTTCTTTGATTGAAAAACTTAATTTTCATTTCTAATTTTTTTAAAGTTAATAATTTATAAAAGAAAATGTGAGAAATAGGAGCTTGAAGGACTGGAAGATCCAAGGAGGAAGGAGGTGACAAGCGTTCGTAAGAAGATTGATTTGGTCAACAAAGAGTTAAAGCCATTGGGACTAAGCTGCCATAAGAAGGTGAAACATGCATCATGATCATTATTACTTTCTTAATTAATTCTTTATTTGGTTTACACTTTTCCTTAATTAATTATTAAATTAATTATATTGTTTTATTCCCGTTTGTTAAATATATTATTAAAATTGAAATCAAATCACCAGGAGAAAGAATATAGAGAAGCTTTAGAAGCTTTCAATGAAAAAACCAAGGAGAAAGCTCAACTGGTAGCAAGATTGATGGAGGTGGTACATGCTTCTTTTTTTTAATAGTTACTTTTAATTCTCTGAAAAAGGCCACAAAATATTTAGTTTGTTTTTGCTTGATTGTATATGCAGTTGGTGACTGAAAGTGAAAGAGTGAGGATGAAGAAACTTCAAGAATTGAGCAATAACATTGAATCCTTGGGTCAACTAAGATGATCAACAAAACAATCAAGTGTTTTGTTATAATTACTAATGCTTATATAACTCCTGATTTTACTTTGTGGTATTTTGATGATTTTTACTTCTATTTTGGGTGTTGTTTGTCACTAAGCACTTGTTAAATGAAAGCTCTATCTTGGGTGTTGTTTGTCATTAAACACTTGTTAAATGAAGCTTTCATGCATTTAAATTTTGTGCCCACAATGGGACATTTTTTTTTCTTAATTTTCAGTTTTCCATGTATTAATTTGATTTATATGTATTATCTTAACATAAGTGTGTATTTGAATACGTGCATATATGTTTAGTAGTGTACTGTGTACCTCATGTTCAACATCTCGGTGCGGTATCCATCACTTGAGAAAATGAACAATGGTGAAACACCTCGCAACCCTCGTGATCCTGATATAAGAGATGGCCCAACCACCTGATGAGTCAAGTAATAAAATGACAAACTGAATGTGAAATAAAATTATAAGCACAATCAACAAAATACAAATTAAGTACTTTAATTGATCGGATCATGCAATTACAAGGCTCAAATATTTACAAAGAAACATCAACTCTAAAAAATGTAATTACATACTCTCTCACTGTTGGATGGAGGGACCAATGTCATTAATTAATTGGTAATATTTATAATAACAGTAAGGTCTTTTTGGGTTTGACTTGGGTTTGACTTCACGACATAGGTTTGACTTGGGTTTGACTTCACGACATATCTATTAAGGAAATGAAAAAAATAAGTTATTAATTTATTATTAATTAATAAATTAATATGAAATTATTTTGTAATTAATTAAATGGTTTTAATTAATTAAAATGCTACAATATTAAGTAATTCCTAAAGATTAATATGAATATTTCAAAGCCTCTTGAAGATAAGTATGGACGAAATCTAAGATGTTTATTATGGTATATTATGTTTTGATAAGGATAATGATTATTTTTGGGAATTTGATTAATTTAAAGATTCAAATTGCCACCTATAAATAGGGGGATAATGATTAAACCATTTGATCGCTTTTGAGCATCTAAATTTTGTTCCTTCTCTCCATATTTTCATAGAGTTAGAAATTTATAACCTTTCTCCTAGGTTATAGTAATTTCAAAATTCCCTTCATAGAGATATTTATGATTTGGGTCCTTCTTGTCCTTGCAATTGTTGTTGTCACAAGATCTCAATCCAAATATCAAGAGCGCAAAAGGTTAGTAATTCTATATTTTGTTTATTTTAAAAGTAGGTTGTTATAACTAGTAAAACCTAGATCCTATGATGTATATACATATATAGATTATTTTGATTATTCGGCTGTGTAGATCTAATGTATATAGAATGCCTTAATGCCTAACAATGGTATTAGATCCAATAGGTTTTTGATATTTGCACTTTTAAAATTATAGAAATCGAAAACTAAATTCTCGAAACATGCAATACGCCCTTCCTCTGGTGCGACGTGCACTGTCGGTTTGGCGTTTTATTTTTTATATATGTTTCTTCATCGACAAGTTTCCTAATTTGTGTAATAAGAAACAAAAATATGGTAAAATTTGAATTTGGATAATCCATGTTAATTTAAAATATTGTTTAAATAAGATTTAAACTTGAATATTTAAATTAAATGGAATTTTAAATATTATTTGGTTAGAATTTAAATTAGAATATTTAAAATATATTTGAATTGACTAACCACTTAAATTAAATTTTATTAGAATAAGATTTAAATTATAATATTTAATTAAAACTTTAAATATTATTTGATATATAATTAAATTTGCATATTTAAAGTAATAAACCATACATTTAAAAGGTTTAAATTTATATATATGATATGTAATGGTGTACTCGGGTCGGCCCACTAGATCGATATCGATCCGGTCATAGTATATCAGTACATAAACGACAAAAGCGCAGCTGTTCAAAATAATCGAGCCACAAGGCAATGTCAATATACGATGAACAAAATATGAGAAATGAGACATATCCCAGGAGTCGCGCATAAGTACATATCTTAGCAATAATAAAATACAAAGTAGCACAAACAACCTAGCTGTCTTTACCCGAGTAACACAAGCTACCAGGTAAAACCTTACACCAAGAAATATTGCGATGCCTATTAAATCCTTCGAAGATACACTGATAAGGTAACAATTTTCATAATGAGGAACTCAAGCAATTTTATCCATAACTTTAATCGACATCTAACTTAGGCATCAGAGAGAAATATTGGGGTCCATCCATCAATATGACTTTCTAACCTAGCTTTGTCTTGTTTTTGCAGCGTGTCTTCCAAAGTGCTCATTAGAAGAGATTGTTAGTAGCTTACTATCATGTACCCGAAAGACCACGTAGCAACAATATGACTATTATATGTATGGCATATTTACAACATCCACCCTCCCATGTTTAATTAAAAGCATTATTAGTCGAACCATGACTAGGCTCATATACTCTAATGTTATAAGATAGGTTTAAGTAAGTCTCTTAGTTTCCTAATGAGGTCGGTTTTAAAAGCTCATAACTTACCACCCTGATAACCTCTTTGCATTTTGAGGGAAGAGTCATCAAGAGGGTTTGATTGGATATATGTTCACCGTTAAAAGTATTAACTAAAATAATAAAACAAAATTCATGTTTTACAAAATTAAAAACATGAATCGTGTGTTACCCATGAAAAATGTACATTTCCTTATAACATGATGATGGAGCGTGTGCGGTTAGCGGACACATGAATTGGGGATTATGGTTGGAAATGATACATGAATCTGAAGCTTAACTTGAGCCGAGCATCACACATTTTTACATGGTTGATTCAATATTTGTTTTATGATCCACGACATCCCTGTCATAGAAATGAAATGATTATAATCCGATATTAGCATGCCATTGACAATCATTGAATATCAAAGATCTAGGAGTTTCATATAAAATGAAACTAGGCAAAGAGTATTGCCTACCTAAATAACTTTGTGGTATGTTTACGACATCCATTTACACACCACAGAGCCACATATGGATCCTAACCTCAACAAACAAATTGGGTAATTATTAATAAGGATAAATAAAACAAACTAGAATGAAAATAATACCTGAATGATGTCAACAATTTTATCCACTAAATTCTACTGCTATACACCTTTAAAAGGATAAGCTAATAGGATGATCAATCTTGTCTAAATTCGTAGTCAGGGAATAGTTCTTAGAAGATAAAAGAAAGATCATGCCTTAGATAAAGTTAGGAGTTGACTATGGTTAGTGACGTGTATATAATAATCTAATAAAATAAACCTAATTTAAACTACATATCTAGTTTTAAATTTATAAATCCTAACAAACTGAACTGACTACTAGGACCATGCAGTGTACCTGATCAGGAATAGTATTAGTTGGAATAAGTAAGGGTGTCGAACTCAAAGGTAATCGAGCTGTAATAAATAAAATAAATATAAACTTAATTCTGAATTAAATAAGATATTATAATTAAAAGATACCTTTGATTAAATTTTCGAATCACTATAGAAATATGGTTAATTCATATGAAGTGCAATGGAAATTTGATAGATATTCGTTGATTTCTAAGCTAATTAACTTAATGTTAATATCATTAATCGCATGACTATAAGTTATCTACTAGTAAGGATAGCTTTCCTAGACTCAGTCCATTCATTCATATTATGTAATAACTTAACAGTTATGATTATTTCTAGGTTTAGTGACAACTTTTCAAAATCCCAAAGTTATTGGATCAATCATAAATATTAATATCAATTTTGTTATGTTTAACCTAGTGACATAGCCTTCCACTAGTCACGATTGCCTATGCTCTTGACTCAGCTCTCCAGCTTAGACAAGTTAATAAAAAATATGACTCAAGATACATAATCTGAACCTACTCACAAATTATGCACTCAATTACATAAACATGTCAAAATCATTAACAATACTCATGGATATTTAGTTAATCATTAACACAATAAATTAAATAACTATAAAACTCATTTCAATGACTTAAATCATAATCATAGATCATCTACGTCTAATCAAAAGTATAGGGACTTATGTTGGGTTATGAGCAAAACAACATTCCTATGGTGTTCATGCAAACCCTAATGCTTGGATCTAGTTTTTCTATTTGTACATGCAACAATTTTCCAAGACTTGCAAACCCTAATCTAGCATACAACAAAACGAAATTAACATCTAATAAACAAGTTAGAAAGTTACCCTTGATTGTTGCTTGAAGATCTTGAGCTTTTGAGAAACCTAGCACCTCAAATGCGATGCCTCTAATGAATCACAAACACCAAAAGAAATTGGATGATCTTGGAGAGAGGGGAAGGCTAAAATCGGCTCTTGGATACCTTCTAGGGTTTCTGGTAGCTGAATTCTATTGCCCTAGGGTCCTTTATATAGCTGCAGAGTTAGGGTTTCAGTAAAAAACCTAATTAGGTTGCTTAGGATTTAACCAACCCACAAGATCCTTCTAGAATCCCTAGCTTGGACATTTCTATATGGGCTCCCATATAAAATCGTCCATCCCTTTCCTAAGGGATCCACAACCCATATTGCAACTATCTTATAATTACAATATCAGTCCCCCAAGTTTAATTAATATCTTTTGACCACAAAATTAATTCTGAATTAATTCTTGACCAATATTAGTTAAACAAATATGATTTCTCCTGTAATATATTATTCATATAATATATTAATAAACCATAATAACCTCTTTCTCCATTATTCATCCAGTCAAGTTGCTTCGGTGAAGGCAACCCAAAAGGACCATGCTACAATCGGGTCAAGTACATACCAAATATAGTTATGGATTAGACACCTAATCCAACAGTCTCCCACTTGGATAAGTCTAATAACTATAAATGCAAGTATGACTTCAAAATCCGATTAGCAATCGTAGCTCTCAAAAACTGCTGTCGAACTCTGACACGTCCTAAAGATAAGGGATCGTATAGTCCTCCGTTATCAAGATATCGTGTGGACAATCACATGGAACATAGTCATAATTATTGTCCAACAGTTTGTTTCTCGATCTCTGATTTGTCTGACATAGAACTTAATTGAACACATCAATTCAGTCCTGACCGGGCCCGACACCTAAGTCAAAACGAAATCATCGAGGGGCCAAAGATATCGCTTTTAGCCTCATAGGATAAAAGGAACATATAAACTTCGACTTATATGCTTGTACTATTTACTCATCAAATCGTACACAACAATGCGTTTTATAACATTAAGTTACTGATGCGTTTACGCATTATCAATGCACAACCGACTCGTAAACAACAACTCATATATCTAGGTTTAAAGACTAAATGGTATTATCATCCCACAATCACTCGTGATTAAATTTCATGAAGTGATTCATGTGAGTGTGGGTTTAATCCAATACTCAAATCATATTTCATAAGCACTCATGAACGTTGCAACAAACTTTTGCTCTGTCTAAACGCTTAGACAATCTACAAGCCAATTCATTGCAGTCTTCTTTCATACTTACTTCCAACGTATGATCGACTGTGGATAGTTTAAATAATCTTATTACTCAGGAAGTCAAAACATGCAAAGTGAAACAATAGTAAATAATTAACACAAGACAACAACTTTACTTATAAATAAAACACCTTTATTTAATCATCAAATGTTAATTACAATTTATCTATTACAAGTTTCTAAAGCTATATAATCACTAAAACTAATATCGTTCTTCAGCCCAATGCACCTAGCGTGCTGCAAGTGCTTAACCCTATTCACTCCCTTCGTAGGGGGATCTGCTGGGTTATCCTCTGACGATACCCTCTTCACTACGAGGAGTCCCTCTTCTACCCGATGTCTAATGAAATGATATTTCCTGTCGATATGCCTGGATCTGCCATGATCCCTCGGTTCCTTGGTTAAGGCAACCGCGCCTTCATTATCGCAGAAAATGTCCATAGGATCCTTTATGGACGGTACAACTCCAAGGTCTACGATGAAGTTCTTTAGCCATATTGCCTCATTCGACGCTTCACTCGCTGCTATGTACTCTGATTCACACGTTGAATTAGCTACGGTCTCCTGCTTGGAACTTTTCCATGTCACTGCTCCTCCATTTAAGGTAAAGACCCAGCCCGAATGAGATCGGAAATTTGTAGTGGTGTTGATTATGATGGCATGTGCGGAATAAGAAAAGATCTAGTGAATCATCATGTAAACTCAAGAACACAAGAAGTAAATAAATCTGTGTAAGCTCATATTAGATCTAGAAAGGATATACAAATGGGTTTGTATAAAAATCTCTCTCTAGTCTAACACTCCAAAATGATCATTCTCAAATATGAGTGTCACTCACTTCCTATTTATAGGAAAGACAACTCATTTACACATCAATAAGGGTAAGCCACATCCAAGCGTGAGTTTGCACCCTAACATTCTCCCCCTCAAAGTTAGGATTGGATGCCCGGCTTCAATATCCAACAAGCTAGCGCGATCAAGACCAAACTCCCCCTCGAAGTAACACCGGTCTTCAAATCCACAAATGAATATCTGACAAACCCGCTTCGAATACCCATCATTCTCCCCCTTTTTATAATCAAAAAATGATTATAAAACCCATTAAGGGTGAGAAGCGCCCGAGGAATAAACTTCACAATACTCCCCCTTAATGTGTACCAAAAATGAATCACCAAAATCTTGCACGGAAAAACAATCACGAAAAAGCCTCAAAAAATTTCCAATTTGTGAAATTTTTTGACTTTTTGGGTGAAAGTTGCAAGATTTTCCAAAATCCGGGTAAAAAATGTCAATAACAGAATTCTACAGGGACCCGTTGCGCCAAAAACAGCTTAATATGCAAAATTCTCCCCCATTTGCGAAACTGGGTAGAAAATGTTAATTCGCACAAACAGCAGGGGCCAGAAATGAACATTCTTCAATTTCTCAGCATTAACTCCCCATTTTTGAAATTGGGTATGAACAGCTAAAATTTCGAAACTTCAGGGACTTATTTCGAAAGTACTGCATTCTTCACATCTAAAATGTCGAAAATATGTCCTGATGTCGAATCTGGACTAATGTTGCCAAGCTTTCGAAATTTCAGGACCAATTTCAAAAATTCTGCATTATTTCTTCCAAAGTGTCGAAAATTACCCCAACTGTCGAAATGTGTACATACTGGCAAAATTTCGAAACTTTAAGGGCCAATTTCGAAACTTGTGTTTCTTCCCCAATTTGTTTCGTTATATCAGTCGCGAATCGTCAATACCAAATTAACGAAAATTTTTCCACATCACCATTATAACAAAATTTTTTGCTTGATCAACGGAATGTCGAAAACGAAGCATGTCGAACGCTTAACCGTGAACAGTAACCTCTTAATCATTCAGCTTCTTAATCGACATTTCGTTATTACCGATCTTCCAAAATCATCGACATCAAACCTTCGCTTGTTAACTGGGAAACTTTGATTCAACTCAGACTTGTCGACATCAAAAGGCAACGTCAACTGGGAACGAACAATCATCAGTAAGCGAACCACTTATCAACTCCAAATTTTCGTCGACAACACATTCTTGAATCTTTGACATCTCGTTCCCAATAACAATCTAACAAAAATCAAACCCAGACTCCAAACTTTTGAAATCCAGTCGATCCATCGAAATTTCAAATGCTTTCGTCTCATAACCACAAATCCATTGGACTTAAAAAAAAACTTTCGAAATCAAACCTCAAACATCGATTCCTTAATCATCAACTTCGAAAATTCTACTGTCAAAACCAAATGAAACCAAACAATCGACTCCCATCGTCCTCAATTCCTTCATCTTCATTCGCTTTTTGGTGTTAACCCAAAAACAGTTTGTTATTGAACAACTCTTCCCATTTTGTTTTCAATAAAGTCATTCGCCCCCAATACATTCAATTCAAATCGAACTCCAAAATCAAAACAATTTCGACATATACAACCCAAATACTACCTGTATTAATCAATTTCAGTCTCAATTTCATCGATTCATCTCTTAAATCTCGACTTTGACTTTTTCATAGTTTGACTTTTCGAAGTCAAATACCAAATTGATGAATCAAATACAAAATTTTAGATCAAAAACTTGATAAACTATCAGTTCTTCACATGTTCTTCACAAAAATTTCAAAGTTCTTGATCAATTTCATCAAAATAAAAGACTCAATTGTCCACTTCTAAGCTATGACTTGAAGAAAGTCGATTTCATCATATATTATTTTCAGATAAGCATTCAACATCTATCGGAAAGAAACAATGAAAAAACGAGATTAAGAACCGAAGAACAACTGACTATGAAGATACATGAGCCAATGGTACAAGTACAAGATGCATGTGTACAAGTCAAATGATGAACAACCATTGACAATTTGATCGAATTAAAAGATTTGTGGACTCAGACACAAAAAGGAATGATAACTAGATCGAATATGAGATATTGGGCTCAATCATATTGCGAATAGTAACGGATCATTAGAATTGGGCTTCAAATTGAATCAAACGAAAAAATTTCCAATTAGCTGAATGAAAGAATAGTACTCGAGAGAAAAAAAATTTGTTTATGGTTTTGATATTAAAAAAAATTATGTTGGATCTACAATGGGGTTGAAACGGATTAGATCCAACGAAACAAATCGATCAAAAATGAAAAACAAAAAATATGAATCGAAATCATGGACGTTTTGGAATCCATTTGAGAATTTGAGATACCTTTTTGACGAATCGAGTTCCATTGTAACGAACGAATCAAATTTAGGAGATCTTGGTTCTTTTGTTGGAACGAAAAAATCTCCAATTTGACCATTGTACCACCCACTATGCGAGATGTACAACTCGTTCTTTGTGTTCTTCGTGTTCTTCAACGATCCAAGAACATCTTCAAAAGAACCACCAACACATTTGGGTTTTGACTTCATATTCAACACAACCTTTGGAGATTGTTGCTTTGGAACCCAAATTTCCTTCACGGATTTAGATTTCACAACAACATTTGACGATTTTTGTGAATAAACCCGCTTGTTCTTCCGTTTAATCTTCTTCTTCTTTTTCTTTCTCATCTTTTTGCATCTTGAAGACTTGATTTCATGAACAAACCCACTTTCCAGAACTTCAGTTTTATGAGTTTGAATCAAATCTTTTCGAATTTGATACTTGTGAATTCTTGGATCACCGGCTTCCGATAAGGAATCATTCCTTCAAACGAATCACAAGAACACAAAATATCATTGGTTTGAACTCCAATTGAGCAAAAAACTTTTTCATCTTGAGAGTCAACTTGAATCTTCTTATCATGAACTTCAAGAACATCAAGAACATCATATTGAACCCCATAGTCTTGAACTTCAACCAATTTAAGAGCACGAAAATTATTTGGGTCTTCAATAAGAGAAACATATTTCTTTTTAAACAAATCTCTTTCTACTCCCTTCCTTTTATCACAACTACGTGTTGTTATGGACAAGGTAATTTCAGCCAACCATTTAATCTTACAAAGTGGTTGAAATATCAAGCTTCCATGATCATCCTTCAATCCTCCATAAGAAACCATAGTTCCCCATTTAATCAAATTGTTTAACACCAACCCATAATATTGATCTTTATTGACTTTGTATTTGATATCTTCAACGATCACAATCCAAGAATTATACGGCAAAATCACCATGATCACAAGAACTTGAAAATTTTCTAGAGAGAGAAAGTGATTTTGAATGGGTTTTCTAGAGAGAGAGTAAAAATCACTTGAATTCTAGTGAAGAAAATCGAATTATGAATAGAATCAAAGATGAATTCGATTTCTAGAATCCAAAAACTCTCTAAATTATGAAGATCAAAGATCAAAAAATGAATCACCAAATCAAGAAAACCACCATGGATCAATTCTTGATCCAATCAAGAACACCTGCTCTGATACCAATTGATGAAGTATTGAATCAAGTAATGAAATCAAAATCAGAGTATCAAGAATTGAGAACACAGAATGTAAATAAGATCTAGTTTCAGCTCGTATTATGCTTCACGGTTATAGAGAGAAAATAGACAAGACAAACTCCAAAACTCTTATCTAACTCTAAGTAACATTTCCTATTTATAGGAAAACAGTTGAGCATACAAAAAATTACAAAGGACTAAACTTCATAGATTCGACATAAAACGCATTTGCAAAATAATATTACATTTCGACACCTTACAACACTACTTCGACCCTTACAATCTCCCCATTTGTAAGCAGTGTCGAAATCAGTTGATTAAAACTTGAGCAGCCATGTGTAATGTTCTTCGAATTTCAGCATACCAATTCATCACCTTCTTTAGTTCAGCCTTATCTCCATCGTTATTCTTATTACAACTATTCATACACACAATTAAGTTTGTATACTGAGTAGTTGTATATTTTCAATGTCGCTTGTTTGGAAAAAGAACTTCGATGATTTTCCCTTCTTACTCTTCCCAACAAAAACTATACCAAATGGCTTCAAACATATTTTACCATCCACATACTTCTTCAACTGAGCTTCACTCATTGTCTTGGTTTGAGGAACAGTAACTTCTTTTTCCATTGTTGCATCCAACTCAACGTCTATCATAGCTAGACAATCATAGTAATTGTCTATGAAAAGCTTTATATGGCCCAGACCCAAATGTAAGACATCCTTGCTTGTGTTTTGGAGTTTAGAAGCATCCAAATCCTTGAGAATATATGCAACTTGAATCAAATCATTCAAGTTCATCAAAGGGAAATCAACAATGGAAAAATCAAAAGGTACTTTATTTGCTCTCACAACGTGATATCGAAAATTCTACAACATATTTTCGAAAAGTTCACCTTTCGATATACTGAGCACTTGAACAATTTTCACCAATGACCAAACCTCTTCTTGTTCCTTCCCCAACACTGCACGAAACCTCAGCTTCATGTGAGAAAAATCATCCTTGTTCTTGAATCTATTCACAACCTTATATTGAGCAGTGAGAAACATCATCTCATTGATGGGAAAATCGAGCTGATTCGTATCAGAGTTCTCAATTGCATAACTCTTCCTTGGTTTTTTCTCGAATTCATACATTTAGTTGTATGCAACTCTGGCTTCAATATTTTCATAACTGTGAAGCTTACTCGGATCACCCTTGTTCAAAGTAGGAGGATCATTTTTACGAAGCCTCATAATACTTTGAATTTGTTGTTGTTTATTCATCTCTTCATCAATCTCAGCCTTTCTTTCTTCTTTCGTCTTTTCAACAAGAATTGTTTTCCCTTTGTCTGAAGTTGTTGTACTTTCCTTAGGTTTTGAACTACTTCCCCCTTCACCAGTTGACCCAATTACAATGCCTTTGGTAATTGGCCTTGTAGTAACAACAATTGATGTTACAGGATCAACTTTCGAAATTATTGGTTTTGAACTGGGAATGTGAGTTGTAAAAACTTTGCCAACTACTTTCACTTCTTCACTTGTAATTCCAGATGCACCTTCTCCTTTACCAACATTCACCTTTTCTCCCCCTTGCACCCCTATAATAACAGGTGGGACATTCGTTGGTAGGAGACTAACCAGCTGAGATAAAGGAGCTAACTCCTTTCGAATCATTTCTTCAAACAACTTAATTTTCTGAGTTAAAAACTCAGAAGGCAACAAAGATGATGAACCAGACTGCGTTAGAAGATCCTTCAATTCGACAAGCATGGTGTCTAGTTTACCAACGCTTGTTTTATCATCTTTCACTTTATCTTCAAGCTTAGGAACAAAGGATTGATGTTGTTTTACAAACGTAGTAACTCCGGCTGCAATTATATCAATCTTTGGATACATCAACCTTTAGTTCTTCAAGCTTGTGATTTACATTCTCACGAACCATTTTAAAATCTTGCACAAAAAGAACATGACGTTCCTTTGCAATCTGTTTCAAATCCTTGAGCTCATCATTAAAAGTCGAAGATGCAGATTTGACTCGTAATTCGTTATTTTTATCCATGGAATCAAGCTTTTAGAAAAGACGAGATTCAGAAGCATTTATCAACTTATCCACTTTCTTGAATAACCGAACCTCCTGAGCTTTAAGCATCACATCAACTTCAATACTTGAAACATAATTCTTACCCCCCGCATCTGCTTGGGATTGAAGTATTGAATTGAGCTTTTTGTTTAGAATCTTGAACTGCTTCCCGGACATCAGCATATGATCTGGGATATCTTCGTTTTCTTGATCAAACTCAATATCAGCAAAAGAACCTCCAAAGCCTCCATCATCAGTATCAGTATCATGAACAAGCTTAGGCGGGTCAGTGGATTGTGATGAGAAAAGGGAAGTGAAGTGTTGATGGATAACATGATCAAAGGTTGGTGAATTTGTAGTTTGATCAATAGGTATGATATATGGTGGTAAGGAAACAGAAGTATCGATGGTAGAGGTTTCAAGAATACCTTGAATTGATACTGGAGGTTCTGTATTCAAATCTCCTTCACCCATGTTGACATTTACATCCGTATCAGATACGTGCGTAATGATGTCTGAGGTTCGAACCTCCTCATTCAATGACTTGGTTAATGAATCCTCGGGTGGTTTGACCGGAGTCTTCTCAGGAGATGAAATTTTCTTTGAAAGATCAGCCTCTGGAGTTTCGGGAACAACTTCTTCTTCTTCTGAGGATGCACTTTGAAGAACCAATTTCCTCTTCTTTATCTGCTTGGAAATATGTTTCGCCATATCTTCAACTAGTCGTTTCTTTGATGAAGGAGAAACTGGAGCTTGTACTTCACGAATCACAACCCCTTTTCGTGTTACATGAGGCTTGTGAGTCATAGTTGGAGAAAAACTAGAGGTTCTTTCAGTAGACTTTCGTGAACCACTAGCTTTCTGCTTGATTCGCTTGAACACACCAGACTTCGAAGAAATTGTTTGTTTAACAGGTGCAACAACCTCAGGCTCAACATGCTTAGTAATTGTTGTCGAAATTTTCCCCACTTCCTTAGATTGTTTCTTTGGAGACTTCGTAACTTTTGGTTCTTGCACTGTCTGCTCAGAAGTAGACTTAGCTCCCTTCTTGGATCGTCTAGACTTCTTAGAAGAACCTTCATCCGTATTTGATAACAACACACCTGTTTTTTCATTTGGGTTAATCGTCATCAAATACGCCATTAACACCGGATTGATTGGATCAACTCGCTTTAACATTGCATCTGGAATCCTTGCAATGTGTGGAAACACCTCTTCATCATCCTCAATCGTTTTTGGGTAATTATACTTCAAAAACTCAGCCTTTGGTTCATCAGTCGGCACCAAAATTCCTTCTTTTTCATAAACATAACGAAGAATCAAACTCCAATACCATGCACAAGAAACCCCTTGAACAACATTTGTATTTTCCACACTTTTCAGAAATTCTTTCCACATCTGAGTTGAATAATCTACTGTAAGATCGTAGTAGAGACTAGCTGTTGGATTAGTGTCTAAGTCCATAACTATAATTGGTATGTACTTGACCCGACTCGGCATGGTCCATTTGGGTTGCATGGCATCGGAACATTTGGATAGACCGTTTATGAGGAAAAGACATTTTGTAACATATTAATATATTATAAGTTCTAATATATTAATATGAAATCATGTGATTTAATTAGTATTGATCAAGAATTAATTTGGACTTAATTTAGTGATCAAAAAGAGACTAATTAAATATATGGGGATTGATTGTGTAAATCATTCATTCTTATATATGTGGGCTTATGATCCAAGATTCCTTTATGTTGGGTTTAACCCATGTGGTGATCTATGGATACTCCATGGAGGTTAAAACCCATGGAGCATAAGGAATGGGTAAAGTCATGAGTTACATGGTGTAACCCTAATAGCCACACTATATAAGAACCCCTTTAGTTCAAGAAATTGGCACTAGTGATACATATTTTGAGGGCTAGCCAATTTGAACATGTATGTCTTCTTCTCATGGTTATTCCAAGAGTTCATGATGTTGTGTGAACCATTTGAGGTGTCACACTTGGGGCATTAGGCTCTCAAGCTTCATGGAGTCAAGCAACAACAACAAGGTATGTATTCTATCTATTTTATTATCCTAGTATCAATGTTTTGGTATGCTAGTTAGGATAATACCTTGGATAATCATATTTGCATGTATAATAGAGAAAACATAGATCCAAGGTATTTAGGGTTGCATGTACACTTAGGAGTGTTAGAATGCTCATAACCCAACAGTGGTATCAAAGCCTAGGCTTGTTTTCAATTATACTTGATGCAAATTGCTGAAAAATGCTAAAAAAGTCGAATTTCGGGCATTCTGGGCACTGTACTCGCCGAGTCCACTGATGAACACGCCGAGTACATGAAGAAAATCATCCTACTCGGCGAGTAGGTTGATACACTCGACGAGTAGGAGCCCCAAACAGCATATTTTCGCGTTTTTTGGCTAGAAATGGACTAGAAACATTACCCTAAGATGTTTTTGAACTTATAAACTTGTTTTTGATGTGGTAATGTTCATACTAATCCAATTTCAAAGATAATTGTCAATAGATTCATGTTTTGTATTAGTTTAGTGATTAGGCTAATTACATGAAAAAGTTTGATTTGAATTATCTTGTTCTTATGAGTTGCTTAGATTAATAGAAAAGTTAATTGATTATGTGTTTTCAATCCATTTTAATCTAAGAGTTGATTCTAAAATGTGTTTTTGTAACTTGTCCTCAAGTTATATGAAAAGTCACATTTAAGTTTCATAAAACTCATAAAAGTTGGTAATGGTTACAAAAAAAAATGAAGAGTCTTGTCCTCAAGTTATGGAGGTTCAAGAGTCACTTCATTAAGTAATAAAATGTGTAACCTTAATTAATTCCATAAGTTATAAAATAAAGAAAAGTTACATTCTTTTATTAGTTTAAGATCTTCCATAACTTGTCCTCAAGTTATGGAACTTGAAGAGTTTTTTAATTAAAACTAATTTAAACACATAAGTTATGGAATTAATTAGTTTTGAATAGTTTCAAAACTTGCCCTCAAGTTTTGGAATTTGAAAAGTTTCACTTATGAATACTTTAATTCCAAGTTAGCCCTTAGAATTTTAAAAGTTAAAATTCAAACCCTTATACTATTATTATAATTTTAATTATATAGATATGTATAAGATAAAGTTAATCTTACCGTTAGTAGGCCTCATTCACGAAGTCGGTCTATAAGGGGGGTATAAGGTTACTGCCTATAAAATGGCAGTTTAATGGGTGTCCACTCTCACCCACCGCTTCCTTGACTGGTGGAGGGTCGTTAGCCGAACGGGTAGGACAAAGACTATAATTCTCCCTTCATTAAAAGTATTAATGATAAATACTAAGTAACTAAACATTTATAAATTCCCAATTCTTAGTTACTTAGGAAAATGTGAAATTGGTGCTAGCCCATAAAATTACACTTTGTACCTTACCAAGTCGTTAGTGGAGCGTGTGTGGTTAACCGGCACACTAACATGGACTAGTAAGAGTGGCAAAGGGTAACTTAACTTTATTATAGATCGGTGGAGCGTGTGTGGTTAACCGGCACATCGATTAGGTAATATTGTTGAGGGTACCAAGTCAATTTGTATGGTTATTCACACCTTGTTTGTGATCCTCGGCATCCCAGTCACAAACTTGAGAGGGCACAATCGAGATTCAAACATGCCATTGAAAGTTCAATGTATCTCAAAGGATCTAGGAGTTTCAAATCCAATTAAAACTTAATTATATTTCGTTTTTCATGGTGGAAATTGGTAAATCGTCATTTACCTACCTTCAACTATTTTATAATTTGGATTACGGCATCCCTCTTCCAATTATAAATAGGTTGTTGGGTCCTAGCCTTAATATTTCATATTGGGTGTTATATTAAGGACTTTAAATCAACTCTCTTGAATATCTCCCAAAAGATGATCTTCCCAAATCTCCTGAAACAAGCTTTCCTAAATGAAGATGATGTCCCATGGAAATCATACTTCTTTCACCTCCTCCAATTATTCTCCCTAACCCACAAGTTCCTGAAAAGTTTAAGGTCACTCAAGCCCTATTGGCAAGCAAAGGTCTATATGTGATCACATCTTGGAGATGTAGTCAGATATTGACTAGCCGGGAGAGTTGGGTGTCAAAGTCTTGAGAAAGTTGGTGACTCAACTATTTTCTAAGTCACATAGTGAGTTCCTTTGGGACTCCTATGAAACAGACTATGACAAGACCCTTAATGATCTTATCTATTTGCTAAGATCAACTTCCTAAAACTTTATGGACATTGACAATGATGACATTGGATATCCAGTAAAGCTCTCTCTTCCCAATGGAAAGGGATCGGCCATAGTCAACTCGGTTGACCAAATGGTAAAGAGAACGGCTAAGTCTGAGATAGTCCCATTATCAAGGGTCCATTGCCAAAGAAAGGGGCATTGGTTGCGAAGCTGCCAAATTTACCTAAGGATATTAAAGTCAATAAGTTTGACTCTACTTCGGGTAAAGTCCACTATCTAACTCTGCTAAGTTTCTATTCTGAGATTCTTGATACATGATGTGACTGGGTCACATGTTGATGTTTTAAGAATCAAAGAAAAGTGAAGAAACTTAAAGAAAGAATATGCTGAATCTGATCGCGTAGATGGATTTCTATCGCATAGTTTGAAGATCGGATTCTTGAGCTACTTCTTAGGAGTTATGATATTTTGCTTAGGAATAGATAACAACAAGTTTTCATATGGATTGTAAGGATAAGTTTTTCCGCAAAGTTTTAAAATAAAAGGTAAATCTTTTGATTTTATTTATTTTAAAATATCCTTACAATGGCATTTGTGAAAATCTGTGTTGCTTATAAGATTCTATTAAGAGCAAGAGTGGAAATATGAATTTGATTCTTTCATTTGTGGTAGTGTCTAAATTTACCAAATAAGGAAAGATTCTCATCACCCAAGTTTCAGTTGGATAGAAACTTGGAATCATGCAAGTTGTATAGCATGATGAATGAGAACTTTCGAGCATTGGAAAAATTAAGACTAACTACTTGTTCACATGGGTGTGTGAGTCAAGTGAAGGACTAAGGGATCGGGTACACATTCTGGTGCACTGTTCAGAGTCCACCACAAAAGATCGATAAGACTATTCGTCATAATTTACTATAGCTCAGTAAATATGGTTATACTTACAAGCTTAAGTGTAATTCTGAGACATTGGAAAAGGTTTCAATGTATGGCAGAGCGAATAAGAAGAATCAACTTAGGCAGAAAGATAAAAGTTTCTCAAATCTGAAAAGATGGGAGAGTACTTTAGTATCATGTTATATAATCATCTTAATGATTAAGAGACCTTATCACAATTCATCCTCTAAGTGCATTCTGGTAGCTAAGAAGAGGAGCTATGAATTGTTGAAGTGGTTAAATCAAGAAGATGATTTATACTTCGTTCCAAAAACAATTCTTAGAGTTATACTCTAAGATTGTAACTTGAGTGACATGTCTTAAAGAAGGTTTAAAACACTTGTCAAATGTAAGAGTAAAAGTTTTCTACTCTTGTACATTTGAAATTGGTAAGTTGTGATGTTTTTGGATAAAACAAAGACCAACTAAGGCCAATTGTGTGAAGTGTTTGTCTTGATTAGAATCCACACTATCTCTTGAATATTAGACAAGAGAGTCTTATATGTCAAGAGGATAGTGGGAGTCTTAAAAGGTCTTGAAAGTCTCAAGAACTAATCAAGAGTAAAACCTAAAGTTCTTCACTAGCACACGACTTGAGGTTTATAACCTATCGTGTCGACATGTCTGTGCCTATTCAAGTTGGCTTTGCATAGGAGTTCTGAGAGTTCTTAATTGGTTGCACAGCTACTTGGAAGCAATGGTAGGCCCTTGAGCTGCCAAATGGCAAAAATTTAAGATTGCACAAGTTTAATCCATATAAGTGTGGATTTGTCAGTAACCTTGTCTTGTGATTATGGTTTTGACAAAATTCATATGGATAGGAATTCATACACCATAAAATCTAAGTATCATAAGGTTTCTCTCCGATTCATGAAAATGATGGTGAGGAAACACTTTCACTAAGTAGATTTTAGCTAGATAGCAATTGTGATATTTGCATTCTCAAAGTCGTTAGTGGAGCGTGTGTGGTTAACCAGCACACTAACATGGACTTGTGAGAAGTGATAAAGGTCTAAACAATCGAGACTATGATTACGGCATCCCTTTTCATAGTTCTTAAAATTGTTTAGACACACCTGTGAGCTATCTAAGATAAGGTGTATGATATTGATAAAGTTTTATCAAAGCAATCTAGTATCAGAAATCTGAACTTTGGTAAGAAAGTCAATAACGTATTGATTTCTAGAAGTCCAGCTGATTTCTGATTACATGTCAAAGCTAGTGGGAGCATGAGTGTTATGCTAATAATCATCATGTTAGTGGGAGCATGATAATTATGATAAAGATTGCAAGTTAGCAATGTTAATTATAGAAAACAAAAGTTTCAATTCGTGAGGCTGCAGGGGTTGAAAAAGTTATTTTGCTATAATTAAGGGAGAGGAAATTATACTTCATTTCAATTCTAAAAGCTTAGATTGAAATTTTAATCGTATTTAGTCAAGGATATATATATGAATTTCATGTTGGAATGGCGCAACATAAGGAAATTCTATATATGGGTCCATTATTTGCGTTCTAAAATTCGATTATGATTACGGCATCCCTTTTCATAATCTGAATTATGAGAACTTGGCAAATAGAAATGGAAATGTTGTAGCAAAAGACTGGTTTAGTCTTTATGTGAGACATCATGACTCGTGTCCCATATGCTTCGGATATAGGATCGATTACATGTGCTATATTTATCCTTTCTAAAATTTTCCAAATGCCTGGGTCATTAAGAAGGGAAAAGGTCTAGAACTGGATATGACTAAAAGGATTAAGCAATTGTCGAGGACAATCTAAGGTTTACCAAAGATTGGTTGCTCAAGGACAGTTGGAAGTATAGTGTTAATTCTGGAAGGACCATATTGACATAATCTGTAAGGAGGCAACTCTTGTTCAGAAGTGATAGTCAAAATGGAATATGGAAATGTTTCAAAGTTGGAAATTATTCAATCTGTGTAAGATTAGGAAACTTAATGCAAGAAGGATATTTCCAAGGAGCTGATCTCCTTTGGAATGCTCTGTAATGGTTGTTGCCAAGTCTTTCTGACTCTGTGCATAATCATTACAGGAGGATCAATGCATATAAGTTTAGAATCTAACAGATTTCAGTAAATGGCATGAATTTGGAATTCTTGCATTTGTAGTAAGGATTTGGGACTGTGAAAGAGGATCATTGGAGTTATGTTCAATTGATCTAATTCACAAAGTGAAGATCATAGACAAACATAGTATGCATACTTGGTGTATGGCATGACTAGTGTTTAGAAAACATAGTGTACATGCTTGGAGCATGGGACAACTATTGTTTTAAATTCAAGAATAAAGTTGATAGCTGAAACTGTATACAATGAATAATGT
Organism: Lactuca virosa; assembly: GCF_052849685.1. Taxonomy (NCBI): domain Eukaryota; kingdom Viridiplantae; phylum Streptophyta; class Magnoliopsida; order Asterales; family Asteraceae; genus Lactuca; species Lactuca virosa. Next base: position 77,130,580 of record NC_136431.1, read on the forward strand.
GTAATCATATGGTGATAAATAAAAGGTGTTTTATTTATGTTCATAGGTTTTGATACCATATTAGATTCTATTATTATTGTGTTTCATTTTGCATGTTTTGACTTCCAGAATAACTAGGTCGTTCTTCCTGATTGACTAAGTTATTCAAACTATCCATAGTCGGTCATATGTTGGAAGTAGATATGAATCAAGACTGTCATGGGTTGGCTTGTAGAGGTCTAAGATGTTGGACAAGGAGCTACAACACTCATGAGTGCTCATAAGTTCTGAGTATTGGATTCAACCCGCGCTCATTGGAATCACTTCATGGATTTTATCACGAGTGATCATGAGACGATAATATCTTATATTCTTCAAACCTAGAGATATGAGTTGTTACTATGAGTTGGTTGTACATTGATTGCACGAAAACGCATTCGGTAACTCGGTGTTATAAAACGTGCCTTTGTGTATAATTCAACAAGTAGTAGAACAAGCCATATGAGTCGAAGTTTATCCATTCCTTTTACCTTCGGGATAAAAGCGATATCTGTGGGCCCCTCGATGATTTGGTGATGACAAATGTAAGTGCTCGGCCGGGCCTGGACTGATTTGATTTGTTCAATTAGTCAGTCGTCATAAATCGGAAATCGGGAAACAACAAATGGACAGAGAGAATGATTATAATCCATGTCTCAGTCCATATGATATCTAGAATGGAGGAATATATGATCCCTTATCTAATGGACAAGTCATTGACAAAGGTCAGAGTTCATCTACAAGGTCAGAGTTCGACAGCGGCTTTTGAGAGCTACGATTGCCAGTTGGTTCCTGAAGTCATACGCAATAATAGTTTTAGACTTATCCAAGTGGGAGACTGTTGGATTAGTGTCTAAGTCCATAACTATAATTGGTATGTACTTGACTCGACTCGGCATGGTCCATTTGGGTTGCATGGCATCGGAACATTTGGATAGACCGTTTATGAGGAAAAGACATTTTGTGACATATTAATATATTATAAGTTCTAATATATTAATATGAAATCATGTGATTTAATTAGTATTGATCAAGAATTAGTTTGGACTTAATTTAGTGATCAAAAAGAGACTAATTAAATATATGGGGATTGATTGTGTAAATCATTCATTCTTATATATGTGGGCTTATGATCCAAGATTCCTTTATGTTGGGTTTAACCCATGTGGTGATCCATGGATACTCCATGGAGGTTAAAACCCATGGAGCATAAGGAATGGGTAAAGTCATGAGTTACATGGTGTAACCCTAATAGCCACACTATATAAGAACCCCTTTAGTTCAAGAAATTGGCACTAGTGATACATATTTTGAGGGCTAGCCAATTTGAACATGTATGTCTTCTTCTCATGGTTATTCCAAGAGTTCATGATGTTGTGTGAACCATTTGAGGTGTCACACTTGGGGCACTAGGCTCTCAAGCTTCATGGAGTCAAGCAACAACAACAAGGTATGTATTCTATCTATTTTATTATCCTAGTATCAATGTTTTGGTATGCTAGTTAGGATAATACCTTGGATAATCATATTTGCATGTATAATAGAGAAAACATAGATCCAAGGTATTTAGGGTTGCATGTACACTTAGGAGTGTTAGAATGCTCATAACCCAACACTAGCAACCTTTACATACACTTTCATTCTGCCTTTATCCAATCCAACACTCCGACCAATCAAACAGCGAAGAAAAATACCAAATAGAAATTTCCAAATGCTTGGAAGACTTGACTTCTTAAACTCGCTGATCTTGGTGAGTGGGGGCTGATGACCCATCTCATTGAACATATGGATAACTTGGGCATTTGTAAGGTCATAGTACGGTGGAGAATTGGGAATTTCAAGAATCTGACAGAACAGTTTCTTGGAAAGACGAATATTCTTATCATTAATCAGATTAAAGGTAATCACATCCATAGATTTGCTGTAAGTGGCTGTAGAACCGGCTATTGAGAGCCAAGACACCGGAACAGCAAACGAACTGAACATCGCAGTTGATAAAACAGAGTGTTTTAAAGCGATAATTAACATTTTCAGTTCTTCAGGGTACACATCAACATCACCCTCAACTTGGTAATTTGTACTCTGAATCTTCATTATGGTTTGAGAAGAGATATCCTCAGTAGTGTTCGATTGATGCTTAGCCAGTGGAAAGAAAGATTCTTGAAAACTTGAATATTCAGAGAAAAAAAATTAAGGCACAAATCGTCTGTAAGTGTAAAATTGGAATGAAGACCCAATTGCACTTTTTATATGTATCCCCAATTTTGAATTTGAAACGGTTTCCATTTATGAATATGACACGTGGCCCTGGAAAGTTGCACCATGAGCTATGAAAGTCGTCACGTCTGATAAAGTAGCACGTTATCCGAGAAGCACGCATGGTTACCAAACCGTCACATCAACTGTCTTTTCGAAAGGACACTTGCATAAGAATCAAAACTGTCGTAATGGAGGTTGGGCTCTTTCGTTTCTGGGTTTAAAAACAAAGTCATATGCCAGACTGTCGAAATCATCAGCCTGAGTTGGTAATACTCAGAACCTCAAGGATTTCATGAGTGCAGTGTGTCAAAAAAAAAAAGATAAGAATCAAGAAAATAAAATTTTGGTTCTGTGATGTCGAAAAAATTATTTCGACATAAATGCAGATAAAATCCCGGGCAAAGATTGCTTCGCTATTCATCAAGGGAGATGACTAGCAGCTTGTTTGTTTTCCCGTGAATTACAATCGAATAGTTGTAGAGAAGTATCGAAGGGCCTCTTTTTAAGAAGCTTCTTGGGTGGTTTGTGATTTCGTTACATATCAGCACTTAACATAAATGTGAGTAATTGTAACATAAATTACTTGTATGACCAGTGTAGTCAGTGACAAGTAAGCTTTGGAAGAATTATATGAAGTGACATAGAATTCAAATGAAACTCACACGGAAATCATATTTAAGAAAAAAATGTTTGTTGGATCCTGTTGGGTAACAAACATCGTGGGATTCGAACATTTGATCAAGATCACTCAAAAGAATTGAATATGATTTGGAGTTTCGAAAGTTGGTACTGAAACAAATGTTTCGTTAAATCTGGAACAAAGTTCCCCATCAATTCCTTAAATGAGTTTGACATTTTGGGTTTCACTTTCATCATGGTCTCATGATGTTAGATCATCAACACAGAAGTTTGATATGTCTAAATCCTGATTGGTTTGACCAGAGATCTCTTGGACATATGTCATTGTGTGTGAAAGTGTAAGAACTTTATGATGAAAAAGATTGGTTAAAGAATTTTGAAAGTACCACTGCTTTTTGATGGACTCAACATATTACTCTAAACTCATTTGAGTAGAGTATGGTAGCTCATAGACTAATGTGAATATAGCCTGATTGGGAAGAAATTTTCGTGATAAAAATTTCATTAAGGCTTCAAAAACACACATTGAGTCTGAAGAGGCTTTGGTCGACATGCTGCAACATGCTTCTAGGGACAACCTAATTAGTACATAAGAAGTCGAAAATGTACCTTCCCTTGAAACAGCAAGCATGTTACCTCATAAAACTTGTTCACCCTCTTCTTCATGTTCCATGCTTTTCTACAAAACAAATAAAAAAAAGAAAATATTTTTTAATTTTTGCTTTTAGGAACAATAACAAAAATAAGAAAATCTTTTTGGAATTTTTGGAATTTTTCAAAACAAAACAAAACAAAAATATTTTTGGTGTTTTTCATTTTTCGAAAAGAAAACAACTTAACAATCTAACGAAAAGTCTGTTCCAGAATAATAAAAAGTTGTGTGATAAACTTTCGAAAAAGTTTATGAGCAATTCTAACGAAAACTATGACACATATTAACGAAAAACATTTTGAGACACATTAAAAAAAATTTAGTTACAAACATAACGAAATTTTTTTTGTAACAAAGTAACGAAAATTTTGTAACATACTGTCGAAATTTTTTTGTGTGAAATTAACGAAATTTTGACAGACTAACGAAAATTTGTCTACAAAGCGAATTGCACTTGATGTCGAAATCGAAGCGTGTCGAATCGCTGAACGTGAACAGTAACCACTAAACACTTAACGAGATTCTTTTAAAGATCATTCAGTACCTCTGATTCGACATTGTTGCAATTTGATTTTTTTCATTCTTTTGAAATTGTTCCAGGAACTGAATTTCCTTCTATCATTCCAAGTCCCCCCAAAATTCTCACAAATGATTTTTCATCTAATGGTTTTGTGAAAATATCAGCCAGTTGATCAGTTGTTTTCACAAAGTGAACTTCAATGTTTCCATCTTCTACATGATCTTTTATAAAATGATAACGAAGAGCAATATGCTTGGTTTTCGAATGTTGCACAGGGTTGTGACAAATACGTATTGCACTTTGTGAATCACAATACCACGGAATTTTCTTTATGTTGATTGCATAATCACGCAGTTGACTTTGAATCCATATGATTTGTGAAGTGCAAGCTGCAGCAGCAACATACTCAGCTTCTGCTGTGGAAATCGAAACACATGTTTGCTTTTTCGACTGCCAGCTTACTAAGTTCCCATCCAGAAGTTGACATCTGCCACTTGTGCTTTTTCTATTAAGATTGCAACCTCCAAAATTAGCATCTGAAAAAGCTTGTATGAAGAATCCAGTTTTCGAAGGATAGCATATTCCTAACGAAATTGAGCCTTTGAGATAACGAAAAATATTCTTGACAGTAGTGAGATGTGGTTCTCAAGGATTTGACTGATACCTAGCACAATTACAAACAAAAAACATAATATCAGGTCGACTTGCAGTGAGGTAAAGTAACGAACCTATCATGCTTCTGTAAAGAGTTAAATCAACAGCAGGTTTATCTAACGAAGGTGTAAGCCTTGTTCCAGTCGCCATTGGTACTCGTAATTTCGTGCTATTCGTCAATCCGAATTTTTCAAGCAGATTCTTGGTATATTTTTCTTGATTGATAAAAATTCCTTCTCTGTTTTGACGAATATTTAAACCAAGAAATTTTTTGATTTTTCCCATCATACTCATCTCAAATTTGCTTTTCATCAGATTTTCGAATTCATTAGACAAAACAGGGTCAGTAGAGCCAAAAATAATATCATCAACATAAATTTGAACAAGCATTAGATGATCCCCAACTTTCTTTCGAAAGAGAGTGGGATCAACTGGTCCTTGTTTAAATTTTGATTATTTTAAGAAAGAAGTTAAAGTTCCATACCATGCTCTTGGTGCTTGTTTTAACCCATAAACAACCTTATCTAAAATATAGCAATGATTAGGATATTTTTCGTTTACAAAACCTGGAGTTTGTTCAACATACACTGTCTCTTCGAGTTCTCCATTCAAAAATGCACATTTCACATCCATTTGATAAACATCAAAATCTTTATGAGCTGCATAGGCCAAAAATATTCGAACTGCCTCGAGTCTTACGACAGGGGCGAAGGTTTCTTCATAGTCTATTCCTTCTTGTTGCGAATAACCTTTTACTACAAGCCTAGCTTTATTTTAAACAATATTACCATCTTTGTCTGTTTTATTTTTGAAAATACATTTCAACCCAACTATCGAAATGTCTTTTGGCTTATGAATTAATCTCCAAACCTTGTTTCTTTCGAATTCAGCCAATTCAGATTGCATTGCAACAACCCAATCTGAGTGTTCCATTGCAACCTTAACTGTTTTTGGTTTAATTTTGGAAATGAAAACGTTAAACATGCAAAACTCCTGATTAACATACATCTGATGAAGAATTTTTTGCAAATCAGGGTATTATCGAAAATAATCTCACAAACAATACATACACTTTTCAAAGACAAAACCTCAAAGAAAATGGGTTGAAAAACAAAAAGTTTCAAACGAAATTCCAAAACAAATTGAGGAGAAAGTTGAACAAGTTGTCAAAATCAACTCACAAGAATTTAAAGATCAAATTGACAAATTTTCGAAAGATAATTAAATTTCAAATAGACAAGCACGAAAGAAAATTTTCTGGCAAACTGTTGAGTCTCGAAAGAAACAAAATGGTTTGACAAAGAAAACAAAATGGTTTGGCAAACTGTTAAGTCTTCATCACATTCAGGCAATCAGAAAAATCCCGCTCAATATAATAAATAATTGTTTGAATCCATTTCACAAACTACATTTTCGAAAGCTAAAACTCAAGCCACTACATCATTTTCGGAAAATTTCAATCATTCATCACAGGAATTTCAAAATCAAAATTTCACAAATCGATTTTCTCTTCATTCACAACAAATATTTTCTCAAAATCAAAATTTAAAACGCATTCCTCTACCAAATCAATCAAAGAATTTTCAAAATCGATTTTCTCAAAACACAAATGTCGAAAACAATGTTAAAAGTCGACAATTTGAAAAATTTCGTCCTAAATCAAATGTTGATTTCACTCCACAAAAACCAAAATTTCCAAATCCTTTTGGGAAGCAGAATTCGAAAGTTTCATACACTAAGGGTTCGTCAAATGTGAAGAATATCGACCATTGGCTTGAAGGAAAAGGAAAGATGTTTCAATCTCGAAAATTTTCCCAACAACAAATTCCAGAAGCTTATGAGAAATATGTGAATGATTCTTCAAACGGAAGTTCATCTTTAAAAGAATCAAATATTTCTGTGAAAACATGGATATCAGTTTCGAAAGATAAACATGTTGAGAAACAAGTTGAGATCAAATATTTCTCTGATACCAATTGTAGTGGTGTTGATTATGATGGCATGTGCGGAATAAGAAAAGATCTAGTGAATCATCATGTAAACTCAAGAACACAAGAAGTTAATAAATCTGTGTAAGCTCATATTAGATCTAGAAAGGATATACAAATGGGTTTGTACAAATTTCTCTCTCTAGTCTAACACTCCAAAATGATCATTCTCAAATATGAGTGTCACTCACTTCCTATTTATAGGAAAGACAAATCATTTACACATCAATAAGGGTAAGCCACATCCAAGCGTGACTTTGCACCCTAACAAAATTATCCCGCTCAGTCTGAAAACTAGCATCACTATACCCTCGCACTCTCAAGTCATCGCTCCCACCGAGGACAACATCCCAATCTTTAGTCCTCCGCAGGTACTTAAGAATGTTCTTTACCGTAGTCCAATGTGCTCTACCATGGTTCCCTTGATATCTGCTGACCATGCTCAAGGCGAAGGCCACATCAGGGCGAGTACATGTCATTGTTGGGTTTTGAGCATTCTAACACTCCTATGGTGTACATGCAACCCTATAAACCTTGGATCTATGTTTTCTCTATTATACATGCAAATATTAACTATTCCAAGGTTTCATCCTAACTAGCATATTATGAAGCACATATAGTACAAAGTTCTAGTTAGATGACATACCTTTTGATGTAGCTTGATGTCTTCAAGCTTTAAGAGCTTAGCCCCAATAGTGTGGAAGCCTCAAATGGAATCACAAATCACCAAAACACCTTGGAAGAACTTGAGAGAATATGTATGCACACTAAACTCGGCCCACTCTTATTTTCACACACTTGTGCCAATTTTGTGAGCCAAGGACCCCTTTATATATTATGGAGGATTAGGGTTACATCCATGTAAACCCTAATACCCATGACCTTTCATTTACATAGGATCCATGGGTTAAAAGCTCCATGGACCATCCATGAAAGCTTATCCCAACCTAAATGAACTTGGCCCATTCCATATATATCAGAGTCCATATTTAATTAGTTCTTTTTGATCACTTAATTAATTCTAAATTAATTCTTGATCAATACTAATTAAATAATATGATTCCATATTAATATATTAGAACTTATAATATATTAATATAAATCATAAATATACTATTCTCAAAAGACTATCCATATAAATTGTGCCGGTGAAGTGCAACCCAAATGGACCATGCCGAGTCGGGTCAAGTACATACCAAATATAGTTATGGACTTAGACATTAATCCAACAGTCACCCACTTGGATAAGTCTAAAACTATTATTGAGTATGACTTCAAAACCTAACTGGCAATCGTAGCTCTTAAATCCGCTGTCGAACTCTGACCTTGTCAATGACTTGTCTATTAGATAAGGGATCATATATTCCTCCATTCTAGATATCATATGGACTGAGACATGGATTATAATCATTCTCTCTGTCCATTTGTTGTTTCCCGATTTTCGATTTATGATGACTGACTGATTGAACAAATCAAATCAGTCCTGGCTTGGCCAAGCACTCACATGTGTCATCGCTAAATCATCGAGGGGCCCACAGATATGGCTTTTATCCCGAAGGTAAAAGGAATGGATAAACTTCGACTCATATGGCTTGTTCTACTACTTGTTGAATCATATACAAAGGCACGTTTTATAACATCGAGTTACCAAATGCGTTTTCGTGCAATCAATGTATAACCAACTCATAGTAACAACTCATATCTCTAGGTTTGAAGAATATAAGATATTATCGTCTCATGATCACTCATGATAAAATCCAAGAAGTGATTCAAATGAGCGTGGGTTGAATCCAATACTCAGAACTTATGAGCACTCATGAGTGTTGTAGCACCACTTTGTCCACTAACTTGGACCTCTACAAACCAACCCATGACAGTCTTGATTCATATCTACTTCCAACATATGACCGACTGTGGATGGTTTGAATAACTTAATCATTCAGGAAGAGCGACTTAGTTATTCTGGAAGTCAAAACATGCAAAGTGAAACACAAGAATAAATGAATCAAATATGGTATCAAACCCTATGAATATAAATAAACACTTTTATTTATCACCATACTGATTACTCATTATTCATTGTTTCGGTTTTATCAACTTTATACTTGAATTAAAAACACTAGTTGTCCCATGCTCCAAGCATGTATACTATGTTTTTCTTAAACAATAGCTTTGCCATACACCAAGTATGCACTCTATGTTTGTCTACGATCCTTCCTTTGTGAAATAAACCAATTGAACATAATTTCAATGATTCTAATTTCTCACTCCCAAATCCTTATCGAAAAATGTGAGAATTTCAAATTCCTATCATTTATCGAAATTTGTTTAGATTTTAAACTTATATGCACTGACCCTCCTGTAATGAATATGTACAAAGTCACAAAGACTTGTCAACAGTCATTATAAGGTATTCCAATGGAGATCGACTCCATGGAAACTAAGTCTCATATTCAAAGTACATTGCTTTGGACATGCTTCTTGCATTAAGTTTTCTAATCTTACATAGATAACTTCCACCTATGGAGACAACTCCATATTCTCATTTTGACTATCACTTCTGAATAAGAGATGCCTCTTTTCAGAATATGTCAATATGGTCCTTCCAAAATTAGCACTATACTTCCAACTGTCCCTGAGCAACCAATCTTTGGTAAACCTCTGATTGTCCTCGACAATTGCTTAATCATTTTAGTCATATCCAATTCTAGACCTTTTCCCTTCTTAATGCCTCTGGGCATTTGGAAAAATTTAGAAATGACAAATACTATAGCACATGGAATCGATCCTGTACCCAAAGCAAATGGTACACGATTCATGATGTCTCACATAAAGACATGATTCTAGACCAGTCTTTTGCTACAATATTTTTATTTGCCATGTTTTCAAAATTTGACTATGAAGAGGGATGCCGTAATCATAATCGAATTTTGAGAACGCAATATATAGAATTTCCTTTAGTTGAACCAATCCAACATGAAATTCATATATATATTCTTGACTAAAGATGGTTAAGGTCTCAATATAAGCCTTTAGAACTGAAATGAAGTATATCCTCTCCCTTAATTATGGCAAAACAACTTTTTCAATCCCTGCAGCCTCACGAATTGAAACTTTTGTTTTCTATAATTAACATTGCTAACTTGCAACACTAACAATAATTATCACGCTCCTACTAACATGATGATTATTAGCATAACACTTATGCTCCCACTAGCTTTGACATGTACTCAGAAATCAGCTGGACTTATAGAAATCAATACTTTATTGACTTTCTTACCAAAGTTCAGATTTCTGATACGAGATGCTTTGATAAAACTTTATCAAAATCATACACCTTTCCTTAGATAGCATGCATGTGTGTCTAAATAATTTCAGAACTATGAAAGGGGATGTCGTAATCATAGTCTCAATTGTTTAGACCTTTTGCCATCTGCTTCAAATCTACTTGGTGGAAGTGTTTCCTCACCATCATTTTCATGAATCGGAGAGAAACCTTATGACCCTTAGATTTTATGGTGTATGTGTTCTTATCCATGTGAATCGTCAAAACCATAGTCACAAGACAAGGATAATGACAAATCCAAACTCATATGGACTGAACTTATGCAATCTTAACTTCTTGCCACCTGGCAGTATAGGGCCTGCCATTGCTTCCAAGTTGTTATGCAACCAATTGAGAACTTTCAGAACTCCTATGCAAAGCCAACTTTAACTGGAATGGGCACAGAATATGTCAACACGATAGGTTATAAACCTCAAGTCGTGTGCTAGTGAAGAACCTTAGGTTTTATTCTTGATTAGTTCTTGAAATTCTTTTTAGGATCTTTAAGACTCCCACTATCCTCTTGACATATAAGACTATCTTGCCAAATATTCAAGAGATAGTGCGGATTCTTTATCAAGACAAACACTTCACACAATTGGCCTTAGTTGGTCTTTGTTTTATCCAAAACATCACAACTTACCAATTTCAAATGTACAAGAGTAGGACACTTTTACTCTTACATTTGACAAGTGTTTTAAACCTTTCTTTAAGATATGTCACTCAAGTTACAATCTTGGAGTATGACTCTAAGAATTGTTTTGGAACGAAGTATGACTCATCTTCCTGATCTAACCATTTCAACAATTCATGACTCCTCTTCTTAGTCATAAGAATGCACTAAGATGACCTTTAGAGGACTAATTGTGATATGATTTCTAAATCATTAAGATGATCACAAACATGATACTAAATTACTCTCCCATATTTTCAGATTTGAGAAACTTTTATCTTTCTGCCTAATTTGATTCTTCCCATTCGTTCTGCCATACATTGAGACTTTTCCAATGTTTCAGAATTATACTAAAACTTGTAAGTATAACCATATTTACTAAACTTTAGTAAATCAAATAGTCTTAACGAGCTTTATGGTGGACATGACCAGTGCACAAGAATGTGTACTCGATCCCTTTAGTCATTCACTTGACTCACACATCCATGTGAACAAGTAATTAGTCTTGATTTTCCAATGCTTGAAAGTTCTCATTCATCATACTATTCAACTTGCATGATTCCAAGTTTCGGTCCAATTGAAACTTGGGCGATGAGGAACTTTCCTGATTTGGTAAATTTAGACACTACCACAAATGAAAAAATCAAATCCATTTTCCAATATTGCTGTCAGTGGAATCATATAAGCAACAATTTTCCACAAATGCCATTGTAAGGATACTTCAAATAAATAAAATTAAACAATTTTCTTTTATTTTAAAACTTTGCTGAAAAACTTATCCTTACAATCCACATGGAAAATTGTTGTTATCTATTCCTTAGCAATATATCATAACTTCTTAAGCAACTGCTCAAAATTCTGATGCGATCGAAATCCACCTTCGCGACCAGAATCAGCATATACTTCCTTTAAGATTTCTCTCTATTCTTTGATTGTTAAAACATCAACATGTGACCCAGTCACATCATGTAATGAGGATCTCAGAATAGAACTTAACAGAGTTAGATAATGGGCTCTACCTGATGTAGAGTCAAACTTATTGACTTTAACATCCTTAGGTAAATTTGGCAGCTTTGCAATCAACGCCCCTTCCTTTGGCAAAATAAACATATGGACCCTTTGGTAATGGGACTATCTCAGACTTAGCCTTTCTCTTTACCATTTAGTCAACCGGGTTGACTATGGCCAATCCCTTTCCATTGGGAAGAGAATGCTTTTTCTGGATTTCCAGTGTCACCATTGTCACTGTCCATAAAGTTTTTAGGAAGTTGATCTTCTAATTAAATTTGCTTTACTATCGTTCCAAATCATTGCTGATTCAGCAGCACCAAGCAAATAGATATGATCATTAAGGTTCATGTCATAGTCTGTTTCATAGTAGTCCCAAAGGAACTCACTATGTGACTTAGAAAGTGATTGAACATCCAACTTTCTCAAGACTTTGACACCCAACTCTCCCGGCTTGTCAATATGTGACTTCATCTCTAAGATGTGATCACACATAGACCTTGCTTGCCATTAGGGCTTGAGTGACCTTGAACTTGTGGGTTAGGGAGAATAATTGGAGGAGGTGGAGGAAGAGAAGTATGACTTCCATGAGCCAAAATCGGGAAGTCATATTCATTAGGAAAGCTTGGTTTGGGAAGATCATTGTTGTCTAAACCAGACATCAACAATGGGAGAAATTCACGTAAAGTTGATTTAAGTCCATAATATAACACCCAATATGATATATTAAGGCTAGGACCCAACAAACTATTTTATAACTTGGAAGAGGGATGCCGTAATCCAAGCTATAAAATATTTGAAGGTAGGTGAATGACGATTCACCAATCCCATAGTAGCTGATCCATCTATGTTGAGTTTGGTACATTTTGGGGGAGGAGGATTTGATCCATATCCCGCTTTTATTTCCCTTCGAGCTCCTTATTCCGAGGCTGTTCTTTATCACGACTCTTCTGAGGCTTTCCAACCAACCCTGTTGACAGTTTGGATACCAAGCTATCTTATAAATATATTTACAAAAAAGCCTTCGATGTAGTGATGAAATTGTGATACATAATCAATCCTATTTGTTTTGTTCATTACTAAAGAATCTTGTCTTTCTCGGCGTCAACCCCAAATACGAAAAAAATAATTTGAGCATTACCTGCTCTATCAGATAGGACAACCTACTCCTTAGTTGAACCAGACTTTGCCACTCACCTTCATCCGAAAAAGAAAGAGACCGCACGAAAGCAGTTTTTCCTAAACGGGGATACCGCCAGGTTTGAAACTTACTACCAAAAAATGAGATTCTTGCCGAATCCGAGTTTGCTGCTCCAACCATTACCAAACTGACTTTTTTAAGTATTGCAAAAGAAAGGGCCTGCTGATAGAGCTGGGCGGGGAGGCGATACTAGTTATCAGGTTAGAGAGAGGCCTGGCCCGTAAGCTGGCCCCCTTAAAAAGCCATTACTTAATAAGGAGGATAAGCTTGACTTAGATTCAATTAATAGGGCATTTGCCCCGTCACTTGAATAAGCGACAACCCCTTAGTGGCACAAGCCTCCTTTCCGGAGCTGTAAAGGAACTTCATTCCCATCTATTCGACTCCTACCCGCTCCGACCAGGGGTTACCAATTCGTTATCGTGCCGGTTAGACGTCGGCCATGAAATCCATCACTATACCGAGCAAATCATGGGCATTCACATCTCGGTCGATGGGATGTAAAAGAAGGCTTTATCGTCTAAAGGTAGGGGTGAGCTTTCTCACTATACCTCGCTCTTCTTTTATCCCGCCTGCTTTCTTATTCCTGTTCCGTAAATTTCGTACGTAGACAGTTAGTTGCTCTGACTAGTTTTTTAGTGCAAAAAAGGACTGGAGCGGTAAAGTCAATAGCATTCAAAACCGTCAGGATTAGAACGGATCGAACGATAACCGAAGGAGCCCATTAACCAAGGATGAAGCTAGAATGTGGAGTACGGACTTATCATGCTTCCCAATTCCACTAGCATAAAAGAGTTTATTCAACTCCTGAGAGATTCTAGAGTTCTTGAGCTACCCCAATTTGATGAGAATGAGGGAAGAAGTCCTTAGCTATTCCTTTGGCCTTAGCACACGAGACTCACTTATGCCTTGCTTATTTTACCTTCGGGTACTATAAGCATATAGTATATTAGCTCTCTATAGATTCACTCTTTTTCTTAAAAGAAAGATAGAAGGGCAGCTACAGACTCCGTTCCTTATCGCATCGTTTGCTATCCTACCCTACTTCGCTAGCTAGACTATCGCAAGTCATTTATACCAAAAGACCTGGCCATCGCCAACCAAGAGGGAGTCTCCTTCCTATCCTTTTCAGTCTGTTTTCACTTCCTACATCTTTGGAATTGAATCAATAGTAGCAGAAGGAGGCAAGTAACTGATTAAGGAAAGGCATGAGTTTCATTTTCCAATTAAGTTATGAAAAAAAGAGATCGACTAGAAGAGAAAACCACTTATACTGCCTACTCTATTCCTAAAGGAAGAGAATTCATTTAGCTCGACGTTAGGAGAGTCAAGGGGGAACGCCATACCTACATAGAAGAACCGTTGTTCGCTGACTTTCTAAGGTATAACCTTTCGCCCCCTATTGAAAAAGGGCAATTAGCTTTGCACCACTGATAGACTACTTAAGATTCAATATCTAGTAGTCACTAGACTCACTATAGTAGTCCGTACGGCTGCTCTTGCTGAAATCATTACTCTTCATTCTCCCGTGCTCTAGCAATTGCGCTCCCTAGACCACTACCATATAGTTAGGTAGGGACAATCAATCCGGGAATCTAGGAATGAATGGGGATCCCTATCAATATCAAAATGAAGAAAATAGAATGAAATAGATTACCTTTCTCTCACTTCTTTGTATATAGAAATAAATCATTGAAGTCTTAACTGGTTTCAAAGTCTTTCTTTTTATTACAAATGCCAATGCGGGTAAACTACCCTTTTAGCTTGAGAGAATCTAGCTGGACTAGCCTATCCTTTATACCGCCCCGGCCTTCATCCAGTAAAAGATTAGCTCGTGCCTCTTCCTTGGAGGACCTTACCAGGCATGAGGGCAAGCGCTTGGAGCTAGAAGCCTTGTCTTTTGACTCATGTCACGTCGATCGTTGATAAGTGCCCGATCTGGGATAGGCTGGCTGGGCACAATTTTGAAAATCGGATTATTGAGTTCGCCTGGACTACGCTGGCTTTGGGATGCCAGGCTTGATGCTTCAAGAAAGTTCCAAACCAATCTCTGGCACTTGGTAAAGATTTGTGATTTCCGGGTGATGACAAGTAACTCGTGAAGGTCTATAGTCAACTACGGCTATTAGTCTGAGGCGGTGAGAGATATGGCAGAAAGGGGGGGGGGGTGTCCTGGTCGGTTCATCGGCTATAGACCAATTCGAAGAGCATTCGTTGACCTCTCCTTAGGGGTCCCAACCCTTGTGGCCCCACAGCCTAACACTGATTTTTATCTTTAGATTTTCATTCTAGATAGAGCAGTAAGAAGGATCTCTTATGCGCCTCCAATTCTTTTAGAAATGCTAATGAGGTTCAATGATGCCGACGAAGGGAACCAGCTGGAAGGTTCTCAAAGGCAGGCGCATAACATAGGCTGACTCATAGGAGAAGGTTGTGCGTGTAAATCCCAACTAGAGAGCTCCTTTTCATTGGCTACTCGACGTATTTGGAAAGAGCTACTCTCAAGCCTATTCTGTTACTTTTGAGTCGATTTCTGTTTCAAAGATCACTTTTATCAGGCCGGAATAAAAAAACCACTTCTCATTCTGGAGCGGCTAGAAGAACAATCCGTCTCATATGCAGGACAGTCTAGTATCCATATCTTGAATAGGAGTCAGTGTGCATGGTCAATTCCATCTTTCCGCTGAAGGAGAATCCAATACCAGTACTCAAATAGTAAGTACCGAGAGTACGATAGTGATTAGCTGTCGAAGGTGATGAAGAAAGGAATTGGCTTGCTGGAATTCACTTTCAGGAATCCTTGCTCCTGGCTCATATTCACATAGGCCACTCATAAGAATAAGACATTTAACTCCCTCAAACACGTGTAATTGAGAGAGTCAGAATATCAGTGCCTTGGGTAAATGTCTACCTTCGGGAGAATCTTACCGAACGACTTTCAAACCTGTCCTCTTTGCTTCCCAAGAGATTGGATTTAGGTAAAAGGGCCTTGTCGGCCACCGCTTTTATTTTCATTCATTTTTCCTATTAAAAAAAAAAGAAAAGACCCCTGCTCGAACTAACTTTCAACGCTCGAACTCCAGAACGAAACTCAAGTCATTGCTCATTCCCGCTCATGCTTTCTATAACAATTCCGAACTGTTCACCATCTACTATGTGAACGAAGACTGTGTCAAGTGAAGTTTCAATTGGGCTTTGGCGGTATTTATCATGCACTTTTAGGGCCTGAGACGCTTAAAGAATCTTTTCCATTCTTCGGTTATGTATGGAATGATAGAAATAACGAAATGTATTATTAGGTTTTAATTGGTTTTGAAACTCCTAGATTCTTTTGAGATTCATTGAACTTTTCAATGACATGTTTCAATCTCGAGTGTGCCCTTCAGGTTTTGTGACTGGGATGCCGAGGATCACAAAACAAGGTGTGAAGTAACCATGCAAATATACTTGGTACCCTTAATATTTACCCCTCAATCGATGTGCCGGTTAACCACACACGCTCCAACGATACTATGATAAACATTAAGTTACCCTTTGCCTACCTTGTTAAGTCCAGGTTAGTGTGCCGGTTAACCACACACGCTCCACTAACAGCTTAAACAAAGTGCAAAGTGTAATTTCATGGATTAGCACCTTATTCACATTTTCCTAAGCAACTAAGATTGGGAATTTATAAGTGTTTAGTTACTTAGTATTTATCATTATACTTATAATGAAGGGAGAATTATAGTCCTTGTCCTACCTGTTCGGCTAACGACCCTCCACCGGTCAAGGAAGCGGTGAGTGAGAGTGGACACCCATTAAACTGCAATTTTATAGGCAGTAACCTTATACCCCCCTTATAGACCGGCTTCGTGAATGAGGCCTACTAATGGTAAGACGAATTGCTCTTATACATATAATATATTAAACTTTTAATATTATAATAGTATAAGGGTGTATTTTAGACATTTAAAATACTTGGTGGTTTAATCTATTAATTAAAATAGACTTTTAATTTAATTAAACTCAAACCATATATTTATGGATTAATAATACTCTTTTAATTAAACGCTTTAATTAACTATTAATAAAGTCCATAAGAGTTAATTTGAACTATTCAACAAAACATCATAATTCCAATTATTAAACTCAAAATTAAAACCATTTAATTAATTGTTTAAGTTATGAACCCAAGAGTTTTAGAATTCAATTCTTTTTTTCATAAAAAACTTTTCTCAAATTCCAAAACTTGAGGGCAAGTTTTGTAATTCTTGAAAACCTTTGGATTCCATAACTTATGGAATTAATGGTGTTTTATGATGAAACTTTCCATGTTCCATAACTTAATAACAAGTTATGGAATTCTTTAAAACATTAACACCAAATTTTGTAACTCCATAAAAACTTTGAATCAAATTTTTTTTTTTAAAAAAAACTTTCATATCCATAACTTATGGAAGTTTCAAAAACCCTTAAGATCACAACTTTAAAAAAAACTTTTGAGCTCCAAAATTTTATGACAAAATTTGTAACTCCTTAAAACATTTAGATCAAACTTTTAAAACTAATAAAATAATCATATCATTTTATCTTTTACTAAATTTGACCTAATTCAACTCATATAACAAATGATTCAAATTTTACAAATAATTCGTTTTTCACAAAACAAGTAATTATCTTAAAATTTTACAAACGTCATGTTTTTTTTCCTTTTTTTTCCAACTTGAAAATAAAACATTTGCATCAATATAACAGAAAACAACCCATGGCTCTGATACCACTGTTGGGTTTTGAGCATTCTAACACTCCTATGGTGTACATGCAACCCTATAAACCTTGGATCTATGTTTTCTCTATTATACATGCAAGTATTAACTATTCCAAGGTTTCATCCTAACTAGCATATTATGAAACACCTATACTACAAAGTTCTAGTTAGATGACATACCTTTTGATGTAGCTTGGTGTCTTTAAGCTTTAAGAGCTTAGCCCCAATAGTGTGGAAGCCTCAAATGGAATCACAAATCACCAAAACACCTTGGAAGAACTTGAGAGAATATGTATGCACACTAAAATCGGCCCACTCTTATTTTCACACACTTGTGCCAATTTTGTGAGCCAAGGACCCCTTTATATATTATGGAGGATTAGGGTTACATCCATGTAAACCCTAATACCCATGACCTTTAATTTACATAGGATCCATGGGTTAAAAGCTCCATGGACCATCCATGAAAGCTTAGCCCAACCTAAATGAACTTGGCCCATTCCATATATATAAGAGTCCATATTTAATTAGTTCTTTTTGATCACTTAATTAATTCTAAATTAATTCTTGATCAATACTAATTAAATAATATGATTCCATATTAATATATTAGAACTTATAATATATTAATATAAATCATAAATATACTATTCTCAAAAGACTATCCATATAAATTGTGCCAGTGAAGTGCAACCCAAATGGACTATGCCGGGTCGGGTCAAGTACATACCAAATATAGTTATGGATTTAGACATTAATCCAACAGTCATAACATACATGATTGGGCCAACAACGAAAGCATAAGGAACTCGGCTCATCTCTGCTATCTCGACATCAATACTCGGACTCTGAGTCTTACTCAACTTGGTATTGCTTTGGATTGGTAACTCCCCCTTCTTGGACTTTTCCATGCTAAAACGTTTCAACACTTTATCCAAGTAAGTACTTTGACTAAGTCCTATTAGTCTTTTACTCCTATTTCTCAATATCCTTATCCCTAGAATATAAGCAGCTTCTCCGAGGTCCTTCATAGCGAAGCACTTCCCAAGCCAGGACTTAACCTCCTACAGGGTTGGGACGTTGTTTCCTATGAGCAGTATGCCATCCGCATACAAAATGAGAAAGCTAACTATACTCCCACTGGCTTTGACATATACATAGGACTCATCCTCGCTTCTTGAGAAACCAAACTCTTTGACTTTCTCATCAAAACAAAGATTCCATCTGCGAGATGCTTGTTTTAATCCGTAGATGGATTTCTCAAGCTTACACACTCTATTAGGGTGCTTCGCATCGACAAAACCCTCTGGCTGACTCATGTAAACATCTTCAACCAACTTCCCGTTAAGGAAAGCAGTTTTGACATCCATCTGCCATATTTCATAATCATGAAATGCAGCTATGGCTAACATAACCCTTATAGATTTAATATTCGCTACTAGTGAGAAGGTTTCATCATAGTCAACTCTAGGAGTTTGAGTAAAGCCCTTCGCAACCAATCGCGCATTATATGTGTGTACTTTCCCATCCATGTCGGTCTTCTTCTTGAAGATCCATTTGCACCCGACCGTCATACGACTTGGCACATTGTCAACGAAGTTCCAAACTTGATTTTCATACATGGACTGAATCTCGCTGTCCATAGCCTCTTTCCATTTTGCAGACGTTGGGCTTGCCATGGCTTCCTTGTAGTTGTTAGGTTCATCCATATTTATCAATGTGCTATCACTGATAAACGTATCACCTTCAGTAGTAATATGGAAACCATAAAACTCAGGTGAAACACTAACTCTACTGGAACGTCTAAGAGGTAGGGACTGGTCAATCGGTTCAACATGATTTTCCTCCTCGGGTTGAGCGCCAGTGTTAGAGGTTTCATCGGATGGGTTTTAGTATACTACAACATCCTATGGTGCACATACAACCCTAAAAGCTTGGATCTATGTTTTCTCTAATTATACATGCAATTGTTTCCAAAGCTTTAAGCCTACAACTAGCATACAAATGATATAAACAACATAAAATACTAGTTAGGAGTTTACCTCTTTATGTAACTAGTAGAACTTGTTATATTTGGCCTTTAAGAACTTAGCACCAATAGTATGAATGCCTCAAATGGTTCATAACACATCTAGGACAAAGGATGACATTTTGAGAGAGTATTCCTATCATACAAAATCGGCCCATAGTTCTCTAAGAATAGATGCACACGATTTTGGTCATGGAGCAACATATTTATATGTAGGATTCCAAGGGTCATGGGTTAATCCTAATCCATACCCATGGGTTTATGATCCATGGTTCATGTGTCCCAAATCTTTATGTATCCATACATAAACTTAGTCCAACATGGATCATAAGCCCAACATATAAATATAACTAATTTACACAATTAGTCCCCATTGATTTAATTAGTCTCTTTTGATCACTAAATTAATTCCAAACTAATTCTTGATCAATACTAATTAAATCATATGATTTCATATTAATATATTAGAACTTATAATATATTAATAAACCATAAATAACCTCTTCTCAAAAGTCCATCCTAACAAATTGTCCTGATGATATGCAACCCAAATGGACCATGATACTCTCGATTCAAGTACATACCAATTATAGTTATGGGCTTAGACACCTAATCCAACACCTTCATAGCTTGATTCTTGAAGCTCTTCAAGATCAATTTTCCTCCCACTGTCCTCTTAGCATATGAGTTCTCTCTCTCGGAAAACCCCTCTCCTCGCAATGAAGACAACATTGTCACTCGGTCTATAGAAGAGATATCCAAAGAAATTATGTGGATAGCCGATGAAAATAAACCGCTCACTGTGAGGTTCGAGCTTGTCGTGAGTCTCTAGTCTTACAAAAGCCTCACAACCCCAAACCTTGATATGTGCCAAGGAGGGAACCTTCCCTGTCCACATCTCGTGAGGTGTTTTGGTAACCTTCTTAGTTGGGACTAGATTAAGGATATGGGCGGTAGTCTCTAAGGCATACCCCTAGAATGAGATAGGTAACGAAGCTCGAATCATCTTGGAACGAACCATGTACAACAAGGTTCAAATGCGCCTCTAAGCCACACCATTCAACTGCGGTATCCTAGGTGGCATCAATTGCGAAACAATTCCGCATTCCTTGAGGTAGTCGTGGAATTCAATACTAAGGTACTCACCACCTCGATCGGATCGGAGCATCTTAATTTTCCTGCCCAACTGATTCTCCACTTCTTGCTTAAACTCTTTGAAGCGGTTTACATCCCTTGTGGTGGATCTAAAGGGTCCACATACATCAGTATGTATGAGATCCAATAAACCCTCACCCCTTTCACAAGTACCAGTGAAGGGTGACTTGGTCATCTTTCCAAGTAAACAAGATTTGCACTTGTCATCCGATTTGAGGTCGAATGACTCCAACACTCCATCCTTTTGGAGTTGGGCTATGCGCTTCTTGTTGACATGTCCAAGACGACAATGCCACAAGCATGCTTTGTCCAAACCTTTGGACGACTCAATGTGTAACACATTATCTCCTAAGTTGTCTACAACATTCACAGTTTCATATACTCCATTACAAGTCAATGCTTCAAAATAGAAAGTACCATTCAAGAAAGCATTAATAGAACCAATTTCATTATTAAACGAAAATCTAAAACCGTGTCTGTACAAACCATGAAAAGAAATAATGTTTCTCGCCATTTCTGACGAGTAGCAACAATCATTAAAATCTAAACCTAACCCACTACTAAGCACTAAAGTGTAAACTCCAATCTTGGTGACAGGCGACACTTTCCTATTCCCCATGATCAGGTTCATCTTCCCATGCTCCACATCCCTACTTCTTCTTAGACCCTGCAAATAAGAAACATCCTGTATCAAGGACCCAAGAAATAGCATGTGATGAGTTGTTAGATTGAATAGTATAAATACCTGTGAATGATGGCTTTATCTTCCCATCCTTGATGTCCTACAGATACTTCGGGTAGCTTCGTTTCCAATGCCCTTTGTCGTGACAGTAGAAGCACTCTACTTCTTTTGGGTTGGAAGAGGGAGTAGCATAACCAACTTTGGTCCCACTAGAAGAGGATCCATCATGGGGTTTACCCTTGTGGATCTTAGAATGAGCCTTCCTATTCTTTCCTTTCCCTTGCCCAATCGCCAAGACAGGGGCATCAGTAGTAGGAGTAGATGCAGTAGATTTTCCTTTCAGACTACTCTCAACAGTCCTTAGCAAGTCTTGAAGCTTGCTCAGAGTTACCTCCTCATTGTTCATATGATAGGTCATACGAAACTGGTTGTAACAAGGAGGAAACGAGTGAAGAATGATATCTTTGGCCAACTTCTCATCGAAGTTGACATTCAACTTCAGCAAGCGGTCCATGAATCTCTGCATTTTCTGCAAGTGGTCCATGATGGAATCTCCATCCTTTATTTTGGTAGTGATCATCGAGGCGATGATCTCATACCTCTCCTACCTGGCACTTTGATGGTAACGTTCCATCAAATCTTGGTGTATCTCGTAGGGATAGTAGTCCTCGTAGGACTTTTGGAGTTCAGTAGTCATTGTTGCGAGCATGATGCAATGAACCTCCGTAGCATCTCACTCATGAGTTTCGTACGCAACAATTTCTTCAGGAGAAGCAGTGTTCACATTGACTTCCTTCAGCTCCTTGTCGAGAACATACTCTTTGTTCTTGTAGCGGGTGACCATGCGAATGTTGCGGATCCAATCATTGAAGTTGGTCCCATCGAATATCACCCTCCCATACAAGTTCATGAGTGAGAATGATCCAGAAGGGGTCGAGCCAGAAGCGTTGTTGTTTTGAGTAGACATTAGAAATAGAAAAGGAACAAAGTTTAGATTAGATAATAATCCCCAATTAAACACCCAAATGAGAAATTAGGGCTAGGATCCAACATGATTATTTACAATTCAGAAGAGGGATGCCGTAATCTAATTACAAATAATATGAAGGTAGGTAAATGACGATTTACCAATTTCCACCATGAAAAACGAAAAGGACTTAAGTTTTAAATGAATTGAAATTCCTAGATTTTTTTGAGATTCATTGAACTTTTCAATGGCATGTTTAAATCTCGATTATGCCCTTCAAGTTTGTGACTGGGATACCGAGGATCACAAACAAGGTGTGAATAACCATGCAAATGTACTTGGTACTCTCGATGTCGTTTACCACCTAATTAATGTGCCGGTTAGCCACACACGCTCCATTGATCTATGATAAACATCAAGTTACCCTTTGTCACCTTTGCTAGTCCCAAATTAGTGAGTCGGTTAACCACACACGCTCCACTAATGACTTGGCAAGGTTCAAAGTGTAATTTCATGGAATAGCATACATTTTCACATTTTTCCTAAAGTAAATAAGATTGGGAATTTATAAAAACATTTAGTTACTTTATATAATCATTATAATTACTAATGAGGAATTGGTTGCCCTATCCTACCCGTTCAGCTAACGACCCTCCACCAATCAAGGAAGCGGTGGGTGAGAGTGGACACCCATTAAACTGCCATTTTATAGGCAGCAACCTTATACCCCCTTATATATCGACTTTGTAAATGAGGCCTATCAACGGTAAGACTAACTTTATCTTATACATATATATATATATATATATATATATATATATATATATATATATATATATATATATATATATATATATGTATTAGTAATCTTTTAATATTATAATAGTATATGGGTTGAATGTTAACTTTTAAAACTCTAGGGTTTAGAATTTAAATATTTCAAAATTAAAACTATTAATCAAAAAATTAAATTCCAAAACTTGAGGGCAAGTTTTGAAACTTTTCAAAACATCTTTTAGATCAAATTTGAAAAATAATTACATTAATCATATTATTAATATTTATCACATAATTTGACCTAATCTATTTTCTTGACTAGATAATTAAATCAAAATACAAATAATTAATATTTATCATATAAAACAAGTAATTATCTTATTTGTGACAATTATCTTTGAATTGCATTGGGATAATCAATACCTTATTGAAAAAATCAGATTTTATTATTCTAAAACATTTTTGGTAATTATCCCAATTCAATTTTAGTCAAAATCCAAAAAAAATCAGCCTCCAGACTGTCCGACTCGCCGAGTCACTAATTGGACTCGTCGAGTTCATCTGACTCGTCGAGTTTATCAGGTGACTCGACGAGTTCATCAGTCAGGGGCACATATTTTTCGATTTTCAAGCTTTGAACAATTAGCAATGCATCAAATACAAAAGAAAAAACAATCTAGGCTCTGATACCACTGTTGAGTTATGAGCAAAACAACATTACTATGGTGTTCATACAAACCCTAATGCTTGGATCTAGTTTTTCTATTTGTACATGCAACAATTGTCCAAGACTTGCAAACCCTAACCTAGCGTATAACAAAATGAAATTAACATCTAATAAACAAGTTAGAAAGTTACCCTTGATCGTTGCTTGAAGATCTTGAGCTTTTGAGAAACCTAGCACCTCAAATGCGATGCCTCTAATGAATCACAAACATCAAAAGCAATTGGATGATCTTGGAGAGAGGGGAAGGCTAAAATCGGCTCTTGGAATCCTTCTAGGGTTTCTGGTAGCCGAATTCTAGTGACCTAGAGTCCTTTATATAGCTGCAGAGTTAGGGTTTCAGTCAAAAACCTAATTAGGTTGCTTAGGCTGTAAGCAGCCAACAAGATCCTTCTAGAATCCCTAGCTTGGACGATTTCTATATGGGCTCCCATATAAAATCGTCCATCCCTTTCCTAAGGGATCCACAACCCATATTGCAACTATCTTATAATTACAATATCAGTCCCTCAAGTTTAATTAATATCTTTTGACCACAAAATTAATTCTTGACCAATATTAATTAAACAAATATGATTTCTCATTTAATATATTATTCATATAATATATTAATAAACCATAATAACCTCTTTCTCTATTATTCATCCAGTCAAGTTGCTTCGGTGAAGGCAACCCAAAATGACCATGCTACAATCGTGTCAAGTACATACCAAATATAGTTATGGCTTAGACACCTAATCCAACAACATATCCCATAATCAAAACTAAAAATCTAATAAGAACAAAGAAATTAAGCATAATGCAAACCAAAATTCTTCAAACTTCAACAACTGCTAACTCTAGGGTTTCTGCTATTCTTTGCCTCTTTAGGGTTCTAAAAATTACCCTCTGATGTGTCTCTCTTGTGTTGGACGAAAATCAGCTTTATTTATAGCTTTTTCAGACCGACTTATTTCGCACCACTAAATATTATTCGTGGCACGATTTGTGAATTATCTCAAATATCTTTGAAATCTTCTATAATTATGGATTTGCCTTTAATTAAATCGTGCTTAGTCTTCAAGCTACAAATTTCTTCCAAAATATGATTAAAATATATTTATTTTATCATTTAGTCCTTATAATCTGCAAAATACAAATTTGTAACATTTAATATCAAATATCTTTAAAAGTGTGCAGAAAATATTAAATATATCATTTAAAATATATATAACTTATGACACATCAAAATACCCCACATTTGGCTTTTGCTAGTCCTCGAGCAAATAATTATTAAATCAACAATATCAAGATAACCCTTAGTTTAAATTTTTCCAGATATATTTAGTTTCAATGCATATAATTATGTCTAATCCTAAATAACTTTCCAAACTTTAAATACTCACAATCTTCATAATGCTTACTACTTAGTGTGAACAATACACACTTTACATCCCTTCGAATATAGCCTTAATAAAGAACTTCAATCTCATGGTATTTTTGTCAAGCTTCCGTATATATCTTTTAGATGTTATCGCCAAATGACGTTTCTTGTTGAGATACCACTTTCCACATAAACCCTGGTACATATCTTTCTTTATACATATTTATTGCATATAGTAGCAAATTTAGTAGCTTTAGCTCATGACTTTCTATGGGATATTTTGGGATACATGTTATTATTCCTCCTAAAGGTCATTAAAATAAATCCATGACTTCTTATGGAAGACATATATATATATATATATATATATATATATATATATATATATATATATATAATTCTTTTGTTCACTCCAAAGGTCATAGGTTAACTCTTTTTCTAAAACGTAACTAGGCAATTTTTATTCTTCCACATTTCACATACTTCATAATTGAAGCTTCATTTCCTTCATTTCTAATTCATTTAGGACTTGACCTAAACCCTTGTTGATTGAATAATGTTTTTGGGTGGGGGTACAGTTTAAGAAACAATGCAAAATTTATAATATTTCTCATACTAGACAAGTTTACATTTTTGTTTCATGATTTCAATAGAGTTAAGAGCTACATCTATATACTATAACATATCCATCATATATATCTTTCTAATTTATTCTCATTATCTATCATAAGTTGATAATCATAATTTTTTTAATTGATATATTAAAGTCAATCTCTTATCAATATCCTAACTCTTACTCCACACTTAAATTATGCGACATACTCGTTACATATAATGTAAAAAGTATAGAAAAGAATAATACTCCCATTGGGTGTAGTGGCGAGATTGGTCATTTATCAGATTTCTTCATGTCAAAATCCTTTTTATCTTCTAATAGTGTGAGTTCATAATCGCTCAATTGCTAAAACCAATGAATAAATCTTCAAATTCATGTGTTTCTTGTTACAACATATAATATCGGTGAGAATGTAAATTTGCGGCGCAAAAATTGGTCTTTAAAATGACATTGGTGACTTGCAGATTTTCTCGGCACGATCTCCATGTTCTCGGTGCGGTTTTCATACGGTGAGCATTCTTAATCTCTAAACATAGATAGAGAGGCTTGTGTTGATCAGGCACTAAACTCCATTATTCTTGTAGTAGTATGTTGCTTATTTTTGTAGTATATTAACCCCTCACTTAGACTTGTTGTATATTCTTTACCATGAGTGAGTAGATTGCATTTACAACTGGATCCTATATTTCAACGAAAAACTTGGAAAAACAAAAAAGATAACTTGGTTGCATTAATGATTAGAAAATAGTAAATAAAAACAAACACACTCAAAAAAATTGAAAACTAAAATTAAAAGATAAAACTTAATAACTAGATAACTAAGTAACTAAATCCCAAGTCTAACTTGTGATCCTTTCAATATGCATTATCTGAAATGTTGTAAACATCAATTAGATCCTCATCACTGAAATAATATGATGGTTCTCCATCTAATATCTCTTCTTCAAACTTATCATCATTCCACTTTTTACCCTTGTCATCTTCATATTCTTGTCATCTTCATATTCCTCTTCTTCACTTGCATCTTCTTATGGTTCCTGACCACTTTCCATCTTTTCTTCAATCTTCTCTTTTTTATCACTTGCCTCATGTTCACTTGAGGGTTTAGGTAATGGTTTGTCATTGTGTGCTTTTATCTCCGAGATCGTCCAATCTACCATCTTATGAAGTCCATCTAAGTGTTCCCTCACATTAGAATCTGTTTCATGAGTCCCTTAATCATTTCTTCATTGTTAGATCCTCTAATGATTGATTTCTTCAATTCTTCATCCAATATAGCTCCGGTCTTTTTAGCATTATATTTTTCTTCCCTTTTTGTTTTTTGTCCACCTTTTTTTCTTGAAGTTTATCCCTTATTTGCATTCCCTTTTTTCCTCA
The DNA here is from genome assembly GCF_052849685.1 of Lactuca virosa. Lineage (NCBI taxonomy): Eukaryota > Viridiplantae > Streptophyta > Magnoliopsida > Asterales > Asteraceae > Lactuca > Lactuca virosa. Next base: position 77,157,957 of record NC_136431.1, read on the forward strand.
CTCTCTTCCTTCACCTTTTTCTATCTTCTAAATCCTTGAATTCCTTCAAAAGCATCAATGGATTTAAGAAAATTCATATCCATGATTTCTGGTGCATACCCCTTCATACTCAATAGCATTATATTTGATAAGATGTCACTTGATTTAGCAATCCTTGTGATAAAATAACACCCAATGATAACATTGCTATGGGGTGGTCATCCTCTATGAATTCCTAGATAATATGCAAGACAATATGGCAAGTTCACATATTCTTCAAATGTCAAAAGCTTGTCCAAGAGGAAAAGATCATTGCGACATACTAAATCTTAATTCTCATGATGAGCAATGATATTTGCAATCACTTGGTCTATGATTTTATGCACAAGATTTTTGATTCTACTAGATGGTGCATTTAAATCAAAGCTTCCATATCTACATTTCTTCCAGATGTCTTTGTGGTCAAAATATTGTGACATCTTTATTGCAAAATTTGATATTTAGTGGTTGCATTCCTTTGTTATAGCCTCCTCTTTTGAGTATAGTCCACACCTCCATGATAAATCCAAAATACTACCTTCTCTAGCCTTTCCTCTTAGTGGGGAAGTTATTTCCCCTTTCTCACAATAGTTGGTGACTCCTGACTTGAAAATTAACATAACATAGAATTCTCGCACCAATTCTTCATAAATCACTTCCTTTATGTTGAATATGTTGTTCCATGCTGTAGATATTAAAGGTATGTATTCATCTTCTACCATCATTGTCTTTGTGAGATGCATGTCTATATCATGATCGATTCCAATGGAGGTAAGTGTTCCCCAATCAAGTGAATTAGGAATCGATATATTCCTCTTTTCAAGATTTGATAAACAAGAATTAAAGAAATTCTTTTGTATCAAAGGAATGTCCTTAAACTTCAGAAATTCGTGCCTTGACATCTGTAAGGTTAAGTCAAATTAGTTTGGAAATAATAACCAATAAAAATATTCTTTTGATTCATTCGGTTTTGCCGGTGAAATTTACCAATCGCTGCGCAAAAACCAGTAAAATAAATTCTTTCAAAAAAATTATGAAACAATACTTTGAACATCCCAACAAATTATATTAATTTTAAAATCAAAGGCTTAGCATTCTAAGAGAAATTTCAAAATATCATTTAAAGGTAACTAGTGATTAATTGAATATAGATCAATGTAAATCAAGAACATAATAATATTATAATTGAAAAATCAAAGTGAAAGCATTTTCATATATTTTTGTCTTAGAAAGGAAGAAAATAAATTAGGGTTTCTAAATTTTTTAGAGAACAAAAGAGTTAGAGATGAATTTTTCATAGTTTAGATATGTAATATTTATAGATTTCTTTTGCGGCTTAAATCTCGGCGCAACAAAGAATTCTCAGTACGACTAACGTCGCGTTAGGGTTTAATGTCGGTTATCAAAATTTGTGTCACAATTTTACGTTTCGCCGCAAAATTTCTTCTGGACAAATTAAATCCAAGATTTTTATGATTTTTTTAAGCTTTCAAACTTAATTTCTTATTTGATAATTCATTTTACTTTCATAAAAGTAGTGAGATTTAGTTATAAAACTAAAAAAATAAAATAAAAATAAGAAATAAGAAAATGAACGAAAAATATTCAAACCGAATGTCGGGTTGCCTCCCGCAATCACTTCTTTTTAAATTGGGTATAATTTGTTGGGCCTTGGATGAATTGAGACTTGATTTTAGAATTGGGCATGTTTTGGTACAGTAGGCGTGGGGAGCTTCTTAATGGAGCGTGGGACGCCCTTGACCAATGGGCTTGACGAGAATTTTAGGGTTTTCTTGCTATCTAAAGGAACTTAAGCCCTAGGGTTGATCATTTTACAGCCTACTTCAGCCTTGAACAAAACCTAGAGAGACCCCAACCCCCTCCTTCTCATTTTGAGCTTGTATTATACTTTAGAAGCTTATTCCTCTTGTTTTGATGTGAAGCTTGAAGATCAATGTGTTTCAAAGTTTTTTTGGTGAAGGGCTCAAGAGTAGATAAACAAAGTTATCCCATTTATGGACCATTGTGAGTAAAAAGCTTCCATCTTGCTCATTGATTTCATAGATGTTGTAGTTTTTAATATTTGCCCCTTTTTTTGTCCTTTTGAGCTTGTGATTTGGAGTTGAGAGAACTCCAGTACCTCTTGAGCTTTTTGGAACACTCTCTGGGCTTGGTGGACTTGGAAAGTTTTGCTTTAGTGCTTGTTCATCATGCCATGCAAGTTATGTAGATGATTTAGCTTAGTTTTGAGCTTAAAAGTCTAAATCTAGTGACTTGTGTTGGGTTTTTATACAAAAAATTGTTTCATAAACACAAAGGTAGCAACGAAAGACTTTAATTTGAACAAAATAAAACTAGTTTTATTCCAACCGAAATATCATTTTTCAAGACTTAGAAAGATTAAAACAACCATATAAAGGAAAGCAAAACGACCTTTGAAGATTTTGTTCCTTTTGGAAATTAGGAAGTTGATGAAGATGGCTTTAGCCTCCAAGGAAGAAGCTCCCTAGAAGTATCCACCAACATTTAGTCAACTTGATAAAATGCTAGTCTTGGATATTCTTTTAATGATAGAACACTCTTAAGCTTCAAGTTAACACCCAAGTATTAATCTTAAAGAGAGTTGCAAGTATCATCTTTCTTTCTACAACTGCTTAAACCTTTAAGAGTGAAAGAGAGAATGGAGAAAGAAGAAGAAATTTTTTGAATTTTCTAGCAAGAAAGAATGAAGAACAAACTAGCTTATAAGCCCTTATTTTATGCCTTTATCCCATGGGTCTTAACAATTTAAGACCCATGCTTTATGATTATGTTTGCCTAAATTTAAAACCATGTTCTTTGCATTATAATAATCAAAAGCTAACTTTACTTGTCCATTTCTCCATGCTACGATTTATGTAGAAAAGATGGAAGGATTTTATAAAAAATCTTTCTATATTTTATAACTTATAAACCTTTATCATTTTAGCTTAACGGAAAAAGTCTTTCTAGGAAAAAAAAAAGATGTACATGCCATAATAAATCATACATTAAGATATATTATCATATGTTATGATACTTAACATTGAAAATTAACATTTCCATGAAATAAATAATTCCCAATTAATTACAAGACATATATTTATTTATCAAGAATCAAATTCTTATAAATAATATATTTGCATCAAGTTGTTAGTGTGACCCTTTAGGATCATATATTATTAGCAATATCATTCTATAATTACTCTTGGGCATACAAGATCTTTCAAGTTGAGGAATGACTTAATGAATAAAGTTGGAAACTTTATTCACTTTAACATTGTTTGAGTCCAAATGTAAAAGATGGTGTTCTGACTTAATACCCTAAGAAATAAGCTTGAGCGCGGAGCACCTTTCCTAGGCGCATCATGATTTTTGGGTCTTCTGGTTCACACCCGTTTAAGATTAAAATCACAACTATTTTTTCCAGTAGTGGACACGGGGCGCCTATTGACCAGAAGTTGAATTTTGTTGACTTTTTGACTAAGTTTGACTTTAGGTCAAACTTTAGAGTTTTAGGTTATAAGATGTGGTTTGACCTATGATTATATGTTCAGATGATTGTTGTACTAGCCTTCACATTTTTGCAAGTTGTAGGAATTTTCTGCTTTGTCTGTAAGGTTGGTATTCTTACTGTATTACTTATATCATGTGTTGTGTGTGAGTCGCTAATGCCTCAGGGTTGCTGATAACCCACATTTCATGTATTTAAGTTGCTAATAACCCATATATGTTGTATTTGAGTTGTTGATAACCCATGGTTACTGATAACCCACATATATTGTATTTGAGTTGTTGATAACTCAAGGTTGTTGATAACCCTTAGCCGTTATATATATATACACACACATACATGTGTGTGTGTGTGTGTGTGTTTAGTTGTGTTATGTTGTATTAGTGTAACATCCGGACTTTCAGGTATATTATTGTGTGATTAATATTGAGATTTATGGAGTGACTCGACGAGTTGCGAGTCCAACTCGTCGAGTAGAGTCGAGTGTCCACGTGGATTAATGATTGGACTCGACGAGTCAGAGAGCTGACTCGCCGAGTAGGTGCTGGGCAGAGAAACCCTAATTTCCCGGGTTTAGGACCTATTTAAAGGAACTTATAGCCTCATTTGCGGCTACCCTTCCTTGGGAGCAAACCCTAAACGTGTATAGAGAGCCATGAGAGTCTTAGAAGCTAAAACTTGGAGTAGACTAGTGCATCTCTTGAGGAGAAGAGGAGATCACCCATCAAAGGAGCTAGAGAATCAGTGGATCTGGTGTAAATTCGTGCAAGGGCTTGAGTAAGAGGTAAAAGCTTGCACCTTTCTTGTTATTTTGCTTAGATCTTGTAAATATGGAAGATTAGGGTTTCTTCCACCATTTTTGGGACTTTGTATGCATAAGGTCTCTCTTGAGGCCTAGACTTCAGATTTGGACCTTGTGAGGTCCAGAGAGTCCAAATATTATAGCTTTAGTTAACCATAGAAGAGTTATTGTGGTTAATCATCCTTGTTAGAGTTATATTGGCATTATGAGTTGTATATGCCATGTTTAAACGTAAAGCTTGCAACTTTACGTGATAATCGACCCTTAGGATGGTAGATCTAGTGTTTGGGGTGATGGATCTGCCTTAAATCGTTTGAATGAGGAAGTTGATCGAAGGGACTCGCCGAGTCCATGGACTGACTCGACGAGTCGGTGAGGGTTTGTCCCGATGGGATGATTGAGTGATAACTCGGAGAGTTGGGTGTCAACTCGACGAGTTGAGCTAGACTTTTGAGACTTATGAGGATACGAGGGGACTCGACGAGTCGCAAGAGTGCACTCGACGAGTCGGGTCAAACTTGGACTGTTGACTCGAGTGTTGACTTCTGTTGACTCTGGGATTCTGGTCAACATGAGTAATAAGGACCATGGAGGGGTAAAATGGTCTTTTATCCACTTCAAAGAGTTAGAAAGAGAATGAATAGTCTTCGGTTGTTTGAATTGTGAAAAGAGTATTAATTAGTGATATTCATCCCTTGTGTTAGGCGGAGGCCAGTTCGAGATTCGGGTGCGAGGTTATTTACTTGTTGCTTGTCAGGTGAGTCTTCTCACTATACGTTACCTAGAGTGGTATTTATGTGTGACCGGAAGGTCTTATGTGCTTACTTGAGTTATGCATCTTGTCTATGTGATATTATGCTATGAGTTATTTAGACCGGACCGGAAGGTCCAACGATTTATGAGGCCGGAAGGCTCAACCAGACCGGACCAGAGGGTCCAACGAGCTAGACCGGACCTAAGGGTCCAACGAGCTGCAGGACCGGAAGGTCATCATGGGTAGGACCGGAAGGTCTACCAGAGTTGTGGAGCCGGAAGGCCCACTAAGACACATTGACCGGAAGGTCTCATAGAGCCATAGCCTCGAGTGGCAAGTTATATGTATGCGGTATTTTGAGGAACTCACTAAGCTTTGTGCTTACCGTGTTATATGTTATGTGTTTCAGGTTTCTCAGGATCGCGGGATGGCACCGGCTTGATTGTACACACCAGAGAAAGAGTTATGTTTTGAGGATCGTGGATTATTAATGGAGTTGTGTGTGTAAATTGAATAAACGAGATTTTATACAATATGTTATGAAAAGTATGCGATTTTAAAATGAAAATTTTGTTTGAAAATTTACGTTGTTACAATTAGATATCTAGGAGAACTCCCTAAGCTTTGGCTTATAGTTGTGAATATAAAATGTTTCTGGTACTTTTGAGGATTGGGGAAAAGCGAATGCATGATTGAACACACTCTACAACAACTTTTATGATTTTGAGATTTGTTTGATGTGATACTCTGATTTTGGATTTATGATGAGAAACAAATGTTTTGATGATGTTGGTTTTTATGAAAATGGTTTTTAACTCTTTTAAAAACTTTTATTATGGTTTTTGGGAAGTTTCAAGTTGGTATCCAAGCATTAGTTTGATGGATTTGGATAAATATTCATGTGATTTCAACCTCAAACTAAGGATCTGAAAAAATCTTATGACTATTTTGAAAGAATAAATTTAAAATGAGGAAGAAGATGCGGTGTGTACAGTTAGTTAGAGCTTAAAGGAAAGTGATCCCCCAAAATGTCCATACTTGTTATATGAATATATGCTGATATGTGAATTGCTAGAACTACATGCTAGTGGATAGACTAAGGATGCTCAAGAATTACATGATAGAGATGCCTGATTATTGTGATGCCTGGTAGCCTAGGGGATTGCGTGGTTGTACTAATTGGAACTTAGATTATTATTGTTAGTGGTTAAGTGTATTTTTCATGGTTGTGCATAATTAGAATTTTATAGGCTTAGAATGCTTGATTTAGCCTTACCCCGTGTTCTTTGTTTGGCTGTGGGATTAGGGTAGAATCATTTATTTAAATGTTTATTGTATCCTTTATTATGTACGACTTGCATACACAAGACGACCATTAGTAATAGTGGAAGCTTCTTGTGGTACACGCACGTGGTTTGGGAGAATCCTAGGGCGAGAAACTAGGAAGTTAGCAAGAGGATATTCAGAGTATATAGGTGTGTGTCTGAGTATGTGTGTTAGTAAACCTAGCAGTAGTGACTGCAGTGCCTTAGAATTTTTAGGATGATTCTTGAGACAAATACATGTAGGTATGGAAGGTAGTATGAGCTCGTACTACTGGAAGCACACGACCCGTACGAGTGTAAGGAAAAGTCGCATAATTTTAAGGAGTTGGAATCTGAGTAAATAGTGTGTTGGCACCTTAATCTGATTTTTGACATGTCTCCTTTAGATTTTCAGTATGGTGATGACCATAGGTTTGGGTTTGGGTACTGTTGGCCAGGAGAGGTTGGGGTTGAGTGATGTAGAGATACGTGAGCTGATTGCCGCCGAGGTGTCTTCGAAAATAAGAGAGGCGATAAAAGAGATGTTCGAGTCTATCAAAACCCAACTGATAGTCATGTTTGATGATGACTATGTTGTTGTCACTGATGTTGTTGTTGCCGCTGCCACTACCACTGTTGCTATTGTAGGACCTTAGGGGGTGTATCGATGCAGTACTGGTAGTTCGACAACACAAAACCCCTGAAATTTGACGGGGTCAAGGACCTTATTGTTGATATGAGGTGGATCTGTGATGATGACTGATGTTTCTACACATGTTATTGTCCGAAGAACCTAAAGGTCAGATCTGTCTTGAACCTTCTTCGCTTAGGAGTGAAGGATTGGTGGAAGTTTGTAACTCAGACCTTTTCTCCTGCGGAGCGAGCCACATTGACTTGGGAACAGTTCTCAGAGATGTTCCAGATAGAGTATGTCCCCACTTGTTGAGAGAGAGAGAGCAGTTGGCACAAGAGTATCTATCGCTCAACAAGATGACAAAGTCGGTGACAAAGATCACCAAGATGTTCACCGAGAGGGCCCTATTTTCCCTGAGTATGCTGCCTCGGAGCAGGTGAAGATGTCCCGATACTTGAGCATGCTCAAAAAATGAGATTTGGGAGTTTTTTGCGAACACTTAATATCTGACCCTAACAGAGTTGCAGTCACATGCCCGGAGGAGGGGGATAGAGCTAGAGAATCAGAGGAAGAAGAAGAGGTAGACCATAGTTCAGACATAGACAACAACTAAATGGTCCAAACCCATTGTTTCTCGATCTGGAGGCTAGAAGTCTCACACTTGCAGCAAGTGCGAGAAGGTTCATCAGGGTTTCTGTTGGTCAGGTCCAGGTGTTTCATGTAACGCCTGTGTTTCTCGTTAAGCGTAATTACAACAGATCTATATTCACGTTGGTTGAGGATTGTAATCCTTTATTTATAACTAAAAGAGAATTATTTGATTATATGTGTTTATATATTATGTGTGTGGAAATTAGATAGGTATTATGTGAATATAATATTTGTGGAAAATTCTATGTTAAAACTTAATAAATAGGGCTAAAATAAACATTAAAAATAAAAGATAAATTAGGATAAATGATCTGAACAAAATTCGAAGTAGTCGTCAATACCTACACGTCGATATAAAGAACTCCAAAATCTGACTTCGTATTAGGAAATTATGATTTTTCGAAGCTTTGAGTGCGACATAGTACGATAGTGTGGACATAAAAATCGAAAAGAAAATTGGTTGATCGTTAGCTGAAACAATATAAATTAAAGTTGTATTACTCTTCAATAGGAGACCAACGATATAAAGAGCGTTGAAAACGGAGTTCGTATGAAGAAGTAATGAATTTCGTAGCGTTATAGGCCAAGCCTCCTCAAACCGAATCACAAAAAATAAAATCAAAATTAGCCAAAGAATCATGAAAGTTGTATTACTCATTGATAGCTACCTCTGGATATAAAACAATCAAAAACCGTGTCGGCATGAGAAAGTTATGAATATTAAAAAAATATTAAAATCCGGCGAACCGGGAGCCGACACATGGGACCACCAGAGGGTGAAACATGTTAGCATCTTAGAAAATCCTTTCCCTCCACGAAAATGAACAAGTTGGTGACACGTAACATAGGAAGCATCACGCCTAGGTGCAAAGGGCCCTATAAAATTTTGTATAAATAGGCCTTAGATCTTACATGTTTAGGTGCTCATTTCTTTTATAAACTCTCCCAAAATCTTCTGACTTCTCGAGACCCTGTTCTAGTACCTATTAGGAATTAGTAGCAAAGCTCTGGAGCATTAGAGATCCCGGAGAAATAGAGTTTTCAGTTTTGAAGTTCTACCCGCGCATTGTCCGATTTTCTGCTAATCAACATGTAACTTGAGTTATGATTTCTATGCTTCAAGTTGAGTTATGATTTCTATGCTTCAAGTATAAATTATATTTATGTTTATAATCGTTATTATGAACTTGTAAATATGAATCATCAGTAATACTAGTCTCTATATAAATTGATCAACTTACGGGAATGATGACAAGGTAAGATCAGTAAGGTGTTTAAAGTGGATTTTCCATCAACTACAAGTTAGTGTTTCATTTGGGATTACTGACAAATCTAAGAAACTATAGTTATAACCACGAATAATATAAACGATGACTGAACGTAGTAATACTTATATCTAGGTTCTTTTTAAACGAAAAAGTTGAAGCGTATTTGGAGTGCAAAGTTAACAAAAAATCATCCACCTTTAGCAGATGAGTGCATATTACTTTCATCTTACATATAGATATAAGGTATTTAATTTCTTATATGTTATATGCGTTTATTTTTCTATATCTTCAATACTTGTGTTATATATGATTTTACTTGGTTTAAATCATGTTTTATTAAAGTACCGATTTATTTGTTTTACCGTACTTAAATTATCGGTGGGTAGAAAAGGGTTGTGAAAGGTGAAATAATAAAGGTGAGATTGTGACTATTAAGGTACTACTTGACCGAGGGCGACTAGCCATCAATTAGAGTATAGACGACCATATACTATTCTAGGTAGTCCAGTGGAACAATGGCAGGTTCGCAACCTATAGGTGTTAATGAACTATACATTCATTAGGTGTACTATATCCCCCCATGGTTGCCTTATTGACATATATTGCTACAAAACCCCCGAAGCAATATAGTTTACTCGTTGCTTACAGTGATCCTTAGTATAGGTCCCTTGAGATCATCGTATTAGGATCAACAAGAGAGAATAACGGGAATGGGTAATCGGGTTAATTATTTGGTGTGAAATATATATTTAAAAGATTTTAATTATATTATTATGGGTTGAAAACCCTATGTGTTGACTAGGCTCCCAAGCCTGACCCACTCAGTTTCTTTGTGTCACAGGTAGCAGTATAAAGATGCATGGATAGTGATATTTGCTGAGAGATTTAAGGAGTTTAAGGCCATTAGTACAATAAACAGTTGTAACGCTTGTAATAACTATTTTATGCTTAAGTTTAGGTATAAGTGTTGACATTCGAAGTTTTTCAAATTTAAACGTTTCTTAAAAATGTTTTGAATTTGATTTATATTTAAAGAAAATGTTTTGGGACAAAGCACTATTATTCTACAAAAGGATACTCTATTTTAAATAAGCATAAAGAAAAAGTTTTATTTGGCCGCAAAAATTGGGGATGTCACAATTGGTATCAGAGAATTAGTTTAAGCGCACTAGAAATTTTGGAAAATTCTAGACTTAAACTTAGAATGTTTAATGATAATCGTGAGGTGTGTGTCTAAAATTTTTTAGGTTGTATACCTGAATTGACACTAGCACTAGAATACCTTAGGGTATATGCTTTAACTGCTATTATGTGCTAAATGATTTAAATTATAGCTTGCTTTAGGTTCCCTACCTAGATTGCTATTACTTGCATAGATTTAAGGTCTGTTGCCGACCTTGATTTGGAAACTTTATGTGTTCAAGATTCTAAACGTATATATTAATGTATTAGAACTGACATATAACGTTTCAGAGTGATAAGGAGGATTATGCGTCTAAACATAACTAAAACCATCCTTATCATAATATACTCACGATTTCGGTAGAGTAAACAATTGTTTGGTGTATAAAACATCATGGTGAGAACATGTAGTGGCCTGGGAAATGATAACGGTGACTGACAGCCGGACCATGAGCCTCAACTTGTGAATGGACATGCACTGGAAGTCGTACAAGTAATTGAACTGATCACGATGGTAGGAGTTCAAATTATGATTCAGGCAATTTTAGCCGAAGAAATGGAAGAGGTCAGACAATTATTCCAAAGGAAGAAGAGAGAACTTATTTTACCAGTTGTTGAACCGGTGATAAACAAAGCCCATTCTGAAGAAGGAAGCTACAACAAGACTGTAAATCAAGTTAAACCAGGAAGGGTCTGGAGGAACAACACCGAAAAAGAGATTCACAGAAATTGATGAAATTATGAGGACTTCATGGGATCCAAACCACCAAGTATTTATGGAGAACCAACACTAGTGATAGTTATGGATTGGATCTATGAAATGAAGATGGTATTTGAGAGCTGGGACTGCAGCGACAGACAAAAGACAATTTTCACAACAAGAAAACTACAGGTTGGAGTGTTAAGCTGGTGGAAATGATTGGATGACATGATGCCAAAGGGAAAAGCAAGGAAAATGTCATGGGAGGACTTCCTTGCACAGTTTAAAAGGGAATATTGTTCAGAAAGAGATCTTCTAGAAACAAGTAATGAATTCCAGAATCTGAAGAAAAGAAGATGAGTGTTAGTGAGTACGCTGCAACCTTTACTGAGAAAATGAAGTTAGTTCCTTACCCGGTTCCTACTGAACTCTCCAAGATAAAGAAAATGGACTACCAAAAAATTTCGGTCCAATGCTAAAGCTATCAAATAATCTAGAAGCATCCATCTGGGTTGCCAAATCTGTTGAAGACACGATCAAGGGGAGAACCGTAGACAAGGCTGAACTTGGAGAGAGAAAAAGAAGAAGGAAGGATTCTCAAAATCCAATAAGAAGATTATGGTTTCGAAGCCTGAACCCAACGACAAGAAGTCTGGGGGTAACAATAAGGCGATGTGGTGTTTAAAGTGGATTTTCCATCAACTATAAGTTAGTGTTTCATTTGGGATTACTGAAAAATCTAAGAAACTATAGTTATAACCACGAATAATATAAACGATGACTGAACGTAGTAATACTTATATCTAGGTTCTTTTTAAACGAAAAAGTTGAAGCGTATTTGGAGTGCAAACTTAACAAAAAATCATCCACCTTTAACAGATGAGTGCATATTACTTTCATCTTACATATAGATATAAAGTATTTAATTTCTTATATGTTATATGCGTTTATTTTTCTATATCTTCAATACTTGTGTTATATATGATTTTACTTGATTTAAATCATGTTTTATTAAAAGTACCGATTTATTTGTTTTACCGTACTTAAATTATTGGTGGGTAGAAAAGGGTTGTGAAAGGTGAAATAATAAAGGTGAGATTGTGACTATTAAGGTACTACTGTACCGAGGGCGACTAGTCATCTAATAGAGTATAGACGACCATAGACTATTCTAGATAGTCCAGTGGAACAATGGCAGGTTTGCAACCTATAGGTGTTAATGAACTATACATTCATTAGGTGTACTATATCCCCCCATGGTTGCCTTATTGACATATATTGCTACAAAACCCCCGAAGCAATATAGTTTACTCGTTGCTTACAGTGATCCTTAGTATAGGTCCCTTGAGATCATCATATTAGGATCATTAAGTGAGAATAACGGGAATGGGTAATCGGGTTAATTATTTGGTGTGAAATATATATTTAAAAGATTTTAATTATATTATTATGGGTTGAAAACCATATGTGTTGACTAGGCTCCCAAGCCTGACCCACTCAGTTTCTTTGTGTCACAGGTAGAAGTATAAAGATACATGGATAGTGATATTTGCTGAGAGATTTAAGGTGTTTCAGGCCATTAGTACAATAAACAGTTGTAACACTTGTAATAACTATTTTATGCTTAAGTTTAGGTATAAGTGTTGACATTCGAAGTTTTTTAAATTTAAACGTTTCTTAAAAATGTTTTGAATTTGATTTATATTTAAAGAAAATGTTTTGGGACAAATTTCGCACTATTATTCTACAAAAGGATACTCTATTTTAAATAAGCATAAAGAAAAAGTTTTATTTGGCCGCAAAAATTGGGGATGTCACAATTGGTATCAGAGAATTAGTTTAAGCGAACTAGAAATTTTGGAAAATTCTAGACTTAAACTTAGAATGTTTAATGATAATCGTGAGGTGTGTGTCTAAAATTTTTTAGGTTGTATACCTGAATTGACACTAGCACTAGAATACCTTAGGGTATATGCGTTAACTGCTATTATGTGCTAAATGATTTAAATTATAGCTTGCTTTAGGTTCCCTACCTAGATTGCTATTACTTGCATAGATTTAAGGTCTGTTACCGACCTTGATTTGGAAACTTTATGTGTTCAGGATTCTAAACGTATATATTAATGTATTAGAACTGACATATAACGTTTCAGAGTGATAAGGAGGATTATGCGTCTAAACATAACTAAAACCATCCTTATCATAATATACTCACGATTTCGGTAGAGTAAACAATTGTTTGGTGTATAAAACATCATGGTGAGAACATGTAGTGGACTGGGAAATGATAACGGTGACTGACAGCCGGACCATGAGCCTCAACTTGTGAATGGACATGCACTGGAAGTCGTACAAGTAATTGAACTGATCACGATGGTAGGAGTTCAAATTATGATTCAGGCAATTTTAGCCGAAGAAATGGAAGAGGTCAGACAATTATTCCAAAGGAAGAAGAGAGAACTTATTTTACCAGTTGTTGAACCGGTGATAAACAAAGCCCATTCTGAAGAAGGAAGCTACAACAAGACTGTAAATCAAGTTAAACCAGGAAGGGTCTGGAGGAACAACACCGAAAAAGAGATTCACAGAAATTGATGAAATTATGAGGACTTCATGGGATCCAAACCACCAAGTATTTATGGAGAACCAACACTAGTGATAGTTATGGATTGGATCTATGAAATGAAGATGGTATTTGAGAGCTGGGACTGCAGCGACAGACAAAAGACAATTTTCACAACAAGAAAACTACAGGTTGGAGTGTTAAGCTGGTGGAAATGATTGGATGACATGATGCCAAAGGGAAAAGCAAGGAAAATGTCATGGGAGGACTTTCTTGCACAGTTTAAAAGGGAATATTGTTCAGAAAGAGATCTTCTAGAAACAAGTAATGAATTCCAGAATCTGAAGAAAAGAAGATGAGTGTTAGTGAGTACGCTGCAACCTTTACTGAGAAAATGAAGTTAGTTCCTTACCCGGTTCCTACTGAACTCTCCAAGATAAAGAAAATGGACTACCAAAAAATTTCGGTCCAATGCTAAAGCTATCAAATAATCTAGAAGCATCCATCTGGGTTGCCAAATCTGTTGAAGACACGATCAAGGGGAGAACCGTAGACAAGGCTGAACTTGGAGAGAGAAAAAGAAGAAGGAAGGATTCTCAAAATCCAATAAGAAGATTATGGTTTCGAAGCCTGAACCCAACGACAAGAAGTCTGGGGGTAACAATAAGGCGATGTGGTGTTTAAAGTGGATTTTCCATCAACTATAAGTTAGTGTTTCATTTGGGATTACTGACAAATCTAAGAAACTATAGTTATAACCACGAATAATATAAACGATGACTGAACGTAGTAATACTTATATCTAGGTTCTTTTTAAACGAAAAAGTTGAAGCGTATTTGGAGTGCAAACTTAACAAAAAATCATCCACCTTTAACAGATGAGTGCATATTACTTTCATCTTACATATAGATATAAAGTATTTAATTTCTTATATGTTATATGCGTTTATTTTTCTATATCTTCAATACTTGTGTTATATATGATTTTACTTGATTTAAATCATGTTTTATTAAAAGTACCGATTTATTTGTTTTACCGTACTTAAATTATTGGTGGGTAGAAAAGGGTTGTGAAAGGTGAAATAATAAAGGTGAGATTGTGACTATTAAGGTACTACTGTACCGAGGGCGACTAGTCATCTAATAGAGTATAGACGACCATAGACTATTCTAGATAGTCCAGTGGAACAATGGCAGGTTTGCAACCTATAGGTGTTAATGAACTATACATTCATTAGGTGTACTATATCCCCCCATGGTTGCCTTATTGACATATATTGCTACAAAACCCCCGAAGCAATATAGTTTACTCGTTGCTTACAGTGATCCTTAGTATAGGTCCCTTGAGATCATCATATTAGGATCATTAAGTGAGAATAACGGGAATGGGTAATCGGGTTAATTATTTGGTGTGAAATATATATTTAAAAGATTTTAATTATATTATTATGGGTTGAAAACCATATGTGTTGACTAGGCTCCCAAGCCTGACCCACTCGGTTTCTTTGTGTCACAGGTAGAAGTATAAAGATACATGGATAGTGATATTTGCTGAGAGATTTAAGGAGTTTCAGGTCATTAGTATAATAAACAGTTGTAACACTTGTAATAACTATTTTATGCTTAAGTTTAGGTATAAGTGTTGACATTCGAAGTTTTTTAAATTTAAACGTTTCTTAAAAATGTTTTGAATTTGATTTATATTTAAAGAAAATGTTTTGGGACAAATTTCGCACTATTATTCTACAAAAGGATACTCTATTTTAAATAAGCATAAAGAAAAAGTTTTATTTGGCCGCAAAAATTGGGGATGTCACAATTGGTATCAGAGAATTAGTTTAAGCGAACTAGAAATTTTGGAAAATTCTAGACTTAAACTTAGAATGTTTAATGATAATCGTGAGGTGTGTGTCTAAAATTTTTTAGGTTGTATACCTGAATTGACACTAGCACTAGAATACCTTAGGGTATATGCGTTAACTGCTATTATGTGCTAAATGATTTAAATTATAGCTTGCTTTAGGTTCCCTACCTAGATTGCTATTACTTGCATAGATTTAAGGTCTGTTACCGACCTTGATTTGGAAACTTTATGTGTTCAGGATTCTAAACGTATATATTAATGTATTAGAACTGACATATAACGTTTCAGAGTGATAAGGAGGATTATGCGTCTAAACATAACTAAAACCATCCTTATCATAATATACTCACGATTTCGGTAGAGTAAACAATTGTTTGGTGTATAAAACATCATGGTGAGAACATGTAGTGGACTGGGAAATGATAACGGTGACTGACAGCCGGACCATGAGCCTCAACTTGTGAATGGACATGCACTGGAAGTCGTACAAGTAATTGAACTGATCACGATGGTAGGAGTTCAAATTATGATTCAGGCAATTTTAGCCGAAGAAATGGAAGAGGTCAGACAATTATTCCAAAGGAAGAAGAGAGAACTTATTTTACCAGTTGTTGAACCGGTGATAAACAAAGCCCATTCTGAAGAAGGAAGCTACAACAAGACTGTAAATCAAGTTAAACCAGGAAGGGTCTGGAGGAACAACACCGAAAAAGAGATTCACAGAAATTGATGAAATTATGAGGACTTCATGGGATCCAAACCACCAAGTATTTATGGAGAACCAACACTAGTGATAGTTATGGATTGGATCTATGAAATGAAGATGGTATTTGAGAGCTGGGACTGCAGTGACAGACAAAAGACAATTTTCACAACAAGAAAACTACAGGTTGGAGTGTTAAGCTGGTGGAAATGATTGGATGACATGATGCCAAAGGGAAAAGCAAGGAAAATGTCATGGGAGGACTTCCTTGCACAGTTTAAAAGGGAATATTGTTCAGAAAGAGATCTTCTAGAAACAAGTAATGAATTCCAGAATCTGAAGAAAAGAAGATGAGTGTTAGTGAGTACGCTGCAACCTTTACTGAGAAAATGAAGTTAGTTCCTTACCCGGTTCCTACTGAACTCTCCAAGATAAAGAAAATGGACTACCAAAAAATTTCGGTCCAATGCTAAAGCTATCAAATAATCTAGAAGCATCCATCTGGGTTGCCAAATCTGTTGAAGACACGATCAAGGGGAGAACCGTAGACAAGGCTGAACTTGGAGAGAGAAAAAGAAGAATGAAGGATTCTCAAAATCCAATAAGAAGATTATGGTTTCGAAGCCTGAACCCAACGACAAGAAGTCTGGGGGTAACAATAAGGCGATGTGGTGTTTAAAGTGGATTTTCCATCAACTATAAGTTAGTGTTTCATTTGGGATTACTGACAAATCTAAGAAACTATAGTTATAACCACGAATAATATAAACGATGACTGAACGTAGTAATACTTATATCTAGGTTCTTTTTAAACGAAAAAGTTGAAGCGTATTTGGAGTGCAAACTTAATAAAAAATCATCCACCTTTAACAGATGAGTGCATATTACTTTCATCTTACATATAGATATAAAGTATTTAATTTCTTATATGTTATATGCGTTTATTTTTCTATATCTTCAATACTTGTGTTATATATGATTTTACTTGGTTTAAATCATGTTTTATTAAAAGTACCGATTTATTTGTTTTACCGTACTTAAATTATTGGTGGGTAGAAAAGGGTTGTGAAAGGTGAAATAATAAAGGTGAGATTGTGACTATTAAGGTACAACTTGACCGAGGGCGACTAGCCATCAATTAGAGTATAGACGACCATATACTATTCTAGGTAGTCCAGTGGAACAATGGCAGGTTCGCAACCTATAGGTGTTAATGAACTATACATTCATTAGGTGTACTATATCCCCCCATGGTTGCCTTATTGACATATATTGCTACAAAACCCCCGAAGCAATATAGTTTACTCGTTGCTTACAGTAATCCTTAGTATAGGTCCCTTGAGATCATCATATTAGGATCAACAAGTGAGAATAACGGGAATGGGTAATCGGGTTAATTATTTGGTGTGAAATATATATTTAAAAGATTTTAATTATATTATTATGGGTTGAAAACCCTATGTGTTGACTAGGCTCCCAAGCCTGACCCACTCAGTTTCTTTGTGTCACAGGTAGCAGTATAAAGATACATGGATAGTGATATTTGCCGAGAGATTTAAGGAGTTTAAGGCCATTAGTACAATAAACAGTTGTAAGGCTTGTAATAACTATTTTATGCTTAAGTTTAGGTTTAAGTGTTGACATTCAAAGTTTTTTAAATTTAAACGTTTCTTAAAAATGTTTTGAATTTGATTTATATTTAAAGAAAATGTTTTGGGACAAATTTCGCACTATTATTCTACAAAAGGATACTCTATTTTAAATAAGCAAAAAGAAAAAGTTTTTTTTTGCCGCAAAAATTGGGGATGTCACAATTGGTATCAGAGAATTAGTTTAAGCGAACTAGAAATTTTGGAAGATTCTAGACTTAAACTTAGAATGTTTAATGATAATCGTGAGGTGTGTGTCTAAATTTTTTTAGGTTGTATACCTGAATTGACACTAGCACTAGAATACCTTAGGGTATATGCTTTAACTGCTATTATGTGCTAAATGATTTAAATTATAGCTTGCTTTAGGTTCCCTACCTAGATTGTTATTACTTGAATCGATTTAAGGTGTGTTGCCGACCTTGATTTGGAAACTTTATGTGTTCAGGATTCTAAACGTATATATTAATGTATTAGAACTGACATATAACGTTTCAGAGTGATAAGGAGGATTATGCGTCTAAACATAACTAAAACCATCCTTATCATAATATACTCACGATTTCGGTTGACTAAACAATTGTTTGTTGTATAAAACATCATGGTGAGAACATGTAGTGGACTGGGTCTAGACGAACAACACTGAAAAAGAGATTAACAGAAATTGATGAAATTATGAGGACTTCATGGGATCCAAACCACCAAGTATTTATGGAGAACCAACACTAGTGATAATTATGGATTGGATCTATGAAATGAAGATGGTATTTGAGAGTTGGGACTACAGCGATAGACAAAAGACAATCTTCACAACAAGAAAACTACAGGCTGGAGTGTTAAGCTGGTGGAAATGATTGGATGACACGATGCCAAAGGGACAAGCAAGGAAAATGTCATGGGAGGACTTCCTTGCACAGTTTAAAAGGGAATATTGTTCAGAAAGACATCTTCTAGAAACAAGTAATGAATTCCAGAATCTGAAGAAAAGAAGATGAGTGTTAGTGAGTACGCTGCAACCTTTACTGAGAAAATGAAGTTAGTTCCTTACCCGGTTCCTACTGAACTCTCCAAGATAAAGAAATTTGGTAATGGACTACCAAAAAATTTCGGTCCAATGCTAAAGCTATCAAATAATCTAGAAGCATCCATCTGGGTTGCCAAATCTGTTGAAGACACGATCAAGGGGAGAACCGTAGACAAGGCTGAACTTGGAGAGAGAAAAAAAAGAATGAAGGATTCTCAAAATCCAATAAGAAGATTATGGTTTCGAAGCCTGAACCCAACGACAAGAAGTCTGGGGGTAACAATAAGGCGATGTGGTGTTTAAAGTGGATTTTCATTCAACTATAAGTTAGTGTTTCATTTGGGATTACTGACAAATCTAAGAAACTATAGTTATAACCACGAATAATATAAACGATGACTGAACGTAGTAATACTTATATCTAGGTTCTTTTTAAACGAAAAAGTTGAAGCGTATTTGGAGTGCAAACTTAACAAAAAATCATCCACCTTTAATAGATGAGGGCATATTACTTTCATCTTACATATAGATATAAAGTATTTAATTTCTTATATGTTATATGCGTTTATTTTTCTATATTTTCAATACTTGTGTTATATATGATTTTACTTGGTTTAAATCATGTTTTATTAAAAGTACCGATTTATTTGTTTTACCGTACTTAAATTATTGGTGGGTAGAAAAGGGTTGTGAAAGGTGAAATAATAATGGTGAGATTGTGACTATTAAGGTACTACTGTACCGAGGGCGACTAGTCATCTAATAGAGTATAGACGACCATAGACTATTGCAGATAGTCCAGTGGAACAATGGCAGGTTCGCAACCTATAGGTGTTAATGAACTATACATTCATTAGGTGTACTATATCCCCCCATGGTTGCCTTATTGACATATATTGCTACAAAACCCCTGAAGCAATATAGTTTACTCGTTGCTTACAGTGATCCTTAGTATAGGTCCCTTGAGATCATCATATTAGGATCAACAAGTGAGAATAACGGGAATGGGTAACCGGGTTAATTATTTGGTGTGAAATATATATTTAAAAGATTTTAATTATATTATTATGGGTTGAAAACCATATGTGTTGACTATGCTCCCAAGCCTGACCCACTCAGTTTCTTTGTGTCACAGGTAGCAGTATAAAGATACATGGATAGTGATATTTGCCGAGAGATTTAAGGAGTTTAAGGACATTAGTACAATAAACAGTTGTAAGGCTTGTAATAACTATTTTATGCTTAAGTTTAGGTATAAGTGTTGACATTCGAAGTTTTTTAAATATAAACGTTTCTTAAAAATGTTTTTAATTTGATTTATATTTAAAGAAAATGTTTGGGACAAATTTCGCACTATTATTCTACAAAAGGATACTCTATTTTAAATAAGCATTAAGAAAAAGTTTTATTTGGCCGCAAAAATTGGGGATGTCACAATTGGTATCAGAGAATTAGTTTAAGCGCACTAGAAATTTTGGAAAATTCTAGACTTAAACTTAGAATGTTTAATGATAATCGTGAGGTGTGTGTCTAAAATTTTTAGGTTGTATACCTGAATTGACACTAGCACTAGAATACCTTAGGGTATATGCTTTAACTGCTATTATGTGCTAAATGATTTAAATTATAGCTTGCTTTAGGTTCCCTACCTAGATTGCTATTACTTGCATAGATTTAAGGTCTGTTGCCGACCTTGATTTGGAAACTTTATGTGTTCAGGATTCTAAACGTATATATTAATGTATTAGAACTGACATATAACGTTTCAGAGTGATAAGGAGGATTATGCGTCTAAACATAACTAAAACCATCCTTATCATAATATACTCACGATTTCGGTAGACTAAACAATTGTTTGGTGTATAAAACATCATGGTGAGAACATGTAGTGGATTGGGAAATGATAACGGTGACTGACAGCCGGAGCATGAGTCTCAACTTGTGAATGGACATGCACTGGAAGTCGTACAAGTAATTGAACTGATCACGATGGTAGGATTTCAAACTATGATTCAGGCAATTTTAGCCGAAGAAATGGAAGAGGTCAGACAATTATTCCAAAGGAAGAAGAGAGAACTTATTTTACCAGTTGTTGAACCGGTGATAAAAAAAGCCCATTCTGAAGAAGGAAGCTACAACAAGACCGTAAATCAAGTTAAACCACGAAGGGTCTGGAGGAACAACACCGAAAAAGAGATTGAGAGAAATTGATGAAATTATGAGGACTTCATGGGATCCAAACCACCAAGTATTTATGGAGAACCAACACTAGTGATAGTTATGGATTGGATCTATGAAATGAAGATGGTATTTGATAGCTGGGACTGCAGCGACAGACAAAAGACAATCTTCACAACAAGAAAACTACAGGCTGGAGTGTTAAGCTGGTGGAAATGATTGGATGACACGATGCCAAAGGGAAAAGCAAGGAAAATGTCATGGGAGGACTTCCTTACACAGTTTAAAAGGGAATATTGTTCAGAAAGAGATCTTCTAGAAACAAGTAATGAATTCCAGAATCTGAAGAAAAGAAGATGAGTGTTAGTGAGTACGCTGCAACCTTTACTGAGAAAATGAAGTTAGTTCCTGTTGGATTAGTGTCTAAGTCCATAACTACTTTGGTATGTACTTAACCCGATTGTGAGCATGGTCCTTTTGGGTTGCCTTCACACGGGTGACTAGACAGGATGACAGTTGAGGAGAGAGGTTGATTAGGGCATAAATATGATTTATTTATTATATTATATGAATAATATATTAATTTGGAATCATATTATTAATTAGTATTTAATCAGAAATTAATTAGGAATTAATTTTGGGATTAAAGGAATTAATTAAAAGTACAGGGGCTGTTTTGTAATTATTTGATAGTTGAGACTTTGGGCTATTGGATCACCTTTATTAAGGCTTGAACGAAAATCCTAGAAGGATCTAGGAGTTTTTGTCCAAGGGCTTAAGGAAAGGAGTCCATGGACTTGCTTAGGCCCTAAGCTAAGGGATTAGGGTTTCCACCTTGAAACCCTAGCTAGCCTCCAGTATAAATAGCACCCTAAGGCACTAGAATTCGTCCAAGCCTTGGGAAACCCTAAAAGGGACGAATTTTAGGGCAAGATACCCTTCTCTCCTCTCTCCCATATTCATCCTTTCACCTAGTGTGTTTGTGAGCCATTAGAGGTACTACACTTGTGGTACTTGCTTTCAAGAGCTAAGGAAATTCAAGGAACTAGTTGTTATTACTATATAACAACAAAAGGTATGTATTCTATTCTTCTATGTGGATTTCGAAAATAGTACTAGCATGCCAGGTTTCTTTTGTGTTCATAAAGTTGTATAACTAATAGTGAAAACATAGATCCAACTCTAGGGTTGCATGCACACATAGGATTGTTTGTATAAAACCCAACAGTGGTATCAGAGCCAGGTTTTTGTTTTCAATTAGATTCTATACAAAAGTATGAATTTGACATATTAGGGTTTATAGCCAATAAACCCTAAAGGCATGATTTTCGAAATTAGGGTTCATAAACCCTAAATTTCGAAATTTGGTTAGGGTTTCCCAAATCCTTTCCTTAGCCTCCAAGATTTCGAATTCTAGGGTTATCCAACCCTAGGATTTCGAAATTGGCCTCCTCCCCAAGATAAGATCCTAAATTTTAGGGATTTGGATTACCCCATATCTTGTAATTATCCTTTAATGGTTATATATGGTAATTAAAGATTTTGAATTATCCTATCCCATGATTTTCGAAATTTAGAGGGATTAAAAGGATTAGGATAAAATAATTGTTTAATTGGTAATTATCCTTTATGATCTAGATAATCCCTTATGATTTAATAATTTAAATTAATAGTTTAATTCAAGATAATTATTAAATCAAGAGTTTTAATATTTAAAATTTTAATTTAAATAGTCTTAAATTTCGAAAATTTTAAAGTGAGATTAAAACCTAATTGTTTTGAAAAGTTTCAAAACTTGCCCTCAAGTTTTGGAATTTAAAAGTTGATTAAAAGTTTAATTTTGAAATGTTAAATTCTAAAACCCTCGTATTTTGAATAAGTTCAAATTACACCCTTATGGTTTTGGAAAGTTAATAAAACTACCTAGTATTTTAAAAGTGTAAAATACACCCTATACTATATATATATGACATTAAAAGTCTAATATTATATATGTATAAGTAAACAGTCAGTCTTACCGTTAGTAGGCCTCATTCACGAAGCTGGTCTATAAGGGGTGTTTAAGGAAATTGCCAATAAAATGGCGATTGAATGGGTATCCACTCTTACCCACCGCACTCTTGACTAGTGGAGGGTCGTTAGCCGAACGGGTTGGATAGGACGAAACCTTCCATTATAAGTATAATGAAGTACAAAGTAACTACATGCTTTTACAAATTCCCAAATTCTAGTTACTTTAGGGCAAAATGTGAATTTGTATGCTAATCCATGGAATTACACTTCGTACCCTTGTCAAACGTTAGTGGAGCGTGTGTGGCTAACCGGCACACTAATTTGGGATTGACATTGGTAGCGAAGGGTGGCTCGATGTTTATCATAGACCAATGGAGCGTGTGTGGCTAACCGGCACATTGATTAGGTGATAGTAGCAATTGGGTGCACCACGTGATTCGTATGGTTATTCACACCTTGTTTGTGATCCTCGGCATCCCAGTCACAAATAGAAGGGCATAATCGAGATTAAACATGCCATTGAAAAGTTCAATGAATCTCAAAAGATCTAGGAGTTTCAATTCATTTAAAACTTAAATTTCTTTTTCGTTTTTCATGGTGGGAATTGGTAAATCGTCATTTACCTACCTTCAAATATTCTGCAACTAGATTACGGCATCCCTCTTCTAGGTTGTAGAATGTTGTGTTGGATCCTAGCCTTGATGTTTCATTTGGGTGTTACATCAAGGATTCTTATCAACTAACTTGAATTTTCTCCCATTTTGTAGATGTCTAAATCTTACAATGGTCTTCCCAAGTCCCTTGGAACAAGCTTTCCAAATGAAGATGACGTTCCACGATACGATCAAGGAAATGAGAGTCATGCTTCACTTCCTCCACCTCCTCCAATTATTCTCCCTAACCCACAAGTTCAAAGGCTTGAAAATTCCAAGCTCACTCAAGCCCTATTGGCAAGTAAACACGAAGATGGGAAACCTGTGTGTGCACACATCTTAGAGATGAAGTCACACATTGATAGGTTAAGGATGATGGGTGTCGATATCTCAGAAATGTTGGCTGTTGACTGGGTTCTTCAATCACTTCCTGAATCATATAGTGAGTTCGTTAGAGAGTACTATATGATGGACCATGACGTGACCCTCATTGATTTGACCTATTTGCTTATAGCTGCTGAATCAGAAATGATTTGGCGTGCTAATCGAGCAAATTTGTCTGGCAAATCAAACTCCCAAACTTCAATGGACATTGAAAATAGTGACATTGGAAATTCAGAAAAGGTAAATTCTGAGATAGTTCCTTGTGCAATTCCAAAAGAGTCCATCTGCTTCTACTGCCAAGAGAATGGGCATTGGAGACGAAGCTGCCCTGTTTACCTGAGAGATCTAAGAGATGGGAGAGTCAATACGTATGGCTCTACTTCAGGTAAAATCCAATAACTAACTCTATAAGTTCCTATTCTTTGATTTTCAATACATGATGTGATAAGATTACATTTTGATGGATCGAAGAAAATAGAGGAAGCTTAAAGGAAGAAGTAAGTTGAATCTGATCGTGAAGAAATGGATTTCGATCGCATTGCTTGAAGATCGGATTTTTGAGCTACTACTTTAGAGTTAGAATAGATTGCTTAGAAATTGAAATAGCATAGTTTTCATTTGAATTGCATTGTAAGGACAAGTTTTTCCGCAATAAAATGAATTTTGATTTCGTCCTATTTATTTATCCTTGCAATGGCATATGTGAAAATGGATGTTTATGTATTTCTAATTTTAGCAATGTTGAATTAGATGTGATTCTTGATTATGTTATTTGTGAAATGTCGAGGATTTGCCAAATAAAGGAAGATTCTCATCACCCAAGTTTCAATTGGACATAAACTTGGAATCATACAACTTGGTTGCGTGATGAATGAGAAACTTCATATTTTGGAAATTAGACTAATTCTTTGGCAAAGTGTCAAGAGAAGGACCGGGAGATCGAGTACACTAGGTTGTGCGTTGATCAAGTCCACCACAAGAGTGATAAAGATATTCGTCATGATTTACTAAAGGTTAGTAAATATGATTATACTTATAAGATTAAGTATAATTCTGAGTTGATTGAAAGAGTTTCAATCAATAGCAGAACGAATAAGAAGAATCAAGTAGGCAGAAAGATAAAAGTTTCTCTATTCTAAGAAGAAAGGAGAGTACCTTTTATTGTGTTTTATGATTAGTCTTAATGATTAAGAACCATATCTCAATTAATCCTCTAAGTGAGTCTTACTGCATTTGTATGTCCAAGAAGAGGAATCGAGAATTATGGAAATGGTTAAATCAAGAAGTCAATCATACTTCGTTCCAATATCAAGTCTTAAAGTCAAGATTGTGAATTAAGTGACAAGTCTTAAGTAGGTTTATAACACTCGTCAGATGTGGAATTGGGAAAAGTTTTCTTATTCTTGCACATTTGAAATTGGTAAGTTGTGATGTCTTGGATAAGACAAAGACCAACCAGGACCAATTGTGTGACGTGTTAAACTTGACAAAAGACTACACTAACTCTTGAATATTTGTTTGTCAAGAAATGTTTCTTGACAAGAGAATCTTATATGTCAAGGAGTCAGTGGGAGTCTTAATGGTCTTGAAAAGTTTTAAGAACAATTCAAGAGTAAACCTAGTTGATCATCACTAGCACACGACTTGAGGTTTAAAGCCTATCGTGGATGACATACTCGTTTTCTGTGCCATTCCAATTGAGTTAATTATGCATGTGAGTTCTATGAGTTCTCATTTGAATGCGTAAAGACAAAGCACCTTGATCAATGGAAAGTACATTGATATGAAAGGGTGAGTTGCTTGGAAGACATGGTGGGCATTCGTGTTACCATGAGGCAAGAAATCAAGATTGAACAAGTTCAGTCCATCTGGTTTTGGATTTGTCGCAAACTTTCGTTTTGACAAATTCACATGGATAGGAACACATACATCATAAAATCTAAGTGTCGTAAGGTTTTCCTCCTTCATGAAAATGATTGTGAGGAAATGCTTTCACTAAGAGAGATTTTAAGAAGATAGAAATTGTGAAAATTGTATTCTCAAATTCGATTATGATTACGGCATCCCTTTTCATAGTTCGAATTGTGAGATTTGGCAATGGATCTGAACATTTGGGACTTAGTAACATAAATTCTGAATTGTTTAGACACACATGCGAGTTATCTAAGGCAAAGGTGTATGAGCTTAAAAAGATTAGATAAAGGCTTATCAAAGCATTAGGTATTAGAAATATGAACTTAAGGAATACAATAAGCATTGTTTTCTAGAAGCTCAATTGTTTTCTGAATACATGTCAAAGCTAGTGGGAGCATAAGTGTTATGCTGGTAAGAAAATAATCATCATGTTAGTGGGAGCATGATTATTATGGTAAGTATTGCAAGTTAGCAATATTAATTATAGAAAACAAAGATTCATTTTGCAATGTTGCAAGGGTTGAAAAGTTGTTTTGCTATAATTAAGGGAGAGAATATTATACTTTGTTTCAAAATTCTAAAGCTTAGATCGAGAAATGTTAATAAATTTAGTCAAGGATACATAGTGCATTCTCAAAATTCGATTGTGATTACGGCATCCCTCTTCATAGTTCGAATTGTGGAAACAGGGCACATAAAATATTATGGCAGAAGGATGATAAAGTATCACATCCTTATGTGAGACATTATGCATCGTGTCTAATACGCTTCGGGTATGGGACCGATTGCATATGTTATAATATTTGACCATTCTAAATTTTCCAAATGCCTAGGGCATTAAGAGGGAAAAAGGACTAGAATCGGTTTTGACTAAAATAATTAAACAACTATCAAAGGACGGTCTGAGTTTCACTGAGGATTTGTCGCTTGTGAGTAGTTGGAAGTATAGTACTGGATGGACTATATTGACATTATTATGAATAGATAAGATTCTATTAAGAATAAGTTGTCACATAGCAAATATGGAAATGTTTCCATTAATGGGAGTTGGATATTAAGACTCTATGTAGATTAGAAACTTTTATGCAAAAGGATGTTCAAAGGAATGTACTTTGAGTGAGAGACATTACATCTATAAAATTGTTTTGTAACAATTTATGATAGAGAACTTAGTAATTTCATTAGCCTGGTCTTGGTGACTTTTGTGCTATGACATTACGAAAGAATCATTGCATAAAGTGTTAGAATCTGACATATTCTAAAAGTGACAAGAATTTGGTATTCTTATACTAATAATAAAAAAATTGGGGATTGTGAAATGAGTTTCATTGGAAAAGTTTTTCAATTGATCTATTTCACAGAGTATGGACCATAGGAAACCAAAGTGTGCATGATTGGAGCATGGGACAATTGTGGTTATAATTCGAGTAATAAGTTGATTGTCTGAAACAGTAAACAATGAATAATGAGTAATCAATATGGTGTTTAAATAAAAGTGTTTTTATTTACGCTCAAATGTTTTGGGGCCATATAGGATTAATATTATCATTGCGTTTCACTTTGCATGTTTTGACTTCCAGAATAACTAGGTTATTCAAACATCCACAGTCGGTCATACGTTGGAAGTAGGTATGAAGGAAGACTGTCATGAATCTGTCTGTAGATTGTCTAAAGTGTTTTAGACATAGCACAAGTTTGCTGCAGAGTTCATGAGTGCTTTGATAAGATTAGAGTATTGGATTAAACCCACGCTCACTTGAATCACTTCATGGTTTTATCACGAGTGATTGGTGAGACGATAACATTGTATATTCTTGAAACCGAGACGTGTGAGTTGTTATTTGCTGGTCGGTTGCACATTGACAATAAGTAAACGTACCAGTAACTTGGTGTTATAAAACTTATTGTTGTGTGTGATTCGATTAGTAGGTGCAAGCAAGCATTTGAGTCGAAGTTTATCCATTCCTTTTACCCAAGGTGGGATAAAAGCGATATCTGTGGGCCCCTCGATGATTTAGTAATGACAAAGGAAAGTGCTCGGCCGGGCCAAGACTGATTTGATTTGTTCAATTAGTCAGTCGTCATAAATCGGAAATCGGGAAACAACACATAGACTGAGAGAATGATTTTAATCCATGGCTCATGTCTATATGATATCTTGTAGAATGGAGGAATATATGATCCCTTATCTAAAGGACACGCGTATCTGATAAGATCAGAGTTGACAGCGGCTTTTGGAAGCTACGATTGCTGATCAGGTTCTGAAGTCATACGCAGAATAGTTATTAGACTTATCCAAGTGGGAGACTGTTGGATTAGTGTCTAAGTCCATAACTATTTTGGTATGTACTTAACCCGATTGTGAGCATGGTCCTTTTGGGTTGCCTTCACACGGGTGACTAGACAGGATGACAGTTGAGGAGAGAGGTTGATTAGGGCATAAATATGATTTATTTATTATATTATATGAATAATATATTAATTTGGAATCATATTATTAATTAGTATTTAATCAGAAATTAATTAGGAATTAATTTTGGGATTAAAGGAATTAATTAAAAGTACAGGGGCTGTTTTGTAATTATTTGATAGTTGAGACTTTGGGCTATTGGATCACCTTTATTAAGGCTTGAACGAAAATCCTAGAAGGATCTAGGAGTTTTTGTCCAAGGGCTTAAGGAAAGGAGTCCATGGACTTGCTTAGGCCCTAAGCTAAGGGATTAGGGTTTCCACCTTGAAACCCTAGCTAGCCTCCAGTATAAATAGCACCCTAAGGCACTAGAATTCGTCCAAGCCTTGGGAAACCCTAAAAGGGACGAATTTTAGGGCAAGATACCCTTCTCTCCTCTCTCCCATATTCATCCTTTCACCTAGTGTGTTTGTGAGCCATTAGAGGTACTACACTTGTGGTACTTGCTTTCAAGAGTTAAGGAAATTCAAGGAACTAGTTGTTATTACTATATAACAACAAAAGGTATGTATTCTATTCTTCTATGTGGATTTCGAAAATAATACTAGCATGCCAGGTTTCTTTTGTGTTCATAAAGTTGTATAACTAATAGTGAAAACATAGATCCAACTCTAGGGTTGCATGCACACATAGGATTGTTTGTATAAAACCCAACAGTTCCTTACTCGATTCCTACTGAACTCTCCAAGATAAAGAAATTTGGTAATGGACTACCAAAAAATTTCGGTCCAATGCTAAAGCTATCAAATAATCTAGAAGCATCCATCTGGGTTGCCAAATCTGTTGAAGACACGATCAAGGGGAGAACCGTAGACAAGGCTGAACTTGGAGAGAGAAAAAGAAGAATGAAGGATTCTCAAAATCCAATAAGAAGATTATGGTTTCGAAGCCTGAACCCAACGACAAGAAGTCTGGGGGTAACAATAAGGCGATGTGGTCTTCAAAAGTGGATTTTCCATCAACTATAAGTTAGTGTTTCATTTGGGATTACTGACAAATCTAAGAAACTATAGTTATAACCACGAATAATATAAACGATGACTGAACATAGTAATACTTATATCTAGGTTCTTTTTAAACGAAAAAGTTGAAGCGTATTTGGAGTGCAAACTTAACAAAAAATCATCCACCTTTAACAGATGAGTGCATATTACTTTCATTTTACATATAGATATAAAGTAGTTAATTTCTTATATGTTATATGCGTTTATTTTTCTATATCTTCAATACTTTTGTTATATATGATTTTACTTGGTTTAAATCATGTTTTATTAAAAGTACCGATTTTTTTTACCGTACTTAAATTATTGGTGGGTAGAAAAGGGTTGTGAAAGGTGAAATAATAAAGGTAAGATTGTGACTATTAAGGTACCACTGTACCGAGGGGGACTAGTCATCAAATAGAGTATAGACGACCATAGACTATTCTAGATAGTCCAATGGAACAATGGCAGGTTCGCAACCTATAAGTGTTAATGAACTATACATTCATTAGGTGTACTATATCCCCCCATGGTTGCCTTATTGACATATATTGCTACAAAACCCCCGAAGCAATATAGTTTACTCGTTGCTTACAGTGATCCTTAGTATAGGTCCCTTGAGATCATCATATTAGGATCATTAAGTGAGAATAACGGGAATGGGTAATCGGGTTAATTATTTGGTGTGAAATATATATTTAAAAGATTTTAATTATATTATTATGGGTTGAAAACCCTATGTGTTGACTTGGATCCCAAGCCTGACCCACTCAGTTTCTTTGTGTCACAGGTAGAAGTATAAAGATACATGGATAGTGATATTTGCTGAGAGATTTAAGGAGTTTAAGGCCATTAGTACAATAAACAGTTGTAACGCTTGTAATAACTATTTTATGCTTGAGTTTAGGTATAAGTGTTGACATTCGAAGTTTTTTAAATATAAACGTTTCTTAAAAATGTTTTTAATTTGATTTATATTTAAAGAAAATGTTTGGGACAAATTTCGCACTATTATTCTACAAAAGGATACTCTATTTAAAATAAGCATAAATAAAAAGTTTTATTTGGCCGCAACAATTGGGGATGTCACAATTGGTATCAGAGAATTAGTTTAAGCGGACTAGAAATTTTGGAAAATTCTGGACTTAAACTTAGAATGTTTAATGATAATCGTGAGGTGTGTGTCTAAAATTTTTTAGGTTGTATACCTGAATTGACACTAGCACTAGAATACCTTAGGGTATATGCTTTAATTGCTATTATGTGCTAAATGATTTAAATTATAGCTTGCTTTAGGTTCCCTACCTAGATTGTTATTACTTGCATATATTTAAGGTCTGTTGACGACCTTGATTTGGAAACTTTATGTGTTCAAGATTCTAAACGTATATATTAATGTATTAGAACTGACATATAACGTTTCAGAGTAATAAGGAGGATTATGCGTCTAAACATAACTAAAACCATCCTTATCATAATATACTCACGATTTCGGTAGACTAAACAATTGTTTGGTGTATAAAACATCATGGTGAGAACATGTAGTGGACTGGGAAATGATAACGGTGACTGACAGCCGGAGCATGAGCCTTAACTTGTGAATGGACATGCAGTGGAAGTCGTATAAGTAATTGAACTGATCACGATGGTAGGAGTTCAAACTATGATTCATGCAATTTTAGCCGAAGAAATGGAAGAGGTCAGACAATTATTCCAAAGGAAGAAGAGAGAACTTATTTTACCAGTTGTTGAACCGGTGATAAACAAAGCCCATTCTGAAGAAGGAAGCTACAACAAGACCGTAAATCAAGTTAAACCACGAAGGGTCTGGAGGAACAACACCGAAAAAGAGATTGACAGAAATTGATGAAATTATGAGGACTTCATGGGATCCAAACCACCAAGTATTTATGGAGAACCAACACTAGTGATAGTTATGGATTGGATCTATGAAATGAAGATGGTATTTGAGAGTTGGGACTGCAGTGACAGACAAAAGACAATCTTCACAACAAGAAAACTACAGACTGGAGTGTTAAGCTGGTGGAAATGATTGGATGACACGATGCCAAAGGGAAAAGCAAATAAAATATCATGGGAGCACTTCCTTGCACAATTTAAAAGGGAATATTGTTCAGAAAGAGATCTTCTAGAAACAAGTAATGAATTCCAGAATCTGAAGAAAAGAAGATGAGTGTTAGTGAGTACACTGCAACCTTTACTGAGAAAATGAAGTTAGTTCCTTACCCGGTTCCTACTGAACTCTCCAAGATAAAGAAATTTGGTAATGTACTACCAAAAAATTTCAGTCCAATGCTAAAGTTATCAAATAATCTAGAAGCATCCATCTGGGTTGCCAAATCTGTTGAAGACACGATCAAGGGGAGAACCGTAGACAAGGATGAACTTGGAGAGAGAAAAAGAAGAATGAAGGATTCTCAAAATCCAATAAGAAGATTATGGTTTTGAAGCCTGAACCCAACGAAAAGAAGTTTGGGGGTAACAATAAGGCGATGTGGTGTGACAAGTGCAAAAAGGAACACTTTGGGAGATGTATTAAAGAAGTGACAAGCTTCAAGTGTGGAAAAGAAGAAACACTCTGCAAATGAATGCACGACGAAGTAGCAAGCCTGCTTTAAATGTAGAAAAGAAGGGCATTTCAAGAACGACTGCCAAAGAAGAAACAAGATGAAACGCCAAGGGTACCACCAAAACCAAAAGCACAAACATTTCAGAGGACCCTAGAGGCAGCAAAATATGAAGTAGATGTCGCTTCAGGAAATTAAGAGAAGGAAGCTGCTTGTCCGGAGTTCAAGACATGAAGTGGTCATCCCATATAGACAATATTATATTATCTAGCCTGATGTAAGAGGCATGGAGTATGGTGAACTTTGAATATTGTTGTAATCATTTTCAAAAGTTATACAATCCCTAATTATGTTATATTGTTCAATGTGTGTTCAATGACCATGATCCAATGTCGAACGTTGCACGGTCCGAAATTTTTGTCACTGGCCTAGGGTGTGATAATAAGGAATTATGGTTTTGACATAATGGATTGGCTAGCCACCAATGATGTTGACAGAAGTAGTTCAAGAGTGTTTATCTTTTTCCCAATAGTATAAATTTTGGTATAATGTGTCTTGCAGACTGGACGCTACACAAGAAAGAATTTGTACAGAGAGTTAGAAGTAGAGTTACAAATGAATTTACGATGTCTTTAATGATCAAAACTGGAGGAGCATAACCTTTTATTATGAAGACAACATTTTAGTAAAGGCATTCCTAAAGACCTATTTAATATTGAAAACTCATGTAGATTGTTGATGGTGATATAAAGAAGCTCATAGTTAGAATATGCTAAGTCAGGCATATATGCGAGAAGGATCCTAGAATAGGAGTCTAGGAAAATTCGTATGTGTATGGTAAAACACATAGTCATTATTAGAGCATCTAGTATAGTTTATTTGGACATGTACTTATTCGGACACATTCGTACGTGTTAAATTGCTTTGTGGTTATTATGTGTAGAACTGAACCGAGAACTACGAGGCAATTCTTGGGACGAGAATGCATAGGTGTGAAAGGTAGTATAGTACTATACTATCGAAAGCACATGATCTGTACTTGAATCAGGAAAAGTCACAGGGTTACTAAGGCACTAGTAGTTGAGTCAGTTTTGTCTTTTTTCTGTCATTACATGTGTTATGATTAGGAAAATTATTTTTGTTAAAAACCTAGTAGTCGTGAAGGATCGAGCCCAACAAAATCTGCATAAGTGAGTCGATTGGTTTAATGAACCATGCCCACCATAGAGATCAACTTTAGTCAAAGATTGGAGAAGAAGATGATCAAAGTAGCCAACAAAAGAATTACAACTATCTTTAGGATTGAGCAGTCAGTAGTTAGAAATGCTACATGTTATGATGTGATTGTACCACATTAGAACATGAAGGAAGGTATCTTCCATGTTAGATGTTTGACTCGTGAAGACAAGTTTTTAGTATGTTGGATCATGCAATGGAAGGTCATTAGAGTGTAACCATTCGGTTTGTTACTATAGCCAAGGTAAAGACATTATCTTAGGTTTCAACCTATGACCTGACTTGCTAGAAGTAGGAGTCTCCAATGAAAAATCAAGTTAGTAAGTCAAGTTTAGGACTAAAGGTCCATCGATAGGTGAAAGAATAGGTGTAAATTCAAGCACCACCATCAGCAGATAGGTTCAAACCTACTGATATTTGTTGAGGAATCCAGGGAAGCTTCAACCATCGTAGCTAGTGGATAAAGACACATGCAAGTGTATTTTGTATGTTTTAGTCATATGCTTTAAGAGATTATCGGAAGGATCATTACAAGAAAATCAAATTTAGTGCGACCAGGTTAGTCATCCTAATAACATAGGGAAGAATAATATTGAGTTCAGCAAACGTCATTGTTGCTAATATTTCCATTACATTAGTAATATCCTATTATACCAGTTTTTCATACATCTGCATTAGTGGACGCATTTGTGCTTGCCACGATCCTGATCGGTTTATAGTCTTGTTATGTACGAAGATCGCTCATTGTAAACACAAGTAGTGATACTACATTGGGGATGTTAAAATCATCAACATGAAAATTAGGAGTGTCTTCCAGTAAGAAAAGAAGCTATGAATCACATATGCTAAGAAAATTAGGCTTTAATCAATTGTAAGGATTAGTAGGTAAGGGTTGAAACCCAAGTATGGGAGAACAAGCCCTTAAGGGAAAAGTACGAAAGGCAACTCGACTTTAGATTCAACGTCAAGATCTAAAAGAGTTAAAACACAAGAAGCTAGGAGAAGAGTTATCAGCTTCGATTATTGTTACGTAGATGATAGAATGAACGTTTCATGTAGAAAGTAAGGAAATGACATTAAATATCGTGAGGGAACTTGAAACCTTTACCTATACTGATGGGTTAAAGGGAACGGATCTTAGATCTTGTTGTCCCATGATGGCATAAAACCACGATGTGTCATGAGTTATAGTTAACTAACTAATAAAAGTATGTTTTATGTCATCAAGTCGATGAGAATAACACTATGCAAAAACAAGTAATGAAATAAACTCATACTTAGGGAACAAAAAGGAGACTTAGGGAATCACTACTCATAGCTGTTTGCTGCTGTATGATTTCAGGAAGTAATCACCCTAAGGGGGAGATAATTGTAACACCAGCGTTTCTCACTAGGCATAATTACAAAAGATCTATATCCACGTCGGTCGAATATTGTAATCCTTTATGAATAAATAAAAGAAAATTATTTGATTATATGTGTTTATGTACTATGTGTGTGGAAATTGGACAGGTATTATGCGAATATAATATTTATAGAAAAAACCTTTGTTAAAACTTAATAGATAGGGATAAAATAAACATTAAAATAAAAGCGTAATCAAAATAAATGATCCAAACAAAAGTCTAAGTACTCATCAATACATACGTGTCGGTATAAAGAGCGCCAAAATTTGACTTCGTATGAGGTGTAATACTCATTAATAGCTACGTGTGGAAGTTATGAAGTTTAAAAAAATATTCAAATCTGGCGATCTGGTAGCCGACACGTGGCACCACCAAAGGGTTACACATATTAGCATCTTAGACATCCCTTTCCCTCCACGAAAATGAACGATATGGTGACACATGGAAGAGGACGTGATGCACCCTACAAAATTTTGTATAAATAGGACTCAAACCTTACATCTTTAGGTGCTCATTTCTTTTACAAACTCTCCCATTCTAACTTCTCGAGGCCTTATTCTATTAGTTATTAGGCATTAGTAGTGATG
Organism: Lactuca virosa; assembly: GCF_052849685.1. NCBI lineage: Eukaryota > Viridiplantae > Streptophyta > Magnoliopsida > Asterales > Asteraceae > Lactuca > Lactuca virosa. The sequence continues at coordinate 77,193,017 of NC_136431.1, forward strand.
TTATGGAGTGTTTAAAGTGGATTTCTAAGAAGTATATATTTATATGCCAAACAGATCATACCTCCGATACGATCTTACCGGGTTGTTTCCTGTCAACTATAAGTTAGTGTTTCATTTGGTATTATTGATAAATCTAAGAAACTATAATTATAACCGCAAATAATATAAACGATGACTGAACGTAGTAATATTTATATCTAGTTTCTTTTTAAAAGAAAAGGTCGAAGCGTATTTGGAGTGAAAACTTAACTAAAAGTCATCCAACTTTAACAGGTGAGTGCATAGTTACTTTCATCTTAGATATAGATATAAAGTATTTAATTTCTTAAATGATATATGCGTTTATTTTTATATATTTTTCATTACTTGTGTTAAATATAGTTTTACTTGGTTTAAATCATGTTTTATTAAAGGTACTTATTTATTTGTTTTATCGTACTTAAATTATTGGTGGGTAGAAAAAGGGTTGTGAAAGGTGAAATAATAAAGGCGAGGTTGTGACTATTAAGATACTATTGCACCGAGGGCGACTTGTCATCTAACAGAGTATAGATGATGACCATGGACTATTCTAGACAGTCTGGTGGAACACTAACATGCTCGCAACCTATAATGAACTATACATTTATTCGAGATACTCTATCCACCATGGTTGCCTTATTGGCATATATTTCTACGAAACCCCTGAAGCTGTATTATTTACTCATTTCTTACAATGATTCTTATGATAGGTCCCTTGAGATCATCATATTAGGATAAGGGAGTGAGAATACTGGGAATGGGTAATCGGGTTAATTATTTGTTGTGAAATATATATTTAAAAGATTTTAATTATATTATTGAGGATTGAAACCCTATGTGCTCACCAGGCTCCCAAGCCTGACCCACTCAATTTCTTTGTATCACAGGTGGTGGTATGAATATCCAGGGATAGTGATATCTGCTGAGAGATTTAAGGAGTTTAAGGCCATTAGTATATTAAACAGTTGTAAGCCTTGTAATAACTAGTTAATGCTTATGTTTCCTATATAAGTGTTGACATCCAAATTTTTAATATTAAAATGTTTCTTAAAATTTTTTTAAATCATCTTTATATTTAAGAAAATGTTTGGCAAAAATTTCACACTATTATTATAGAAATGGATATTCTGTTTTAAATAAGCATAAAGAAAAAGTTTTATTTGGCTGCGAAAATCGGGGATGTCACATTTCAAGTTTGGTAAGGAGGGTCATCAGGCGAAGGATTGTTCGTAGGGTATGAGAGTTTTTCTTCCATTGTGATCAGTTGGGTCGTGTGAAGGTTAACTATCCATTGCTTGCTGCCATACAAGTGGAGGCACCAATCCCTACTACATTGCAGATCATAGACGGTTCCATGGTAGAGCTAAGGCCAAGGGACGTGATTATCAGTTGACAACGGAGGAGTCCAATGTGACACCTGATGTTGTTACTGATATATGTTTATTTATATTCCTGTTAAGTTATTCTTGCATGCTTATGTTTATGTTTCTGCTTAGATACATTTCTAGTGAATTCATTGTGTGATTTGTTGTTGTTCAACTTAGGTGCGATTCATTCGTTTGTATCATTGTCTTTTAGAAGGAGCTTGAGTATAGTTCTTGGGGTGTTAGAGTGTCCGTTGCTGGTCTCCATCACCGAAGAATGCAAGGTTTCAACTACGAGTGTTTTCCGTGACTGTGTTTTGGAGATGTTTGGGGTGAGTTATCTGATCGATCTGGTCCCCATTCCGATGAGGGATGTTTGTGTGATTGTGTGTATGGATTGCTTGAGTAATTTTGGAGCCCTAACTGATTGCGAGAGACAATTAGTGGTAGTTCATACACCAAGTGTAGGAGAGCTGACCATCTACGACGATGGTATTAGAGTTTCTTTGAATTTTTGATATGACACGATAGGTAGGAGATATATACAACATGGATGTGCGGGATACCTTAATTATGTGGTTGATGTTTGAGAGGAGAATAGGCGTTCGAACTCCAAGGTACCAGTGGTTTGCGAGTTTCATAATTGTCACACCCCCAAACCAAAATGGCGGAAACGTCTAAGGGCGGATGGAGTGACTTCATGTACAGTATCATAACAATTGAATAGTAATGGAACATAGCAACACAAACATTCATACATTTAGATTTCGAGTATTACATTGTTTACAAACGCGATTGTTCAAAGTTGATAATAAAAAACTGAAAGGTAAGAAAAACATAACATGACAGTGCCGACCCTCAAGAAGAGTTGAGTTCCTGCATGCTAGATCCCTGAGAATACAAGTCGTTTTGAAAAGCATCAACTAAAAAGTTGGTGAGTTCATAAGCATTTTTGTACGAAATAGTTCTGCACATGTTTAGAATAGTTGTCGTAGTATTTTCAGAAAATCTGATATTTTGTATATAAAAAGATTGCAGTCTCGTTCTAAAACCGTGAATACATGCATGCATATCCTTTGTTTCTTTTGTTATGCCGGTAAGGAGTGTGTTCCCAGAAAATCCAACATTTTCATAAATATGAGCTGAGAATGAAAGTATTTCCTTTGTCTCCTTTCCTTGTAAAGTAATAATATATAGTTCCAGAAAAATGCGGTATTTCCTCAAATATGAGTTGTGGTCTTATACCCTAAGACCGAGATGGAAGTGAGTATCATACAGAAAATAGTTTAGAGTTTCATTTCTTTTAATAAAACTAATGATGTATAAGCTTCTCGTAAACCCAAAAATCTTTTTGTTTATCCCTATGTGAGTCGTTACAACCATACTAATGACCTAAACGCATGGCTTGCCGTTTTTCAGGCGTCAGTTTCAAAGATATATGTCACCCTAGACTGGCCTAGTCTAGTTGTAGCGGACAGCTCAAGTGTGGGGGTGTCAACCCCGTATAGATTTATACACAATTACCCCACTCTCCCTCCAGGAGACTCTGGTTATAACTAACAGGACTTACAGCGTACGCTAGGTAGGTACGACTAAAGGTGTCTCACAAGAGCATTAATAGATTTACGTGAACTATGACTCATTTTCTTGTAAAAACAAGATAGTTTTACCTTTAAATGATTAAACATGTCTTTGAAAAGTGTGGGTCGTGACTTCCAAACTATACCGATTATAGTTTGTCTTGTTGGTTTGAAATTATTTATATACTCTTTTATATAAATAGAAAGGTTTGTTCCATCATGAAAAATATGAATTCAAAACATAGAATTTAGGTATTAAAACCCACTAGATTAGTAAATGACTATACTGTACCAAAGTTTACTAGTAAAGCTATCTTTTAATAAAGGTTCCCAAAAGTCATGTAGTTTACAGATCTTAACTTTTCTTACGATTTTATAACATTGATCATGTTATTTTTGCTGATATATATATATATATATATATATATATATATATATATATATATACATATCACAATATTTATACCAAAACTAGAGTATACCATAACTTGTACAAATAATAATGTATCATTAACATAAAGATGAAAATCTTGTAGTTATTTGTGGAATAAACAAAGTTTAACTTGTATTCCCCCTAAAACATAGAAAAAGCTTGAAAATATGGGGGTATGAAGCTCACCTTGGTTTATTTTGGTGGATGGTTGGAAATGATGTTGAGAAGTTTTCAAGCCTAAGCATTTGAAGAGTTTGATAAACTCTTTGGAACTTAGTATATCCTAAGAATATTAACAGATAATATTATGTGTAAATAAGTTGAAATAAACAAAATAATGTGTGAAACCACTAGCTAAACTCAAAATACTTACAAGTATCTAGGGATGATACTTGGAAGAATGTGGGGCTTGAAAGATCCTAAGCTTGTTCTTGAGGAAGTATGATTTGTTTGCTAAGTGAAGTGAAGGAGGGATTTTAGAGGGAGTGTGTGAAATAATCAGAGAGTAAAATGGGGAAAAGGTGAGGATTAACAAAGGGGTTCTCGTTTAAATAAGAGGAGTGAAGCTGATTTGAAGTTTACTTGGAGAACTGTTATCTAATTCATGGGTGTTTGTTGGGTAATACGTAAGGATCTATGAATGCATGGGAAAATGGCAAAATACATCACATCTTAAAGTCAATTGATTTTGTCTTATTCACATCCTAGACCGCAAACACCATAGAATGGTGGTGTTTACGCCCAAAGGTTGACTCCTAAAGTAGTTTACGCCCTAGGATTGGTCCTCCCTTTGAGTTTTCGCGCCATGTGTGGTACACCAAGGGTTTTTACGCCCCTAATGTGGTTTACTTTTGAGTTTACGGCCAAATGGTGGTCCTACTACGGGTGTTTACGTGCTAGGATGGTTTTCACTTTGAGTTTTCGCCCACTAGGTGGTCCACCAAGGAGTTTTCACCCAACCATTGATTCCTAAAGTAGTTTACGTCCAAACTGTTGGGTTTTGAGCATTCTAACACTCCTAAGTGTACATGCAACCCTAAATACCTTGGATCTATGTTTTCTCTATTATACATGCATATATGATTATCCAAGGTATTATCCTAACTAGCATATCAAAACATTGATACTAGGATAATAAAGTGGATAGAATACATACCTTGTTGTTGTTGTTTGACTCCATGAAGCTTGAGAGCCTAGTGCCCCAAGTGTGACACCTCAAATGGTTCACACAACATCATGAACTCTTGGAATAACCATGAGAAGAAGACATACATGTTCAAATTGGCTAGCCCTCAAAATATGTATCATTAGTGCCAATTTCTTGAACTAAAGGGGTTCTTATATAATGTGGCTATTAGGGTTACACCATGTAACTCATGAATTTACCCATTCCTTATGCTCCATGGGTTTTAACCTCCATGGAGTATCCATGGATCACCACATGGGTTAAACCCAACATAAAGGAATCTTGGATCATAAGCCCACATATATAAGAATGAATGATTTACACAATCAATCCCCATATATTTAATTAGTCTCTTTTTGATCACTAAATTAAGTCCAAATTAATTCTTGATCAATACTAATTAAATAACATGATTTCATATTAATATATTAGAACTTATAATATATTAATATGTCACAAAATGTCTTTTCCTCATAAACGGTCTATCCAAACGTTCCGATGCCATGCAACCCAAATGGACCATGCCGAGTCGGGTCAAGTACATACCAATTATAGTTATGGACTTAGACACTAATCCAACAGTCTCCCACTTGGATAAGTCTAAAACTATTATTGCGTATGACTTCAGGAACCAACTGGCAATCGTAGCTCTCAAAAGCCGCTGTCGAACTCTGACCTTGTAGATGAACTCTGACCTTTGTCAATGACTTGTCCATTAGATAAGGGATCATATATTCCTCCATTCTATATATCATATGGACTGAGACATGGATTATAATCATTCTCTCTGTCCATTTGTTGTTTCCCGATTTCCGATTTATGACGACTGACTAATTGAACAAATCAAATCAGTCCAGGCCCGGCCGAGCACTTACATTTGTCATCACCAAATCATCGAGGGGCCCACAGATATCGCTTTTATCCCGAAGGTAAAAGGAATGGATAAACTTCGACTCATATGGCTTGTTCTACTACTTGTTGAATCATACACAAAGGCACGTTTTATAACACCGAGTTACCGAATGCGTTTTCGTGCAATCAATGTACAACCAACTCATAGTAACAACTCATATCTCTAGGTTTAAAGAATATAAGATATTATCGTCTCATGATCACTCGTGATAAAATCCATGAAGCGATTCCAATGAGCGCGGGTTGAATCCAATACTCAGAACTTATGAGCACTCATGAGTGTTATAGCCCCTTGTCCAACATCTTAGACCTCTACAAGCCAACCCATGACAGTCTTGATTCATATCTACTTCCAACATATGACCGACTGTGGATAGTTTGAATAACTTAGTCAATCAGGAAGAACGACCTAGTTATTCTGGAAGTCAAAACATGCAAAATGAAACACAATAATAATAGAATCTAATATGGGTATCAAAACCTATGAACATAAATAAAACACCTTTTATTTATCACCATATGATTACACATTATTCATTGTATACTGTTTCAGCTATCAACTTTATTCTTGAATTTAAAACAATAGTTGTCCCATGCTCCAAGCATGTACACTATGTTTTCTAAACACTAGTCATGCCATACACCAAGTATGCATACTATGTTTGTCTATGATCTTCACTTTGTGAATTAGATCAATTGAACATAACTCCAATGATCCTCTTTCACAGTCCCAAATCCTTACTGCAAATGCAAGAATTCCAAATTCATGCCATTTACTGAAATCTGTTAGATTCTAAACTTATATGCATTGATCCTCTTGTAATGACTATGCATAGAGTCACAAGGACTTGACAACAAACATTACAGAGCATTCCAAGGAGATCAACTCCTTGGAAACATCCTTCTTGCATTAAGTTTCCTAATCTTACACAGATTGAATAATTTCCAACTTTGAAACATTTCCTTATTCCATTTTGACTATCACTTCTGAACAAGAGTTGCCTCCTTACAGATTATGTCAATATGGTCCTTCCAGAATTATCACTATACTTCCAACTGTCCTTGAGCAACCAATCTTTGGTAAACCTTAGATTGTCCTCGACAATTGCTTAATCCTTTTAGTCATATCCAGTTCTAGACCTTTTCCCTTCTTAATGCCCCAGGCATTTGGAAAATTTTAGAAAGGATGAATATAGCACATGAAATCGATCCTATATCCGAAGCATATGGGACACGAGTCATGATGTCTCACATAAAGACTAAACCAGTCTTTTGCTATAACATTTCCATTTCTATTTGCCAAGTTCTCATAATTCAGATTATGAAAAGGGATGCCGTAATCATAATCGAATTTTAGAACGCAAATAATGGACCCATATATAGAATTTCCTTATGTTGAGCCATTCCAACATGAAATTCATATATATATCCTTGACTAAATACGATTAAAATCTCAATCTAAGCTTTTAGAATTAAAATGAAGTATGATTTTCTCTCCCTTAATTATAGCAAAACAACTTTTCCAACCCCTGCAGCCTCACGAATTGAAACTTTTGTTTTCTATAATTAACATTGCTAACTTGCAACCTTTATCATAATTATCATGCTCCCACTAACATGATGATTATTAGCATAACACTTATGCTCCCACTAGCTTTGACATATAATCAGAAATCAGCTGGACTTCTAGAAATCAATACTTTATCGACTTTCTTACCAAAGTTCAGATTTCTGATACTAGATTGCTTTGATAAAACTTTATCAAAAACATACACCTTTCCTTAGATAGCATGCTTGTATGTCTAAACAATTTTAAGAACTATGAAAAGGGATGCCGTAATCATAGTCTCAATTGTTTAGACCTTTGCCACTTCTCACAAGTCCATGTTAGTGTGCCGGTTAACCACGCACGCTCCACTAACGACTTTGAGAACTGCAAATTTCACAATTGCTATCTAGCTAAAATCTACTTAGTGAAAGTGTTTCCTCACCATCATTTTCATGAATCGGAGAGAAACCTTATGACACTTAGATTTTATGGTGTATGAGTTCCTATCCATATGAATTTTGTCAAAACCATAATCACAAGACAAGGTTACTGACAAATCCACACTTATATGGATTAAACTTGTGCAATCTTAAATTCTTGCCATTTGGCAGCTCAAGGGCCTGCCATTGCTTCCAAGTTGCTGTGCAACCAATTGAGAACTCTCAGAACTCCTATGCAAAGCCAACTTGAATAGGCACAGACATGTCGACACAATAGGTTATAAACCTCAAGTCGTGTGCTAGTAAAGAAATTCAGGTTTTATTCTTGATTAGTTCTTGAGACTTTCAAGACCTTTTAAGACTCCCACTGTCATCTTGACATATAAGACTCTCTTGTCAAATATTCAAGAGATAGTGTGGATTCTAATCAAGACAAACACTTCACACAATTGGCCTTAGTTGGTCTTTGTTTTATCCAAAAACATCACAACTTACCAATTTCAAATGTACAAGAGTAGAAAACTTTTACTCTTACATTTGACAATTGTTTTAAACCTTCTTTAAGACATGTCACTCAAGTTACAATCTTAGAGTATAACTCTAAGAATTGTTTTTGGAACGAAGTATAAATCATCTTCTTGATTTAACCACTTCAACAATTCATAGCTCCTCTTCTTAGCTACCAGAATGCACTTAGAGGATGAATTGTGATAAGATCTCTTAATCATTAAGATGATTATCTAACATGATACTAAAGTACTCTCCCATCTTTTCAGATTTGAGAAACTTTTATCTTTCTGCCTAAGTTGATTCTTCTTATTCGCTCTGCCATACATTGAAACCTTTTCCAATGTCTCAGAATTACACTTAAGCTTGTAAGTATAACCATATTTACTGAATTTTAGTAAATAATGACGAATAGTCTTAACGATTATTTGTGGTGGGCTTGATCAGTGCACAAGAATGTGTACTCGATCCTTTACTTGAGTCACACATCCATGTGAACAAGTAGTTAGTCTTAATTTTTCCAATGCTTGAAAGTTCTTATTCATCATGCTATACAACTTGCATGATTCCAAGTTTCTATCCAACTGAAACTTAGGTGATGAGTATCTTTCCTTATTTGGTAAATTTAGACACTACCACAAATGAAAGAATCAAATTCATATTTCCACTCTTGCTCTTAATGGAATCTTATAAGCAACAAAAATTTTCACAAATGCCATTGTAAGGATATTTTAAAATAAATAAATAAAATCATTATTTTTCCTTTTATTTTAAAAAACTTTGCGGAAAAACTTATCCTTACAATCCATATGAGAACCTTGTTGTTATTTATTCCTAAGCAATATATCATAACTCTTAAGAAGTAGCTCAAGAATCCGATCTTCAAACTATGCGATAGAAATCCATCTATGCCATCAGATTCAGCATATTCTTTCTTTAAGTTTCTTCACCTTTTCTTTGATTCTTAAAACATCAACATGTGACCCAGTCACATCATGTATCAAGAATCTCAGAATAGAAACTTAGCAGAGTTAGATAGTGGACTTTACCCGAAGTAGAGTCAAACTTATTGACTTTAACATCCTTAGGTAAATTTGGCAGTTTCACAACCAATGCCCCTTTCTTTGGCGATGGACCCTTGATAATGGCACTATCTCAGACTTAGCCGTTCTCGTTACCATTTGGTCAACCGAGTTGACTATGGCCGATCCCTTTCCATTGGGAAGAGAGAGCTTTACTGGATATCCAATGTCATCATTGTCAATGTCCATAAAGTTTTAGGAAGTTGATCTTAGCAAATAGATAAGATCATTAAGGGTCTTGTCATAGTCTGTTTCATAGGAGTCCCAAAGGAACTCACTATGTGACTTAGAAAGTGATTGATCATCAGCTTCCTCTAGACTTTGACACCCAACTCTCCCGGCTTGTCAATATGTGACTACATCTCCAATATGTGATCACATATAGACCTTTGCTTGCCAATAGGGCTTGAGTGACCTTAAACTTTTCAGGAACTTGTGGGTTAGGGAGAATAATTGGAGGAGGTGAAAGAAGTATGATTTCCATGGGACATCATCTTCATTTAGGAAAGCTTGTTTCAAGAGATTTGGGAAGATCATCCTTTGGGAGATATTCAAGAGAGTTGATTTAAAGTCCTTAATATAACACCCAATATGAAATATTAAGGCTAGGACCCAACAACCTATTTATAACTGGAAGAGGGATGCCGTAATCCAAGTTATAAAATAGTTGAAGGTAGGTAAATGACGATTTACCAATTTCCACCATGAAAAACGAAATATAATTAAGTTTTAATTGGATTTGAAACTCCTAGATCTTTTGAGATACATTGATCTTTCAATGGCATGTTTGAATCTCGATTGTGCCCTCTCAAGTTTGTGACTGGGATGCCGAGGATCACAAACAAGGTGTGAATAACCATACAAATTGACTTGGTACCCTCAACAATATTACCTAATCGATGTTCCGGTTAACCACACACGCTCCACCGATCTATAATAAAGTTAAGTTACCCTTTGCCACTCTTAGTAGTCCATGTTAGTGTGCCGGTTAACCACACACGCTCCACTAACGACTTGGTAAGGTACAAAGTGTAATTTTATGGGCTAGCACCAATTTCACATTTTCCTAAGTAACTAAGAATTGGGAATTTATAAATGTTTAGTTACTTAGTATTTATCATTAATACTTTTAATGAAGGGAGAATTATAGTCCTTTCCTACCCGTTCGGCTAACGACCCTCTACCAGTCAAGGAAGCGGTGGGTGAGAGTGGACACCCATTAAACTGCCATTTTATAGGCAGTAACCTTATACCCCCCTTATAGACCGGCTTCGTGAATGAGGCCTACTAACGGTAAGATTGACTTTATATTATACATATCTATATAATTAGAATTATAATAATAGTATAATGGTTTGAATTTTAACTTTTAAAATTCTAAGGGCTAACTTGGAATTAAAGTATTCATAAGTGAAACTTTTTCAAATTCCAAAACTTGAGGGCAAGTTTTGAAACTATTCAAAACTAATTAATTCCATAACTTATGTGTTTAAAGTAGTTTTAATTAAAAAACTCTTCAAGTTCCATAACTTGAGGACAAGTTATGGAAGACTTTAAACTAATAAAAGAATGTAACTTTTCTTTATTTTGTAATTTATGGAATTAACTAAGGTTACACATTTTATTACTTAATGAAGTGACTCTTGAACCTCCATAACTTGAGGACAAGACTCTTCATTTTTGTAACCATTACCAAATTTTATGAGTTTTATGAAACTTAAATGTGACTTTTCATATAGCTTGAGGACAAGTTACAAAAACACATTTTAGAATCAACTCTTAGATTAAAATGGATTGAAAACACATAATCCATTAACTTTTCTATTAATCTAAGCAACTCATAAGAACAAGATAATTCAAATCAAACTTTTTCATGTAATTAGACTAATCACTAAACTAATACAAAACATGAATCTATTGACAATTATCTTTGAAATTGGATTAGCATGAACATTACCACATCAAAAACAAGCTTATAAGTCCAAAAACAGCTTAGGGTAATGTTCCTAGTCCATTTCTAGCCAAAAACCTCGAAAATATGCTGTCTGGGGCTCCTACTCGTCGAGTGTATCAACCTACTCACCGAGTAGGATGATTTTCTTCATGTACTCGGCGAGTTCATCAGTGGACTCGGCGAGTACAGTGCCCAGAATGCCCGAAATTCGACTTTTTCAGCATTTTTCAGCAATATGTATCACTAGTGCCAATTCTTGAACTAAAGGGGTTCTTATATAGTGTGGCTATTAGGGTTACACCATGTAACTCATGACTTTACCCATTCCTTATGCTCCATGGGTTTTAACCTCCATGGAGTATCCATGGATCACCACATGGGTTAAACCCAACATAAAGGAATCTTGGATCATAAGCCCACATATATAAGAATGAATGATTTACACAATCAATCCCCATATATTTAATTAGTCTCTTTTTGATCACTAAATTAAGTCCAAATTAATTCTTGATCAATACTAATTAAATAACATGATTTCATATTAATATATTAGAACTTATAATATATTAATATGTCACAAAATGTCTTTTCCTCATAAACGGTCTATCCAAACGTTCCGATGCCATGCAACCGAAATGGACCATGCCGAGTCGGGTCAAGTACATACCAATTATAGTTATGGACTTAGACACTAATCCAACACAAACATGGATCCCTTAAGGTGTTTACGACCAAACCATGGCCCATTCAAGGTGTTCACAGCCAAACCTTAGTCCATTAGGGGTGTTTTCGGATGTAACCTCTTCAAAGTAGGTGTTTTCGGATCTTAGGTTTCCAAGGTTTCTAAGAATCTAAATCCTTAAGTCATATACACCAACTGACTTTTAAATTTATTACTTGGACTTGTGTTGATTTCCTTTTGACTCCTTAAGGCTTGTTGACTTCATTTGCCTTTCAAAAGTTCATTATAACTTGGCTTTCAAAGTGTATATACTTCCACATACATACACTTATGCCCCAATAGTTTACAAGGTTTTCATTATAATAGGGTTACAATTTAGGCCCTGCTTGCTCCAAATTTTTTGGGTTTTCATAATAATGTTTTCCCGTAGGATTTTCCAGGTGTGCCTCCGGAAAGACATGTTGAGTTTAAGATCAATCTGGTCTTTGGGCCAGCCCTGATTGCTAAGGCGCCATATCACCTAAGATGTAGAAGTTGTCCTCTTAGCTTTAGGAGCTGTTGGAAAAAGAGTTTTCCTGACAAAGCAGTTCGCCTTAGAGAGTGCTGATCCTGTTTTCTAAGAAGGATTTGAGGTCGGGTTATCATCAGATGATGAACAGAGAGGAGGACATTGAGAAGACAATATTTCTGACTCATTGTGGTCATTACGAGTACATGGTGATGCCATTTGGGCTCGTCAATGCACCGACATCGTTCATGGACCTGATAAAACTGTTGTGCAGGCTGATGCTTGACCGATCGGTCATCGTGTTTATTGATCAAATTTTGGTCTATTGCAATACCAAGGAGCAGCATGAGGAGCACCTTTAGGAGATTCTTTGGGTTTTTAGGATGGATAGGTTGTATGTCAAATTCTTCAAGTGCGAGGTTTAGTTTTTGGGACACCTCGTTAATCAAGACATATTTTTGGTCGATCCGGCTAAGATTGATGTAGTGAGAGGTTATGAGGTGTCCATCTGATATTCGAAGTTTCCTTGGTTTAGCCAGTTACTACAAGATGTTTATTTATGATTTCTCCAAGAATGTTGTTCCTCTCATCCACCTAACGAAGAAGAGTGATATTTTTCGTTGGGGGCTTGAGTAGTAGGAAACATTTGAGACATTGAGATATAAGTTATGTGAGGCTCCAGTGTTGACCCTTCCAGAGGATGTTGAGGATTTTGTGGTATATTTTGATGCTTTGATCGCAAGGATGAGAGCGGTACCTATGCAACGTGTTAGATTGATTACTTATGCTTCTTAGCAGATGAAGCCTCACGAGGCTAAATACCCTACTTACAATCTGGAGCTAAGGGCAATGGTTTTTGCCCTCAAGGTTTGGCGATACTCTCTTTATAGGGTCTGTTGTACCGTCTACATGGATCAAAACAATTTGAGATGTCTGATAGACAATCTAAATCTGAATATGAGGCAACGTAGATGGCTCAACATGGTGAAATATTATGGCTGTGAGATTTTGTACCATCCAAGGAAGGCCAGCGTGGTAGCCGATGCTTTGAGTCACAAGACAGCTAGTGCACCGATTCGAGACCTTTATGTTGGTTACCTCAAATTTCACTTTACATATTAATCAAATTTGTTTGTCTTTTCTATGTCGTGGATAAAACACAATTATGTAGATTATTAACGATAGTGACGTCAAATATTTTTTTAGTTTTGTTAGTAGTATGCTTCGTAATACAATATAATTGTTTGTTCTTAATAATGTTATGAAAATTGGTGTTAATCGATTTCTAGGGGACAATCCTTTTGGTTGCAAAGGGTTTTCCGGTGCTGGAAATGGTAATTTCTTATCTATGATATTGAATTGGGTTTCTTCTTATAGTAGGTCTATATAAAGGGGTGATGTTAAGTATATAAAGATAAGGTTGTTATTGATGTTGGTCCAACATTTGAGGGTGATGAGTCAATAATTTATTAGGCAAATTGATGATGTTGGTTGGGGATCATAATATACTTCCATACGAAAACCCGGTGGAAAATTTCCAATGCTTCTTTGAATATGATGGGAATGATACTAAATCTGATGAAGAGGAAATAAAGGCCGACTACTCCGTTGGGTAAAGTTCCATTATTACTTTTCAAATTATGAAGAAACAAATACCACTCGTCACGGGATTCCATATTCGCTACCATTTCCCGAATTCTTAAATAAAAGACGTAAGCGTTCTATAGCCCACAATCAATCTTCGCATGTGAAGATGTTACTACGAGTTAAAAGTAAAGAAGAGACTAAGCTTCACTTGGGATTCAAATGTGTTGATGAGGGATTCAAATTAGAGTAAGAAAATATATCACATACAGTTTTGAAGCAAATCTCTTTATTAAAGAAATATAAATGTTGGTTAAGGACTAAAAAAGATAAGATTGCGAGTACATTTCAAGACTATAAACTATCAGAAAGCCACACTTTCTCAAACACACAGTTTCATCATGATCATTACCAAGCTAACAAAAAGTGTTAGGGTTACTTCTTGAAGGACGTATTACAAAATAGTACATGGAATATGCTATGGGAAAAGCAAATCCAACAAACTGTAAATGACCACTTCGGTGTACATAGTTCATATTGGCAAGCATGGAGGATGTAAATGTATGCTCTAGATATGTTGAAAGGGTACCATGAAGGATGCTTTCATTTACTTCTTTTACGTTGTTACAATTTACAGAGAAAGAATCTAGGGGCGTTACACATTATAATAGATAACATTTTACAAAATGTTAGACACTGTTCTTAAGGTCAAATCCCAAGAACAGTTTTCTTACTGTATACTCCTTACTTTCTTACTTAACTCAAATATTGAAGATCACAACTCCATTTTCTTATTCATCTAAACGATAAATGTTGAAACAAAGCTCAAAGCTTTGTACTTCACTCCTCTGTAGTTCACTCATCTACCCCTTCACTTACCCCCTCCGCACCACCATTTTCTCTTTACCATTGTTGTTCTTCTATATTTGTCTATCTCTTTACCGCCACCACTTCTCTTCCTCTTCGTCACCAACGCGTAACATTTTACAAATGTTTGTGTACTATTCTTAAGGTCAAGTCTTTGAATAATATTTTTGCATAGTGTTCTACTTACTCTTCATTGTTGCTCCTCCCGTATTCTCTCTTCCCCACTATCTCTTCAAAGACTCTCTCGCATGCTTCTCTCAAGAAATCCATCTGTTTTCTTTCAAGAAACCTAACCATCACCCCATCACCACAATTTATTGGTGCCATATTCGGATGTGTATGTGTCGATGAAACAAGGATTTGTAAGAACGAAGGCCATCCAAGTATTAACTCTTCAATATTCAAATGAACATCAACACTGAAGCTTTCATTGATTTATATTTCACGGGTTTGAGTTTTTGGCTAATGTTCATCAGTTGTGGGTTTCTTAATTTTTGTCCTGAGACGTTGGTATTTTTCGTATTTCTTTGATTTTGTTTTTCGTTTACATATTTTTATTTATGGGTTGTAGGTTTATAGTTTACATGTGATTTCTTCAAGAAACATGAAGATCTCATTCTCTCCCTAGTCTATGGTAATCCATTAGTGTAAGTAAAATCTTTCTTTTACTTTGACAAAAAAGTCAAAATCCAAATTAGATCAGAAACTCATTTATGCCACTTACATATTTTTGTTTATTTTATTTAAAGTCATGATTCAACATTTGTGGGTTATCAATCATCCGTGTTATCTATAGCTATAATGCTTCATGTCGTAGATCAAGTTGACTCTTTCGACTCTGTTTGACTGTCCGAATCAGCTTCTTGATGTACTCAAACCTACCAAGGTTTGTCTCATTTCTGGAATAGTACTATAATTTCTTATTAGTATGCGAATACTTTGGATCAAGACCAATACAATTCTACGTTTATATGGTACAACACTAGAAAAAACCAAAATGGATAAGGGGTTCTTTCTTACAATTTTAGGTTGTGAATAACAATGTTTCTAATAATCAGGTAATATCTTCTACTCTCTTGTTTAGCAAAATAGATCTAATTGGGTGTTTGTTCAATTTATCTATTTTGCTTCTATTTTCTTAAAGAAACTAAAAAGATCCATTATGCCCTTTGGTCATGAAAATTTACATTTAGAATTGGTGGTTGTCGAGGCCAACATAAATAAATATCCTTAGGATTGGCCATAAAGTGGCCTATAATGGTAAATGGATCGTAACCACGAAGATTGGTTCGATTTGTTACTTTTATGAAAACCTCTTTGTTTAAGCACTTGTAAATTGACAATAAAAATAAAAATGGGGATTTTAGTTTAGGTTATAAATCTAATTTTAACTAACACAAATTAAACTAGCATGTAAATCAATATGAGGGAAATGGTTAACATTGGGATTCCATCATTTGAACATTTGATAAATAAATCACTAGAAATCAAGGTGTAATGCTAGCAATGAACATCTAATTTAGATATGGTAACCCAAAAGCTTGTAATTACCTAGACTCTCCTTTGATAATTTAATGGATAGAAAAGCTCATAACACAATTTCTAAGTTAAAGCCACAAATCAATGAAACATATAATTTGAGAAAATTAACTAGCATTAAGGTTTGAGAATAACCAAATCCAAAAGATCAACATGTTTCCATTATCATTATGGAGGAAATACTCTCTTGACTCAAGTGAAATCAACAAAAACACTTAAATCAATTATTTCATGTTAATTTGAAGATCCATTACTTAACCAATAAAGTAACCAACTCACAAAACATTCACACATCTAAACTAGTGATTAAAGATATATGAACATATCATATGTTTTAGTAGAAAATACATCCATAGAAATTCATCATAAGTTCTTGAATTTCTTCAAAATAAACTGAACATTCAAAGATTTAATATCAACTAAGATTAGCTTAGCCTAACATGGCTAAGTTTAAACAAAAGGAAAAGTATCTAGAATAACCAAACATTCACAAGATGATAAGATAAAAATCCAAATGTTCCAATGATTTTGAGAGAAAAGGTTGAAGTTATCCAAGAGTTATTTTCCTCCTAGCTTCAAAAGTCCAGTCAAAGTATGAAAAATTCGGAAGCAAAAGTTCTCAAAAAGCATCCCACCAACCATCCTAAAATGAAGGAAAAAGGAAAAAAATTGGTTTCTTCATTGAACGGTCCATGCAGACCATTTGGCCTCCTCACGCGGACCACGTCAGTGTTGCTGAATGGGTAATTAAGCCCATTTATTTGGCCTTCTCCTCCCACTTCTTCTTGTCTTGGTCCAGCCCACCTGCAAGACTTCTAGTTAGCTCCATCTTGTCTTCTAATCATCTCCCAATTAGCCAAATTCATTTTGATCATCAAAAGCTCCAATTCTTATCACATCATGATCAATTCTTCATCTAATATTAAGCCCAAATTAATTTGTCTTCTTTTTGCAATCCAAGCGCAAGTATTCCGTGCTCGAGTCCACAAATATACTGTAAGATTCCAACTTCAAAGTCTCGCCTTCCAGCAATCTTCCTTCTTGAATAGTCTTCGAGAAATCCTACAACTACGCTCAAAAGACTGGAAAGTATCTGATAAAGGTGAAAAATAAAAAAAAAATAAAAAATATGTATGGAGACTAACTAAAATGAGATGAAATATTCTAAAATAAACTATAAAAAAAGTAAATAAAATGAAGCTATCAACAATCAAGTTCTATTGATATGTAGTTTCAAAAGTTGTGAGTATTTACTTTGGCTTGGTAAAAAAATAAAAAATGCAAATTTTCATTCTCTTAGTTGTTACCAACTCCTATGCAAGAAACACCATCGATCTAGATATTCTCTTTTAGGTTGTAATGGTTTTTCAGGTTAATAGTTAACTTCCATCACCAGAGACAAATGTGTAATTTAGTTCTCTTTGAGGTCGTAATGGTCAACTCCCATCATAGAGATCAAAGTTGTTATCAAGTAAGAAACTTTATTTGATCTTATGATTTATCTTGAAATCTTGATAGATGATGGTAGTACATTTGTAATATTGTTTTTTGGGTTTGTTATTAGGGAGGCTGAAGGGGATCTTGGGTTTGTTACACTAAATATGATGTAGTGTCCAATGACTTTGTGGGTAATAATAGATAAACCTTTGTTTTCTCCATCTTATTTCAAGATTGCTTTAATTAATGGACCATTATTACATATATTGAATAAGTTTATCCTTTATGTGATGTTTTATGGGTTGAGCGTATTTGATACAAAGGTTGGAATTGCTTATAATAACAGTTGTGAAGTTGGGTTTGTGGTATGACAAGGAGTAGGGTTATAAGTGATTACTCATTTTATTTTCACTTTTTATAGGGTCATATAACTTTTTATATGATAATGTGTTGATATATATATATATATATATATATATATATATATATATATATATATATATATATATATATATATATATATATATATGTATATATATAATGGGTGTCTTATGCAGTTCAGCTGGGTGGTGGTTTGATTGTATGTGTGATCCCTTCAACCTTATTGTAGATTCCAACTTTGAAGTTTTTTCAAGAATCAATCCTTTATTTACATTAACTCTGTGATTATAAGTAATTAAAATTAAGTGTCTTATGGAGTTTGTTCATTAAAAGCAAGCCATGTAAGACAACTATTGCAAAAAGAAGTTTAAATGAAAGTAAGATGTTATGTCAGAGAACAAAATGAGAGTAGCTTGTTTTTTCTTGCATTTAACCCAATCAGATGCCAAATGAAAGAAATATCAATATATCTTGATTTTGTTGTCTAATATTGCATCTTATTTTCATTTATTATTCTTTGTTAAATCATTTTTTATTAAACCATTATTCTTAGAAAGTACAATGTTATTGTGGATAAAACTATATCGGTAATCAAAGCTCGAAAGTAAAGTATGTTCATATTCTTTTTTACTTTCCTTTAATTGAAGTTGTTTGATTGTTGATCACGCACCATCAGAGGGAAGAATAACAACTGAAATAGGGAAGAATAACAACTGAAATACCCTCTAAGCAACTAAATGGCGATGCAAGTAATTAGATTTGTGGCCCTTTAACATCAACACAAATAGTTAAAGCATCATCAACCTACAATGAAGTTGTCCCCGATCCTTATAAAAGGGAAGCTAAATTTTTTACTGAGATTCGTGTTCTAAATAGTTTTGCAAAAATTCATTAAAATGCATTAATAATTTTTTTTTCCATTTATCAGTATGCAGTTTCCACAAAATGTATTGTTTTAAACCTCTACAACGTGTTGGCTAAAAACCCTCGTATAAATGACAAGAACAATTTTGAGTACTTTTTCATTGCTATCAGTCGCAAGGTAATATTTCTTATGCACAATTGTTTTGTACCTGTTATACATGTACTGGATTTGATTACTTATATTTTACTCTTTAGATTCGAGCGTTTCAAACTTGTTTGGGTCTTCTTGATATCATTAACGAAGCCACGTAAAAGGAAAATACTTTGGAACTATGTTCCTGGTAGTAGGAATGGACGCTAATAACCAAATCCCCCCACTGGCATGTGGCACTGGAAATACAAAAAATGGGAATTTATGGATATGATTCTTATTGAGGTTGAAAAAAATGTATTGGGGATATGTACTTTTTGCCATCATATCATATAGGGTCAATAATGGTTATTTAAGCCGTATTCCTAAATGCATATCACATACTTTGTTGTTGAAATTTTGTTTGAATAATTGAGCAAAAATCAGCAAACAATGCATAATCAAAACCTTTTTGTGGGAGACATGCAAAGCTTACCAATAATTTGATTTTAAGGAAAGTTTGGGTAGGCTACAACATGTTTTACGGAATGATTGTCGTACACGGTGTTGGAGCAGGTCCCTTGATACACGAAGTAATACAGATACAAAAGTGAAGAGAGTTTTGAGATAGAGGAATTATCTTCCTGTTTCTTATTCACTGCACTCTATCTACATATTCAGAAAAACAAACGACTATATATAGCCAACACAAATCCAACAGAAATAAGAAAAAAGCACCTAAAACTAAGCTAACTATTCCTAGAGAATAGGTCAAAGTTCACCCACGTGCACATACAATGACTTGGTCACCCTTTATTCAAAACTGAATAAAACAAATACTAAATATCAACCCATACCCATCAAGATTATCCAACATTCACCCCCATAATCTTGATGATCTTGTACCATTTTTCTTGCTAGCTGAATCTTTGTGATTCAATCTTGCTCCTTGCTTTAAGAACACAAAGTTCTTATCTCTTGCTCTTGCTAAACATTCTATTTTCTTTCTTAATTTGAACTCTCTTGCTTGATTCGAACTCTCTTGTTCACTTCGAATCTTATTGCTTGCTTGTTAACTTGCTATTCAAACCACTTAGGTTTGATCTTGCTATCCTGCTTTAATCTTGCTCTAGCTTGCTTAGACTTCTTGTTGTCTCTTGCTTCAATTTTCTTTCTTTCTCGATCAAAAGTGATCGCTTGCTGCTTGTTTCTTCTTTCTTGCCTGCTAATATGTGACACACTTGTGCTGTTTTTTTTCTTCTTCTTTCCTCTGATTACAAAGACCCAGCACCACCGAGTCCCTTTTCCTGCTTCTCTCTACAATGAGTCTATCTCTCGGCAATGGAAGTGATCGGCTCCAACAATGATCGACCTGTTCTTTCTATCTTTCTTTCTTTCTTCTTTTTGTATTTCTTCTTTCTACTTTCTTCATTCTTCTTTCTTCTTGTCTTTCTTTCTTTCTTTCTTTCTTTCTTTCTTCTTTCTTTTGATTGCTGCCAATCAAACCTTCTTTCTGTTGTCGGCCTGCTGCTTCTACTGCTCTCGTTGCCCTGCAGCCAAAGGCTCCTCCCTCCGAAAGTCGACTCTCAAACCAACCCTCTTCAACCTGCTCTGATACCAAATGTTGGAGCAGGTCCCTTGATACACGAAGTAATACAGATACAAAAGTGAAGAGAGTTTTGAGATAGAGTTCCTGTTTCTTATTCACTGCACTCTATCTACATATTCAGAAAAACAAAAGGCTATATATAGCCAACACAAATCCAACGGAAATAAGCAAAAACCACCTAAAACTAAGCTAACTATTCCTAGAGAATAGGTCAAAGTTCACCCACGTGCATATACAATGACTTGGTCACCCTTTATTCAAAACTGAATAAAACAAATACTAAATATCAACCCATATCCATCAAGATTATCCAACACATGGATACACAAAATCGGTAACCATAAATAGGCAAGGGAGTGTTTTCTTGTTGTTCGTTATAATATAATGACATCAAACAACATTGAGTCCGTGAATGCATTATCAAGGGATGGACGGAAACTAACAATATCAATGTTGATTGACTTTTTCTAGCAACAATGTAGCAATGGCGATGTCAACAACATACTCTAGAAGGTATTTATAAAAAATAGTAAATTCAATTTCTTTTACCTTCAATTAGTAGGCATGACAATATGTTCGTATTCTTATGTAGGACAAGTGAAAAACATTAAAAAAGACATGGTCTCAAGTCAAGGATGTAAGTTTATGTGAGTAAAATTTTCAGAAACCACTATTTTCATTCGATATGATTCATCATTAATTTCACAAAAGAATAAGTGTTGGTTTTACTTGAAACCGTTCTCATGTGCAAGAGTTTCATCTTTCAAGAAATTACAGGCATCGGATGAAAATTCTCCGTGAGATACTAAATATGTGTATCATATCTTCAAAGTAGTGATGTCAAAACAACATATGTGAGTTAAACACAGATACTCAAATGTTATTTACGTATGTGAGTTAAACACATATACTCAAATATTATTTCAATCATCGGATCATACGTGTATCGATTAATGATTGTTTTAACTTGCATGGTAACATTGAGAATAAAACCAACTACATGTATACGCGCACATATATGTATACCATCAAAAAATTTATACGAAATCTTAAATCAAGATTTTTTGCTTTTACACAAATCTTAATCTTTGACGGAATTTAATTTTATCAAAAAAATTCAAAGATCTGTATATGAATATAAACAAACTTCAATAACTGAAAACAAGAACCGACTATATCTAACCGTGTCTCTTCGTTTAAGTCTGTATCAGTTTGACTTAATACCTCCAGAGAGTCAAGTCCATATCCGAATCAAAATCACAAGGAGAATCAAAGTCACCACCCCAATTAAACCCGTGTTTCATTGCTGGTGGTGTAATTACCAATCCCTCGGCAAGGTTATTGTAATAACTTGGCATATTAAACAAAACTTCTTCATCGACGAAAGCCATATCTGGCACCTCCACCGCCACCTTTTCAATCTGAAAAGACACAGGCGACCTAGATGACCTATGTTCATAACCTTCCGGCCTAAAGGCAAGAGCTGCTTCAAGAGCAGCCTCTCGAATATCATGGGCAGAAGATGATTTGGCTCGTTTAATCAAATGGACGGAGTCAGGAAAGTTGAGTGGTGAGGTATCACCACGTAATGCTAGGGTTGCAGAATCGTAAGCTCTAGCTGCCATTTCAGGGGTTGGGAATGTACCCAACCATATTCTTGATTTTTTGTTGGGCTCACGAACTTCGCACACCCATTTGGACCCGTTTCTTACCCGGACACCTCTATAGATCGGGTGTCTTGTCTCTTTGAATTTCTTTCTCCCGGCTTTCCGTTTCTTGATCGATGGAGGTGAGATTGTTTCGCCAATCTCAGATTGAGATGAAGATGAGGAAAAAGAAGCGTCGTCTTCGACCATTTCCATTTGGCAGTTAACTGGAAGACAGATGGGAGAATTTGTTCTGAATTTATAGTATGTTTTGTTATGGAAAGTAATACAGACGTGGGTGCTCCCGAAAATTGAACAAGAAAAGGCGTCTCTGTATACACACGTGATATACCTTATGGAAGGCGAGGCTATTTTTGTCATTAAAAACACGTGACATATTGACGTCAACAAGATATATATATATATATATATATATATATATATATATATATATATATATATATATATATATATATATATATATATATATATATATAAAATAAAATAAACCTTTAAGGATGGTTTTGGTCCACAACAGTCCCTTTATTATTGTATGACTTGGAGAATGGAGAGGTCGAATTTGTTCGTTTTTAATATGTCACGCCTCACATGCGGGTTCCATATGCTGAGTTATATTTGATTTTCATTTTAATATAGAACTTAGTATAATATAAAAATAAAAATATCAATAGATCGGTCCGATTGATTTTTAAAGCTGTGTGAAAACTGAAAAGTTAAAAATAGACTCTTAGATAGTACTTTATTTATGAAAGTAAAATCATTTATAAGTCTGATGTTATAAAATTAATCATTTCAAAAATTATCGCTCATTTTTTATTAATTTGTCAGTAATCTATCGGTAATATTTATGTACATAGAAAAATTAGGCCTTAAATAACACAGGACTTATACGGTTACACATCCAACACATGTCTAAAACCAGCTTTGTCTATGAGTATAATGATTTGAGAAAATATTTTGTAGTTCCATAAAAAAGTAAACTATGGATGGTGTGATAACTTATGGTCAATGTTTGGTTTATGAGTTAATGATTATCATGGTAACTATTAATATTTAGTTTATTATTACGTAGAAATTACAATGTAACAAAAAAAATTATTTTAATTATATATATTTATTATCGGCAGTAAGTGAAAAACCAACCCACAAGCCTCAACGACTAGATCGTTCTCCGGATTAACTCACGGCCCCTTAAACTATAGATCTACGATTTCTTGATGATTTAATTAAGAACAAATTATTGATATGGTCCCTATGGTTTGAAATTTTTTTGCGTTTGGTCCCTATGGTTTGAAATTTTTTTGCAGGTTGGGCATCCATAACATTTGCTTTTAATACGCGTTTGGTCCCTACGCCGTTAGCCCTTTCTTTTAATACGCACCACATGTTTGGCACGCCAGGGGTATTATTGTGCTTTTTAAAATAAAAGCCTTAAAAGAATGTTTTTCAAATACATGTCAACTATTCTTCTTCTCGACACCTTGGACATCTATTATTCTTCTCTGCAACTTCTTCAGTTCAGAAAACACTAATGGTGATAAGGTGTGATTGTGGTTATCTAACTGTGATACGAACCTCGACGACTAAGAAAAACCCTGGAAAGCGATTCTACTATAGTACTGGAATGGTAATTTAAGGTTTAATCGATGTTTCGCTTGCCCTAAACACCCAATCGAAGTTAGACCTAATTACCGAAGTTAGACCTTTGTTTTTGCTTTTTGACTCGAATGAAATGTAATTTTAGTGGAATGGATTTTAGTTGACTGGAATGGAATGGAATGTAATTGTAGTAGAATGGAATGGATTTTAATTGATCAGAATGTAATGTAATTTGGTTTTATTGTAATTGGAATGTACTTTGGTTTGATTTGTAATTGTGTAATGATTGTATTTAGAATGGTATTGTGTAATGTTGTTGGAATGTAATTGAAATCAAATACAAAAGATGGTAGGATGTTATCAAAAGATAGTAGGATGTCATCAAAATGTTAACAAAAGATAAAGATGTTATCAAAAGATCATCATAATGTTAACGAAAACATCAACAAATTACATAGTGTAAAAAGCCATTACATTAGGGTACAAAATAAAACAACTAGGATGCTTTTAAACTGTTGTCTTGCCCTTCTTCCCAACCCCAATTGGCTCCTCTTAACAGCACCACTTGAACTGCTCTTCCCAACCCCACTTGGTCTCTTCTTACCAGCAATACTTGCACTGCTTTGACCTGCACCACCCGCACCACATGCACTGCTTTTACCTGCACCACTTGCACTACTCTGACCTTTGCAACTCTTTTTGTTATGACCAAGGTTTTTTGCATTTTGATCATATGACAAATTTCTCTTTCCTTGAAGCCCTACCACCATTCACCATCTCTTCTAATTTAAATACGAACTTCCTTCTCTTCTTCTTAAGTCTACCAATGGGGACATGATGTTTGGGAGGAAGTAATGTTGTAGGACAAGCATTCTTTTCCCACATTCTTTGTCTATTGATAGGCTTAATCTTGAAGGAATACATCTCCTTCCATGTTCTCAACTAGCAAGTGGGATGCACCCAAGTCTCAGGTAAACCAACATATTCCTTGTTTTTTCTCATGTCCCAAGTTGCCACCACTGCATGATTACAAGGAATAGCAGTGAGTTCCCATTTCCTGCATGAGCATGTGTGTTTGTTCATGTCCACCACACATTGGTCCATCCTTGGACCTGTTACTTGATACTTGTCATTCCCATAGTAGATACATGTGCACTCTGCTGCAACTTTTTTGATTTTTCCAGTATAGTTGTAGCAGTTGGAGTCAGAGGCCTAACTACCTTATCAATTTCTTTTTTGAACAGTCACAAGCATTACCATGAGGTACTCTCTAATAAATTCAAGACAGTTGATGATTGGTTGATCACAACCTTCCTTAAATTGGTTGTTAATAGTCTCACACAGGTTATTCAAAAGACCATCACAATGAGCCCTATCTGCATAAGAATTACAAAGTCAAAATACAGATGTAAAATAAGCTAATGAAAAATAAAAACCAAACCTGTGAAGCGAGACTTAGTCCAATGTTGAGGTGTGATAGTTTTGAGCCACTGGCGGCAATCATTATTCTGTTTGCTTAACTCTTGCATATTATGGTCAAATTCTACAACCGTGGTTACAGTAGCACATTTCCATAATGCATCCTTAAAGACATCACTCTTCCACTTAACTTTCACATTATCTTGTATATGACGTAGACACAACCTATGTTCTGCACATGGAAGTAATGTAGCAATCACTTGCAACAACCCCTACTAGAACCAATGGATATCAGTACTATAAAGTTAAATGAAATAAGAAAGTTAAAAACAAACATGTCCAAAATATACCTTTTTCCTATCTGATATAAAGGTAAATTTTGAATTCCTATTAAGATTGAGGTCATCATTTAAGCAACTTGAAAACCAAGTGTAATACCGAGTTTCAGGTATGTTTCTTTTAAGAAATATGATAATTTGGAAATTGAACCTCCAGTGGCCACGTCGTGGGGATGGAGTCCCACGGTGTGGCTAAGGCCAGAGTTATCATGGGCTCAAAGGTCATTCCACGGCGTGCCACATATTTGCCATGATGTGGCCGCAGTTTAATGGCAAACCCTAATCCAGGGGTTGAGCCTATATTTAAGGGAATATGATGGATAGGGTTTCCTACCCTCATCCTTAATCACTCTCCCTTAGCCTCCAAGAGAAAACCCTAGCCTCCATTGCTAATCTTTGAGCTTTTGTGTGTTTTGGTGGTGTTTTGAAGAAGAAGAACACATCCTTGAGCCTTGCTTCAACAAACAATTCTTCCCATCTACCTTGAACATGTTTCTGGACTCTTGTAAGTCCCCAAGATCCAACCTTTATGATATTTATCTCTAGATCTAACCCTTTTGTCCCTAAATCATCATAATGTGTGAAAATGGAAAATTGGATCTCATAAAGTTGGTAACTTTATGGATCCATGAGATCATTTTATTAATATATGTTCCAGATCTAAAGATGTGTGGAGTTTTTGGTCCCATGCTCAAGTTTAAGCCCTTTTGCCATGTTTTTGACATAAATGGATGGGACATGCATTGGATATACATGTCCATAAAGCTACGAGTTTTAGGGCTTATTAGGAGTAGGAAACCCTTCAGGAAACTTTGGATGAGCAACTCTAGAGATTGGGTGCTTAATGAGTGTCTTGAAGCATTTAGTCATCCTTAAGGAACTAGGGTTTGGGATTTTGACTTATTGAGGTGTGTTTGTAAGTCCCAAAAATGGCTTGATGAATCAATCATATTCACTTGATGGTGCGGAATCCCAATCAAGTGAATGATGCAAGATAGAATAGAGAAGAAGAACAAGAACACAAGATGATTAATCTTCAAATGCACACTATATTCAATATAGTCTGGTACACAAGATGATGATAACACACGTTCTCTCTTATCTTCTCTCAAATCACGTTCTCAACAATATGGCAGCCCCTAATCACGTTCCCTCCTCTCTACTCACTTTTTTTACACCCCCCTAAGCAACACTATTTATACTTGGACTAAAATACAAAGCCCAAACCCAAAGGCCTGACAGAAATCACATGTGATTTCGGTCCAAACAACAAGGAAACTCAAGGGGATTTCGGCCCTAGACCGAAAACTATAAAATGCATAGAAAAGCAAAGTATAAACCATAAATTTAGACCTAACAATCTCCCACTTGGTTGATAGCTTTCTTTTCTTATGACCTAACAAACTCCCCCAGGGTTTGTAGCTTTCTTTTCTTTTCAATCTTCGCTTTGTGCTTGGCTTCAGCTTTTATCTTCGATTTATTCACAACTTCAAGATGAGCAAATGAATTTCTGCATGAATGAATTCATCTTGAACAGTTGGACTTTTCTCTCAAAAATTTTACTTTGAACGCACATTGGGAGTAGAGGCTTCTTGTAGGGATTCTTGAAAATCAACACTTTCAGCTTTGAGAATCTTCCGAGAAAATAAAAGAGAGACCGATTCTTCTGGATCACTTCAGCAGGTTCATAGATAGCAGCAAATTGATTGAGGAGGCTTCAATGCAGTCTGTCACATAATCAAATACAACTTCACCTTGCTTCTGGGTTGAAATATTGTGTGTTGAAAAATAATCTTCACTTCTTGTTCCTTCGAATGAACGTTCTTTAACGATCATCGTTGCACCTTGAAAATTAACCAGGACTAAAAAGTCCCTGTGGATCACAGAGATATAAAAACCATTCTCGCCACAGTTGTTCTAGGACCCAACCTTGGCTCAGATGGAGACTTCTCGCAATATCTGTGTGAAAGTACAGCCTCCTTGAGCCTCTTCGTCCTTTGAATTCTCCTTGAGTCTCTTCTTCCTTTGAGTTTTCGTTTTAAGACAAATGAAATTTTGAGATATAAACAAAACTAAAAAAAACTTAGCACACAAATGGAAATAACTAAGAAAGAAATAAAAATAAAAAGTAAAATACACATATTTTTGGATTTTTTTAATTTTCTGATTTTTTTTTTATTTTTAATTTTAATTTAATTGTTTCTCAATCATAGTCTCAGCTTTCTTACTTGACACATCAAACTTTTTGAAGTTAAAATCTGTATTTTCAAATTTAGTTTTCAATGTGTCAAGCTCGTCAGTCAAGCTGGCAAGCTGTCTCTTAACATAGTTATAGTTTTCACATTTGTTACTATATTCTTCTTGAAGTTTTCTAAAGTCCTTGGTTTTGGCCTCTAGTTGTAACTTCATCCATCAAGATCACGGGAAGGGCCAGATAAGAGCTTTGGAGCTCTTGAAGTCATATGAAAATGGCTTATCAAATTAAGTTGTCCAGACCAGTACTCACGACATGGCCTTAGGTTGCCACGACGTGGCGACTGGATTGAAACTCGTCTACTTTGTCGTTTAGCAGCCACGATGTGGCCAATAATGACCCGACATGGCGACCAGCTAGAAGTTGTGTTTTGACTTTTAACCGTTGATCGTTGACTTTGAACAAGTTTGAATTTAGGTCATTTAGAGTATTAAGTGGTTGATTCAGGCTTGGTCCTTATTTATTTGTATAGGTGACCTGTAGAGTCGGTATTCAGAGCCGTATTCTTTTCAGCTATCTCTTTGGCTTTGAGGTGAGTTTCCCCAATATGCCTATGGGTCGAAGGCAACAAGGCCGACCCATTCCTTGTGATATGAACTTGATGTAGGATCATTATGTGATTTATTTCTATTTGCATATGTCGACATATTTGGATGGTTGGGTTGAGTCACGAAGCCAACATACCCGGATGGTTGGGTTTAGGCATTGATTCATGCGGTGGACCAACAAACCCAGATGGTTGTGCTGAGAATTTATGTCAACAAACCTGGATGGTTAGGTTAAGGCGGGAAGCTAAAAAACACAGAATAGTTGGGTTGAGGTGGGAAGCTAACAAACATAGGATGGTTGGGTTGAGGCCCTGGGCCAACAAACCCTATATTCATGCACTATATTTGTATTTATGTTGTGTTGGGTATTTTGGGTAACACACTAAGCTTGGGCTTATAGTTGTGGATTTCTTTGTTTCAGGTACTTTAGATGATCGGGGAAAGGCGAAGGCTTGATCGTACTCATTCCCTACTGTTGTGATTTCTGCATGTTTGGATACTCTGATTTTGGGATGTTAGTATTTGACATTTATGTTTTGTGACTTGGATTTTATGAAAACAATGGTTTTATCTAAATGAAAAATGAAAATTTTTATCATCATTTTTGGGATGTTACAAGTTGGTATCAGTGCATTGGTTTGACAAAATTGGACGAACATTCGTGTGAATCCAAACTCAAACTAAGGATCTGCAAAAGTTTTCAAATTATTTTCAAATTATATTCAAATTATTTTCAAAAGTAATCAAGGAAGGATGCGATGTGTACGATCAACCGAAGCAAGAAAGTATTCTCCAAGATACCCACACTGTTTTTTGCTTATGATGATTATGATAGAATTGCATGCTAGCTTGTAGGCTATGGATCATCAGGAATTACATGACAGAATTTCTTGATCTATGATGCCTGATAGCGTAGAGAAAATATTGTTATGCTATATGGAACTGACATTAGTATTACGGTTTCTTAGTGTATGTATCATAGTTATATGTAACATCGTGTTTCAGATCGTTTTGCGATTCAAGGCTCGTGGACCGTAATCTGAGCATGAGAAGCTTTTGAGGCTTTGAAAGAGAGAGGTTTAGGCCCTTTTTGGATAGGGATAAGGTAGGTTGTGTGATGAAAGGGTTCGGGTTTTGTTTTAGAGCCCAAGAGTATCGGTGAAGGCGTTGGCTTGATCTTTTATGAATTTGTGGTTTTTGCTCGTGGAGTTTTAAGGCGATGATGAGTTTCTAGAAGCATAAGGCTTCTCGCCACCTTTTTGTGGATATAAGGTTCGTTGGATACAAAATTATAACGAAGAAGTTATGATAGTTTGAAATTTTGGCAAGTTTAGTCCTTATTGAGAAATGGGTGGCAATTGGGTACGCGGGGCGTGCACTTGTGTACGCGCAGCGTACTCATGTGCGTAACATGAACGCGGATACCACCTAGTACGCTGGGCGTACTAGGCTCAGAGTGTAAACCCTAATATTTTGAGGTGACCCTATTTAAGGAACATGATGGCCTCATTTTCAGCCACCATTTCCAGTCTCCAAGCCCTCTCAAACACTAATCTCGTTTCCCCTAGCTTGTGTGAGTGTGGTGGCTCATTTGAGTGTTTTTGGTGAAGCTTTTGGTGAAGAAGGAGTCTCGAAAGAGGATAGCTTGTTCATCTAGCTTTTGGATCTGAGTTCTATTCTTATTGGTGCATCTTCCAGAGGTATCAAGTTCGAAACTTGCTGATTGTTGTGCTAGTTCTTATTTTGGGTCCATTTTAGGGTTTTATGTCCTAAGATTGGAAATTTGTGAGTTTGGTGAACTCCAGAGCAAATCTCTTGTCCTTTTAAGTGTATTGGGTTGCCTTGATTCATAAAAATGTGAACTTGGTCGTCTAGACCTCTTCATGCATGTGTTAAGATGATTTAAGAGCGTCTTAATAGTTATTTTTGGAGTTGGGTCCCATTAAGACATGCAAACTGATAAAGTCTCCAACTTTATCAGTTAGGAGCTTGTAATGAAGCTTCCCTGAGGTTTGGATGCTTTGGGATGAAGTGGTTAAGTCGAAAATAGAGTTTCTGGACCTGAGCAGTATGCCCCGCGTAAGTCCCAGTACGCCCCGCGTACTGGTCTAGTTTCCCCGATCAGTAGTCGTGTGCACGCTGAGCGTATCAGGGGAGGTACGCCCCGCGTAGCCTAGCTGTGGGCTTGATTGCGTTTTGGGCTTCGTATCCTTGGGCCGTTTTGTTTGGACCTTCTGTTTGGGCCTCTGGGCTATATGAGATTATTATGGGCTAAG
Organism: Lactuca virosa; assembly: GCF_052849685.1. Taxonomy (NCBI): domain Eukaryota; kingdom Viridiplantae; phylum Streptophyta; class Magnoliopsida; order Asterales; family Asteraceae; genus Lactuca; species Lactuca virosa. Next base: position 77,223,747 of record NC_136431.1, read on the forward strand.
AGAAGCCTTGGGCTTAGGATAAGGCCCATATGGGGGTTGGGCCCAATTTGGAAAATGGGCCATTAGTGGGCCCTTTGTAGATCTCTTGGTTGGGCCTTAGTGGACCCATTGGGTTTGGGTCATTGTGAGCCTGTTTGGGTGGGGACATCTTTGGGTCGTAGTATTGGAGTGTAGCCTTGCATAGTTTTTAATTATGGTGTTGGGTTGTTTTGGCCCAGTTCAGGAGCCAGTGTACAACGGCAACAGCAGTGTAGGATTTCTCGTGTAGCGATTGAGGTGAGTCTTCTCACTATAATTACATGTATGGTAATGCATGAGTGACCGGAGGGTCTTATTTGTGTTATTGACTGTATGGTCCTTTTTACGTTGTTGACCGGAGGGTCTTATTTATTATTGACCGGAAGGTCTTATTTGTATTAGTGACCGGAGGGTCGTATCTGCTTTACATGTTATCCTGCATTCTGTCTTTGTGACTTATGTTGTTATATTATTTTGTATATATGTTGAGCTATGACCGGAGGGTCCATACCGAGCCGTGAGACTGGAGGGTCTTCACTGAGACACATGACCGGAGGGTCCATACCGAGATATAGCCATGAGAGGCTTATTGTTTGTGTATGTAGTATTTTGGGGAACTCACTAAGCTTCGTGCTTACCGTGTTGAGTTAAATGTATTTCAGGTACTTCTGTAGATTCCGGGAAGGCGGAGGCATGATTGTACACATCTGTCGGCTTATGAAGATTTGAGGATTTTGGGATACTATGATATTGTGTTGATAATAATGTACAATTTTCGTGATGACTTGAAGTTATGAGTAATATTTTGAGAATTAAAAATGAAAAAAAATTGTCTTGTAATTTGAGGCGTTAAATTATACATAACTAAGATTTTATAGCCTGAGAATGTTTGATTTATCCTTATTTCATGTTCCTTCTTTGGTTGTGGGCTTAGGGTATAATCAGGTATTGGACTGTTTATTGAATCCAATGTTATGTATGATTAGCATACACAAGCGGCTGCAGGGTTAGTGGAAGTTTCATGAGTGAATATGATTTGTAGTAGACCGGCATGAGGAAGGATTAGCCTCTCTTAAGGGAGTGAGCATATGATGTATGCATATGCTAGTTGATGAATTTAGTGGGTTGGAGGTTGTGATGATCCTCTGAGACAAATACGGGTAAGTGTGGAAGGTAGTGTGGAACCATACTACGAAAAGCATAGGACTCGTACACGTATCAGGGAAGTCACAAACTCCCAGAGTCGCGTAATCGAGTGGTAGTATGTTCATCGTGTATGAAGTCTGATGCATTTTGGTTCATTTTCAGTATGGTGTACACAAGAGGTTCTGGATCAGGAGCTGGCGGCCCAGAAAGGCCAGGATTGATAGATGAGGAGATCCGTGAGATGATCACCACTCTGATGACCATGGATGTGAGGGAGGCTATCTTGGACGTTTTTGGTTCTATTAAGACTATGATGATTGAGCTTTTTGATGAGCTATACGTTGTTGTGACCAAGGCCGCTACTGCTGCAGCCACCGCAGATGTTGCAGTAGCGGGAGTTTAGGGAAGAGGATCATTTTAGTATCGGGACTTCAGCAACATGAAGCCCTCAGAGTTCGATGCGGTTAAGGTGTAACGACGTAAATTTTAAAACAATTTTTCATTTTCCAAACATAAATAAACTCATATAATATTCTCAAAATCTCATGTATCAAATGTCATCGCAATATAACATATCCCAGAATCTCAAAACATAATCCCCTGCCAGTGTGTACAGATCATGCCGGTGCCTTCCCGCGATCCTCGTTGGTACCTGAAACACATATCACATAACACGGTAAGCACAACTGCTTAGTGAGTTCCCCAAAATACCACATACAACACATAAGCCACTCGAGGCTATAACTCGGTATGACCCTCCGGTCAATGTGTCTCAGCGGGACCCTCCAATCCCGTAGCTCGTTGGACCCTCCAATCCGGTCTAGCTCGTTGGACCCTCCGGTCCGGTCTAAATCGTTGGACCCTCTGGTCCGGTCTAAATCGTAGGACCCTCCGGTCCGGTCTATATAACACATAGCATACATATATCACAAAGCACATAAACTCAACATACACATAACACATAAGACCCTCCGGTCTGCACATAGTTACCACTCTAGGTAATGTATAGTGAGAAGACCCACCTCGGGTAATCTTGGAAAGTATCGAACTCGAATATCTGATCTAGCCTCCGCCTAATCACATAAAGTAATTATCTCTAATTAATACGGCTCTCAAAGGCTAGACTAATCCCTCCCTATATTCTCTCAGAAGGGGAAAAGACCATTTTACCCTCCAATGGTCCAATGTCCAAATGTTGACCAAACCCTAAAAGTCAACCCCAGTCAACGGTCCAACTTTGACCAGACTCGTCGAGTGCACTCGGGTGACTCGGCGAGTCCATACGTGTCCTCTGAATCCTCCTAAGGCCTCACTCGACTCGTCGAATTAACCTTTCTCTCAACGGTTACCACTGATCATAAATCATGGTGTAACACGATCCGACTCGTCGAGTCCGCTCATGGACTCGGCGAGTTTCGTCCATGAGATTATTCAAATGACCTTCTGAGGTCAGATCTGCTTCTCTAACCTATAGATCTGACCTTCCAATACACAATAATTACGTAAAGGTCCAACCTTTACGCTCATGCAACACTCATAGGGCTTCTTTTGGTGAAATAGCTTCTAAAATGGCAACCTAGGTTCATATCTCCAAAGGGATAGCATAAAGCAGGATAGTTAGGACTCTCTGGACCTCTTAAGGTCCAGATCTAAGAAGAATCCCACCTTGGGACCTCATATGCTTCGAATCCAAGCTAAAGAAGGCATAAGAAAACCCTAGATTTAAGTAGGTCACCATATACACGAGAATGAGCATAGATTTATACCTCTGGAAGCCTCTTCTGATCAAATGATAGCAGATCTGAGCTCCTCAATCCACCTAGCTTGCCCTCCTTCCTTCTTTCTTGCAAAAATCACACTAGAAATGAAGAAAATGGCTTCTTATCTCACTCACAATGCTCTCAGGTTCTCTGGTGCTCTCAAGGGTGAAGGTGGCCACAAATGAGGGCCATAAGATCCCTTAAATAGGGCACAGGCCCGAGGATTTAGGGTTTCTGTCCACAGCGCGGACTCGTCGAGTCCACTTGCCGACTCGTCGAGTCCGTTCATTAATCCTAGTCTGCAATCGCGACCCTAATCGACGAGTCTAGGCGTCAACTCGCCGAGTCCCTCTCCTTGGCTTAAAATAAATACTCAATTCATGATACCTGGGAATCCGGATGTTATAATTCTCCCCCACTAGAATCAGACTTCGCCCTCGAAGTCTCGCTCTGCAAACAACTCTGGATGCTGCTCCGACATTTTCGTCTTCGGCTCCTAAGTCAGCTCGGACCCTCCCCGATGTTGCCACTGGACTTGAACCAGGGGCACCTCCTTGTTCCTCAGAATCTTGATCCTCCGATCCAGGATCACGATCGGCCTCTCAACATAATTCAGGCTCGCATCCACCTGTATATCCTCTAGTGGCACCACCGCCGACTCGTCAGCTATACACTTCCTCAACTAAGACACGTGGAAGGTATCATGTATCTGGCTCAACTCCGCAGGTAGCTCCAGACGGTAAGCCACCGTACCCACCCTCGCGGTCACCCTGAAGGGACCAATGTATCGGGGCCCCAACTTGCCCCTCTTTCTGAATCGGATCACTCCTTTCCAAGGAGATACCTTCAGGAGTACGAAATCTCCAACCTGGAACTCGAGCTCGGATCGCCGCCTATCCGCATAACTCTTCTGACGGCTCTGGGCTGTCAGCAACCTCTGCCTGACCTGCTATATCTGCTCAGTCATCTTAAGCACTATCTCAGTGCTACCCATCACTCACTGCCCTACATCTCCCCAACAGATGGGAGTCCGACACCTCCTCCCATACAAAAGCTCGAAGGGAGGCATACCAATACTCGAATGGTGGTTGTTGATGTAGGAAAACTCAGCCAAAGGTAGGTATGTGTCCCAACTTCCACCGAAGTCCATAACACATGCCCGAAGCATGTCCTCGAGTGTCTGAATCGTCCGCTCACTCTGCCTGTCCGTCTGTGGGTGGTAAGCGGTGCTGAAATGCAACCTCGTACCCAACTCCTCATGGAATTTCTTCCAGAATCTGGAAGTGAAACGTACATCTCGATCTGACACAATCGAGATCGGTACTCTATGCCGCGATACCACCTCTCTCACATACATCTCTGCTAGTCTCTCTGCGGAAGAGCTCTCGCTGATAGCAAGGAAGTGAGCGCTCTTCGTCAGCCGGTCAACGATCACCCAAATTGCATCGACACCCCTGGCGGTCTTCAGCAATTTGGTGATGAAATCCATGGAAATCTGTTCCCACTTCCACTGGGGAATCTCGAGTGGCTGCAACTTGCCATGCGGACGTTGGTGCTCCGCCTTAACCCAGCTACAGGTCAAGCACCTCTCTACTACCCACGCAACATCCCTCTTCTTACAAGGCCACCAATAGTCTCTCTTCATGTCCAAATACATCTTCGTAGCCCCGGGATGGATCGAGAATCTCGATCTATGCACCTCCTCCATCAAGGTGCTACGTGCCCCGCCCGTATACGGCACCCAAATCCGACCACGAAAGGTCATGAGCCCTCGGCTATCCGTCACAAACTCGGATACCTGTCCAATCACCCGCTCCCTTTTGCGGTTCTCCAGTCTCACAGCCTCTGCCTGGGCCTCTCGAATAGTATCCAACACCGGAGTCATCACCGTCATCCTCAGACATATGTCTCGAATCAGGGCATTCTCCGCCTTACGGCTCAGAGCATCGGCTACCACATTAGCCTTGCCCGGGTGGTACAGGATCTCACAGTCATAATCCTTTACCACATCCAACCATCTCCTCTGACACATGTTCAGGTTGGGCTGATCCATCAGATACTTCAAACTCTTGTGGTCTGTGTATACAGTACACCGAACCCCATACAGATAATGATGCCATATCTTGAGGGCGAACACTACTGCCCCCAACTCCAAATCGTGGGTGGGATACCTCGTCTCATGAGGTTTCAACTGCCTCGATGCGTATGCTATCACGTGCCCCCTCTGCATGAGCACCGCACCCAACCCCGATATAGACGCATCACAGTAAACCACAAAATCCTCCAATCCCTCCGGAAGGGCTAACAGTGGGGCTTCACATAGTCTCTAGCGAAGAGTCTCAAACGAGGTCTATTGCGTTGGTCCCCAAGAAAAGGCAACACCCTTCCGGGTCAATCTGGTGAGGGGAACGACAATCTTGGAGAAATCCCGGATAAATCTTCGATAGTAGCCGACCAACCCCAGAAAACTCCTCATCTCGGTGGGGGATCTCGGCACCTCCCAACTCATGACAGCCTCAATCTTGGCCGGATCAACCAATATCCCATTCTGATTAAAGAGATGTCCCAGGAACTGGACTTATCGTAACCATAAATCACACTTGGAGAATTTGGCATAAAGCCTCTCCGATCTCAATACTCCAAGGATCTCCCTCAGGTGCTCCTCATGGTGCTCTCTGGTCCTCGAATACACTAGAATGTCGTCAATGAACACAATCACCAATCGATCCAACATCAGCCTGCATACTCGGTTCATGAGGTCCATGAATGCTGTTGGTGCATTGGTGAGCCCAAAAGGCATCACCACGAACTCGTAATGCCCATAATGAGTCCTAAAAGCGGTCTTTTGGATATCCTCATCACCCACCCTCATCTGGTGATATCCAAACCTCAAGTCTATCTTGGAAAACCAAGACGCACCCTGCAATTGATCGAACAGATCGTCGATCCTCGGCAATGGATAACGGTTCTTGACCGTTAATTTGTTCAACTCCCAGTAATCAATGCACATCCGGTGTGAACCATCCTTTTTCTTGACAAAAAGGATCGGCGCTCCCCACGGCGAGCTACTCAGTCGGATGAATCCCTTCCCCAACAGCTCCTGAAGCTGCGACGATAACTCCTGCATCTCCGGTGGCGCAAGGCGATAGGGTGCCTTGGCAATAGGTGTTGCCCCCGGAATCAAATCGATGCGAAACTCCACCTGCCTCTCGGGAGGCACACCCGGCAACTCCTCGGGGAAAACATCCGGAAACTCTCGCACTATCGGTACCTCACTGACAGAACTCGGCCTCTCTGCGGCAACTCGTGTATCCATCACATAGGCTACAAACCCTCTACAGCCCTGCTGTAGACTCTGTCTCGCTCTGGCGGCCGAACAAAATGCTGACCCAGATCGGGTAGCCTCGCCATACACCGTAAGTACTCCCCCACTAGGGTCTCGTATGGTCACCAGCTGTCGCTCGCAGTCTATAACAGCTCCCAATCGGCTCAACCAGTCCATGCCCACGATGACACAGACATCACCCATCGCAATCGGTACCAGATCTATCGGGAACTCAACACCGAAAATCTCAAGCACACATCCTCGAATCACATCAGTAGCATATACCGCTCGCTCGTCAGCTATAGAAACTCGTAGAGGTCGGCTCAACGCCTCTCGTCGGGTACTGATGTGCTGGCTAAACGCTAATGACACGAAAGATCAACTCGCACCCGAGTCAAATAACACCAAAGCAGGTACAGAACTCACAAGAAAAGTACCTATGCATACCACAGAATAAGCACAATATCTCAAACTCAGTATAAGTAAATAAAAGAATACATACCAGCCACGACATCGGGCGCTGCGCGGACCTCCTTAGCTGTCAACTGAAAGGCTCTCCAGCGAGCCTTCGGTGCCTCGGCCTTCGCTGGCCAGACCTCGGTAGCTCTAGCAGCAGGTGCAAATCCCTGTGCTGATCCCTGAAGTAGTTGCGGGCACTCGGCCTTCCGATGGCCTGTCTGGTTGCAGTGAAAGCAAACCGAAAATCCCTTGGGGCAATCCCTCACGATATGCCCCTCCTTCCCACATTTGTAGCACACACCCGCTCTGCACGCCCCATAATGGCTCTTGCCGCACTTCCCGCAAGTGCGGCCCTTCGGACCCCCAGACCTCGAATCAGCGGGCTTTGCCCGCTTGGCTGCCGGCTGAGACTGTACTGGTCGCCTATCCCTCCTCTAAGACTCGACCTCCTCCCTGGCCTGAGTCTCCACCTCGATCTCCCTCTTCTGAGCATTTGCCTGAAGCTCGGCAAATGTCCGGTACGTCGAGTTCGCCACGAACTCACGAATGTCTCTCCTCAGTATGCTCAGATATCGACTCATACATGCCTGTTCGGTAGACACATGCTCAGGGCAAAACAACGCCCTCTCATGAAACATTTGTGTAATCACAGTCACGGACTCCGTCCCCTGCTTGAGGGACAAGAACTCCTGCGCCAACCATTCCCTCTCCACCGGGGGAACATACTCATCTCGGAACATGGTGGTGAACCTCTCCCAGATCACCGCTGTAATCTCTGCAGGAGTGAAGTCTGTCGTAACAAACTTCCACCAGTCCTTCGCTCCCAAGCGAAGCTGGTTCAGCGCGAACCGTACTCTCAGATGCTCCGGACAAGAACAGGTGTAGAAGCATCCCTCAATGTCAGAGATCCACCTCATCGCGGCTATCGAATCCTGATTCCCATCAAACTCTGGTGGCTTCGTGTTGCTAAACTCTCGGTACAGCAACGAGTCACTCCCCCTGTGGCCTGGCAGCGGCGATGGCTGCGGTGGCTGCAGCAACATCAGCCTCGGTAAGAGAAGCATACCGCTCGTCAAACGTCTCAATCAAAGTGGTCTTGATAGACCCAAACATCTCAGGAATCTCCGCTCGTATGGTTGCGGCCACCTTCTCGTGAATCAACCTACGGATCTCCTCATCACTGGTACCACTAGTACCACTGCCTCCTGGGTGGTGGTGCGTCCCAACCATGATGTCTCTGAAATACAACACAAAAGAAATCAGAGATTCGCTCGAGTATACTCGCACTCGATACTCAACCCTACTTGTTCTTTAGTACCCTAAGGATTCTTACTTGGACTGCTCACTGATCCGGTGTTTCCAGTAGTACGGGACCTATACTACCTTCCACAACGCATCGGTATTCACCCCAAGTTCTCCTCCTAGGATCCCAGATCACAAGTACTCTATATCTCACTAAACTCAGGCTACTCTCCGGTAGACCACTCATAAGCTCCTCGCTGCTACCTACTCACTCTCGAAGTATCTCATAGTAGCAGTAACTCCTAGGCTAAGGCATCACAAATCAGGCCCACTCTAGTCCTAACCATGAATACCAAGCCTACTCTAGCATGCATAGCATATCACATAATATCTCATAACACATAATGTAAGGGTATTTTGGGAAATCACCGTTCGGGCGCTGGCTGATCGTACACACTGCTCCATTCTGCTTTTCTCAAGAATCTTTTGCTCTTTTAGAAAAATTGTTTCTTTTATGAAAAATTTTCTCAAATCCTCAGTTTGAGTTCAGATACGCCCGAAGGTGCATCCGAATCCCTCAAACCAAGGCTCTGATACCAACTTGTAACGACGTAAATTTTAAAACAATTTTTCATTTTCCAAACATAAATAAACTCATATAATATTCTCAAAATCTCATGTATCAAATGTCATCGCAATAAAACATATCCCAGAATCTTAAAACATAATCCCCTGCCAGTGTGTACAGATCATGCCGGCGCCTTCCCGCGATCCTCGCTGGTACCTGAAACACATATCACATAACACGGTAAGCACAAATGCTTAGTGAGTTCCCCAAAATACCAGATACAACACATAAGCCACTCGAGGTTATAACTCGGTCTGAACCTCCGTTCAATGTGTCTTAGCGGGTCCCTCCAGTCCCGTAGCTCGTTGGACCCTCCAGTCCGGTCTAGCTCGTTGGACCCTCCGCTCCGGTCTAAATCGTTGGACCCTCCGGTCCGGTCTAAATCATTGGACCCTCCGGTCCGGTCTAAATCGTTGGACCCTCTGGTCCGGTCTAAATCGTTGGACCCTCCGGTCCGGTCTATATAACATATAGCATACATATATCACAAAGCACATAAACTCAACATACACATAACACATAAGACCCTCCGGTCTGCACATAGTTACCACTCTAGGTAATGTATAGTGAGAAGACGCACCTCGGGTAATCTCGGAAAGTCTCGAACTCGAATATCTGATCTAGCCTCCGCTTAATCACATAAAGTAATTATCTCTAATTAATACGACTCTCAAAGGCTAGACTAATCCCTCCCTATATTCTCTCAGAAGGGGAAAAGACCATTTTACCCTCCAATGGTCCAATGTCCAAATGGTGACCAAACCCTAAAAGTCAACCCCAGTCAACGGTCCAACTTTGACCACACTCATCGAGTGCACTCGGATGACTCGGCGAGTCCATACGTGTCCTCTGAATCCTCCTAAGGCCTCACTCGACTCGTCGAGTTAACCTTTCTCTCAACGGTTACCACTGATCACGAATCGTGGTGTAACACGATCCGACTCGTCGAGTCCGCTCATGGACTCGGCGAGTTTCGTCCATGAGATTACTCAAATGACCTTCTGAGGTCAGATCAGCTTCTCTAACCTATAGATCTGACCTTCCAATACACAATAATTACGTAAAGGTCCAACCTTTACGCTCATGCAACACTCATAGGGCTTCTTTTGGTGAAATAGCTTCTAAAATGGCAACCTAGGTTCATATCTCCAAAGGGATAGCATAAAGCAGGATAGTTAGGACTCTTTGGACCTCTTAAGGTCCAGATCTAAGAAGAATTCCACCTTGGGACCTCATATGCTTCGAATCCAAGCTAAAGAAGGCATAAGAAAACCCTAGATTTAAGTAGGTCACCATATACACGAGAATGAGCATAGATTTATACCTCTGGAAGCCTCTTCTGATCAAATGATAGCAGATCTGAGCTCCTCAATCCACCTAGCTTGCCCTCCTTCCTTCTTTCTTGCAAAAATCACACTAGAAATGAAGAAAATGGCTTCTTATCTCACTCACAATGCTCTCAGGTTCTCTCGTGCTCTCAAGGGTGAAGGTGGCCGCAAATGAGGGTCATAAGATCCCTTAAATAGGGCACAGGCCCGAGGATTTAGGGTTTCTGTCCACAACGTGGACTCGTCGAGTCCAATTGCCGACTCGTCGAGTCCGTTTATTAATCCTAGTCAGCAATCGCAACCCTACTCGACGAGTCTAGGCGTCAACTCGTCGAGTCCCTCTCCTTGGCTTAAAATAAATACTCAATTCATGATACCTGGGAATCCGGATGTTACATAAGGACCCGATTGTTGATATAAGTTAGCTATATGATTTAGATGGTTGTTTCTTCACTTGCTCGTGCCTGGAGGACCAGAAGGTCAAGTTTGTGTGGAACCTTCTTTTGCTGGGGGCGAAGGACTGGTGGAAGGTAGTGACCGGTGCTTATTCTCATGTGGAGAAAGCCACAGTGATGGGGGAGTAGTTTCCCAAGATGTTATGTACTAAGTATGTACCACTGGTGGAGAGGGAGATGTTAGCCTGGGAGTATCTATCGTTGAGGTTGATGATAGAGTCCATGACGGAGATCACCAGGGTGTTTACTGAGAGAGCTCTTTTCTGCCCCGAGTATGCTGCTTCGGAGTAGGTTCAAGTGTCCCGTTACTTGAGCATGCTCAAGACGTAGATCTGCGAGTTTGTTTTGACCCATCGGCACAACTCTCTTTCCGAGTTGCAGTCTTTCGCTCGGAAGAGAGAGATTGAGATTGAGACCTAGGCGAAAGAGAAGAGGCAGACCTCGACTCAGTTACAACTGCCAGAGAAGTGGTTCAAACCCTCTGATTCATGATTAGGAGGGTAGAGGGGAAGCACTTGTGGCAAGTGCGGGAAGGTACTCGAGGGTGTTTGTCGATCAATGACGGCGTGTTACAATTATGGCAGGTAGGTCCATTTTGCAAGGGAGTTTCCTCAACTGCAGCAACAAGCCCCATCGTCGGGAGTTCGCATTTGTTACCATTGTGATCAGGTGGGCCATGCAAAGGCCCAGGGTCATTCACTTGCTGCTAGGCCCGTACATGCATCAACCCTATCGACTCTTCAAATCACGGATGGACGTCAGGGGAGAGCTGAGGCCTCGATGGCCATAGGCCACACTTTTTAGCTCATAGTAGAGGAGGCCAAGGCGGCACCTGATGTCGTTACTAGTATGTGTTAATTTATTTTATGTTTAGTTATTTTATGTATATTTATGCTTGTATTTCTAATAGGTACCCTCTTAGTGAACTCTTTTCCTGCTCTTGTGCTTTTTTACTCGGGTGCGAGTCTGTCTTTTGTATCCTAATATCAGTAGCGGTTTCGATATGGCCCTTGGGGAGTTGGAGTGTCTGTTGTGAGTTTCCCTTGCCAACGAACATGGGGTTTCAACATTTAGCGTTTTCCGAGATTATATCCTAGAGATATTTAGGGTATCTTATCCAATCGATTTGATTCTCATCCCTATGGGGGATGTGTGCATTATAGTAAGGATGGACAGCTTGAGCGGATTTGGTGCCATGATTGATTATGAGAGGCAGTTGGTGATAGTTCGAACCCCAAGTGAGGAAGAACTGACTATTTATGGCGAGGGTACCAGGGTCAGTTCAACCTTTTGTTTTGCTGCTAGGGATCGATAATATCTACATCGGTGTTTTGGTTACCTCGTGTATGTAGTTGACACTCAGATGGAGGAGAGAGTTTCGATTTCAAATGTGCCAGTGGTCAGGGAGGTTCTAGATGTGTTCCCGGAAGATTTACCCTGTCACACCCCGATCCTTGTCGGAATCGATCGAGGCGTGATATATTGTTCAAAGTCTCATGACAACTATGTTATAATATGATTAGATTCAATTAAGTACTAAGTATGCAAACAAGATCCACAACATACAAATACAAATCCAAATATGAACAACATTTATTACATCAAATTTAAATAGTCTTGTGGATTTCTAAGGCACAACCTATTTTTCATCAACTTCATTCTTCAAATCTGCATCATGGGTAAAAACATGTCAACTACGAGAGTTGGTGAGTAATCTAATTTTAGTAGAGAAAATTGTGAAGTTGAAACCTTTATAATTGGAAATTTGTTTTCTTTTGAAGTCGGCAAACAATTGTATTTGAGATAACGGTTTATAAATCAAAAATTGATTAACAAATGATAACAACAACAATAAGTCCTCACCCTATATATATATATATATATATATATATATATATATATATATATATATATATATATATATATATATATATATATATATATATATATATAGGATGGAGCATCTAATCATCATACACACTCAACCACGTGCAATCAATCACCTTAGCGTCCCAAGGCGGGGTGGTCAACCCAATAGCGCTATTATTGTCCATAACGTACCTCAAGAATACGGGCATAGTCATGGAGATTAGACTAAAAATGGTAATGCACTACAAGTACATGTAGCGTAAACAAACAATAGTTATACAATTAATGACTCACGTATAAATGTCCCAACAATGTCTCAATTGTGATAAAACAATAAAATGAAGTTGGAATATATTAGAACCACATGATACACCCCAAAAGTATTGAAAATTATAAAGTATGGGGTAGATTACTCACATTAGTCCCAAAACGAAATGCGTGTGTCGTACGATAGACGATTCGGGTCAAAATGGCGTAGAACCTAATATAATTAATAGTTTTGGTTTAGGAACTGCTAAACGAGAATGGAGTATTAATACAAATAATTAGACACATATTCTTATATTAGATGAATTAACAACAATTCATTTTGATTATAATATTAAGGTATTTATTTGTTAAATGAATTACTTACTTTGCATAATTAATTTATATTTTCAATTTAGGCCAGATTTTAATAATTTCTTATTAAAATAATAATTTGCCCAATTATAAGTATTTATAGATTTTAACAATTATTTATATGAAATAATCATTAAAATACATTTTTACATGCTTAAATACTTAGGAAAATAGTTTTAAATAGTAAACAGTATTGAAAAATTATGAAATTATTAGGAAATCATTATTGCTTACAATATGAATTACTGTAAAATTTGTATATTTTTCTGAACTGTTTTAGTATTTATTTAACATTTTAATGATTAAACAACACAAAATTCGGGAAAAATAGTAAATGATTCTGAAAAAATCTGTAATATTAACCATAGTTTTATAACATGTTGTAGAGCTCAGTGTATAAGTTTCAGATATTTGTGACTATGGGAAGTATTTTTTATATATTTCATTATTAATTAATCAATAAAATCATAAATAATAGTAAACAGTAATATAAATGCATGAAACTTCATATATAATGTTTAATCAGTATACAGGTCACCCCAGAATTTTCTCAGAATTTATTGAATGCAACAAGTATTTTATGTGAATTATTGCCCTACTTTATTGCAATAATTATGATAATTCAATAAAAATAAGTTATTTTCTGAAAATTTCCAGAACTTCTTATTTTATTGATGGTATTCTGAGAAAAATCAGGTTTATGCAAAAAAATGAGTTTTAGATATTTTTGTGGATTTAATTTGTTTCTTATATGAATTTGAAACTTTTAACAACATACCTTGATGAATGCTTCAAGAGGGATGAAAATTTGAGTATAATAGATTGTTCTTGGATGGAATATGAGTATTCTTGGAGGAAATTTCGAGATTGAGAGTGAGAGAAAGAATAGAGAAGGTTTAAGTGGTGAAGAGAATAATGTGTTGGGAGAAAAAGGAAAGGAAAGTGGATGGGAGGTGTGAGTGGGAGACCATGAGAATAATCTTTTTGCTTTTGGTGGTCTTCATAATTTCCCACTAACACAAGCATCTTTTACATAATTAATATAAGAGTTTTATAAAATTTAATGTAAAGTTTATAAAAATAGAGTTTTATAAAATTTAATGTAAAGTTTATAAAAATGGAGTTTTATAAAAGATGAGTTATTATTTGATTATAACAATCTACTTTGATTTGAAGTTTAATTATAGCATTCAAGTTTGATTCTTTTAAATTTAATTAGAGCATTATACTTTGATTTGATTTTAATATGGTATCATAATTTAATTTGATTATAGTTATAACGTTGTACTATACTATGTTGCTATCAACGTCAATTTATATCGTAGTGTATGAGTTTCGATCCTATTAGCGTCAAGTAATATTGAGTAGGGTTTGAATGAGATTGCGAGAGGTTTCGTTTGTGATCTTTTTGAGTGTCCGGCTTCGCAACGCAAGGTCCATAGACCCCGTTAAGCCATGATTTAGTGTCCTACACAATCCCGATGATTGTGCAATAGTGTTTTATCGCTTTGGTTCATTGTTTAGCACTGTTAAGGCTAAGGAAAATCAAACACATGAACTTTCCAAATGATGTTTTCTCATTAAAATAGCGAATTATACAGTGATTACATAACGTAAACCCTATCATACAAGGGTTAATGGAGTTGACCGGTTTGACTAGTTGACTTTGTTTGATTTTGACTTGACCGAAATTTGATGGTTGTCACATACCCGGTGTGCCTAATGTGAGGCAGGTGGAGTTCAAGATCGATCTGATCCCTGGTGCGGCACCAATTTCCAATGCGCAGTATCGCCTCTCACCACCAGAGTTGCAGGAGTTGTCCTCTCAGCTTCAGGAGATGTTGCGAAAGCAGTTTATCAGACCGAGCAGTTCACCCTTGGGAGCACCGATTTAGTTTGTGAAGAAGAAGGATGGGTCTCATCGTATATGCATAGAATATCGAGAATTGACCAAGTTGATAGTGAAGAATCGCTACTCACTCCTTAGGATTGAGGATCTTTTCGGTCACATGCAGGGTGCATCTTGGTTCTCCAAGATTGATATAATATCAACTTACCACCAGATGATAGTCCAGGAGAATGCCATGGAGAAGACAACGTTTCAGACTGTTTATGGTCTTTAAGAGTTCATGGTGATGCCGTTTGGGTTTACCAACGCACCAGCAGCGTTCTTGGATTTGATGAATCGGGTTTATAGATCGATGCTCGATCAGTTAATTATTGTGTTCATTTATGATATTCTAGTCTAGTCCAAGGCCAGGGAGCAACATGAGGAGCATCTTAGAGTGCTACTTGGTGTACTAAGACATGATAGGCTTTGTGCCAAGTTCTCCAAGTCTGAGTTCTAGTTACGAGAGGTTCAATTTTTGGGCAACCTCGTTAATCAAAAAAGGGATCCTGGTCGATTCGACCAAGATTGAGGCAATGATGTAGTGGGAGGTTCCGAAGTCCCCATCTGAGATTCAGAGTTTTCTAGGATTGGTCGGTTACTATTGGAAATTCATTCAATATTTCTTCAAGATTGATGTTCCTCTAACCTACCTGATGAACAAGGGTGTGGATTGTTTGATTAATGTCTAAGTCCATAACTATAATTGGTAAGACTTGACCCAACCCGGCATGGTCCATTTGGGTTGCATGGCATCGAGATAATTGGATAGACAAGATGAGGAAAAAGGATACTAGTGATTTATATTAATATATTATAAGTTCTATTATATTAATATATAATCATATTATTTAATTAGTATTGATCAAGAATTAATTTATAATTAATTAAGTGATCAAAAAGGAACTAATTAAATATGGACTCTTAGATATATATGTGTGATGGGCCAAATTCATTTAGGTTAGGCTAAGCTTTCATGGATAGTCCATGGAGTGTTTAACCCATGGATCATATGAAATGAAGGGTCATGGGTTTAACCCTAATCTCCACACTATATAAAGATGTCCTTGGTTGGTGAAATTGGCAACTAGTGTGTGTACACAAAAGGGCAAGGCCGATTTCACTAGAGAGAACCAAAGTATCCTTATTCTCAAGGTTATTCCAAGTGTTCATGGTGTTGTGTGAACCATTTGAGGTGTCACACTTGGGGCACTAGGCACTCAAGCTTCATGAAGACAAGTTACATCAAAAAAGGTATGTATTCTATCTATTTTATTATCCAAGTATATGATATTTGTATGCTAGTATAGGGTAATATCTTGGAAACTTCATATTTGCATGTATAATAGAGAAAACATAGATCCAAGGTATTTAGGGTTGTATGTGCACCATAGGATGTTGTAGTATACTAAAACCCAACAGTGGTATCAGAGACATGGGTTGTTTTCTGTTATATTCATGCAAATGTTTGATTTTCAAAGTTGAAAAAAAAAGAAAAAAAAACATGAAGTTTGTCAAATTTTAAGATAATTACTTGTTTTGTGAAAAACTAATTATTTGTAAAATTTGAATCATTTGCTATATGAGTTGAATTAGGTCAAATTTAGTAAAAGATAAAATGATATGATTATTTTATTAGTTTTAAAAGTTTGATCTAAATGTTTTAAGGAGTTACAAATTTTGTCATAAAATTTTGGAGCTCAAAAAGTTTTTCTAAAGTTGTGATCTTATGTGTTTTGAAACCTCCATAAGTTATGGATATGAAAAGGTTTTAAAAAAAAATTGATTCAAAGTTTTTATGGAGTTAAAAAATTTGGTGTTAATGTTTTAAAGAATTCCATAACTTATTCTTAAGTTATGGAACATGAAAAGTTTCATCATAAAACAAGCATTTAACTCCATAAGTTATGGATTTCCAAAAGTTCTATGTTTCCTTGATTTATGAGTTAGTTTAGATTAATGGAATTTTTTTTTGTGTTTTAGTTGTTTTCAATCCTAATTAATCTAAAAGTTGTACATAAAATGTGTTTTTTTGTAACTTGTATGAAAAGTCATATTTATGAATCTTAAAAACTCATAAATATGCCTTAGGTTACAAAAAAATGAAGAGTCTTTTCTTATAAATAGTTTTTATAGCTCCATAACTTGTCCTCAAGTTATGGATGTCCAAGAGTCTCTTCATTAAAAGTTTTAAAGCTTTACTTAAAACTCATAAGTTATGAAAATCCAAGAGTTTTGAATAGTTTCAAAACTTGCCCTCAAGTTTTGGAATTTGAAAAGTTATCTCTAATGAATACTTTAATTCCAAGTTAAGCCCTTAGAATTTTAAAAGTTAAAATTCAACCCTTATACTTTATCATATTATAATTTAATATATATATATATATATATATATATATATATATATATATATATATATATATATATGTATGTATAAGAGCAAGTCAGTCTTACCATTAGTAGGCCTCATTCACGAAGCCGGTCTATAAGGGGGGTATAAGGTTGTTGTCTATAAAATGGCAGCTTAATGGGTGTCCACTCTCACCCACCGCTTCCTTGACTGGTGGAGGGTCGTTAGCCGAACAGGTAGGACAAGGACTATAATTCTCCCTTCATTAAAAGTATTAATGATAAATACTAAGTAACTAAACACTTATAAATTCCCAATCTTAGTTACTTAGGAAAATGCGAATAAGGTGCTAATCCATGAAATTACACTTTGCACTTTGCTTAAACCGTTAGTGGAGCGTGTGTGGTTAACCGGCACACTAACCTAGATTTAACAAGGTAGGCAAAGGGTAACTTAATATTTATCATAGTATCGGTGGAGCTCGTGTGGTTAACCGGCACATCGATTGAGGGGTAAATATTAAGGGTACCAAGTATATTTGCATGGTTACTTCACACCTTGTTTTGTGATCCTCGGCATCCCAGTCACAAAACCTGAAGGGCACACTCGAGATTGAAACATGCCATTGAAAAGTTCAATGAATCTCAAAAGATCTAGGAGTTTCAAATCCAAGTAAAACCCTAATTAAATTATTTCGTTTTTCATGGTGGAAATTGGTAAATCGTCATTTACCTACCTTCAACTATTTTATAACTTGGATTACGGCATCCCTCTTCCAGTTATACATAGGTTGTTGGGTCCTAGCCTTAATATTTCATATTGGGTGTTATATTAAGGACTTTAAATCAACTAAACTTGAATATCTCCCAAAAGATGTCTAGTTCAGACATCTATGATCTTCCCAAATCTCTTGGAACTTCACTTCCTCCACCTCCTCCAATTATTCTCCCTAACCCACAAGTTCATGGTCACTCAAGCCCTATTGGCAAGGCAAGGTCTAGGTGTGATCACATCTTGGAGATGAATTCGCATATTGACAAGCCCGGAGAGTTGGGTGTCAAAGTCTTGAGAAAGTTGGTGGTTCAAGCACTTCCTAAGTCACATAGTGAGTTCCTTTGGGACTCCTATGAAACAGACTATGACAAGACCCTTAATGATCTTATCTATTTGCTTGGTACTGCTAAATCAGCTATGATTTGGAAGGCTAGTAAAGCAAATTTGATTAGAAGATCGACTTCCCAAAACTTTATGGACATTGACTATGATGACACTGGAAATCCAGAAAAAGCATTCTCTTCCCAATGGAAGGGATCGGCCATAGTCAACTCGGTTGACCAAATGGTAAAGAGAAAAGCTAAGTCTGTGATAGTCCCATGTACCATTACCAAAGGGTCCATTTGTTAAAATTGCCAAAGGAAGGGGCACTGTTTGCGAAGCTGCCAAATTTACCTAAGGATGTTAAAGTCAATAAGTTTGACTCTACTTCAGGTAAAGTCCATTGTCTAACTCTGTTAAGCTCCTATTTGGAGATTCTTATTACATAATGTGACTGAGTCACATGGTGATGTTATAAGAATAAAAAAAAAGAGAGAAAGCTTAAAGGAAGTATATGATGCTTCTGATCGCGAAGATGGACTTCGATCGCATCAGAATTTTGAAGCTGTTACTTAGGAGTTATGACACATTGCTTAGGAATATATAACAACAAGGTTTTCATATGGATTGTAAGGATAAGTTTTTCCGCAAAGTTTTTTAAAATAAAATTAAATTTTTGATTTTATTTATTTTAAGTATCCTTACAATGGCATTTGTGAAAAAAATTGTTGTTTATATGATTCCACTGCTAGTAATATAGGAAAATGGTTTTGATTCTTTCATTTGTGGTAGTGTCTAAATTTACCAAATAAAGAAAGTTTCTCATCACCCAAGTTTCAATTGGACCGAAACTTGGAATCATGCAAGTTGTATAGTATGATGAATGAGAACTTTCAAGCATTGGAAAATTAAGACTAATTACTTGTTCACATGGATGTGTGAGTCAAGTAAAGGACTAAGGGATCGAGTACACATTATTGTGCATTGATCAAGCCCACCACAAATGTAACTTGAGTGACACATCTTAAAGAAGGTTTATTAACACTAGTGAAATGTAAGAGTAAAAGGTTTTCTACTCTTGTACATTTGAATTTGGTAAGTTGTGATGTTTTGGATAAAACAGAGACCAACTTAGGCCAATTGTGTTAAGTGTTTGTCTTGATTAGAATCCACACTATCTCTTGAATATTTGGCAAGAAAGTCTTATAGGTCAAGGAGACAGTGGGAGTCTAAAAGATCCTGAAAGGGTTTCAAGAAGTAATCAAGAATAAAACATGTATTTCATCACTAGCACACAACTAGAGGTTTATAACCTATCGTGTTGACATTTCTGTGCCCATTCCAGTTAAGTTGGCTATATATATTTGAGTTCTAGATGTTCTCAATTGTTTGTATAACTACTTGGAAGCAATGGCAGGCCCTTGTGCTGCCAGGAGGCAAGAGGTTAAGATTGCACAAGTTCAATCCATATGAGTTAGGATTTGTCACTAACCTAGTCTTGTGATTATGGTTTGACAAATTCACATGGATAAGAACACATACACCATAAAATCTAAGTGTCATAAGGTTTCTCTCTGATTCATGGAAGTGATGGTGAGGAAATTCTTTCACTAAGTAGATTTTAAGTAGATAGCAATTGTGATATTTGCAGTTTCAAAGTCGTTAGTGGAGCGTGCGTGGTTAACCGGCACACTAACATGGACTTATGAGAAATGGCAATGGTCTAAACAATTGAGACTATGATTACGGCATCCCTTTTCATAGTTCTAAAATTGTTTAGACACACATGTGATCTATCTAAGATAAGGTGTATGATTTTGATAAAGTCTTATCAAAGCAATCTAGTATCAGAAATCTGAACTTTGGTAAGAATGTCAATAAAGTATTGACTTCTAGAGGTCCAGATGTTTTCTGGATACATGTCAAAGCTAGTGGGAGCATAAGTGTTATGCTAATAATCATCATGTTAGTGAGAGCATGATAATTATGATAAGTATTGCAAGTTAGCAAGGTTAATTATAGAAAACAAAAGTTTCAATTCGTGAGGTTGCAGCGGTTGAAAAAGTTGTTTTGCTATAATTAAGGGAGAGGAAATTATACTTCATTTCAATTCTAAAAAGCTTAGATTGAGTTTATAATCATTCTAAAGACCTTATATTGAGATTTTAATCACCTTTAGTCAAGAATATATATATGAATTTCATGTTGGATTGGTTCAACTTAAGAAAATTCTATATATTGCGTTCTCAAAATTTGATTATGATTACGACATCCCTTTTCATAGTCAAATTTTGAGAATATGGCAAACAAAAAAATATTATGGCAAAAGACTGGTCTAGAACCATGTCTTTATGTGAAACATCATGAATCGTGTCTCATTTACTTTGGGTACAAGATCGATTACATGTGCTATAATATTTATCCTTTCTGAATTTTCCAAATGCCTTGGGGCATTAAGGGGAACAATGTCTAGAATTGGATATGACTAAAGTGATTAAGCAATTGTCGAGGACAATCTAAGGTTTACCAAAGATTGGTTGCTCAAGGACAGTTGGAAGTATACTGTTAATATTGGAAGGACCATATTGACATAGTCTGAAAAGAGGCAACTCTTGTTCAGAAGTGGTAGTCAAAATGGGAATATATAGTTGTCTCCGTAGATGGAAGCAATCTGTGTAAGTTTGGAAAAAAACTTAGTGCAAGAAGCATGTTCAAAGCAATGCATACTTTGAACATAAGTGTGACAACCGTCAAATTTCGGTCAAGTCAAAGTCAAACAAAGTCAACAAGTCAAACCGGTCAACTCCAATAACCCTTGTATGTTAGGGTTTACGTTATGTAATCACTATACAATTCGTTATTTTAATGAGAAATCATCATTTGGAAAGTTCATGTGTTTGATTTTCCTTAGCCTTAACAGTGCTAAACAACGAACCAAAGCGATAAAACACTATTGCACAATCATCGGGATTGTGTACGACACTAAAACACGGTTTAACGGGGTTTACGAACCTTACGTTGTGAAGCCGGACACTCAAATTAATCACAAACGAAACCTCTCTAAATCGTTTTCACTCTATCTCTTTCTATTTGAAATCTCTCTCAAATCTCTCCCAAATCTCTCTCAAAAGTTACTTTAACTTTTTGTAATCATTTGGGTCATATCGACCCTTAACCGGGTCAAAAATCGCTTGAAACGGGGTAAAAACGAGTAAAATAGCCTTAAGGACCTGGAACTGAAGCTTCAGGACCGAAGCCTCTCATCCGAGGCCTCGGATCCGAAGCCTCTCATCAGGACCGAAGCTGAAGCCTCTCAGGAGACCGAATCCGAAGCCATCAGACAGCAGCCTCGCATGCGAGGGTCCGAATCCGGCCTCCATGCGAGGGGTCTCGCAGACGGCCCCTTTTTACCGGTTTTTCGACTACGACTTCGTTTTAACTCCGTTTTTCATTATTTTAACGTGGGATTTTCACCCAAAACTTTATTTTATAAACTAAGGCCCCAAAATATATAAATCTCCAGGGTTTTTATAAAAATATATTAAAAGAATTAGTGGTTGAACTAATTATTGAGGAAATATTTGCTTTTCCTTAATTTATGGCAAAAGCAAACCACCACCACCTCACTCTATGATCAGCCACTCTTTCCCACTACCCCTTGTCTCCTTAGTGGACCTTTACACCCAATCTCCAGCTCTTCCCACGTTCTAAGAGCTGGAGGATTGATCCTCTCTCCTCATTCTCCATAAAGTTCTTTCATTCTACACTTAGCAACCAAAGGACACTCTCCAAAATTCTCTCATCTTTTCTCTCAACTTCAAGAACTTCAAGGCTTTCTTCAGGGATTTCTTTCTTCAATTAGTAAGTATCTTCATCATTCATATAATTATTACACTCCATTCTACTCAAATCATTGATATCTTACACAAATTCCATCTTATTCGGTGTTAGATTCTCGAATCATCAAGACATCTTCTTAGTGTTCTTGGGTTGAATACTTCCTCTCTCTCACTTTCATCTACTGAAACCACATAAGGTGAGTTCAAACCCCTACATTTACATGTTTTTCTTAAGTTTTAAGGGGGGAATACAAGTAAAATCATCAAGAACACAATTAAACTTTTTCTATCAGATTACATCAAAAAAGATGAACTTCGATCACGGACTGTTTTGGTCAACTTAAATATTTTAGTTTTCAAAACTGTTCCAGGTGCAAGTAGTTCAAACTCTTAGCTTTAAAATGACTACTTGCACATCTCCATATGATTTTTCTACAATTTATGGTGATTTTTACAAAACTGCCTGTCATTTCAGAGGCAAACCCGGACCAGTCTGTGATTATGAACATTTTCACCTCTGTTAGAGATCGCTAAAAATCATGATAAAATTTACAAACAAACTAGACTCATATTCCAAACTCTCAGAATTTGCGGATTTGGATTTAGAGCTTTGATGATTTTTCTATAAATTTTCTAAGAACAGTAACAGAAACTGTATTCAACGAAAAATTGCTGTCAATTTCATTTCACCTTGTAACATGTTGAGCAAGGTGTATATCTTTATGTGATTATATGTTATTGCAATATATTACATTTTATCTTAATATTTAGACACACATCAGTTTACAAATGGATTTGTACATATAAAATATAAAGAATAACAAGTGATTATAATCAAAGTACAACCGATACATTCAAACATTTAATAAACTATTTTGAATATAGTTTGCATACATTACTACGTACTACCCTTGGTTGATAAACTATAATAGGTATAGTTTATGATACATTACATAACACATACATTTAAAAAAGGTACATTTATACAAAGGATATTTTCATTAAGCAAGGTACGGCCATACGGTACCAAGTTTTCATAACACGTAATTCCGTTAATGACTTTGTGAGACATTTACTTCAAATTACCATTAAGTCCTGTATTGTAACCAGAGTCTCCTTGAGGGAGAGTGTGATAGTTGTGTATAGATCTATATTGGGTTTGACAAACCCACACCTAAACTGCATGCAACAGTTAGACCGATAGGTCTGGGGTGACAAATGTCATAACATTTCCGACGCCTGAAGAACGTCGTTTTAGACAACCTTGGTCATAGTATGGTTATAATAAACTCACATATAGTATTAATAAACATTGGAATTTACGGGAACTTCATTAAAATTTAACGAGTTTATGTCGATTTAAACTTGCATTGTTTTACTATAAATATGACAAATTACTTGTACATTTCGGTCTTTGGGTTTTAAGACTACATTTACACATTAAGGAAAATATTGGATTTTCTAACACAAATACTACTTTTACAAACGAAAGGCTTTTAATAATATCAAACAAAAGCTTATGAACTCACCAACCTTTGTGTTGACACTTTTTCAAACAACTTGTATTCTCAGGAAATCATTAAACAGGTAACCAAGTGCTTTTGAGGATGGGGCGCTAAGGCGTCTACTATTTCATATTTTGTCAACATATTGTAATTGATTCGTAAACATGTAATTCATACAATGATGTCACTTTTTCAATTATATATATGTTGGTTGTGTTTGCTTCAATTACTATTACAATTGTTGTTATGATACTAAACATGAAGTCCTCCACCCCCGGACGTTTCCGCCATCCTTGGTTTGGGGGTGTGACAGATTGGTATCAGAGCACAGTTTATAGTGAAGTAAGTATATCAAACCACATAAGATATACAAACTATAAACACAATTGGGACTAATAGTCTCTGATTTGTGCATTTTTCAAATAAATATACTCTTAAAAAAATAAATGATTTTCTTGATTAAAGTATACATACATACATTACATGCTCGCATGGTATCATAACTAGCGAAAACATAAAGCAAAAGAAGAAGAGTTGAACATTTTGAGTATGCCTTAGTATATGTGGATTAAATCTGGGAAGGATATAGCCTGATCAACTATATCTGTCCGGGAATTGACTTGCATATACCGGGGGATGGTCAGGATGGGCAACAAATCTAACAAACCTAATAACACACTACAAAGGATACTTTAAGAACTCAAAACTAAACATTTACAAATACTATAGGAGTATTTTGTGTTACTATAATAAATTATCTGAGAATTAAATAGGTCTTTATTTATAGATCAATAGCTGCTAAGTGGATGCGCTAAGGTCATATGTAACTAAGATGCTATAGACTTAGAATTTATGTATCTTTGTTTCACTTCCTGTCCTTGTTTGGTTGTGGTCTTGGAGTTAGGGTCATCTATTCGAAGGACTATTATATCTTAATCACATATGACTGGTATGCACTTTGCAACTAATTAAGTTACCGATAAAGATCATTTTAAAATATAATATATTAATTATGTCCCGACTAAATTAGTATATGTGAAACTTTTACAAACAATCATATACTTGGAAACAAGGAAACTCAAATAAAATATTTTATACTTTCATTTTACCTCATAACCCAATGTATTGGGTCAATTAAAAGTATAAAATCGTATGTATCGTAAACATACCGGAAAACAACGTAATAATATACTTTATGTATACACGATTTCTATTTCTATAAATATACTTTTACTAAAAGTACATTGGTTTACGACTTATGACAGAACCATGCCGCCAAGGAGAAGACCAAGACCTTCCGGCAACACAGCAACACCTCCTCCGCCGCTGCCTCCACAGTTTGATCCTGCGATGTTCCAGGCTGCAGTAACAGCAGCCGTAGCGGCCGCAATATCGCAGATAGGGACAAACGGAGCTGGTGGTTCTGGATCGGGTGCTACAAACTCTAACCACGGAGACAGTACGTGGCGTGCAAGAGAGTGTTCCTACAAAGACTTCACCAATGGCAAACCCGACAACTTCAATGGGAGCGGGGGAGTCATCACTTTAATGCAATGGTTTGAAAAGACTGAAGTAGTCTTTCAAGTGTGCTCTTGCCCCGAAGCGAGCAAAGTTAAGTTCGCAGCCTTCACTTTCACCGGCCGGGCCCTTACTTGGTGGAACTGTCGGATTAATTCACTTACTCTCGAAGTGGCTAGCTCCATATCCTGGGCAGAACTAAAAACCTTGATGATGAAGGAGTACTGCCCGAGAGGTGAAATTCAAAAGCTGGAACAAGAACTTTGGAACCTCAGGATGACGGGCTCCGACCTTGAAACCTACACCACCCGATTCAATGAATTGGCTCTCCTCTGCCCAACAATGGTTACTCTGGAGGAGAAAAAGGTGGAGCGATACCTTTGGGGACTGTCTCCCCAAGTGCAAAGTAGTGTCCTGGCTTCAAGGCCAACTACTTTTGACAGTGCCAGGGAGCTGGCACAACAACTTGTTGACCACCGAGCTGGTCATAATACTACAACCACCACCACCGATCAATCAAAAGGGGGAAACAACAAAAGGAAGTTCTGGAACCAAAAGAAGAGCCAACCAGGACAGGAACCCGCTAAGAAGCAACAAACTGTTGCTGTCCATGCTGCCACTAATGCTGCCACTACTGCACCACCGAAGCCATATGCTGGAACCCTACCCAAGTGCAACAAGTGCAACTTTCACCACAATGGTGCTTGTAGGGAGATGTACTGTAACAACTGCGACAGGAAGCGGCACACTGCTCGTTTCTGTAAAGCGCCGGCTCGACCAATCAACCAAGTCGCCAGTACGGGGGCAACCCGAACCTGCTACAACTGTGGAGACGCAAGTCACTTCAAAAGAAACTGCCCCAAAGCACAAGCCCCTAATGCTGGTGGAGTAGGAAGAATCCTGGCAATAGGACATGGGGAAGCAGTTGAGGATCCCGCGGTGGTTACCGGTATGTTTCTCCTCAATAACTCTTATGCATGCGTACTATTCGATAGTGGAGCGGAGAGGAGTTTCGTGAGCCACCAATATAAACAATTACTTGAACAAAATCCCCAATCACTAAAGGATACTTATGTAGTAGAAATGGCAAATGGGAAAGTAGAACGCACTAGCGATATATACTCAGAGTGTACTCTCACTCTAGACAACCATACATTTAAAATTGACCTAATGCCGGTCACCATAAAAAGCTTCGACGTAATCATCGGGATGGATTGGTTAGTTCCTCACCGTGCCGACATTCTATGTTACGAAAGGGCCGTTCGCCTCAATCTACCAAATAACGAAACCCTTCTCATCTATGGTGACAAACCTAGTGCGAATTTACAAATCATCTCATGCATCAAAGCCCAAAAGTATCTCCGGAAGGAGTACCACGCCTTCTTGGCCCACGTAGTAGACAAGAAACAAGACGTGAAAGACATCAAAGACATCCCCGAAGTGTGTAACTTCCCGGATGTGTTCCCAGAAGATCTTCCTGGTGTACCACTCGCACGACAAGTCGATTTCAGAATTGACTTAATACCCGGAGCTACCCCCGTAGCCAGCGCTCCATACCGCCTCGCACCAACAGAAATGCAAGAGTTGTCCAGTCAGTTGAACGAGCTTTTGAGCAAAGGGTTCATCAGACCAAGCTTCTCACCTTGGGGAGCACCAGTCCTTTTTGTAAAGAAGAAGGACGGATCCTTTCGCATGAGCATCGACTATCGGGAACTAAACAAACTCACCATCAAGAACCGATATCCTCTACCCCGAATCGACGACCTTTTTGACCAACTCCAAGGAGCAAATTTCTTCTCAAAGATCGACCTAAGGTCAGGTTACCATCAGCTACGAGTTCAAGAAGAAGATATTCCCAAAACTGCATTCAGAACTCGCTATGGGCACTACGAGTTTGTGGTGATGTCCTTCGATTTAACAAACGCACCTGCGGTATTCATGGACCTAATGTATAGAGTGTGTCGACCCTACCTAGACAAGTTTGTAATCGTATTCATCGACGATATCTTGATCTACTCGCGAAGCGAAGAGGAGCATCGCCTACATCTACGCCAAGTGCTAGAGACACTAAGAGCGGAGAAGCTTTATGCTAAGTTCTCTAAGTGTGAATTCTGGATTAGAGAAGTGGATTTCCTTGGCCATGTGGTAAGTGAGAAAGGCATACATGTGGATCCCTCCAAGATCAAGGCAATCGAGAATTGGTCAGCACCCAAGACGCCAACCGAAATTCGACAATTCCTTGGGCTTGCTGGCTACTACCGAAGATTTATACAAAACTTCTCCAAGATTGCGAAACCACTCACCACCTTGACGCAGAAAGGTGTGATATTCAAGTGGGAAAATAAACAAGAAACTGCTTTCCAAACGTTAAAACAAGCCCTATGCAGCGCACCGATCTTGTCTCTCCCAGAGGGAACCGAGGACTTCGTAGTGTACTGTGATGCTTCGAATCAAGGCCTCGGATGTGTGCTCATGCAGAGAGGGAAGGTTATCGCGTATGCATCAAGACAGCTTAAGACGCACGAGGTGAATTATACTACGCACGACCTGGAATTAAGAGCAGTGGTATTCGCTTTGAAGATTTGGAGACACTACCTCTACGGCACGAAATGCACTATCTTCACTGATCACAAAAGTCTTCAGCATATCCTCAATCAGAAAGAGCTCAACATGCGACAGAGGAGATGGGTAGAGTTGCTGAATGACTACGAGTGCGAAATTCGTTATCATCCGGGCAAGGCTAATGTAGTGGCTGATGCTCTAAGCAGGAAGGAGTACTCGGGCCGCCGAGTAAAATCCTTAACAATGACGATCCATTCCCACACGACCATACAAATCAAGGAAGCTCAACTAGAAGCTTTGAAACCAGAAAAGGTGGCAGGAGAGACATTAAGGGGAATGGATAAAAACTTAGAAGTCAAGGATGATGGAGTACGTTATCTCATGAATCGAATCTGGACACCGAAGTTCGGTGGATTTCGAGACGTCATCATGAATGAAGCACACAAGACTCGATATTCCATCCATCCCGGGTCAGATAAGATGTATCTGGACCTCAAGAAATTATACTGGTGGCCGAACATGAAAGCTGAGATTGCTACCTATGTGAGCAAGTGTCTGACTTGCGCCAAGGTCAAAATCGAATACCAGAAACCATCCGGGCTATTACAACAGCCGGATATACCTGAGTGGAAGTGGGAACGAATAACCATGGACTTCATAACCAAGCTGCCTAAGACATCGGGCGGGCTTGACACCATATGGGTAATCGTAGACAGATTGACCAAATCAGCACACTTCCTACCGATAAAAGAAACCGACAAGATGGAGAAGCTGACTAGAACGTACATCAGAGAGATTGTACGACTCCATGGTGTGCCGATATCCATTATCTCCGATAGAGATAGTAGATTTACCTCACGGTTTTGGCAGTCTCTACAAAAATCATTGGGAACTAGGCTTGACATGAGTACGGCCTACCACCCACAAACCGACGGACAGAGCGAACGAACCATTCAAACGTTGGAAGACATGTTAAGAGCTTGTGTGATAGACTTTGGTAAAGCATGGGATACCCATCTACCGCTTATCGAATTCTCCTACAATAACAGCTATCATACTAGCATCAAAGTCGCTCCATTCGAAGCTCTTTACGGTCGTAAATGCAGATCACCCCTGTGTTGGGCTAAGGTGGGGGATACACAGCTAGCTAGAGGGCAAGTCTCTAATAGCACTCTCACTGGCCCTGAAATCATAAGGGAAACCACAGAAAAGATCGTTCAAATTCGAGAAAGACTGAAAGCGTCTCGCGATCGGCAAAAGAGTTACGCAGACAAACGACGCAAATCCTTGGAATTCCAGGTGGGTGATCGTGTACTACTAAAAGTTTCCCCTTGGAAAGGAATGATACGATTCGGCAAACGCGGGAAACTAAATCCAAGGTACATCGGGCCATTCGAAATCCTTGCTAGGATTGGGCCATTAGCATACAAACTTCGATTACCTCAGGAACTCGACAAAGTACATCCCACATTTCACGTGTCGAACCTAAAAAAGTGTTTGTCTGATGAGACACTCGTAATACCACTCGACGAAATCGAAGTTAACGAAAGTCTCCATTTCGTGGAAGAACCGGTAGAAATCATGGATCGAGAGATCAAAAGAACAAAGCAAAGTCGTATTCCCATTGTGAAGGTCCGCTGGAACGCTAAACGAGGACCCGAATTCACCTGGGAACGCGAGGATCAGATGAAACAAAAGTATCCACATCTCTTCCCAAACTCTTGAAATCCCAGTCAAAATGAAAATTTCGGGACGAAATTCCTTCTAACGGGGGGATGATGTGACAACCGTCAAATTTCGGTCAAGTCAAAGTCAAACAAAGTCAACAAGTCAAACCGGTCAACTCCAATAACCCTTGTATGTTAGGGTTTACGTTATGTAATCACTATACAATTCGCTATTTTAATGAGAAATCATCATTTGGAAAGTTCATGTGTTTGATTTTCCTTAGCCTTAACAGTGCTAAACAACGAACCAAAGCGATAAAACACTATTGCACAATCATCGGGATTGTGTAAGACACTAAAACACGGTTTAACGGGGTTTACGAACCTTGCGTTGTGAAGCCGGACACTCAAATTAATCACAAACGAAACCTCTCTAAATCGTTTTCACTCTATCTCTTTCTATTTGAAATCTCTCCCAAATCTCTCTCAAAAGTTACTTTAACTTTTTGTAATCATTTGGGTCATATCGACCCTTAACCGGGTCAAAAATCGCTTGAAACGGGGTAAAAACGGGTAAAATAGCCTTAAGGACCTGGAACTGAAGCTTCAGGACCGAAGCCTCTCATCCGAGGCCTCGGATCCGAAGCCTCTCATCAGGACCGAAGCTGAAGCCTCTCAGGAGACCGAATCCGAAGCCATCAGACAGCAGCCTCGCATGCGAGGGGTCTCGCAGACGGCCCCTTTTTACCGGTTTTTCGACTACGACTTCGTTTTAACTCCGTTTTTCATTATTTTAACGTGAGATTTTCACCCAAAACTTTATTTTATAAACTAAGGCCCCAAAATATATAAATCTCCAGGGTTTTTATAAAAATATATTAAAAGAATTAGTTGTTGAACTAATTATTGAGGAAATATTTGCTTTTCCTTAATTTATGGCAAAAGCAAACCACCACCACCTCACTCTATGATCAGCCACTCTTTCCCACTACCCCTTGTCTCCTTAGTGGGCCTTTACACCCAATCTCCAGCTCTTCCCACGTTCTAAGAGCTGGAGGATTGATCCTCTCTCCTCATTCTCCATAAAGTTCTTTCATTCTACACTTAGCAACCAAAGGACACTCTCCAAAATTCTCTCATCTTTTCTCTCAACTTCAAGAACTTCAAGGCTTTCTTCAGGGATTTCTTTCTTCAATTAGTAAGTATCTTCATCATTCATATAATTATTACACTCCATTCTACTCAAATCATTGATATCTTACACAAATTCCATCTTATTCGGTGTTAGATTCTCGAATCATCAAGACATCTTCTTAGTGTTCTTGGGTTGAATACTTCCTCTCTCTCACTTTCATCTACTGAAACCACATAAGGTGAGTTCATACCCCTACATTTACATGTTTTTCTTAAGTTTTAAGGGGGGAATACAAGTAAAATCATCAAGAACACAATTAAACTTTTTCTATCAGATTACATCAGAAAAGATGAACTTCGATCACGGACTGTTTTGGTCAACTTAACTATTTTAGTTTTCAAAACTGTTCCAGGTGCAAGTAGTTCAAACTCTTAGCTTTAAAATGACTACTTGAACATCTCCATATGAGTTTTATACAATTTATGGTGATTTTTACAAAACTGCCTGTCATTTCAGAGGCAAACCCGGACCAGTCTGTGATTATGAACATTTTCACCTCTGTTAGAGATCGCTAAAAATCATGATAAAATTTACAAACAAACTAGACTCATATTCCAAACTCTCAGAATTTGCGGATTTGGATTTAGAGCTTCGATGATTTTTCTATAAATTTTCTAAGAACAGTAACATAAACTGTATTCAACAAAAAGTTGCTGTCAATTTCATTTCACCTTGTAACATGTTGAGCAAGGTATATATCTTTATGTGATTATATGTTATTGCAATATATGACATTTTATCTTAATATTTAGACACACATCAGTTTACAAATGGATTTGGACATATAAAATATAAAGAATAACAAGTGATTATAATCAAAGTACAACCGATACATTCAAACATTTAATAAACTATTTTGAATATAGTTTGCATACATTACTACGTACTACCCTTGGTTGATAAACTATAATAGGTATAGTTTATGATACATTACATAACACATACATTTAAAAAAGGTACATTTATACAAAGGATATTTTCATTAAGCAAGGTACGGCCATACGGTACCAAGTTTTCATAACACGTAATTCCGTTAATGACTTTGTGAGACATTTACTTCAAATTACCATTAAGTCCTGTATTGTAACCAGAGTCTCCTTGAGGGAGAGCGTGATAGTTGTGTATAGATCTATATTGGGTTTGACAAACCCACACCTAAACTGCATGCAACAGTTAGACCGATAGGTCTGGGGTGACAAATGTCATAACATTTCCGACGCCTGAAGAACGTCGTTTTAGGCAACCTTGGTCATAGTATGGTTATAATAAACTCACATAAAGTATTAATAAACATTGGAATTTACGGGAACTTCATTAAAATTTAACGAGTTTATGTCGATTTAAACTTGCATTGTTTTACTATAAATATGACAAATTACTTGTACATTTCGGTCTTTGGGTTTTAAGACTACATTTACACATTAAGGAAAATATTGGATTTTCTAACACAAATACTACTTTTACAAATGAAAGGCTTTTAATAATACCAAACAAAAGCTTATGAACTCACCAACCTTTGTGTTGACACTTTTTCAAACAACTTGTATTCTCAGGAAATCATTAAACAGGTAACCAAGTGCTTTTGAGGATGGGGCGCTAAAGCGTCTACTATTTCATATTTTGTCAACATATTGTAATTGATTCGTAAACATGTAATTCATACAATGATGTCACTTTTTCAATTATATATATGTTGGTTGTGTTTGCTTCAATTACTATTACAATTGTTGTTATGATACTAAACATGAAGTCCTCCACCCCCGGACGTTTCCGCCATCCTTGGTTTGGGGGTGTGACAATAAGGCTTTGTGTCCATGGAGTAGGTCTTCATTTGAATACCCTATAATGGTTGTTTACAACTCTTTGTGACTTTGTACACATTCATTGCAAGAGGGTAGTGCATTTAAGTTTAAAATCTAACAGATTTCGATTTGGGAGTGTGAAATTAGAATCATTGAAAGTTTGGTCAATTGGTTTATTTCACAAAAGTAAGGATTGTAGACAAACATAGAGTGCATACTTGGTGTATGACAAAGCTATTGTTTAGAAAACATAGTGTACATGCTTGGAGCATAGGACACCTAGTGTTTTAATTCAAGTATAAAGTTGATAAAACCGAAACAATGAATAATGAGTAATCAGTATGGTGATAAATAGAAAGTGTTTTATTTATATTCATAGGTTTTGATACCATATTAGATTCATTTATTCTTG
Organism: Lactuca virosa; assembly: GCF_052849685.1. Lineage (NCBI taxonomy): Eukaryota > Viridiplantae > Streptophyta > Magnoliopsida > Asterales > Asteraceae > Lactuca > Lactuca virosa. The sequence continues at coordinate 77,256,431 of NC_136431.1, forward strand.
TGTTTCACTTTCCATGTTTTGACTTCCATAATAACTAGGTTATTCTTCCGGAATGACTAATTTATTCAAAACCATCCACAGTCGGTCATATGTTGGAAGTCGATATGAATCAAGACTGTCATGGGTTGGATTGTAGAGGTCCAAGTTGGTGGACAAAGTTGTGCTACAACACTCATGAGTGCTCATAAGTTCTGAGTATTGGATTCAACCCGCGCTCATTTGAATCACTTCATGGATTTTATCACGAGTGATCATGAGACGATAATATCTTATATTCTTCAAACCTAGAGATATGAGTTGTTACTATGAGTTGGTTGTACATTGATTGCATGAAACCGCATTGGTAACTCGATGTTATAAAACGTGCCTTTGTGTATGATTCAACAAGTAGTAGAACAAGCCATATGAGTCGAAGTTTATCCATTCCTTTTACCTTCGGGATAAAAGCGATATCTGTGGGCCCCTCGATGATTTAATGATGACACATGTGAGTGCTTGGCCAAGCCATGACTGATTTGATCTGTTCAATCAGTCAGTCGTCATGAATCGGAAATCGGGAAACAACAAATGGACAGAGAGAATGATTTATAATCCATGTCTCAGTCCATATGATATCTAGAATGGAGGAATATATGATCCCTTATCTAATGGACAAGTCATTGACAAAGGTCAGAGTTCATCGGCAAGGTCAGAGTTCGACATAAGCTTTTGAGAGCTACGATTGCTAGTCGGGGTTTGAAGTCATACTCAATAATAGTTTTAGACTTATCCAAGTGGGAGACTGTTGGAGTAATGTCTAAGTCCATAACTATAATTGGTAAGACTTGACCCGACCCGGCATGGTCCATTTGGGTTGCATGGCATCGGGACAATTGGATAGATAAGATGAGGAAAAAGGATACTAGTGATTTATATTAATATATTATAAGTTCTAATATATTAATATATAATCATATTATTTAATTAGTATTGATCAAGAATTAATTTATAATTAATTAAGTGATCAAAAAGGAACTAATTAAATATGGACTCTTAGATATATATGTGTGATGGGCCAAATTCATTTAGGTTGGGCTAAGCTTTCATGGATAGTCCATGGAGTGTTTAACCCATGGATCATATGAAATGAAGGGTCATGGGTTTAACCCTAATCTCCACACTATATAAAGATGTCCTTGGTTGGTGAAATTGGCAACTAGTGTGTGTACACCAAAGGGCAAGGCCGATTTCACTAGAGAGAACCAAAGTATCCTTATTCTCAAGGTTATTCCAAGTGTTCATGGTGTTGTGTGAACCATTTGAGGTGTCACACTTGGGGCACTAGGCACTCAAGCTTCATGAAGACAAGTTACATCAAAAAAGGTATGTATTCTATCTATTTTATTACCCAAGTATATGATATTTGTATGCTAGTATAGGGTAATATCTTGGAAACTTTATATTTGCATGTATAATAGAGAAAACCTAGATCCAAGGTATTTAGGGTTGTATGTGCACCATAGGATGTTGTAGTATACTAAAACCCAACATGGATTTCCATTGGGGGCCTGAGCAGCAGGCTGCATTTGAGACTCTGAGGAGGAAGTTATGTGAGGCCCCGATATTAACCTTCCTTGAGGGTGTTGTGGATTTTGTGGTATTTTGTGATGCATCGATCATAAGTTTGGGGGCGGTTCTCATGCAGAGAGGTAGATTCATCGCTTATGCCTCCAGGCAGTTGAAGCCTCATGAGGTCAGGTATTCGACTCATGATTTGGATTTGGGCACAATGGTTTTTGCTCTCAAGATTTGACAAAATTATGTTTTTGGGGTCCGTTGTACCATCTACACAGATAATAAGAGTCTGAGATATCTCATGGATCAGCTAAATCTGAATATGAGACAGCGTAGATGGCTTGATGCTTTGAGTCACAAGAAAGCTAGTACTTATGTTGGGGGGGTTTATGTATGAGGATTTATATTGATTCGCCACTTTTGGAGTTGATCAGGGAGACTCAGATCGAGGGCATCAAGAGTGAGCACTGGAAGAAGGAGAGAATTACAGGTCAGATCAGTAGGTTTAGCACCGATAGTTGTGGATTGTTGACCCAATGCGGCCGGGTTTGGGTTCCAGATTTTGGTGGGGTCAGGTAGACCATGATAGAGGAGGCACATAAGTCCAGGTTTTCGATGCACTCTAGAGCCACAAAAATGTATCACGACTTGAGTCTTCATTATTGGTGGTTGTGTATAAAGAGGGAGATAGCCTGGTACGTGGAGAGGTGCTTGACGTATGGATGGTCAAGGCCAAGCACCAGAGGCCACATGACAAGTTACAGCCTTTGGAAGTTACCATATAGAAATGGGAACAGATCACCATGGATTTTATCACCAAGTTGCCGAGGAAAGCCAATGGATTTGATGCAATTTGGGTCATCGTGGATCGTGTGACCAAGAGTGCCCACTTTCTACCTATTCAGGAGAGTTCCTCGACCGAGAAATTGGCCAACGTGTATGTGCGTGAGATCGTCACTTGCCATGGTGTTCCGATCTCCATTGTATCGTATCAGGATGTTCGATTCACCTCACGATTTTGGCAGAGGTTTCACGAGGAACTGGGTATGATCTTACATTTTAGCTACACCTATCATCCACAGACTGACGGCTAGAACGAGCGGACCATCCAGATGCTTGAGGATATGTTGAGATCTTGTGTCATAGATTTCGGTAGGATTTGGGACTCCTACCTTCCCCTGGTTGAGTTTTCATATAACAAAAACTATCATGGGAGTATTGGTGCGTCGCCGTTTGATCTTCTCTATAGGAGGAGGTGTCGTACACCAATTTTTTGGGGAGAAGTCGGTCATAGAGCCATGGGGAAGACCGAGGTGGTCCTTCAGACAAAAAAGCTTATCCAGCAGATCAAACAGAGGTTATAGACTGCTCAGAGTTGGCAGAAGAGTTATGCTGACAGACGTCGATCTGAGTTGGAGTTCCAGGTCGGCGATATGATAGTACCAAAGGTATCACCCTGGAAGGGTGTTACACGCTTCAGGAAGAGGAGAAAGTTAGGTCCCCAGTTTATTGGACCATTTCAAGTAGTGGCCAGGGTAGGGAAGGTGGCTTACCTGTTAGACTTACCTAATGAGCTTAGCCCAATTCACAACACTTTCCACGTATCGTAGTTGTGGAAGTGCTTGGCAGACGATACAACTGTGGTTCTTATGGATGATATTCAGGTGGATAAGTGCCTCAACTATGACGAGAGACCAATGGAGATTCTGGATAGGAAGATAAATACCTTGTGAAACAAGTTGGTACTTTGGTCAAGGCTTAGTGGCAGCATCAGAAGGGATCCGAGTGGACTTGTGAACCCGAGGTGGAGATACCCGAGCACTACCCAAAGTTATTTGAAGTAGAGGACTTCAAGGAAGAAGTCTGATTCAAGTGGGGGAGAATTGTAATACCAAGTTTCGGGTATGTTTATTTTAATAAATTTTATAATTTGGATATTTGACCTCTGGTGACCATGGCACGGGGATGGAGTCCCACAACATGGTCAAGGCCAGAGTTTTCGTGGGCTCAAATTTATCACCACGGTGTGGCACATATTAGGCACAACGTGGCCGCTGTTTAATTGTAAACCCTAATATGGGGTTTGAGCTTATATTTAAGGGAATGTGATGAGTAGGGTTTCCCACCCTCATCCTTAATCACTCTCCCTTATCCTCTAAGAGAAAACCATAGCCTCCATTGCTAATATTTTAGCTTTTGTGTGTTTTCGTGGTGTTATGAAGAAGAACAATACATCCTTGAGCCTTGCTTCAACAAGCAATTCTTCCCATCTACTTTCACCATGTTTTTTGGACTCTTGTAAGTCCCCAAGATCCAGCCTTTATGTTATTTATCTTTAGATCTAAACATTTTGTCCCTATATTTTCATGGTGTGTGAAAATGGAAGGTTGGATCTCATAAAGTTGGCAAGTTTATGGATCCATGTGATCATTATGGTGACATATGTTCCATATCTAAGGATCTATGGATTTTTTTTGTTACATGCTCTAGTTTAAGCCCCTTTTTCTATGTTTTAGACCTAAATGGAGGGGACATGCATTAGACATGCATGTCCATAAAACTATGATTTTTAGGACTTTTTAGGAGTAGGAAACCCTTCTGGAAACTTTGGATGAGCAACTCTAGAGATTGGATGCTTAATGAGTGTCTTGATGCAGTTAGTAATCCTTAAGGAACTAGGGTCTGGGATCTTGACTTATTGAGGTCTCTTAATGAATAAAGTTTGAAACTTTATCCATCAAGATCATAAAAAGGGCCAGATCTGAGCTTTGGAGACTGGGTTGAAACTAGTCTACTTTGTTGTTTAGCAGCCACGTCATAGCCAAGAAATGCCACGACATGGCAACCAGCAAGAAGTTGAATATTTACTTTTGACCGTTAACCTTTGACTTTGACCAAGTTTGACTTTAGGTCATTTAGAGTATTGAGTTGTATATTGAGGCTTGATCCTTCATTTGTTGTATAGGTGACCTGTAGAGTCGGTATTTGGATTCGTATTCCTTTCAGCTATCTTCTTGGCTTGGAGGTGAGTTCCTCACTATGCATATGGGTCGAAGGCACCAAGGCCATCCCATTCGTTGTGATATAAACTTGATGTAGGATCATTATGTGACTTATTGCTATTTACATATGTTGACATATTTGGATGGTTGGGCTGACGTGGGAAGCCAACAAAGCCAGATGGTTGGGTTGAGGCACTGCTCCGTGCGGTGGACCAACAAACCCGGATGGTTGGGCTAAGACTATATGTCAACAAACCCAGATGGTTGGGTTGAGGTGGGAAGTCAACAAACTCAGGATCGTTGGGTTGAGGCCTTGGGCCAACAAACCCTATATGCATGCACTATATATGTATTTACGTTGTGTTAGTTATTTTTGGTAACTCACTAAGCTTGGGATTACAGATGTGGATTTCTTTGTTTCAGGCACTTTAGATGACCGGGGAAAGTCGAAGGCTTGATCGTATACATTCCATGCTGTTGTGATTTCCTCATGTTTGGATAATCTAATTTTGGGATGTTTGTATTTGACATTTATGTTTTGTGACTTGGGTTTTATGAAAACAATGGTTTTATCTAAATGAAAAATGAAAAATTTTATCATGATTTTTGGGATGTTACACCAAGTCCAAGAAATTATATTCTCAAATTCTACCACAGAGTATGCTAAGGGGTATGAACAACTATTTCCATCAAGCCCCTAAATAGGTTTACCTAGTAAGAAATTAGAAACATATAAATGTTAATAACAAAATGAAATAAAGAATTTTAAATAAAAGCTAAAAGTACCGCTGCAGTGAGGATCGTTCTTCGATAAGGCCCCTTCATAAAAGATCTATCCAATCCAAAATAATATCTTTTACCAACTGCAAAAGCTTTCTTCAATGGTCAAGGCAAACATAGATCCTTTTGAAAGTTCTAGTTTTAGAAGAAGGATTTGGTTTAGTTTCCACTTCGGTCTTTACTGTTGTCTCAGGGTTACGAGTTTGAAGTTCGAAAGCATAGTCTCTAAGTAGTGCTTATTGCCCTTCATAATCTCCCTTGACCTCCTTCATGGCCTCAGTTTGAGCCCTAAAAACTTCCATCTTTGAAAGGTCTACTTGGTATTAACGTTGGAGTCGTGCATGTAAAGCTCTTGTAGGTATAGCGGCGTTACTTTCGAATTGCTGCACTATTTTCTTTCCTAATAACTTGTACATACAAGCCTTTACAATCCTAAGTAGTAAGAATTTATACTCATTCACATAGGTTCTGACCTCCCAAGCCACTTCTTGTTTCCACTTGCTTGCATAAAGGTTCCAAGGACACTTGTCTTCAACATCGTCAGACATATCTAGATCTAGAATGGTGCCTTTTCAAATAGCCATTATCCTGTTTTTGTCATTTTTTTAAAAATCCATTTCCTTTATGTAACACCCGTTTTCCTATACGAATCAAATTAGGGTTTCAAGGGTCAAAAGGTTGGATTTTTTGAGAAAAGGAGCCTCACGACGTGAGGAATAAGAGGCTCACGACGGGAGATGGGTTAAATTGAATTGCTAAGAGGGATTGGTCTCACGACGTGTGACATAGAGTTCTCAAGACGTGAGAGTTGCTGCAGCCCAAGCCCATGAACTTTTAGAGTTTCCCAAATATTTAAGCCCCCTTAACTTGGTTTTAGGGTTCATTTCTCAGCCTCCACCTCGCTCTAACTCGGAAAACCCTAACCCTAATCCCTCTTGGTGATTTTGGATCCATTTTGGTGTTTTAGTGGCTAGAAGAAGAAGAAGAAGAAGAAGAAGTTCTAGAGTGTTGGTCCAGCAATGAGGCTTAATCATCGTCACCTCATGCACATTTGGGACCTTTGTAAGTGTCCAAGATTCAACCTTTATGAATTTAAGTTACTAGATCTAGACTTTAAGCTTCTTTTTGCTTGGTTGTGTCGGATTGCATGCCTGGGATCCATAAAGTGGGCATCTTTATGGATCATTGAGACATCTTCTGTATAATAAGCTTTGGATATGAGTTTTGGAGAAGTTTTGGACTCCAAGCATGAGTCTTAATCTCATTTCCCTCTTTTTGACCTAGTGAGTGTTTGAGTCATGCATTGGACATGTATGACTAAAAAGATACGATTTTTATTGTCCTTTGGGTGAAGGGAGATCCTCTGAAAAGTCCCAAGTGATGGCTGAAAGGAATAAGGGCTTAATGTTCAAAGTTGGCTAGGACAACACTCACGACCCGAGGAATGAGCCTGTCACGTCGTGAGAATGATTTCCATCCCGATTGTTTTGTCTGGATTGGGTCACGACGTGAACGGGAGTGGTCACAATGTGACGATTACTGGAATCGAGATTGGACGAACTGATTGGCTGAGTTGACGCGTTGAGCTGGGACCGGGTCGTGTTAAAACTGACGACATGACAATGAGATGGTCACGACGTAAGGGTCAGTAGTTGGAGTTTAGACCGATGATTTTAGGAAATTTTGAAACTTTTAGGAATGTGTTGGGCCTTAGGGTTCTCTAGTTGGGCCTAGGCCATTAGTGGGCCTAGTTTGGTTTTGGGCTATTAGTGGGCCTTATGCTATTGGGATTAACCTTAGAAAGTAACTAGGGTTGATATTGATTGTTTCAGCTTGAGGAGCCGTTGTGCAGTAGACTTGGGTGTGAGAATTGCTATCTTCTGATTAAGGTGAGTCTCCTCACTATACCCGTGGGTCAAAGGCACCAATGCTAGCCCACTAGCATATGATCTGCTAGTTTTCATTATGACTATTGTATGTATGGTATGTATTGTATGTATACCAGGCGGGGCCCGATGCCAGGCGGGGCTTGATGAGTCTGTTAGTATGCTAGTTTTCACTGTACTTGCGGGTCGAAGGCACCAATATCGGCCCAGTGGATTATGTTATAATATGCTAGTTGTCTTTGTGACTCTCACATGTTTTGTATGTGTTTGTATGTATACCGAGCAGGGCCCGATGGTAGGCGGTTCCTGATGGGTGTGTTGAGCGAGGCCCATCACATGTTACTAACATATATGTTTTGGGAGCGGGCCGATGCCAGGTGAGGCCCAATGATTGTCAAGCAAGGCCATTATATGTTATGTAGGGTGCTAGTGGTCTCTGTGACTCTTGCATGTGATGTCTAGGTTTGTATGTAAGTTGGGCAGGGACCGATGCCAAGCGGGGTCTGATGAATGTACCGGGTACGACCAGATGTCGGGCGGGGCCCGAGGTATATTTGTATGCATGATATGTGTTGTATGGGGTATTATGAGGAACTCACTAAGGGTTGTGCTTACGATTTAATGCTTATGATTTTAGGTACTTCTAGTTCGAAAAGGTAAGAGCCTAACTTGATCGCAGTGCATCCACCCATGTTTCCACACTTTATGATTTTGGGAATTGTACTCTGACAAGTATTTTACTCTGATATAATCTTGAATGATTGAAATGATTAAATGGTGTTTATGGTTGAACTAAAAATGAAATTTGTACCTTATAATTTTTGGGACGTTACACCTTCTTGTTTCAACTGCATGCTTTTTTATCATATCTTTCAGTTCTTCACCTGTAACAAATTTCTGATACACATAAAAAGGATCATCAACACGAGCCTCATTTCTTTCCTATACCACTCTTATTGCCTTTTTTTTTCTTTTTTATGCTTTTACTCCCACCTTCATCAAATGAAGAATCAGATGGCATTGCACCTTCGTTTACTATCTCAATGTTTCCAATATCCCTACTACATTGCTCCATACCAAGTGACCTTGAATGATTACCCATCCACTCTACATCCTTGTCAATGTGAAGAAAAAAAATTCTTTAATGTCAAACTCAGGTTCATCTATAATGTTATCCTCATCAATTTGCAAATCACTATCATCACTATCAGATAAGTCCTGAGAATCGCCTCCATTGTCTTCAGTTTGATTTCCCTCATCCACATCACCATCAGGTCCATTCAGATCAAACTCATTCACATCAGGTCCATTAAGATCAAACTCAAAAGTTGGTGCTTGAAATTGATCATCAAGGTGTGTTTAACCTCCATTAATGAAATCTTCCAAATGCAAATAATCACTAGCTGTAAAAGGGGGTGTTTGAACTCCGTCAATTGTATTAGGTGGTGTTTAAACTTCATCATCATCCACCGTCTGATTAAAATCCTATATTTGGACTTGATCCCCTATGTTTGAGTTATTCCGTTCCGACATTATCGTTCTAAAAGGGGGTTCAACAAATTCTTTTATCCTCAATTTACTTGGGTTAGGGACACAAACTGATGTGAATTATGAGCATTTGATTTGGCATGCGGATTTAAAGAACACACAAAGAACATGGTGATTTGGGTGTTTAAGAGATGTATTCGATTATGAAAGGTGTTACAAAAAGGGATCTAGATCTAAATCTACATAATTAACATACACTAACACTCTCAATGTTACATCTCTCAAGCACACCTCTACAAGTGGTAAGAACCCACCTTATATAGAGGTGTTTACATGTCTCTCTCTCTCTCTATATATATATATATATATATATATATATATATATATATATATATCACAAGGCTATTTTACTACATGCAAGTGGGTCTACAAAAGTCAAACCATTTACAAAGTCATACTTGGATAACTTTGTACCCAACATTCTCCCCCTCAAAGTTAGGAATGGAATATTACCCGCTTCAAATCTTCCAAATTCGAGCAACTTCATGAACCGAGCCTCAAACGTGACACATGTAGAGATGAACTTCAAATCTTCAATTCTTCAATGATTTTTCAATCCAGGTTCTAGAATGTGAGACCATACACACCGAGCATCAACGGATAATTAGGAGTTTCTCAATCTCCAAATAATCACCCTAAAGTCGAGCATAAAAGCACACCCCAAAAATCTTCAATAAGTCCAAACCCATCATGAATTGAAATCACTTACGAATCTCCAATCGAATCATTTCATAAACTTCAAATACACGAGGTCACTTCGGTCTTCAAGTCCGCGTAATATGAAAAATTCAACTTTCGAATTTCCATATCTAAATCTCTCCCCCTTTTTATAATAAAAAAATGATTATAAAACCAAAAAGGGAATGAGAAAGTGCTCAATTCGGAATTTTTCTATCTAAAACTCTCCCTTAACACATGACATAAACATTTTGCTTCAATCCGGAAAATCCAAAAAATATTCAATTTTTAGCTTCGTTCACGGACCGCCTTTGACAAAATTTCACAAATTTGGGTAGAAATTGTCAATTTCAAAATTCTACAGTGACCTGGTGCGCCCAAAACAGCCAAAAATGCGAAACTCTCCCCCATTTGCGAAACTGGGTAGAAAGCGTCAATTCTCATTAACTGCAGGGGCCTGTTTCGAAAATTATCCCATTTCTCAAAATTTTCAGCCCAATGTCGAAGTTGGATGAATTCTGCCAAATCTTCAAAACTGTAGGGACCAACTTCGAAACTTCTGCACAATTCTCCAAAATGTCGAAAATTAGTCCTCATTTAGAAAGTGGTTACAAACTGTCAAACCATCGAAACTTTAAGGACCAATTTCGAAACTTTCCATTATCTTCTTCTTCAATTGCTTCGTTATACCTGTCACGAACATATAACCCTTCGAAACATTGACACTTGGTAATAATCTTCGACTATCTACTTCCCGTCCATTTGCAACTCGTTACCAAAATTTCGAAAGTAAGCTATCAAAATCTTCGTTAGTCCATACCCGATTCTCATAACCAAAACTTTCAAAACTTTTTAACCCAATTCATCAAAACCTTTGAAATTCACCTCTTAGTCTCGACTCCAAAATCTTCGAAAGTATGTAGCAATAGCCAAACCCATTTGTTAACAAAACTTTCGAAATCACGTCCCACAACTATCGACATCAACAACCATTCAATTCACGATTCCGATCTTGTTTTAGTGATGACGAGTGTCGAGAAGGCATCCCAAAACCTTCGACAGTAAATCAAACCCAGTGGACTATCGACTTCAAAATCTTCGATATCAGTTAACATCCCAAATCAACAATCGATATCAAAAACTTCCAAGCCATCGGCCTTTGCTTTTACATCTTGTCATCAACCATTTGTTCGTCCTCCATGGTCCATACATTCAAAATCGTTGTTCGCACTTCGCTTTTAAGTCATTGACCCGTCGACTGCAAATCAACAATCAACATCGACCCTTGACCCATCGAATCTCAAAAACGAAATCCCATTGTGCACTCAACGAACAAGTATGTTATGTTCGACATCAGTAACGCATCCTTTGACATCAAGAACTCCAAATCAAGCAATTTCGAAATTAACCACCAAATTAAACAACATTTCGACATCCATATCCTCGAAATAACTTGTACAAGCCAATTTCACCTTCCAATTCAACGAATCAACACATAGAAGTCGAGTTTGACTTTTTCTTGGATTGACTTTTCGAAGTCAAACATCAATAAACACGAAATTAACGAATCTAATGTCCAATTTCAGATCAAAAAGTGTTCAAAAACTATTCTAACAATGTTCTTCACAAAAATTTGAAAGTTCTTGATCAATTTCATCGAACTCAAAAACTCAATTGTCGACTTCCTGACAAGGTTTGAAAAAAATCGATTTTAGGATTAAACACACAATACAAAATCGATTCAGAAGGCTATTTTATCGATCAAAACAAACACAAATTGATTATTCAGAATGATAAAATCGATGAAATCGGAACACAGGAAACATGAACACGATGAGAATCAAGAACATACAACTCCTTAAAGCGTATGATAAAGTCGACTCAATCAACAACTATTAGAAATCGGAAGGAATTAATCATCTCTTGGGCTTAACAATGAATTCAGATACAATTTGATTTTGGGCCAATCGAATCGATGAACAGTGAAAAGATCTAAAAATTGGGTTGACAATTGAACAAATATGAATAGTAATCAGATCATGATATTATGAGCTTAAAACCAATGATGAACAGTAACGAATTTAAAATGGTTTTGGGCTAAATCTGGATTAAAATGAACCATTGCAAATTTAGAATCGAATCAAACAAACAGACATGAGATTGGATCGGGCTTTGATCAACGAAAAAATTATTGGATCACAACAAATGGGTTTTTCAAAAAAAATTGATCCAATGAATCAAAATGATCAAAAATTCAAGAACGTAACGCATGAATCAACGAGATTTAGAGAGATCATAGAGAGACTCACCATAAATGTTCCAATTGTGATGAATTTAGCCAAACCGAGGACCGTTTCTTAAAAAAATCATGTTGATCTTCGAAGACCCGCTCTGATACCAATTGATGTGGTGTTGATTATGATGAAATGTGCTGAATAAAAAAAGTTCTAGTGAATCATCATACAAACTCAAGAACATATGAAGTAAATAAATATTTTTAAGCTCTCAGAAGTATGAATTAGAAAAGAAAGAGTACAAATGGGTTTGCTATACTCTCTCTCTAAAACTAATGCTCTCCAAATGGTTCGTTACATTAATAAGTGTCACTCACTTCCTATTTATAGGAAAGACAACTCATTTACATATCAAAAAGGGTAAGCCTCATCCAAGCGTGACTTTGCACCATACCAACACCTTGGTGTAGTGGCAATGTTGTGTGCCTTGTATGCGTCATGATATTTTTGATTCTTAGGGTGGCGATTTTTTTTAGGATTTTTTATTTTGGTGTGCTACTTGCCTCATTAGCCGGAAAATAAAGTCAGCTGTCAGATGACATGTCATGTCAGCTTGAGGTTGTGAAGAAACCAAAAAATCAAAATTTTAGACATATTTGAAATTTTTTGTGTTAATTCATTGTATAATCATTAAAAAGGAAAATCAATGAATCGATGTTAGGAAGGATGTGGACAAACGTTATAGGGATAATTTCTAAAGGAACTATCAATTTTTGCTACGTTGGAAGCATATAAATCATTTTAAAACATTGATAGGAATCATATAAATCATATTAAAAGATATGGTAATTGTTATCTTTTTTGGTAGGAAGCATGTGGACAAAAGTCATTAAACAAATCTAAAAATAAATTTGATTTGACGTTAGATTTGTTTGTCTCCAAATAAAAGTGAAATCCGATTACTATAATGAACAAAACACATTAATTTCACATGGCTCATAATATGTCAACGTGCATCAACCTCAATTCAAGATGGGCTTAAATAACCTACCCGGTAAACTCTATTATTTTGTGGGCTTAGTTGTTTATCCACGAGCTTTTATATTTAGGGCCGTTAAATGAAAATAATAGAATAGTTCTTGTATATTTTATAAAAAAAAACTATACAATTATAGCAAAATGTGTTACAGTATTATATATAATACATGACCTAAACAACAGGTTGCCAATCGTAAACATAATATGTAATTTATTGATCAACATGTGTGCTGGCATAGATGTTTTATATACTTCTAATCAATTTTAATAATTTTGTATTACAAAATAATTTACATAATTTTGATTTGTATAGAATTAACAAAGAATTGAGAGGAAGAAAATATATCTAATCTTTGTCAACTGAGTTAATTATATGACCTTAAACGTATATCTACAAACATCTAACTTACAAATAACTAACCGACTTGTCTAGCACATTATGATGTGAGGCTAACAATCGGACATGTAAGCATATATACTGTTAAAAAATGAGTAATAATATTCAAACTAATCATGGAAATTAAATAAATTCATAAATATTAATATTTGGTTGTATTTGTTATTTTTAAGCTTGGTTGGTAAAGAATTGTTGCATGAGGGTAAAAGTTGTACAAATGGTCAAACTTTTAAAGAAGCATCCTAGCTCAGTTGCTCTGACCCAAAGAAGTTTCGTAGTGAGATATTCTAGTTAGATAGTGCTTCTTCTCGAATACCATACTAAGAGTGAGAGATTGACATCCTTTAAATCTTTGCTAAGAGGACAATTCAAATCGTGGGGCGCCTGACCCAACACGGTCGATCGGTAGGTTGTATCTGGTTCAAGTGATGGCAATATAGAAAGTTCGAAGTGTGATCATTTGGACTAGATTTTTTTTAGTGTTTCTTTTACACACACACACACACTTCTTCTCCCGTTTTTATCTTCTAGTGTTTTCCTCTCATTTTTCCTTCTTTAGTGTTTAGGATTTCAAATTTTTAGAGTAGATTGTTAGGAATTTGGGGTACAGAAAATCTAGGAAATTCTGAGAATTGTGTTAAAAACTTTCAGATTAAAGTATTTGGGTGGTACTCCCAATATTCTTTAATCGGATAAGACTCAGAGAGACAAGAACAGAGAATGTTTTGATGATAGTTTCGTATGTACCAGAAATTGAGACCAAAACCAACTTTTTGATCTTTGTCTGAAAACTGTCATATGACAGTTTCAAACTGTCATAAAACCATAAAAACTGACATAAAAACAGAAGTCATATGACAACTCGACCCTAGCCAGGGGCTCTACCCCTTGGACCCCGCTCCCAGGGGCGCTGCCCCCATACCCCTATTCGTTTAGGAGCTTCGCCCCTAAATGACAGTGTACTTTGAAACTTGATCAAACATAAACAAGTGTGTACTCCACAACTTCCTTACTTGTTTAATATTTATCAAGATCACTTTTGGTCAACAAAGTAATCCCATTACACTTAAATAACAAATCACCAACAAACCTCCCCCATTTAAGTGTAATATTGATTAACTTAATATGAAACATAACACCAACAAACTGATTCATAAATGAAATGTCGTGACGATTGAATTTCACATTAGTATATTATACAATCCAAATATTTGAATATCAGGCTATCACTAAGGATTGAACTCTTTCTATCCATAGTGAATACATGAAGATAATACACACAACAGTTTACATTCTCATAAGTTCTAACTTGACACTATATTTTACTAGCTTGTTTCCCATCCTTCAATTAGCATATCAAAGCCAAGTCCTAACTTCTTGAAGCAGCTAAACTTTATGCTTATATAGGTAGTCCTTTTATTCTTGCACCTGCAAATGCAATTTTTCAAAAGAACTATTAAGAATATAAATTCAACCTCCTTTACTTGCAGTATTGAACACATACCTTGGGATGATAATGTGTTCCAATCTTCAAATATCAAGTTTTCCACATTGAATTCAGCATCTAATATTACATTAGATGGGAATTGGGTATCTCAATATAAAAGATTTTAAATGGACTTTAAACTCATCCCTAGAGCCGCCTTGTGCACAAGATCTCTTGCTAACTCTTTGGTTAGATAATCGGCTAAATTCAACTGAGTTCTTACAAACTCCACAGATATCACACCAGTCATGATGAGCTCACGAATCATGCTCTGTCTAACACCTAAATGTCTAGACTTTCCATTGAACACTTGACTATAAGCCTTAGCCAAAGTTGCAGCACTATCACATCTGATAGAAATGGTAGATATCGGTTTGGGCCATAATGGAATTTCATAAATCAAATTCCTTAGCCACTCATCTTCTTTACCAGCAGCAGACAATGCAACGAACTCATACTCCATGCTAGAGTTCGTAATACAAGTCTATTTCTTAGATGCCCAAGAAATGGCACCTCCTCCAAGAAGAAACACCCAACCACTTGTAGAGGAGTGATCCTCTAAGTTGTTAATCCAGCTGGCATCTGAATAACCTTCCAAAACAAAAGGATATCCACTATAAGTTAAACCATAATTCATGGCCCTTTTCAAATACTTGAATACTCTACTCACAGCTTGCCAATGATGTGTACTAGGATTACTAGTATATCTACTAAGCCTTCCCACGGCATATGCTATATCAGGCCTAGTACTAACCATGACATACATTAGACAACCAATAGCCCTTGAGTATTCAAGTTGAGACACTGGAGATCCTTTATTAGGTAGAAGCTTAAGACTAGGATCTATAGGAGTGCTAACAGGAGAACAATTCTCAAAATTAAACTTTTTTCAATATCTTCTCAATGTATTGAGATTGAGAAATTGAAATCCCATTGTTTCCTTGTTTAATTCTTATACCAAGAATTACCTCAGCCTCCCCCAGGTCTTTCATTTCAAAACTAGATGATAAGAATTTCTTAGTTTTATTAACTTCTTCTAAATCAGTACCAAAAATAAACATATCATCCACATATAAACAAATCATGACTCCTTTACCAGAAGTATCAAATTTGCTATATACACACTTGTCAGCTTGGTTTAATGCAAAACCATTAGACAAGACAACATCATCAAACTTTTGATGCCATTGTTTTGGTGCTTGTTTCAAACTATATAATGATTTCTTCAACTTGCACACTTTGTGTTCATTTCCAGGCATCACAAACCCTTCAGGTTGTTTCATGTATATTTCCTCATCTAAGTCACCATTCAAGAATGCAGTTTTCACATCCATTTGGTGAATCACAAGATTATAAGCTGCAAAAGCTAATAATAATCTAATAGTGGAAATTCTGGCAACAGGAGCATAAGTATCAAAGAAATCAATGCCTTCCTTTTGATTAAATCCTTGGATAACCAATCTGGCTTTATACTTATCAATTGTGCCATCCACCTTCATTTTTCTTTTGAGGATCCATTTATATCCTAATGCCTTGCAACCAGGAGGTAAATCAGACAATAAGCAAGTATTGTTATGCATGATAGAATCAATCTCATCCTGAATTTCCTCTTTCCAGAAATGAACATCCCTAGAAGCCATAGCTTCACTGAAAGTCTTTAGATCCTCCTCAATATTAAAACAACATTGATGTTGAGACACAGTCTAATACCTTGTTCCTTCAACTAAATATAGTTGAAAATCGGATCCAAAAGATTTATCTTTTCTAGCTCTAGTACTCTTTCTAAGTTCAGGCACATAACTTCTACCACCAGAAGCATCTTCAACTTGAGTTGTGTTCTTGCTGAAAGATTGCTTAATCATGCCCCTTAATATAGGTATATATTTACATCTTTCCTCATCAAAGATAGCATATCTTGACTCTATAACAGTGTTTACAAACACAGATTCATTAGATTCTAAAACATAGAATCTATAAGCTTTGGAACTCTCAACATATCCAATAAAGATACTGTAACACCCGGTTTTGAAAGTGCTTCGTTGCTCGGGGCTGCGGCCCAATTATCATTTGTCATAAGTTTTAGGGCCTTGGGAAAGGAAGTATTTGGCCCAGTTCAGAGGTGGGTTTTATAGTATAAGTGATCCAAGTGTTCGATTGTGTCTTTGGAGGCCAAGGGTATAGTTGTAATTTGAGATTTCGATCTTTTATGGATTTTGGGTTCTTGCTCGGGGAGTTTCTAGGCAAGGGTGAGTTGTTAGAAGCGTAGGACTTCTCGTCACCTTTCTGTGGATATAAAGTGTTGGGTTTTGAGCATTATAACACTCCTAAGTGTACATGCAACCCTAAATACCTTGGATCTATGTTTTCTCTATTACACATGCAAATATGAACTTTCCAAGGTATTCATCCTAACTAGCATAATAACATTGATTCATATGAATATATCAAGTTAGAATTACATTCCTCTTTTGATGTAGAATGACTTCATGAAGCTTGAGTGCCTAGTGCCCCAAGTGTGACACCTCAAATGGTTCACACAACACCAAATACACTTGGAATAACTTGAGAGAATTGGAACACTTCATCAAATCGGCTAGCCCTTTCTATCACACATAGTCGCCGATTTTCTCCAAGAATAAGATCATTATATAGTTAGGGTTACACCATGTAAACCCTAATTGTCATGGCCTTTCATTTCCATGATCCATGGGTACAAATACACCATGGAGCATCTTATGGGTTTTAGCCCAGAGCATTAGCCCACTATATAAGTATGGATGATTTACACAATCAACCCATATATTTAATTAGTCTTCTTTTGATCACTTAATTAATACTAGATTAATTCTTGATCAATACTAATTAAATAATCTTATTAATATATTATAACTTATAATATATTAACAAACCTTAAGTGTTATTTCTCTCATTATAGTCTATCCAAATGCATGATGCCATGCAACCCAAATGGACCATGCCGGGTCGGGTCAAGTCTTACCAATTATAGTTATGGACTTAGACATTAATCCAACAGTCTCCCACTTGGATAAGTCTAAAACTATTATTGTGTATGACTTCAAGAACCGACTGGCAATCGTAGCTCTCAAAAGCTTCCGTCGAACTCTGACCTTGCCGATGATTTACTGATCTTTGTCAATGACTTGTCCATTAGATAAGTGATCATATATTCCTCCATTCTAGATATCATATGGACTGAGACATGGATTATAAATCATTCTCTCTGTCCATTTGTTGTTTCCCGATTTCCGATTCATGACGACTGACTGATTGAACAAATCAAATCAGTCCTGGCTTGGCCAAGCACTCACATGTGTCATCACTAAATCATCGAGGGGCCCACATATATCGCTTTTATCCCGAAGGTAAAAGGAATGGATAAACTTCGACTCATATGGCTTGTTCTACTACTTGTTGAATCATACACAAAGACACGTTTTATAACATCGAGTTACCAATGCGTTTTCGTGCAATCAATGTATAACCAACTCATAGTAACAACTCATTGTTGGATTTTGAGCATTCTAACACTTCCTAAGTGTACATGCAACCCTATTAAACCTTGGATCTATGTTTGTCTAAGATACATGCAAAATATTATTTTCCAAGGCTTATAACCTATCTAGCATGGCATGGGGTACTTTTAACCATAAAAGAACTAGATGAATTACATACCTTTTGTTGATTGTTGATTCCTTGGAGTTTGAGAGCCAAGCACCAATAATGTGAATGCCTCAAATGGAAATCACAAATCACCACAAACTTGGAAAATATATGAGAGAGTATGCTAACTCTTGATTTTGGCCACCACACTTACACACACATTAGTGTCTTTTTCATGCAACATAAGCTTGTTTATATAGTGTACATGGTTAGGGTGAAACCCTAATAACCCATGTCTTTTCATATTCCAAGGATCCATGGGTTAAATGCTCCATGGATCATCCATGGACTTCCACATAAGCTTAGCCCATTAACAAATGAGAATTAGCCCACACCATATAAATATAATAGCCCATGATTTAATTAGTCTTCCTTTTAATCACTAAATCAATTCATAATTAATTCAAGATTAAAACTAATTAAGTAGCATGACTTTATATTAATATATTATAACTTATAATATATTAATAAATCGTAAGTATACAATTCTCATAAAATTATCCATAAATCGTTTGGGTGAAGTGCAACCCAAATGGACCATGCTGGGTCGGGTCAAGTATATACCAAATAAGTTATGGACTTAGACACCTTATCCAACAGACTCCCACTTGGATAAGTCTAATAACTGTATTTGCCTATATTACTTCAGGAACCAACCAGCAATCGTAGCTCTCGAAAACTCTTGTGAACTATGAAGCGCCATTTTAGATAAGTGATCATATAATCCTCTGCTCTCATGATATCAGCCGGACAAATACATGGAACAATGTCTTACTTATTGTCTAGCAGTTGTTTCTCGATTTCCGATTTGTTTGACAAAGAACTTAACTGAACACATCAATTTAGTTCTGACCGGGCCCGGTACATGGGTCAGCACAAAATCATCGAGGGGCCCAGATATCGCTTCTATTTCTAGAAGGAACAGATAAACTTCGACTCATATGCTTGTTCTACTACTTGTTGAATTGTACACAAAGGCACGTTTTATAACATCAAGTTACTGATGCGTTTACGTGCAATCAATGCACAACCAACTCATAGGTAACAACTCATATCTCTAGGTTTGAAGACTTATATGATATTACCGTCTCACGATCACTCGAGATAAATTCCATGAAGTGATACAAGTGAGCGTGGGTTTATTCCAATACTCATAACTTATGAGCACTCATGAACGTTGTAGCAACCATTGCTATGTCTAAACACCTTTAGCCATCTACAAACCCAATTCATGACAATCTTGATTCATACCTACTTCCGACGTATGACCGATTGTGGAGGTTTGAATAAATTAATTATTCTGGAAGTCAAAACATGCAAAACTGAAACAATAGTAAATAATTGACAATGATAGCAACACCTTACTCATAAATAAATCACAAATTTTATTCATCATCAAACGTCAATTACATTTTACAAGTTTCAGAAAAGGCTATCTAATATGTAAAACTAATATCGTCCCTCAGCCCGATGCGCCTCGCATGCTGCAAATGCTTCACCCTCGTCAGTCCCTTCGTAAGGGGATCCGCAGGGTTCTCATCTGACGATACCCTCTTTGCCACGAGGAGTCCTTCTTCTATCTTGTGTCTTATGAAGTGATATTTTCTGTCAATGTGTCGGGATCTGCCATGATCTCTTGGTTCCTTGGCTAAGGCAACCGCACTATTGTTGTCACAGAAAATCTCCATAGGCTCCTTAATAGCTGGTACAACTCCAAGATCTCCGATGAAGTTCCTCAGCCATATCGCCTCCTTTGCCGCTTCACTCGCTGCTATGTACTCTGATTCACAAGTCGAATCAGCTACACTCTCCTGTTTGGAACTCTTCCAAGAGATTGCCCCTCCATTTAGGGTAAAGACCCAGCCCGACTGAGAGCGGAAGTTATCCCTATCAGTCTGAAAACTAGCATCACTATACCCTACTACTCTCAAGTCATCACTCCCACCAAGGGTAAGGATCCAATCCTTAGTCCTCCGCAGGTACTTGAGAATATTCTTTACCGCAGTCCAATGAGCCTTGCCAGGGTTCCCCTGATATCTGCTGACCATGCTCAAAGCGAAGGCCACATCAGGACGGGTACAAGTCATAGCATACATGATCGAACCAACAGCGGAAGCATAAGGTAATCGACTCATCTCAGCTATCTCATCTTCTGTACTCGGGCTCTGAGCCTTGCTCAGTTTGGCATTGCTTTGGATCGGTAATTCTCCTTTCTTGGAATTCTGCATGTTGAACCTTTTCAACACCTTATCCAAGTAGATACTCTGACTAAGTCCAATTAGTCTTTTACTCCTTTCTCTTAATATCCTTATTCCTAGGATATAGGTAGCTTCTCCAAGGTCCTTCATAGCAAAGCACTTCCCAAGCCAGGACTTAACCTCCTGCAAGGTTGGGATATCATTTCCTATGAGTAGTATGTCATCCACATACAGTACCAAAAAACTAACTATACTCCCACTAGCTCTGACATACACGCAGGACTCATCTTCACTTCTTGAGAAACCAAACTCTTTGACCTTCTCATCGAAACAAATATTCCAACTTCGAGATGCTTGTTTCAATCCATAAATGGATTTCTCAAGCTTGCACACTCTATTGGGGTACTCTGCACTGACAAAACCTTCTGGCTGATTCATGTAAACATCCTCAGCCAACTTTCCGTTAAGGAAAGCGGTTTTGACATCCATTTGCCATATTTCATAATCATGAAATGCAGCAATGGCTAGCATAACCCTAATAGACTTGATCTTTGCTACTGGTGAAAAGGTTTCATCATAATCAATACCCTGAGTCTGAGTAAACCCCTTCGCAACCAGTCGAGCCTTATAAGTGTGCACCTTCCCATCCATGTCGGTCTTCTTCTTGAAGATCCATTTGCACCCGACTGTCTTACGGCCTGGTACATTGTCAACCAAGTTCCAAACTTGATTGTCATACATGGACCGTATCTCGCTGTCCATAGCCTCCTTCCATTTAGCAGACTCTGGGCCTGCCATGGCTTCCTTAACACTGTTAGGTTCATCCAGATTTACCAGTGTACTGTCACTGATAAATGTATCACCTTCCGTAGTAATATGAAATCCATAATAAAACTCAGGTGTGTTCCTAACCCTTGTGGAACGCCTCGGAGGTACAGACTCGTCAGCTGGATCAACAGGAGTTTCCTCCTCAAGTTGACTGCTAGTGTTTGAGGTTCCTTCACCAATTGAGTCTTGAATTTCTTCAAGGTCAATTTGCCTCCCACTGTCTCCTTGGCTTATAAATTCTCTCTCTCGAAAGACTCCTCTCCTAGCCACAAAGACCACATTCTCACTGGGTCTGTAGAAGAGGTAACCAAAGGATTTTTGTGGGTAGCCAACGAAAATACACCTTTCACTTCGAGGTTCGAGCTTGTCATGAGTCTCGCGCCTCACGAAAGCCTCGCAACCCCAAATCTTGAGATGGTCCAAATTGGGAACTTTCCCAGTCCACATTTCATGAGGTGTTTTGGCAACCTTCTTTGTAGGGACTAGATTAAGGATGTGGGCGGCAGTCTCTAAGGCATACCCCCAAAAAGAGATTGGTAGCGAAGCTCGACTCATCATAGAGCGAACCATGTCCAACAAGGTTCGATTGCGCCTCTCAGCTACACCATTCAGCTGTGGTGTCCTGGGAGGTGTCAATTGTGAGACAATCCCACACTCCTTAAGATAGTCGAGGAACTCAGTACTAAGATACTCACCACCTCGATCGGATCGAAGCATCTTAATGTTCCTGCCCAATTGATTTTCTACTTCCTGTTTAAACTCTTTAAACCTTTCAAAAGTTTCCGACTTATGTTTGATTAAGTAGACATAACCATATCTACTAAAATCATCAATAAAAGTCACATAATAGCGATTAGCATCCCTTGTGGCGGTTTTGAATGGTCCACATACATCAGTATGTATAAGGTCCAACAAACTCTCACCCCTTGCACAAGTACCAGTGAAGGGTGATTTTGTCATTTTCCCAAGTAGACAAGACTCACAACTATCATCCGACTTGAGGTCGAACGACTCCAAGACTCCATCCTTTTGGAGCTGGCCTATGCGTTTCTTGCTTACATGTCCAAGACGACAATGCCACAAAGATGCTTTATCCAAGCTAGTAGAAGAATCAATACACAATACATTATTCCCTAAATTATCTACAACCGATACAGCTTCATACACACCATTACAAGGTAATGCTTTAAAATAAAGAATATTATTAAAGAAAGCATTAATACTACCAATTTCATTATCAAAAGAAAAGGTAAAACCTTGTTTGTACAAAGCATGAAAGGAAATAATATTCCTCACCATTTTAGACGAGTACACACATTTATTCAAATCTAACTTTAACCCACTATCTAGCAACAAAGTATAAACTCCAATCTTGGTAACAGGTGCAACCTTCTTGTTCCCCATGATTAAGTTTATCTTTCCGTGCTCCACATCCTCACTTCTTCTTAGGCCCTGCAAGTCACAACAGATGTGAATACCACAACCTGTATCAAGAACCCAAGAATTAGAATATGGTGAGTTATTAGACAATATAGTGTAAATACCTGCATGGGATGGTTTCACTTTCCCATCCTTGACATCCTGCAAGTACTTTGGGCAGTTTCGCTTCCAGTGCCATTTATTTTGACAGTAGAAGCATTCAGCATCCTTAGGGATGGAAGAAGGAGTAATAGAACCACCTTTGGTTCCAGATGAGGAGCCTTCAAGGGACTTTCCCTTGGTACCCTTCGAAGGGTGCTTCCTCTTCTTCCCTTTGCCTTGCCCGATAGCCAAAACAGGGGTAGTAGTAGGAGTAGGAGTAGCAACCGACTTACTCTTAAGACCACTTTCGGCAGTCTTCAGAAGTCCTTGAAGCTTACTGAGTGTGACTTCCTCCTTGTTCATGTGGTATGTCATACGAAATTGATCATAACACGATGGAAAGGAGTGCAAAATGATATCAATTGCCAACTCCTCAGGGAAGTTCACATTCAGTTTCATTAGACGGTCCACATACCTTTGCATTTTCTGCATGTGGCTCGTGATTGGTTCGCTATCCTTCATACGGGTAGTGATCATGGAGGAGATTATTTCATACCGCTCTTGACGAGCACTCTGATGGTACCTTTCCATCAGATCCTGATGCATCTCAAAAGGGTAATAGTCCTCATAGGACTTTTGGAGTTCAGCTGTCATGGTGGCCATCATGATGCATGCCACCTTGGTGGCATCTCTTTCATGTGCCTGATACTCAGCGACCTCCTCAGGAGTAGCAGTGGACTCATCAAGCTCCTTTAGCTCCTTATCGAGGACATATTCCTTGTCCTCGTAGCGAGTGACCATCCTGATGTTCCGGATCCAATCCATGAAGTTGGAACCATCAAAGATGACCCTCCCACAAAGGTTCATGAGGGAAAAGGAGCTAGTAGGGTTAGAGCCCGAAGCATTGTTGTTGGAAGACATCTGAAAAGAAGAAAACAAGTTTAGATTAGATATATCGAATCCTTAATAATACACCCAAATGTAATACTAAGGCTAGGATCCAACACAATACATTATAACTTAGAAGAGGGATGCCGTAATCTAAGCTATAATATATTTGAAGGTAGGTGAATGACGATTCACCAATTTCCACCATGAAAATGAAATAAACTATTAGGTTTTATTGGTTTTTGAAATTCCTAGATTCTTTTGAGATTCATTGAACTTTTCAATGGCATGTTTCAATCTCGATTGTGCCCTTCAAGTTTTGTGACTGGGATGCCGAGGATCACAAAACAAGGTGTGAATAACCATGCAAATTCACTTGGTACCCTTAATATTATCACCTAATCAATGTGCCGGTTAACCACACACGCTCCACCGATCTATGATAAACATTAAGTCACCCTTCGTGATCCTTACTAGTCCAAGTTAGTGTGCCGGTTAACCACACACGCTCCACCAACGACTTGGTAAGGTACAAAGTGTGAATTTCATGGGTTA
Source organism: Lactuca virosa (assembly GCF_052849685.1). Lineage (NCBI taxonomy): Eukaryota > Viridiplantae > Streptophyta > Magnoliopsida > Asterales > Asteraceae > Lactuca > Lactuca virosa. The sequence continues at coordinate 77,280,705 of NC_136431.1, forward strand.
GCACCACATTCACATTTTCCTAAAGTAACTAAGATTGGGAATTTATAAAAGGTTAGTTACTTTATAATATTCATCATACTTTTAATGAGAATTTATAAGTCCTTGTCCTACCCGTTCGGCTAACGACCGTCCACCAGTCAAGCAAGCGGTGGGTGAGAGTGGACACCCATTAAGTTGCCATTTTATAGGCAACAACCTTATACCCACCTTATAGACTGGCTTCGTGAATGAGGCCTACTAACGATAAAACGACTTAATCTTATACATATATATAATAATTAACCATTAATGTTATAAATAGTATAAGGGTTGAATTTTAACTTTTAAAACTCTAAGGGTTTGGAATTAAAGTATATTAAAGTGTGTGTAACTTTACAAATTCCAAAACTTGAGGACAAGTTTTGAAACTATTCAAAACTTTTCATTTCATAACTTATGAATTAAAGGTTCATATAAATAAAGACTCTTCATTTCCATGTAACTTATGTGTTTTAAGTGTGTGTTTAAAAGAAGTGACCTTTGGATATCCATAACTTGAGGACAAATTATGGACTCCATTAAAACACATAAATGATCAAGAATTAATCCTAAACAATTCAGCAAATAATTCCTATCATCTTCTAAATTCATAAGAACATGAACATGATCATCAAAGTTTCAAGAATTATATGAACACATACAAAGCATGAAATTTTGATATAAGCTATTGTAAATGGATTAGAACAACCATTACACCAACAAAAACAAGTTTTAAAGCACCAAAACAGTTTAGGGTAATGTTTCTAGTCCATTTCCAGCAGCAAAAGTCGAAAATCTGCATTCTGAGGCTCCTACTCGCCGAGTGCACGAACCTACTCACCGAGTAGGATGAGTTTACTCATGAACTCGGCGAGTCCCCCCATGGACTCGGCGAGTTCATCAGGCAGACAGCAAAAAATTCGACTTTTTTTCACTATTTTGCATCAAGTATCAAACAAACAAGCCTAGGCTCTGATACCACTGTTGGATTTTGAGCATTCTAACACTTCCTAAGTGTACATGCAACCCTATTAAACCTTGGATCTATGTTTGTCTAAGATACATGCAAAATATTATTTTCCAAGGCTTATAACCTATCTAGCATGGCATGGGGTACTTTTAACCATAAAAGAACTAGATGAATTACATACCTTTTGTTGATTGTTGATTCCTTGGAGTTTGAGAGCCAAGCACCAATAATGTGAATGCCTCAAATGGAAATCAAAAATCACCACAAACTTGGAAAATATATGAGAGAGTATGCTAACTCTTGATTTTGGCCACCACACATACACACACATTAGTGTCTTTTTCATGCAACATAAGCTTGTTTATATAGTGTACATGGTTAGGGTGAAACCCTAATAACCCATGTCTTTTCCTATTCCAAGGATCCATGGGTTAAATGCTCCATGGATCATCCATGGACTTCCATATAAGCTTAGCCCATTAACAAATGAGCATTAGCCCACACCATATAAATATAATAGCCCATGATTTAATTAGTCTTCCTTTTAATCACTAAATCAATTCATAATTAATTCAAGATTAAAACTAATTAAGTAGCATGACTTTATATTAATATATTATAACTTATAATATATTAATAAATCGTAAGTATACAATTCTCATAAAATTATCCATAAATCGTTTGGGTGAAGTGCAACCCAAATGGACCATGCTGGGTCGGGTCAAGTATATACCAAATAAGTTATGGACTTAGACACCTTATCCAACACTCATATCTCTAGGTTTGAAGAATATAAGATATTATCGTCTCATGATCACTCGTGATAAAATCCATGAAGTGATTCAAATGAGCGCGGGTTGAATCCAATACTCAGAACTTATGAGCACTCATGAGTGTTGTAGCACCGCTTTGTCCAACATCTTAGACCTCTACAAGCCAACCCATGACAGTCTTGATTCATATCTACTTCCAACATATGACCGACTGTGGATAGTTTCAATAACTTAGTCATTCCGGAAGAATAACCTCGTTATTATGGAATTCAAAAACATGCAAAGTGAAACGCAAGAATAAATGAATCAAATATGGTATCAAAATATGTCAATATGGTCCTTCCAAAATTAGCACTATACTTCCAACTGTCCCTGAGCAATCAATCTTTGGTAAACCTTAGATTGTCCTCGACAATTGCTTAATCCTTTTAGTCATATCCAATTCTAGACCTTTTCCCTTCTTAATGCCTCTGGGCATTTGGAAAAATTTAGAAAGGACAAATATTATAGCACATGCAATCGATCCTGTACCCAAAGCAAATGGGACACGATTCATGATGTCTCACATAAAGACATGATTCTAGACCATTCTTTTGCTACAATATTTTTATTTGCCATGTTTTCGAAATTTGACTATGAAGAGGGATGCCGTAATCATAATCGAATTTTGAGAACGCAATATATAGAATTTCCTTAAGTTGAACCAATCCAACATGAAATTCATATATATATTCTTGACTAAAGATGATTAAGATCTCAATCTAAGCCTTTAGAACTGAAATGAAGTATATCCTCTCCCTTAATTATAGCAAAACAACTCTTTCAACCCCTACAGCCTCACGAATTGAAACTTTTGTTTTCTATAATTAACATTGCTAACTTGCAACACTAACAATAATTATCATGCTCCCATTAACATGATGATTATTAGCATAACACTTATGCTCCCACTAGCTTTGACACGTAGTCAGAAATCAGCTGGACTTCTAGAAGTCAATACTTTACAGACGTTCTTACCAAAGTTCAGATTTCTGAGATGAGATTGCCTTGATAAGACTTTATCAAAATCATACACCTTTCCTTAGATAGCATGCATGTGTGTCTAAACAATTTCAGAACTATGAAAAGGGATGCCGTAATCATAGTCTCAATTGTTTAGACCTTTTGCCATCTGCTTCAAATCTACTTGGTGGAAGTGTTTCCTCACCATCATTTTCATGAATCGGAGAGAAACCTTATGACCCTTAGATTTTATGGTGTATGTGTTCTTATCCATGTGAATCGTCAAAACCATAGTCACAAGACACGGTTAATGACAAATCCAAACTCATATGGACTGAACTCAATCTGAATTTCTTGCCACCTGGCAGCTCAAGGGCCTGTCATTACTTCCAAGTTGTTATGCAACTAACTGAGAACTCTAAGAACTCATATGCAAAGCCAACTTTAACTGGAATGGGCACAGAACTAGGAATATGTCAACACGATAGGTTATAAACCTCACGTCGTGTTCTAGTGTTAAACTACAGGTTTTTATTCTTGATTAGACCTTGAAGCTTTCAGAATCTCTAACACTCCCACTGTCCTCTTGACATATAAGACTATCTTGCCAAATATTCAAGAGATAGTGCAGCTTCTTTATCAAGACAAACACTTCACACACTTGGCCTAAGTTGGTCTTTGTTTAACCCAAAACATCACAACTTACCAATTTCAAATGTACAAGAGTAGGACACTTTTACTCTTACATTTGACAAGTGTTTTGAACCTTTCTTTAAGATATGTCACTCAACTTACAGTCTTGGAGTATGACTCTAAGACTTGTTTTGAAACGAAGTATGACTCATCTTCTTAATTTAACCATTTCAACAATTCATGACTCCTCTTCTTAGTCATAAGAATGCACTAAGATGTCCTTAGAAGACCAATTATGATGTGGTTCTTTAATCATTAAGATGATCACAAAACATGATACTAAAGTACTCTCCCATCTTTTCAGATTTGAGAAACTTTTATCTTTCTGCCTAATTTGATTCTTCTCATTCGTTCTGCCATACATCGAGACTTTTCCAATGCTTCAGAATTATACTTAAACTTATAAGTATAACCATATTTACTAAACTTTAGTAAATCATGACGAATAGTCTTACCGAGCTTTTGTGGTGGACTTGGTCAGTGCACAAGAATTGGTACTCGATCCCTTAGTCCTTCACTTGACTCACATATACATGTGAACAAGAAATTAGTCTTAATTTTTTCCAAAGCTGAAAGTTCTCATTCATCATACTATTCAACTTGCATGATTCCAAGTTTCTATCCAACTGAAGCCTTGGGAATGAGAATCTTTCCTTATTTGGTAAATTATGACACTACCAGAAACGAAAGAATCAAGTCCATTTTTTTCCAAATATTGCTATCAATGGAATCATATAAACAACCATTTTTCACAAATGCCACTTGTAAGGATATTTAAAATAAATATAAAATTAAAACTTTTGTTTTATTTCAAAACTTTGCGGAAAAACTTATCCTTACAGTGCAAATGCATATGAAAAACTTGTTGTTATATATTCCTAAGCAATGTGTCATAACTCCTAAGTAACAGCTTCAAAATTCTGATGCGATCGAAATCTATCTTCGCGATCAGAATCAGCATATACTTCCTTTAAGTTTCTTCACATTTCTTTGATTCTTAAAACATCAACATGTGACCCAGTCACATCATGTAACAAGAATCTCATAATAGAAACTTAACAGAGTTAGATAGTGGACTTTTACCTGAAGAAGAGTCAAACTTCTTGACTTGATCAACCTTATGATCTTTCAGGTGAATAGGCAGCTTCGCAATCAATGCCCCTTCCTTTTGGCAAGAGAAACATATGGACTCTTTGGGAATGGTGTACTGGACTATCACAGACTTGCCTTTCTCTTTACCATTTGGTCAACCGGGTTGACTATGGCCAATCCCTTTCCATTGGGAAGAGAATGCTTTTTCTGGATTTCCAGTGTCACCATTGTCACTGTCCATAAAGTTTTGGGAAGTTGATCTTCTAATCAAATTTGCTTTACTATCGTTCCAAATCATTGTTGATTCAGCAGCACCAAGCAAATAGATAAGATCTTTAAGGTTCATGTCATAGTCTGTGTGACAACCGTCAAATTTCGGTCAAGTCAAAGTCAAACAAAGTCAACAAGTCAAACCGGTCAACTCCAATAACCCTTGTATGTTAGGGTTTACGTTATGTAATCACTATACAATTCGCTATTTTAATGAGAAATCATCATTTGGAAAGTTCATGTGTTTGATTTTCCTTAGCCTTAACAGTGCTAAACAACGAACCAAAACGATAAAACATTATTGCACACTCATCGGGAGTGTGTACGACACTAAAACACGGTTTAACGGGGTTTACGAACCTTGCGTTATGAAGCCGGACACTCAAATTAATCACAAACGAAACCTCTCTAAATCTTTTTCACTCTATCTCTTTCTATTTGAAATCTCTCCCAAATCTCTCTTAAAAGTTCCCATAACTTTTTGGAATCATTCGGGTCATCCCGACCCTTAACCGGGTCAAAAACCACTTGAAACGGGGTAAAAACGGGTAAAATAGCCTTAAGGACCCAAAACGGAAACTTCAGGACCGAAGCCTCTCATCCGAGGCCTCGGATCCGAAGCCTCTCATCAGGACCGAAGCTGAAGCCTCTCAGGAGACCGAATCCGAAGCCATCAGACAGCAGCCTCGCATGCGAGGGTCCGATGTCTCGGCCCCCATCCGAGAGGTCTCGCAGACGGCCCCTTTTTACCGGTTTTTCGACTACGACTTCGTTTTAACTCCGTTTTTCATTATTTTAACGTGGGATTTTCACCCAAAACTTTATTTTATAAACTAAGGCCCCACAATATATAAATCTCCAGGGTTTTTATAAAAGAATAGTGGTTGAACTAATTATTGAGGGAATATTTGCTTTTCCTTAATTTATGACAAAAGCAAACCACCACCACCTCACTCTATGATTAGCCACTCTTTCCCACTACCCCTTGTCACCTTAGTGGACCTTTACACCCAATCTCCAGCTCTTCCCACGTTCTAAGAGCTGGAGAATTGGTCATCTCTCCTCATTCTCATTAACTTCTTTTATTCTACACTTAGCAACCAAAGAACACTCTCCAAAATTCTCTCATCTTTTCTCTCAACTTCAAGAACTTCAAGGCTTTCTCCAGGGATTTCTTTCTTCAATTAGTAAGTATCTTCATCATTTATATAATTATTACACTCCATTCTACTCAAATCATTGATATCTTACACAAATTCCATCTTATTCGGTGTTAGATTCTCGAATCATCAAGACATCTTCTTAGTGTTCTTGGGTTGAACACTTCCTCTCTATTACTTTCATCTACTGAAACCACATAGGGTGAGTTCATACCCCTACATTTACATGTTTTCTTAAGTTTTAAGGGGGGAATACAAGTAAAATCATCAAGAACACAATTAAACTTTTTCTAACAGATTACATCAGAAAAGATGGACTTTAAGCACGGACTGTTTTGGTCAACTTAAATATTTTAGTTTTCAAAACTGTTCCAGGTGCAAGTAGTTCAAACTCTTAGCTTTAAAATGGCTACTTGCACATCTCCATGTGATGTTTCTACAATTTATGGTGATTTTTACAAAACTGCCTATCATTTCAGAGGCAAACCCGGACCAGCCTGTGATTATGGACATTTTGACCTCTGTTAGAAATCACTAAAAATCATGATAAAATTTACGAACAAACTAGACTCATATTCCAAACTCTCAGAATTTGTGGATTTGGATTTGGAGCTTTGATGATTTTTCTATAAATTTTCTAAGAACAGCAACAGAAACTGTATTCAACAAAAAGCTGCTGTCAATTTCATTTCACCTTGTAACATGTTGAGCAAGGTGTATATCTTTATGTGATTATATGTTATTGCAATATATGACATTTTATCTTAATATTTAGACACACATCAGTTTACAAATGGATTTGGACATATAAAATATAAAGAATAACAAGTGATTATAATCAAAGTACAACCGATACATTCAAATATTTAATAAACTATTTTGAATATAGTTTGCATACATTACTACGTACTACCCTTGGTTGATAAACTATAATAGGTATAGTTTATGATACATTACATAATACATACATTTAAAAAGGGTACATTTATACAAAGGATATTTTCATTAAGCAAGGTACGGCCATACGGTACCAAGTTTTCATAACACGTAATTCCGTTAATGACTTTATGAAACATTACATAACACATACATTTAAAAAGGGTACATTTATACAAAGGATATTTTCATTAAGCAAGGTACGGCCATACGGTACCAAGTTTTCATAACACGTAATTCCGTTAATGACTTTATGAAACATTACATAACACATACATTTAAAAAGGGTACATTTATACAAAGGATATTTTCATTAAGCAAGGTACGGCCATACGGTACCAAGTTTTCATAACACGTAATTCCGTTAATGACTTTGTGAGACATTTACTTCAAATTACCATTAAGTCCTGTATTGTAACCAGAGTCTCCTTGAGGGAGAGCGTGATAGTTGTGTATAGATCTATATTGGGTTTGACAAACCCACACCTAAACTGCATGCAACAGTTAGACCGATAGGTCTGGGGTGACAAATGTCATAACATTTCCGACGCCTGAAGAGCGTCGTTTTAGGCAACCTTGGTCATAGCATGGTTATAATAAACTCACATAAAGTATTAATAAACATTGGAATTTACGGGAACTTCATTAAAATTTAACGAGTTTATGTCGATTTAAACTTACATTATTTATTATAAGTAAGAAAAGTTACTTATACATTCCGGTCTTTGAATTTAAGACTACATATACATTTTAAGGAAAATATTGGATTTTCTAACACAAATACTACTTTTACAAACGAAAGGCTTTTAATAATACCAAACAAAAGCTTATGAACTCACCAACCTTTGTGTTGACACTCTTTCAAAACAACTTGTATTCTCAGGAAATCATTAAACAGGTAACCAAGTGCTTTTGAGGATGGGACGCTAAGGCGTCTACTATTTCATATTTTGTCAACATATTGTAATTGATTCGTAAACATGTAATTCATACAATGATGTAACTTTTTCAATTATATATATGTTGGTTGTGTTTGCTTGAATTACTATTACAATTGTTGTTATGATACTATACATGAAGTCCTCCACCCCCGGACATTTCCGTCATCCTTGGTTTGGGGGTGTGATAGATTGGTATCAGAGCACAGTTTATAGTGAATTAAGTATATATCAAACCACATAAGATATACAAACCATAAACACAATTGGGACTAATAGTCTCTGATTTGTGCATTTTTCAAATAAATATACTTTTAGAAAATGAATGGTTTCTTATTAAAAGTATAAATACATGCATACATGCTCACATAATGTCATAACTAGAAGAACATAAAGTAAAAGAAGAGGAGTTGTACATTATGGGTATGCCTTGGTATATGTAAATCAAGTCTGGGAAGGATATAGCCTGATCAACTATATCTGTCCGAGGAGTGACTTGCATATAATGGGGGATAGTCATAATGGGCAACAAATCTAACAACCTAACTACACCCTACAGGGAATACTTTAAGAATCGAATCTAAACACCTAAAAATACTATAGGAGTATTTGGTGATACTATAACCAACTTATGTGAAAACTAAAGACCTCTATTAGTAGGCCTATGATAACTGAGTGCATACGCCAAGGTTATACATAATTAAAGATATTATAGACTCAGAATCTATGACTATTGCTCTACTTCATGTTCCTTGTTTGGTTGTGGACTTAGAGTAGAGTCATTTATTCGAAAGTCTATTCTATCTCAAATTATGTATAACTGATATGCACTACGTGATTATAGACGTAATTAATAAGGATCACCCCTATAAGTAATTATAGGATTAGGCGTCTATTAATTATCTCTTCTACCCCTATTCTCGCACGAGCAACATGATGTGTAAATTTTAACGCCCGTACAAAACCTACTTCTACCCACTACCATAACTCCGTCTCCAAGACGTTAACAGAAACACCAAGAATAGTTCACTAAAGTGCGAAATTATACATGTGTATATAAATGGTAAGGATATTTACTAAAAGGTTTATCAATGAAATAGGCATGCATTTTATTTCATTGAATCTCACTACTTGGTATTACAAACAATTTACAACTGGTAACTCTAAGATTCTTTAGGTGTACCTCGAAGTTATGTGTAATTAAGGAATGATTGACCTAGAAATGGTGAGTCCGCCTTAGGACCTGTTCCTTGTTTGGTTGTGGACTTAGGGTAGACTCATTAGGATCAACAGTCTAATAAAATTTTAATTACACATAACTGGGGGCATGTCAAGTGAATCTTAGGGGTGGATCAGACATGGAACAAATCACAAGATTATAATCAAGTTATTCCTACTAAATTCATAAGTCTATTTATATAGACCTCTGGTATAGAGTCGTCGGCGTAGTCGTGTCGGCAATCTAGAATATGGCTAAATACATAATACAAACTATAATACCCAAATTATACAAAATTTTCTGCATTAAAAATCAATAGACAAATACATAAAATGAAACTAAAAAGGGTATCAAACTATCAAGAGAAAAACACATACAATGTAGATTAAAATCCACTAATTATAACAAAATGGCTAAGGATTGTTAAGTCCTCTCTTCTTATAAATAGCTTTGAAGCAAGCTTGCCTAAGCTTCTTTGTTCTTTCTGTCAATTCCATACCTGGCAATTTCTCCATCATCTTCTTGTGCCCTTCTAACGTCTCTATCTCCTCCTTTAATCCCAACTCCTAATTTTTTTTAAAAGGTAGATGCAATATATTTTTCATGTGAGTTCACAAAATTTACAATGAGTTAAGTTTATATAAATATAAATCAGGAAATCGTAGTAAATCAATTGATTTGATGTGGCATATGCCTAGGACCTATGTTTAGTTATAAAGAAACTAACAATTAAAATTTTAGAAAATACCAAAACTACTTTGGTTACCAAGTGCATGAGTAATGTATAGAAGGTTATTATCATAATTTACCTTGGCATTTTCAATGAGGGATTGAAGGCTCTTAAGTTTTCTATGAGGCCATCTGTTTATGTTTAGCTCTCTGCATCTTTTCTTCAACACTGTTAAACTTATCCTTAGTTCCTTTGCTGCTATGATTATCGGCATCTCAAAGTACTTCTCTATCTCTTCAAACTCCAATGGTCTCAATCTCTTTGCCACCTTCCGGCCACCGTGATCAGTGGTGGCAGCAGTAGAACTACATGTAGCCTCACCACCGGATTTACAGTCTTCACTGAAACTAACCAATGGTAAATTACCATCCTCCCAACAATCCCATAAGCTTATATCTTCAAGGGGATCAAGATCGTGAAACTCATTTCTAGAAATGATGTTTTGATCTTTGTTAAGTACTGTGGAAACGTTCTGATCGAGCACTTCATGCAATTTTTCCGACAACTCGTAATCATGATGGTTGAGCATGTCACCACTGCAAAAATCCAAAAAAACTCAAGATAATCAAATCCAAAACGATGAAAGACTCTTTTTGATCACTACAAATCCAAACCATGTTTTGATCAATGTCGACAAAATCACTTTTCTGTGCGTAAGATGGTGTAATGAGTGACGTTTATATATACCTGAAAAGATCTTGATGATCAAAGTACTGAAACCAATCGAGGTCATCTATGGGGTTTTGATGATCTGCAGGTGGATCCATTTGTGAGGGAGAAGTTAAAAGTCGCGGTAAGAATGTGATGATTTATATAAGTAAAGTGGGAGAAGTAATTAATAGCAAATTGTTGGGAATGCAACAAAACAAGTTAAGCACTTCTGAAAAATTGATAAATGATTTCGGTAACACTCGCGGAATATAAACTAGTGAAAATTACAAATGAAATGGAATATATATAGTCTATGATGTTATGGTTATTGTGTATCTAACAAATGAAGAGAAAATGAATATATATATATTCTTTGAGCCGTAACCTTCTTCTTCAATTCACACACATATACGGATATGTTGCTGCAAATTATGACTTGTGTGCCTCATGCATTTAATGCATCACATGCCTACTGCATATTCTTGACTTTGAAGCTACGTACCAGTTTCCAATTTCCCCAGTAGCACAGTTTTCATTAGAAAGTACTCCAAGTCTTCACACATAAACCAGTTAGAAAGTACTCCAAGTCTTCACACATGAACCAGTTAGAAAGTACTCCAAGTCTTTACACATGCAAATTATGACTTGTGTGTCGCTATAGGTATGTCGTTGGCTCTTGTTAAAAACCTATAGCGACAACAAGTCATCGTAATAGATTAAACCTGTGGTGACGACAAGTCGTCGCTATAGGTAACTAATAAAACTTTATTTTTTTTACCCCGAGAATATGATTGACAAAATCTATCCGACGAGACCCTCGTGATACCTCTTGACGAAATTGAAATCAACGAGAGTCTCCACTTCGTGGAAGAACCGGTAGAAATCATGGATCGAGAGATCAAAAGAACAAAGCAAAGTCGTATTCCCATTGTGAAGGTCCGCTGGAACGTTAAACGAGGACCCGAATTCACCTGGGAACGCGAGGATCAGATGAAACAAAAGTATCCACATCTCTTCCCAAACTCTTGAAATCCCAGTCAAAATGAAAATTCCGGGACGAAATTCCTTCTAACGGGAGGATGATGTGACAACCGTCAAATTTCGGTCAAGTCAAAGTCAAACAAAGTCAACAAGTCAAACCGGTCAACTCCAATAACCCTTGTATGTTAGGGTTTACGTTATGTAATCACTATACAATTCGCTATTTTAATGAGAAATCATCATTTGGAAAGTTCATGTGTTTGATTTTCCTTAGCCTTAACAGTGCTAAACAACGAACCAAAACGATAAAACATTATTGCACACTCATCGGGAGTGTGTACGACACTAAAACACGGTTTAACGGGGTTTACGAACCTTGCGTTATGAAGCCGGACACTCAAATTAATCACAAACGAAACCTCTCTAAATCGTTTTCACTCTATCTCTTTCTATTTGAAATCTCTCCCAAATCTCTCTTAAAAGTTCCCATAACTTTTTGGAATCATTCGGGTCATCCCGACCCTTAACCGGGTCAAAAACCACTTGAAACGGGGTAAAAACGGGTAAAATAGCCTTAAGGACCCAAAACGGAAACTTCAGGACCGAAGCCTCTCATCCGAGGCCTCGGATCCGAAGCCTCTCATCAGGACCGAAGCTGAAGCCTCTCAGGAGACCGAATCCGAAGCCATCAGACAGCAGCCTCGCATACGAGGGTCCGAAGTCTCGGCCCCCATCCGAGAGGTCTCGCAGACGGCCCCTTTTTACCGGTTTTTCGACTACGACTTCGTTTTAACTCCGTTTTTCATTATTTTAACGTGGGATTTTCACCCAAAACTTTATTTTATAAACTAAGGCCCCAAAATATATAAATCTCCAGGGTTTTTATAAAAATATATTAAAAGAATTAGTGGTTGAACTAATTATTGAGGGAATATTTGCTTTTCCTTAATTTATGGCAAAAGCAAACCACCACCACCTCACTCTATGATTAGTCACTCTTTCCCACTACCCCTTGTCACCTTAGTGGACCTTTACACCCAATCTCCAGCTCTTCCCACGTTCTAAGAGCTGGAGAATTGGTCATCTCTCCTCATTCTCATTAACTTCTTTCATTCTACACTTAGCAACCAAAGAACACTCTCCAAAATTCTCTCATCTTTTCTCTCAACTTCAAGAACTTCAAGGCTTTCTCCAGGGATTTCTTTCTTCAATTAGTAAGTATCTTCATCATTCATATAATTATTACACTCCATTCTACTCAAATCATTGATATCTTACACAAATTCCATCTTATTCGGTGTTAGATTCTCGAATCATCAAGACATCTTCTTAGTGTTCTTGGGTTGAACACTTCCTCTCTCTTACTTTCATCTACTGAAAACACATAGGGTGAGTTCATACCCCTACATTTACATGTTTTCTTAAGTTTTAAGGGGGGGAATACAAGTAAAATCATCAAGAACACAATTAAACTTTTTCTAACAGATTACATCAGAAAAGATGGACTTTAATCACGGAATGTTTTGGTCAACTTAAATATTTTAGTTTTCAAAGCTGTTCCAGGTGCAAGTAGTTCAAACTCTTAGCTTTAAAATGGCTACTTGCACATCTCCATGTGATGTTCCTACAATTTATGGTGATTTTTACAAAACTGCCTATCATTTCAGAGGCAAACCCGGACCAACCTGTGATTATGGACATTTTGACCTCTGTTAGATATCACTAAAAATCATGTTAAAATTTACGAACAAACTAGACTCATATTCCAAACTCTCAGAATTTGCGGATTTGGATTTGGAGCTTTGATGATTTTTCTATAAATTTTCTAAAAACAGCAACAGAAACTGTATTCAACAAAAAGCTGCTGTCAATTTCATTTCACCTTGTAACATGTTGAGCAAGGTGTATATCTTTATGTGATTATATGTTATTGCAATATATGACATTTTATCTTAATATTTAGACACACATCAGTTTACAAATGGATTTGGACATATAAAATATAAAGAATAACAAGTGATTATAATCAAAGTACAACCGATACATTCAAACATTTAATAAACTATTTTGAATATAGTTTGCATACATTACTACGTACTACCCTTGGTTGATAAACTATAATAGGTATAGTTTATGATACATTACATAATACATACATTTAAAAAGGGTACATTTATACAAAGGATATTTTCATTAAGCAAGGTACGGCCATACGGTACCAAGTTTTCATAACACGTAATTCCGTTAATGACTTTATGAAACATTACATAACACATACATTTAAAAAGGGTACATTTATACAAAGGATATTTTCATTAAGCAAGGTACGGCCATACGGTACCAAGTTTTCATAACACGTAATTCCGTTAATGACTTTATGAAACATTACATAACACATACATTTAAAAAGGGTACATTTATACAAAGGATATTTTCATTAAGCAAGGTACGGCCATACGGTACCAAGTTTTCATAACACGTAATTCCGTTAATGACTTTGTGAGACATTTACTTCAAATTACCATTAAGTCCTGTATTGTAACCAGAGTCTCCTTGAGGGAGAGCGTGATAGTTGTGTATAGATCTATATTGGGTTTGACAAACCCACACCTAAACTGCATGCAACAGTTAGACCGATAGGTCTGGGGTGACAAATGTCATAACATTTCCGACGCCTGAAGAACGTCGTTTTAGGCAACCTTGGTCATAGCATGGTTATAATAAACTCACATAAAGTATTAATAAACATTGGAATTTACGGGAACTTCATTAAAATTTAACGAGTTTATGTCGATTTAAAATTACATTATTTATTATAAGTAAGAAAAGTTACTTATACATTCCGGTCTTTGAATTTAAGACTACATATACATTTTAAGGAAAATATTGGATTTTCTAACACAAATACTACTTTTACAAACGAAAGGCTTTTAATAATACCAAACAAAAGCTTATGAACTCACCTACCTTTGTGTTGACACTCTTTCAAAACAACTTGTATTATCAGGAAATCATTAAACAGGTAACCAAGTGCTTTTGAGGATGGGACGCTAAGGCGTCTACTATTTCATATTTTGTCAACATATTGTAATTGATTCGTAAACATGTAATTCATACAATGATGTAACTTTTTCAATTATATATATGTTGGTTGTGTTTGCTTGAATTACTATTACAATTGTTGTTATGATACTATACATGAAGTCCTCCACCCCCGGACATTTCTGCCATCCTTGGTTTGGGGGTGTGATAGTCTGTTTCATAGAAGTCCCAAAGGAACTCACTATGTGACTTAGAAAGTGATTGAGCATCCAACTTTCTTAAGACTTTGACACCCAACTCTCCCGGCTTGTCAGTATGTGACTTCATCTCCAAGATGCGATCACACATAGACCTTGCTTGCCAATAGGGATTGAGTGACCTTTGAACTTGTGGGTTAGGGAGAATAATTGGAGGAGGTGGAGGAAGTAAAGTTCCAAGAGATTTGGGAAGATCATAGATGTCTGAGCTAGACATCTTTTGGGAGATATTCAAGATAGTTGATTCAAAGTCCTTAATATAACACCCAATATGAAATATTAAGTCTAGGACCCAACAAACTATTTCATAACTTGGAAGAGGGACGCCGTAATCCAAGCTATAAAATATTTGAAGGTAGGTGAATGACGATTCACCAATTTCCACCATGAAAAACGAAATAAATTATTAGGTTTTTAATTGGATTTGAAACTCCTAGATCTTTTTGAGATTCATTGAACTGTTCAATGGCATGTTTTAATCTCGAGTGTGCCCTTCAGGTTTTGTGACTGGGATGCCGAGGATCACAAAACAAGGTGTGAAGTAACCATGCAAATTACTTGGTACCCTTAATATTTAACCCTTAATCGATGTGCCGGTTAACCACACGAGCTCCACCGATACTATGATAAATATTAAGTTACCCTTTGCCTACTTTGTTAAATCCAGGTTAGTGTGCTGGTTAACCACACACGCTCCACTAACGGTTTAAGCAAAGTGCAAAGTGTAATTTCATGGATTAGCACCTTATTCACATTTTCCTAAGTAACTAAGATTGGGAATTGATAAGTGATTAGTTACTTAGTATTTATCATTAATACTTTTAATGATGGGAGAATTATAGTCCTTGTCCTACCTGTTCGGCTAACGACCCTCCACCAGTCAAGGAAGCGGTGGGTGAGAGTGGACACCCATTAAGCTGCCATTTTATAGGCAACAACCTTATACCCCCTTATAGACCGGCTTCGTGAATGAGGTCTACTAATGGTAAGACTGACTTGCTCTTATACACACACACACATATATATATATATATATACATATATATATATATATATATATATATATATATATATATATATATATATATATTAACTTATAATATTATAAAGTATAAGGGTTGAATTTTAACTTTTAAAACTCTAAGGGCTGAACATGGAATTAAAGTATTCTTGAGGGAAACTTTACATATTACAAAACTTGAGGGCAAGTTTTGAAAATATTCAAAACTAATTAATTCCATAACTTATGTGTTTAAAGTAGTTTTAATTAAAAAACTCTTCAAGTTCCATAACTTGAGGACAAGTTATGGAAGACTTTAAACTAATAAAAGAATGTAACTTTTCTTTATTTTTGTAACTTATGGAACTAATTAAGGTTACACATTTTATTACTTAATGAAGTGACTCTTGAACCTCCATAAATTGAGGACAAGTTATGGAGTCATAAAACCATTCAATGAAGACAAGACTCTTCATTTTGTAACCTTTGCCAACTTTTATGAGTTTTAAGAAACTTTAAAATGACTTTTCATGTAACTTGAGGACAAGTTACACAAACACATTTTAGAATCAACTCTTAGATTAATTTGGATTGAAAACAACAATTTCACATAACTTTTCTATTAATCTAAGCAACTCATAAGAACAGGATAATTTAAATCAAACTTTTTCATGAAATTAGCCTAACCATTAAACTAATACAAAACATGAATCTATTGAAAATTATCTTTGAAATTGGATTAGTATGAACATTACCACATCAAAAACAAGTTTATAAGTTCAAAAACAACTTATGGTAATGTTCCTAGTCCAATTCCAGCCAAAAACATCAAACAGCAAGCTGTCAGCACCCAAAACTCGTCGAGTTCCTTGAGGAACTCGTCGAGTTCATGCCCAAAATGATGAAATCGTCGAGTTTTTTGCATAAACTCGTCGAGTTTTTTGCATAAACTCGTCGAGTTTTACGGTCTGGACAGTTTCAGCTTTGAAAAAACAAGTTTGCATCAAGTATAAGTGAAAACAAGCCTAGGCTCTGATACCACTGTTGGGTTTTGAGCATTCTAACACTCCTAAGTGTACATGCAACCCTAAATACCTTGGATCTATGTTTTCTCTATTATACATGCAAATATGAACTTTCCAAGGTATTCATCCTAACTAGCATAATAACATTGATTCATATGAATATATCAAGTTAGAATTACATACCTCTTTTGATGTAGAATGACTTCATGAAGCTTGAGTGCCTAGTGCCCCAAGTGTGACACCTCAAATGGTTCACACAACACCAAATACACTTGGAATAACTTGAGAGAATTGGAACACTTCATCAAATCGGCTAGCCCTTTCTATCACACATAGTCGCCGATTTTCTCCAAGAATAAGATCATTATATAGTTAGGGTTACACCATGTAAACCCTAATTGTCATGGCCTTTCATTTCCATGATCCATGGGTACAAATACACCATGGAGCATCTTATGGGTTTTAGCCCAACTTGACAATCCATGGAGCATTAGCCTACTATATAAGTATGGATGATTTACACAATCAACCCATATATTTAATTAGTCTTCTTTTGATCACTTAATTAATACTAGATTAATTCTTGATCAATACTAATTAAATAATCTTATTAATATATTATAACTTATAATATATTAACAAACCTTAAGTGTTATTTCTCTCATTATAGTCTATCCAAATGCATGATGCCATGCAACCCAAATGGACCATGCCGGGTCGGGTCAAGTCTTATCATTTATAGTTATGGACTTAGACATTAATCCAACATAAAGTTCGTTAGAAACGTCCCTAGAAAGAGGAAGTTATGGTACTTTGAAGGTTTTGGCAAAATTAGCCGCTAATGGAAATATGTGGCAGATCGGTCCCATGCATGCAAGGATGCATGCACGTATTCTGTTGGGTACGCCCAACGTACGAAGGTGAATGATCGCGGGTGTTTATTGAGTATGTTAGGCGTACAAAGGGGTACATGGGGCGTAGTCCCTTCAGATCAAAACCCTAATCTCTCGACTTATGGCCTATGTAAGCAACATATTATCCTTCCTTGGGTCATTTCAGGTCAGCATCCACCCCTTTTAGCATCATATAAACCCTAGAGTGCCTTGAGTGAGCTTTTGGAGCTTGGAGAAGAGTGTTCATGGTGATTTGTGTAAGAGAAGAACAAAGTTGAGGGCTCATTTCCTGGAGGGAGCTTGTAGATCCACAAAGTTCTCATCTTTTGCAATCCAGTGGAGGTAAAAAGCTTTGATCTTGGCTATTCATTTCGTAGATCTACTTTGGGTTGATTTTTGGTCATTTTAGTCCCTTTTTCTTGGTCTTGGCGAGCTAAGGTCGTTTTAGGGGCTCAATCTTGTAGATCTGGACATTCTAAGGTTCCCTCTCTCATAAAGGTGCAAGCTTTATGGAGAGTGTGAGTTCAATCATATATTAAGACCATCCATTAAGCTCTTTTGAGCTCTAGAGTCCCATTAAGCCATGCATGTTAGTAAAGTTGCCAACTTTACTTTAAAAGTCACCTTAAGGAGTCAGACTGGAGAGTAGGAGCAAGGGCTAAAGGGATTAAGTGCTTATTGGAGAAGTTTGGAGTACATGGGAGTACATTGGGCGTACCCACCTGGTACGCAGCGCATACTAGCCCCAATAGGTGTATGCTTAGCGTACTAGATGAGTATGCAGGGCGTACTCGACCAGGTTGGGCCTTTCTTGGATTGTGGACTTTTTGGGCTTTGGACCTTGGACCAGGAGTTGACTACAGTTGACCATTCAGTATTTCAGGCCTTTTTAGACATTGGGCCTTCTTGGGTTAGATCCATAATGGATTTGGGCCTTATTGGGCCTTGTGGACCATTTCGGGTTCGGGCTTTCTTATGGGCTTGTAAGTGCATAGATTTTATTGGACCAGCTAAGGATGTATGTCTGGATTGGGAATAAGTTATTGGGCTTAGGGGTAAGGTCAATGCAAGGGTTTGGAGATAATTAGGAAAATTGGGCCATTAGTGGGCTTATATGGATTTCAGAGTTTTGGACTTGTTTGGTTTTGGGCTTGGGCCTTAGTTATGAATCTTGTTGGGTCAGGGGTAAAATGGTCATTTTACCCCAAGTATGGATCATGGTTTGGGACCCAATTGCTAATTGGGTAATATTTTGGTATTGATAGTTCGAGGAGTTGCCAGGTTAGTAACTAAGGATTTCTTGCGGTGGACTTCAGCATTTTTAAGTGCGTTACCTTCCCGTACGAGTGGGTCGAATGCACCAATGTTGGCCCACTAGTAGTTGTTTATAGTAGATATGATTGTCTTTGTGATAATTGTCTGGTATGCCACTATCTTTTATGATTTACGTGCTTATTGCTATTATGTGGTACTGGTAGGGGTGAAATAGTCCCCGTAACCGGTTGGAATACACCGGAGGGTAGGTTAGGCACCCAAATATGCCTGCCAGTATGTTTATGTTATGTTATTATGTGTTAGTGGTATGGGTGAAATAGTCCCCGTAACCGGTTGAAATAAACTGTAGGGTAGGTCGGGCACCCGGATATGCTTGACATGGTAGGTCGGGCACCCAGATATGCCTGACAGGGTAGGCCGGGCACCCAGATATGCCTGGCAGTATGTGATTATGTGGTACGATCGGGAACTCACTAAGCTTCGTGCTTACGGTTTTCAGTTTTGGTTTCAGGTACTTCTTCTTCATAAGTAAAAGAGTCGACATGATTGCAGCGCATTACACTATGATTTCCGCACATGAGTTTTTTGGGATTATACTCTGATAATGTTTCATTATGACATGTTTTGACTATTGACATATTGGTTTCGATATGGGATGACTATGGATGTTTTTTGTTGGATTAGGTGTCTAAGCCCATAAATATAATTGGTATGTACTTGACCCGATAGTAGCATGGTCCATTTTGGGTTGCCTTCATCAAAACAATTTGATAGGATGGATATTTGAGTAAGAGGTTATTTGTGAATTATTAATATATTATGAGTATAATATATTAATTGAGAAATCATATTATTTAATTAGTATTGATCAAGAATTAATTTGGAATTAATTTAGTGATCAAAAGAGACTAATTAAATTAACGGGGACTGATTATGTAAATCAGTGAGACATATGGTTTGGGCTAATGATTCATGATTAATTTGTAATGGGCTAAACTTATGTGAAAGTCCATAAATTATTAGTCCAAATAAGTTATGGATCATAAGCCTAAGTGTAAGAATTAGGGTTACATATAACTCTTGGAATTCTACACTATATATGTAACCCACTAAAGCCAAAAATCGACCAAGGGTGGATTATTCTAAGAGATGGACGATTTTGTGTTCTCCATAACCTCTCTCATTATTCTCCATTTGTTCATGGTGTTTGTGACTTGTTTGAGGCATCACACTTGAGGTGCTAAGTTCTTGAAAGGCCAACAACTACAAGCTACAAATAAGAGGTATTCTTCTAACTAGTTTTATGATTCATGTACCATATTTGTATGCTAGATAGGTTTCATGATTTGGATAATTTTTGTTGCATGTATACCTAGAGAAAAATTAGATCCAAAGCATTAGGGTTGTATGTGCACCATATGAGTGTTATAGTACTTAAAACCCAACGGTGGTATCAGAGCCATGAGTGTTTTATGTTATATTGATGCATAAGTTAATTGTTCAAAGCAAGAAAAATCATTTTTTGGAATCTGCATGATCACCACGACGTGATCAAAGTTACCACGACGTGGTGACTGTTTAGTGGACGATTTTTTCAGTTTAAGCCCAAGTTTTGGATTAGAATCATTACCACAAATTGTTTTGACTATTAAATTTTTTTTTTTGTGATAAGGTAATGATTTCAATCATCCAAAATTAAAAAGACAATTATCAAATTTTAAGATAATGTTTTGATTATATGATAATTTGATTATTTGTATTGTTTGATTAGAATTGTCTTGCAATAAGAGTTAAATTATGTCAAATTGGTAAATGATAAGTTATATGATAATTGTATTAGTTTATATTTTGATCTAAGTGTTTCATGAAGAGATTCATAACTTGTCCTCAAGTTATGAAATATGAAAAGTCTCGTTCATGAAACTTTAAACTCTTTAAGTTATGGAATTTCAAAGGTCTTGAAGAGTTTCATAACTTGTCCTCAAGTTATGGAACTTGGAAAGTCTCATTCATTAACTCCATAAGTTATGGAATCCAAAAGTTTTGAAGAGTTTCAAAACTTGCCCTCAAGTTTTGGAATTTGAAAAATTTAATTAAAAAGTTTTAATTTGAAATATTGAATTCTAAAACATCTAGTAATTGAAAGGTTTAAAAGGGTGCAACTCTTGAGTTCATAACTTAAAAAATTAATTAAATAGTTTTTAATTTTGAGTTTTTATATTTAGAACCTTGTTGTTTTTTTGAATAGTTCAATTACACCTTATGGACTTTAATAAATTGATTAAAGTGTTTAATTAAAAGAGAATTAATAATTCCATAAGGATATGGTTTAAGTTTAATTAAATTAAAAGTTTAATTTATTAATAGATTAAACCACCAAGTATTTTAAATGTGTAAAATACACCCTTATACTATATACAATTAAAAGTTTAGTATATTATATATGTATAAGTTAAAAGTCAGTCTTACCGTTAGTAGGCCTCATTCATGAAGCTAGTCTATAAGGGTGTTTAAGGAAATTGCCTATAAAATGGTGATTGAATGGGTATCCACTCTTACCCACCGCACTCTTGACTAGTGGAGGGTCGTTAGCCGAACGGGTTAGACAGGACATTTAAATCCTCATTAAAAATTATAATGAAATATAAAGTAAGTAAACCTTTTATAAATTCCCAATATTAGTTACTTAGGAAAAATGTTAATTTGATGTTAACCCATGAAATTGCACATAGCACCTTATTAGTCGTTAGTGGAGCGTGTGTGGTTAACCGACACACTAATATGGGACTAATGAAGGATGGAAATGGGTAGCTCTTAGTATGTCATAGATCAATGGAGTATGTGTGGTTAACCGACACATTAATTAGGTGATAAATGACTTCGAGAGTACCAAGCTAATTTGCATGGTTATTCACACCTTGTTTGTGATCCTCGACATCCCAGTCACAAACTTGAAGGGCATAATCGAGATTAAACATGCCATTGACAAGTTCAATGAATCTCAAAAAAATATAGGAATTTCAATTCACTTAAAACCTAATATTCAATTTCTATTTTCATGGTGGAAATTGGTAAATCGTCATTTACCTGCCTTCAAATATTTTACAATTGGATTATGGCATCCCTCTTCCTAATTGTAGAATATTGTGTTGGGTCCTAGCCTTAATATTTCATTTTGGGTGTTATATTAAGGAATTAAATCAACTAACTTGAAATTCTCCCCTTATAGATGTCTGGTTCTGACAACTATGGTCCTCCCGAACTTTTTGGAAAAAGCTTTCTCCATGAAGATGATGTTCCCAGAAATCATACTTAACTTCCTCCACCTCCTCCAATAGTTCTCCCTAACCCACGTGCTCGTCGACTTGAAAAGTTAAAGGTCACTCAAACTCTATTGGCTAGCAAACACCAAGATGGAAGGTTTGTGTGTGAACATATCCTGGAAATGAAGTCACACATTGACATGTTGAGAATGTTAGGAGTCGTTGTGTCAAGGAAGTTGGTTGTTGACTTGGTTCTTCAATCACTTCCCGAGTCGTATGGTCAGTTTGTTAAAGACTACTATATGACAGATCATGACGTGACCCTTATTGATCTTACCTATTTGTTGATTGATGTTGAATCGACAATGATTTGGCGCACTGGTAAAGCAAATTTGACTGGAAGATCTACTTCCCAAACTTCCATGGACATTGACAATAGAAACATTGGAAGTCCAGAATGGGAAGAGAAGACTTTTCTAAGATTGTCCCGTGTACCATTCCAGGAGAATCTATTTGTTTCTATTGCCAACAGAAGGGGCATTGGATGCGAAGCTGCCATATCTATCGTAAGGATCACAAGGATGGTAAAGTCAAAGTGTTTGACTCTGCTTCAGGTAAGTTCACTATCTAACTCTATTAAGTTCCTATTTATAGATTCTTAATAACATGATGTGATAAGATTACATTTTTATGTTTTATAGGATCAAAGAAGAGAAAGGAAGCTTAAAGAAAGAGCACGCTGAGTCTGATCGCGAAGAGATGGATTTTGATCGCATGATTCGATGATCAGAATTTTGAGCTGCTGCTTAGGAGTTATGATATATTGCTTAGAAATATGTAGCAACATAGTTTTCATATGTATTTGCATTGTAAGGACAAGTTTTCCGCATTTTATAAATAAAGAAAAATTTTGATTTTATCTTATTTTATATTTCCTTGCACTGACATTTGTGAAAATTGAAGTTTGTATGTTTCTATTTTTAGCAATATGGATTTGATTCTTTCGTTTGTGGTAGTGTCAAATTTTACCAAATAAGGAAATGATCTCATCACTAAAGTTTCAATTGGACAGAAACTTGGAATCATGCAACTTGTATTGTATGATGGATGAGAACTTTCGTCTTTGAGAAATTTAGACTAATTCCTTGTTCACATGAATATGTGAGTCAAGTGAAAGACTAGGGGATCAAGTACACATTGTTGTGCACTGATCAGGTCCACCACAAAGAACGATAAGACTATTCTTCATGGTTTACTAAAAGATTAGTGAATATGATTATGCTTACAAGATTAAGTATAATTCTGAATCATTGAAAAAGTTTCAATGTATAGCAGAACGAATAAGAAGAATCAATTACGCAGAAAGATAAAAGTTTCTCCAATCTGAAAGGAAAGGAGAGTACTTTAGTATCGTGTTTTATGATCATCTTAATGATTATCAACACTATATCATAATTGATCCTCTAAGGACACCTTAGTGCACTTGTATGGCTAAGAAGAGGAATCAAGAATTTTTGAAATGGTTAAATCAAGAAGATGAGTCATACTTCGTTCCAAGATCAATTCTTAGAGTCATACTCCAAGATTGTACATTGAGTGACATATCTTAAGTAGGTTTATAACACATCATAAAATGTGGAGTAGAAAAGTTTTCTTACTCATACACATTTGAGATTGGTAGTTGTGATGTCTTGGATAAGACAAAGACCAATTGAGACCAATTATATGAGGTGTCATTCTTGATAAGAATCCACACTAACTCTTGAATATTTGTTTGTCAAGAAATGTTTCTTGAGAAGAGAATCTTATATGTCAAGAAGTCAGTGGGAGTCTTAAAGATATTGAAAAGTTTCAGGAACTAATCAAGAATAAACCTATTGTGTATCACTAGCTCACGATTTGAGGTTTGTAACCGATCGTGTTGACATATTCTTGTTTCTGTGATCATTCCAGTTAAAATTGACTATGCATGATAGTTCTATGAGTTCTCAATTGTATGCATAAGGTAAAGCACCTTGATCAGTGAAGTATAGTAATGGATGGACCATGTTGACATTATTATGAATAGATAGGATTCTATTTAAAATGAATTTTCATATGGCCTATATGGAAATGTTTCCATAATGGGAGTTGGATATCAAGAATCTATGAGTAAGTTAGAAACTTTTATGCAAGAAGGATGTTCAAAGGAATGTGCTTTGAATATGAGACTTCGTATCTATGGAATTGTCTTGTAACAATCTCCAAGGGAAAGTTTTGTAATTGGCAAAGTCTATGTGACTTGTGTACATAGTCGTTACAAAAGGATCACTACATATAAGCTTAGAATCTAACATTTTACAGTAAGTGGCAAGGACTTGGTATTCTTACACTTACGATAAGGATTTGGAATTATGAAATGAGTGTCATTGGAAATGTTTACAATTGATCTATTTCGAAAAGTAAGGACCATAGGTAAACATAGTGTGAATGCTTGGAGCATGGGATGACTATTGTTTTAATTCAAGTATTAAGTTGATCAGTCGAAACATTATATAATGAATAATGTGTAATCGATATGGTGATTAAATAAAAGGTGTTTTATTTATATTCAAAAGTTTTGAGACCATATTGGATTCGATTATTCTTGTGTTTCACTTCGCATGTTTTGACTTCCCGAATAATAAGATTATTCAAACATCCACAATCAATCATACTTTGGAAGTAGGTAATGAGGTAAGACTGTCATGAATTCGTCTGTAGATTGTCTAAAGTGTTAGACATAGCACAAGTTTGCTGCAGTGTTCATGAGTACTCCTGTAATAAGATTTGAGTATTGGATTAAACCCACGCTCATCTGAATCACTTCATGTATTTATCACGGGCGATTCTGAGACGATAATATGTTATATTCTTGAAACGGAGAGATATGAGTTGCAGTTTACAAGTCGGTTGCACATTGATGATATGTAAACGCACCAGTAACTTGGTGTTATGAAATGTATTGTTGTGTGTGATTTAATGAGTAAATCGAGAAAGCATATGAGTCGAAGTTTATCCGTTCCTTTTACCCTAAGAGGGATAAAAGCGATATATGTGGGCCCCTCGATGATTTAGTGATGACAAACCTAAGCGCTTGGCCAAGCCTGGACTGATTTGATTTGTTCAATTAGTCGGTCGTCATAAATCGGAAATCGGGAAACAACACATGGACAGAGAGAATGATTATAATCCATGTCTCATGTCCATACGATATCTAGAATGGAGGAATATATGATCCCTTATATAATGGACGCGTTAGAGTTCGACAGTGGCTTTTAAGAGCTACGATTGCTAATCGGATTTTGGAGTCGTATTTGCAATAATAGTTATTAGACTTATCCAAGTGGGAGACTGTTGGAGTAGGTGTCTAAGCTGATAACTATAACTGGTATGTACTT
Source organism: Lactuca virosa (assembly GCF_052849685.1). Lineage (NCBI taxonomy): Eukaryota > Viridiplantae > Streptophyta > Magnoliopsida > Asterales > Asteraceae > Lactuca > Lactuca virosa. The sequence continues at coordinate 77,306,312 of NC_136431.1, forward strand.
GACCCGATAGTAGCATGGTCCATTTCGGGTTGCCTTCATCAAAACAATTTGATAGGATGGATATTTGAGTAAGAGGTTATTTGTGATTTATTAATATATTATGAGTATAATATATTAATTGAGAAATCATATTATTTAATTAGTATTGATCAAGAATTAATTTGGAATTAATTTAGTGATCAAAAGAGACTAATTAAATTAACGGGGACTGATTATGTAAATCAGTGAGACATATGGTTTGGGCTAATGATCCATGGTTAATTTGTAATGGGCTAAACTTATGTGAAAGTCCATAAATTATTAGTCAAAATAAGTTATGGATCATAAGCCTAAGTGTAAGAATTAGGGTTACATATAACTCTTGGAATTCTACACTATATATGTAACCCACTAAAGCCAAAAATCAACCAAGGGTTGATTATTTAAGAGATGGGCGATTTTGTGTGCTCCACGACCTCTCTCATTATTCTCCATTTTTTCATGGTGTTTGTGAATTGTTTGAGGCATCACACTTGAGGTGCTAAGCTCTTGAAAGGCCAACAACTACAAGCTACAAATAAGAGGTATTCTTCTAACTAGTTTTATGATGCATGTACCATATTTGTATGCTAGATAGGTTTCATGCTTTGGATAGTTTTTGTTGCATGTATAACTAGAGAAAACTTAGATCCAAAGCATTAGGGTTGTATGTGCACCATAGGAGTGTTATAGTACTTAAAACCCAACAGTTTTTATATTAACTTAATTAAAATGAAATTTTTGGCCTTATATTTTGGGATGTTTCAAGTTGGTATAAGAGCCTTGGTTTGAGGGATTCGGACACACCTTCGGGGGTGTCTGGACTCAAATCGACGGTTTGAAAGATTTTTACAAGGAAAAATAATAATAATTTTTCTAAAATTAAAATTAAGGATTTTAATAAAGAACAAGGAGTGTGATGCGTGCAATCGGCAGAGCTCGAGTAAGTTTTCCCCAAGATACCCATACATGTTATGTTATGATATGAATTGTGAATATGTGAACTGCATGCTAGATTAGGGCTAAGGATCTAGGAAGGATGCCTTATATGCCTATTGTATGTGCTTGTAGACCTGCATGCTAGTACTGATCAGTCTGTGATAGGATGGCATGTTTAGGTTATGACTGATTGTACGAGCTTTAGAATTGCATGCTAGTATAAATTCCCAATAAAAGGATAGAATGGCTTAATTGGAGTTTGTTGGTTAGTTTTACCATTATCCGAATGTTGTTTACTTTGTGCTTTGTGGGGCTCTTAGCAATGTGAGTTAGCTAATAAGTGAATATGCTAAGTCATATTTGGTACAGGCTGGATAATCTCAGAGTGATGGACTTGACCCTATTGTGCAGCTCTCGTTTGAGTCTGACTGTTCTATGGATGAGTCTTTTACTTGAAGGATTATCTGATCCCTGTTACATGTGGCTATATTCGCGAGGTAGCTAGTTGACATTACTGGGAATCCTTCAGCAGCTGAGGACTGGTGGGTTTGGGAACCTAGGAAAGCCTAGGATATGCTTCAGTGGGTTAGTAGTACGGTTAGTGAGTTTTGGGTGCATTAGTTTCAAGAAGTGATTTAGAGGACCCGGGAGGATCGCTGAGGAAAGTATGGATAGGTGTGGAAGGTAGTATTGGGCCTGTACTACTGAAAGCACCGGATCCATACTCAAATTGGTGAGAGTCTTGGAGAATCTAAGAAGCTTATGGGAAGGAGAATTCTTGGTTATGCTTTGATCATGGGGATAGCTGCTTTGCCAGATGAGGATGAGCACACATGGGGAAGGACCAGGGTTTGGTCCCGGCTCCGGTGCTGAGCCAGTTAGTGGAAGGACTGCCAGGGATTTAAGTTCGCGTTGGTTTAAGGAGATGGAAAGTGTTTTTTGCACTAGTCCCTGCCCCTTAGGAACTAAGGTTAATTTCTCCTTGGATCTCTTGTATTGGGCAGCAAGGATTGATTGTACGATCTGTTGCGCTTTCGGGATTGGAGACTATGTCTTGGGAGTAGTTTGTAGCCCGGTTTAGGGCACAGGTTGCTTCAGCTACTGCAGTTCAACCGTGGACGACTGAACTGGTGAGTGTGTCAGGGTGCGAGGCTCTGAGTAATATGATTTCTAGAGCCATAGAGCGGGAGACTGCTTTAGAGCACTCACGAATGGGATCCAAATTCTGGCTCTAGCTCAGGAGCAGGACCTGGGCCAATTGATGCGTGATCACGGGAGTTCATCTCATCGGAGATTACTCGCAGATTTTTGGAAACGGACCTCAGTGTTCTTTCGTTCGTCCAAGGAAAGGGATTTTGGGGTCTCTCAATAGTCGTCTCGGGGCCTTTCGGGACAGATTGTCGTGGGGCAGTTAGGGGCTCATCTGGAGCCCAAAGCCTGTGGATCCCTAGAATCTTTCAGGAAGGAGGATCCTATTGTTAGTTCCTGTTATAGGGATCGGAAGGGAGTGTTGCACCATGTCCTCAGGATGGTCAAGGTATCTCTAGAAGAGGTGATCAAGATTCCTTCAGATATTTGCGGGTATGTTATTTTCTGCCACTTCAAGGTGGGTATCGGGAAATTGTATCACTTGGAAATTTTAATTGAGTTTGAACAAGTTAGATCACGGGTCGGTCTTCTGCTATTGTCTGGGTTATCAAGGATTATTATATTCCATTCTGCATGCCTAGAAGCCCTTTGATGAATCTACAAATGGACGTATCTTGCGGAGTGGGTTCCGCGTGTACCGTTATCGTTCCGGGTCTTTATCGGGATCCGTTCAGGGTATTGCTTGGATGATCTTTGGTCAGGAATTAGTGGGATAGTTCTCCAGTGAAGTCAGAGTTTAGTGGTTCTATCATTTGTTCGGGTATGATCGACATTTGCCTATGGAATAACTTTGGAGTTCAATGTACTACCATTGCTAGGAAAGGAATGGTAGCATGAAGATGGTGGTGTCAGTTGCATGAGTCGTTTGATCATTGGATGAGTCGAGGGAATCATACCTTCGCATGGACTAAAGTCGGTTAGAGTTCAATGATTCCTTGAGGATAGAAATCAGAGTAGAGATTCGTCAGTACATGGCAAGAGTTATGGTTCTTAGTCGTCAGCATAAGAACTCAAGGAATTGGTATGGTATCATGGGAGGTGATTTGGATTATCGGACTGGTTAAGGTCTCAAGAGTACACTTCCGGATCCCAGGAGTTGGGTAATTGTTGAGATTGGTTAGTGATGGAGCACTAGATGGTAAGCGCTATTTGTCATCGGGTCGATCGGTAGAAGGTAAGAGGGATTGGGAATCCTTCAATTCTTGTGTGCTTTTGGAATTTAGTCAATTCAAAGTGGGGGAGAATCAATCAGGTATTCAGGAGCATAAATAGGTGTGAACCTAGGATGAGTTTCGCATCCTCGTCGGAAAGAAGGATGGACCAAGCGGCTATATGGATTGGGGATAGTGTGAGTGCGAAGTTCGGAAAACTTACCAACATTGGGATCGTGTTCTCGTGACGTTTGATAGCAGGCTTTAGGGAACCAGGTTGGGGAAATCCAGTTAGGACATGAGTTCAGTTTGGGACGTTAGACCATGTGGGTGCTTGACTTGGGATGTGTTCGGATTGGTAATCAGCGGTAACATGTAACATACACGTTCAGTTATCATGTTTTATTAGTTTAAAAATGAATATTATTAAATAATATATGGTTTTGAGCATTGAGTTCTAACAACATAGTTTTATGAGAATTGAAGTAAAACTATGTTTAGAATCATTCGGGAAGTATTGGAAGTCTTATGAGATTCCAATCAAAAGTCAAATATTGAAATTAACGAAAATGTAAAATTTAAGTTGGAAATAAGTAAAAATAATGTTATTGAAAGTTGTAAATTATCTCGTTAGAAACATTTAGGCGAAAACCTCATCGAAATCCGAGTTATAACGAAGAAGTTATGACTTATTGAAGTTTCGCGACAGAACCGGCACGACGCCTTATGACGTAAAAAGTGAGTTTACGATAAACTACTTTTTAGCTTTAGTGATCTAAATGAAAGTCGTAATATTAGTTAAACCGAGAATTTTCATAAAAAGAACGTTTAAATCTGACTTCGTATGAGGAAGTTATGATTTTTCTAAGATTCGGCATAGCAATATACAGCTAAAAACTCGAAATAAAGATCGAGTGATTTTTAGTCGACACAACCTAAACGAGAATCGAAGATCTCATTAATAGTAGTACAACGGTAAAAAGACAGACGAAAACGGACGTCGGATGAAGAAGTTATCAATTTTTAACGGACTTTTCCTGTCCCGGCACGTTAAAAATATAATATTAAAAATGAAGTTAAAATTAGCCGATGGAATCGAAAAGAAAGTTGTAGAGCATAATTTCACCTACGCGTGCATATAAATAACGTCAGAAACGAAGCCCGTATGCAAAAGATACAAAATTTTGAAGTTTTGGGCACAAACTTCGAGGTTGGTCCGAAGTCGTACGCCCATCGTACACGAGACTACGCCCAACGTACTTCGCACGTACCTGATCCGGAGTCAGCCACGTCGCCCTTTCCTTCGCATGAATATACCTATCAACCATTGATGACACGTCCGAGACCTGGGAACCGAGCAGGTGCCACACCTCATATGCCCAACGTACTCTGAGGCTTCGGCCACCTATAAAAGGGGTGCGAGATCTCCGAGTTTAGTTTACATTTTTAACATCTCTTTCACTCTTTATTCTCTTTCTAGCCTATACCAACAACCCCGAAGCCTAGGGAACCTCCCTAACACCCGAAGCAAGTCCCGGCGCACCGAAGATCCCGAGAAAATAATATTTCTAGTCGAAACTCTGCCCACACAAAGCCCGGTTTTCAACTAAAATCCTTGGTTTTGTCAAAGAAAGTCATTTTTTTAGGAACGAAGTGCTGCCCAAATTATCATTTTATCATTTCGGTTATTTCACGGTGAGTTCAATATAGGGACAATTGTATGTTATGTGTTATATGTTCAATGTGCTTTCCTGTGTTATTCTGGTTTTATACCTTTGGCTATGTAGAGCATGACTCGTATAACTTATGGTATTAGCTTTGAGCCTTTGGCCATGTAGAGCATGTCTCGTATTATTATGGTATCAGAGCTATACCTTTGACCATGAAGTGAATGACTAAGCATCACTTTGGTACTGGTATGTAGCCTTTGTCCATGAAGTGAATGATTAAGCATCACTTTGGCATTGGAAGAAGGATAGGTAGGGCTGAAAAGCCTGTAAAGTGCTAGCAAAATGTTTATGCAGAAATCATTTATTTTTCCATGCCACATGGGCAGAAGTCTTATTGATGTATATCAAGTTGAAATTGTTATGTCCCATTGATTGTAAATCTTTGAATCAGATTAATCGTTGATATGAAAAGCATGTCATATGATACTCATCTGCCTTTGCTGTTCTTTGTCCCCCTTTGTTTCTGTCATGTTGATATATGTGACAACCGTCAAATTTCGGTCAAGTCAAAGTCAAACAAAGTCAACAAGTCAAACCGGTCAACTCCAATAACCCTTGTATGTTAGGGTTTACGTTATGTAATCACTGTACAATTCGCTATTTTAATGAGAAAACATCATTTGGAAAATTCATGTGTTTGATTTTCCTTAGCCTTAACAGTGCTAAACAACGAACCAAAGCGATAAAACACTATTGCACAATCATCGGGATTGTGTAGGACACTAAATCATGGCTTAACGGGGTTTACGGACCTTGCGTTTCAAAGCCAAACACTCAAAAAGGTCTCAAAAGAACTCTCTCTCAATATCTTTCACTCAATCTCTCTCTATTAGAAATCTCTCCCAAATCTCTCTCAAAAGTTCCTTTAACTTTTTGTAATCATTCGGGTCATCACGACCCTTAACCGGGTCAAAAACCACTTGAAACGGGGTAAAAACGGGTAAAATAGCCTTAAGGACCCAAAACCGAAGCTTCAGGACCGAAGCCTCGCATCCGAAGTGCTCAGGACCGAAGCCTCGGACCGAAGCCTCAGGACCGAAGCCTCAGGTCCGAACCTCGGCCCAGGACCGAGCAACTTCGCAGATTCAGCTTTTTTTCCCGGTTTTCGACTACGACTTCGTTTTAACTCCGTTTTTCATTATTTTAACGTGAGATTTTCACCCAAAACTTTATTTTATGAACTAAGGCCCCAAAATATATAAATCTCCAGGGTTTTTATAAAATATATTAAAAGAATTAGTGGTTGAACTAATTATTGAGGGAATATTTGCTTTTCCTTAATTTATGGCAAAAGCAAACCACCACCACCTCACTCTATGATTAGCCACTCTTTCCCACTACCCCTTGTCTCCTTAGTGGACCTTTACACCCAATCTCCAGCTCTTCCCATGTTCTAAGAGCTGGAGGATTGATCCTCTCTCCTCATTCTCCATAAAATTCTTTCATTCTACACTTAGCAACCAAGAACACTCTCCAAAATTCTCTCATCTTTTCTCTCAACTTCAAGAACTTCAAGGCTTTCTCCAGGGATTTCTTTCTTCAATTAGTAAGTATCTTCATCATTCACATAATTATTAAACTCCATTCTACTCAAATCATTGATATCTTACACAAGTTCCATCTTATTCGGTGTTAGATTCTCGAATCATCAAGACATCTTCTTAGTGTTCTTGGGTTGAACACTTCCTCTCTCTCACTTTCATCTACTGAAACCACATAAGGTGAGTTCATACCCCTAAATTTACATGTTTTTCTTAAGTTTTAAGGGGGGAATACAAGTAAAATCATCAAGAACATAATTAAACTTTTTCTAACAGATTACATCAGAAAAGATGGACTTTAATCACGGACTGTTTTGGTCAACTTAAATATTTTAGTTTTCAAAACTGTTCTAGGTGCAAGTAGTTCAAACTCTTAGATTTAAAATGGCTACTTGCACATCTCCATATGATTTTTCTACAATTTATGGTGATTTTTACAAAACTTCCTGTCATTTCAGAGGCAAACCCGGACCAGTCTGTGATTATGAACATTTTCACCTCTGTTAGAGATCACTAAAAATCATGATAAAATTTACGAACAAACTAGACTCATATTCCAAACTCTCAAATTTTGCGGATTTGGATTTAGAGCTTTGATGATTTTTCTATAAATTTTCTAAGAACAGTAACAGAAACTGTATTCAACGAAAAGTTGCTGTTAATTTCATTTCACCTTGTAACATGTTGAGCAAGGTGTATATCTTTATGTAATTATATGTTATTGCAATATATGACATTTTATCTTAATATTTAGACACACATCAGTTTACAAATGGATTTGGACATATAAAATATAAAGAATAACAAGTGATTATAATCAAAGTACAACCGATACATTCAAACATTTAATAAACTATTTTGAATATAGTTTGCATACATTACTACGTACTACCCTTGGTTGATAAACTATAATAGGTATAGTTTATGATACATTACATAACACATACATTTAAAAAGGGTACATTTATACAAAGGATATTTTCATTAAGCAAGGTACGGCCATACGGTACCAAGTTTTCATAACACGTAATTCCGTTAATGACTTTGTGAGACATTTACTTCAAATTACCATTAAGTCCTGTATTGTAACCAGAGTCTCCTTGAGGGAGAGCGTGATACTTGTGTATAGATCTATATTGGGTTTGACAAACCCACACCTAAACTGCATGCAACAGTTAGACCGATAGGTCTGGGGTGACAAATGTCATAACATTTCCGACGCCTGAAGAACGTCGTTTTAGGCAACCTTGGTCATAGTATGGTTATAATAAACTCACATAAAGTATTAATAAACATTGGAATTTACGGGAACTTCATTAAAATTTAACGAGTTTATGTCGATTTAAACTTGCATTGTTTTACTATAAATATGACAAATTACTTGTACATTTCGGTCTTTGGGTTTTAAGACTACATTTACACATTAAGGAAAATATTGGATTTTCTAACACAAATACTACTTTTACAAACGAAAGGCTTTTAATAATACCAAACAAAAGCTTATGAACTCACCAACCTTTGTGTTGACACTTTTTCAAACAACTTGTATTCTCAGGAAATCATTAAACAGGTAATCAAGTGCTTTTGAGGATGGGACGCTAAGGCGTCTACTATTTCATACTTTGTCAACATATTGTAATTGATTCGTAAACATGTAATTCATACAATGATGTAACTTTTTCAATTATATATATGTTGGTTGTGTTGGCTTGAATTACTATTACAATTGTTGTTATGATACTATACATGAAGTCCTCCACCCCCGGACGTTTCCGCCATCCTTGGTTTGGGGGTGTGACAGATTGGTATCAGAGCACAGTTTATAGTGAATTAAGTATATCAAACTACATAAGATATACAAACTATAAACACAATTGGGACTAATAGTCTCTGATTTGTGCATTTTTCAAATAAATATACTCTTAGAAAATAAATGATTTTCTTGATTAAAGTATACATACATACATTACATGCTCGCATGGTATCATAACTAGCGAAAACATAAAGCAAAAGAAGAAGAGTTGAACATTTTGAGTATGCCTTAGTATATGTGGATTAAATCTGGGAAGGATATAGCCTGATCAACTATATCTGTCCGGGAATTGACTTGCATATACCGGGGGATGGTCAGGATGGACAACAAATCTAACAAACCTAATAATAGACTACAAAGGATACTTTAAGAACTCAAAACTAAACATTTACAAATACTATAGGAGTATTTTGTGTTACTATAATAAATTATCTGAGAATTAAATAGGTCTTTATTTATAGATCAATAGCTGCTAAGTGGATGCGCTAAGGTCATATGTAACTAAGATGCTATAGACTTAGAATTTATGTATCTTTGTTTCATTTCCTGTCCTTGTTTGGTTGTGGTCTTGGAGTTAGGGTCATCTATTCGAAGGACTATTATATCTTAATCACATATGACTGGTATGCACTTTGCAACTAATTAAGTAACCGATAAAGATCATTTTAAAATATAATATATTAATTATGTCCCGACTAAATTAGTATATGTGAAACTTTTACAAACAGTCATATACTTGGAAACAAGGAAACTCAAATAAAATATTTTATACTTTCATTTTACCTCATAACCCAATGTATTGGGTCAATTAAAAGTATAAAATCGTATGTATCGTAAACATACCGGAAAACAACGTAATAATATACTTTATGTATAAAAGATTTCTCTTCCTATAAATACACTTTTACTAAAAGTACATTGGTTTACGACTTATGACAGAACCATGCCGCCAAGGAGAAGACCAAGACCTTCCAGCAACACAGCAACACCTCCTCCGCCGCTGCCTCCACAGTTTGATCCTGCGATGTTCCAGGCTGCAGTAACAGCAGCCGTAGCGGCCGCAATGTCGCAGATAGGGACAAACGGAGCTGGTGGTTCTGGATCGGGTGCTACAAACTCTAACCACGGAGACAGTATGTGGCGTGCAAGAGAGTGTTCCTACAAAGACTTCACCAATGGCAAACCTGACAACTTCAATGGGAGCGGGGGAGTCATCACTTTGATGCAATGGTTTGAAAAGACCGAAGTAGTCTTTCAGGTGTGCTCTTGCCCCGAAGCGAGCAAAGTTAAGTTCGCAGCCTTCACTTTCACCGGCCGGGCCCTTACTTGGTGGAACTGCCGGATTAATTCACTTACTCTCGAAGTGGCTAGCTCCATAACCTGGGCAGAACTAAAAACGTTGATGATGAAGGAGTACTGCCCGAGAGGTGAAATTCAAAAGCTGGAACAAGAACTTTGGAACCTCAGGATGACGGGCTCCGACCTTGAAACCTACACCACCCGATTCAATGAATTGGCTCTCCTCTGCCCAACAATGGTTACACCGGAGGAGAAAAAGGTGGAGCGATACCTTTGGGGACTGTCTCTCCAAGTGCAAAGTAGTGTCCTGGCTTCAAGGCCAACTACTTTTGACAGTGCCAGGGAGCTGGCACAACAACTTGTTGACCACCGAGCCGGCCATAATATTACAACCACCACCACTGATCAATCAAAAGGGGGAAACAACAAAAGGAAGTTCTGGAACGAAAAGAAGAGCCAACCAGCACAGGACCCCGCTAAGAAGCAACAAACTGTTGCTGTCCATGCTGCCACTACTGCTACCACTCCAGCACCACCGAAGCCATATGCTGGAACCCTACCTAAGTGCAACAAGTGCAACTTTCACCACAATGGTGCTTGTAGGGAGATGCACTGTAACAACTGCGACAGGAAGGGGCACACTGCTCGTTTCTGTAAAGCGCCGGCTCGACCAATCAATCAAGTCGCCAGTACGGGGGCAACCCGAACCTGCTACAACTGTGGAGACGCAGGTCACTGCAAAAGAAACTGCCCCAAAGCACAAGCCCCTCATGCTGGTGGAGTAGGAAGAGTCCTGGCAATAGGACATGGGGAAGCAGTCGAGGATCCCACGGTGGTTACCGGTACGTTTCTCCTCAATAACTCTTATGCATGCGTACTATTCGATAGTGGAGCGGAGAGGAGTTTCGTGAGCCACCAATATAAACAATTACTTGAACAAAATCCCCAATCACTAAGGGATACTTATGTACTAGAAATGGCAAATGGGAAAGTAGAACGCACTAGCGATATATACTCAGAGTGTACTCTCACTCTAGACAACCATACATTTAAAATTGACCTGATGCTGGTCACCATAAAAAGCTTCGACGTAATCATCGGGATGGATTGGTTAGTTCCTCACCGTGCCGACATTTTATGTTACGAAAGGGCCGTTCGCCTCAATCTACCAAATGACGAAATCCTCCTCATCTATGGTGACAAACCTAGTGCGAATTTACAAATCATCTCATGCATCAAAGCCCAAAAGTATCTCCGGAAGGAGTACCACGCCTTCTTGGCCCACGTAGTAGACAAGAAACAAGACGTGAAAGACATCAAAGACATCCCCGAAGTGTGTAACTTCCCGGATGTGTTCCCAGAAGATCTTCCTGGTGTACCACTCGCACGACAAGTCGATTTCAGAATTGACTTAATACCCGGAGCTACCCCCGTAGCCAGAGCTCCATACCGCCTCGCACAAACAGAAATGCAAGAGTTGTCCAGTTAGTTGAACGAGCTTTTGAACAAAGGGTTCATCAGACCAAGCTTCTCACCTTGGGGAGCACCAGTCCTTTTTGTAAAGAAGAAGGACGGATCCTTTCGCATGTGCATCGACTATCGGGAACTAAACAAACTCACCATCAAGAACCGATATCCTTTACCCCGAATCGACGACCTTTTCGACCAACTGCAAGGAGCAAATTTCTTCTCAAAGATCGACCTAAGGTCAGGTTACCATCAGCTACGAGTTCAAGAAGAAGATATTCCCAAAACTGCATTCAGAACTCGCTATGGGCACTACGAGTTTGTGGTGATGTCCTTCGGTTTAACAAATGCACCTGCGGTATTCATGGACCTAATGAATAGAGTGTGTCGACCCTACCTAGACAAGTTTGTAATCGTATTCATCGACGATATCTTGATCTACTCGCGAAGCGAGGAAGAGTATCGCCTACATCTACGCCAAGTGCTAGAGACACTAAGAGCGGAGAAGCTTTATGCTAAGTTCTCTAAGTGTGAATTCTGGATTAGAGAAGTGGATTTCCTTGGCCATGTGGTAAGTGAGAAAGGCATACATGTGGATCCCTCCAAGATCAAGGCAATCGAGAATTGGTCAGCACCCAAGACGCCAACCAAAATTCGACAATTCCTTGGGCTTGCTGGCTACTACCGAAGATTTATACAAAACTTCTCCAAGATTGCGAAACCACTCACCACCTTGACGCAGAAAGGTGTGATATTCAAGTGGGAAAATAAACAAGAAACTGCTTTCCAAACGTTAAAACAAGCCCTATGCAGCGCACCGATCTTGTCTCTCCCAGAGGGAACCGAGGACTTCGTAGTGTACTGTGATGCTTCGAATCAAGGCCTCGGATGTGTGCTCATGCAGAGAGGGAAGGTTATCGCGTATGCATCAAGACAGCTTAAGACGTACGAGGTTAATTATACTACCCACGACCTGGAATTAGGAGCAGTAGTATTCGCTTTGAAGATCTGGAGACACTACCTCTACGGCACGAAATGCACTATCTTCACTGATCACAAAAGTCTTCAGCATATCCTCAATCAGAAAGAGCTCAACATGCGACAGAGGAGATGGGTAGAGTTGCTGAATGACTACGAGTGCGAAATTCGTTATCATCCGGGCAAGGCCAATGTAGTGGCCGATGCTCTAAGCAGGAAGGAGTACTCGGGCCGCCGAGTAAAATCCATAACAATGACAATCCATTCCCACCTGACCATACAAATCAAGGAAGCTCAACTGGAAGCTTTGAAACCAGAAAAGGTGGCAGGAGAGACATTAAGGGGAATGGATAAAAACTTAGAAGTCAAGGATGATGGAGCACGTTATATCATGAACCGGATTTGGACACCGAAGTTCGGTGGACTCCGAGATGTCGTCATGAATGAAGCACACAAGACTCAATACTCCATCCATCCCGGGTCGGATAAGATGTATCTGGACCTCAAGAAATTATACTGGTGGCCGAACATGAAAGCTGAGATTGCTACCTATGTGAGCAAGTGCCTGACTTGCGCCAAGGTCAAAATCGAATACCAGAAACCATCCGGGCTATTACAACAGCCGGATATACCTGAGTGGAAGTGGGAACGAATAACCATGGACTTCATAACCAAGCTGCCTAAGACATCGGGCGGGCTTGACACCATATGGGTAATCGTAGACATATTGACCAAATCAGCACACTTCCTACCGATAAAAGAAACCGACAAGATGGAGAAGCTGACTAGAACGTACATCAGAGAGATTGTACGACTCCATGGCGTGCCGATATCCATTATCTCCGATAGAGATAGTAGATTTACCTCACGGTTTTGGCAGTCTCTACAAAAATCATTGGGAACTAGGCTTGACATGAGTACGGCCTACCACCCACAAACCGACGGACAGAGCGAACGAACCATTCAAACGTTAGAAGACATGTTAAGAGCTTGTGTGATAGACTTCGGTAAAGCATGGGATACCCATCTACCGCTTATCGAATTCTCCTACAATAACAGCTATCATACTAGCATCAAAGTCGCTCCATTCGAAGCTCTTTACGGTCGCAAATGCAGATCACCCATGTGTTGGGCTGAGGTGGGGGATACACAGCTAACTAGAGGGCAAGTCTCTAATAGCACCCTCACTGGCCCTGAAATCATAAGGGAAACCACAGAAAATATCGTTCAAATTCGAGAAAGACTGAAAGCGTCTCGCGATCGGCAAAAGAGTTACGCAGACAAACGACGCAAACCCTTGGAATTCCAGGTGGGTGATCGAGTACTACTAAAAGTTTCCCCTTGGAAAGGAATGATACGATTCGGCAAACGCGGGAAACTAAATCCAAGGTACATCGGGCCATTCGAAATCCTTGCTAGGATTGGGCCAGTAGCATACAAACTTCGATTACCTCAGGAACTCGACAAAGTACATCCCACATTTCACGTATCGAACCTAAAGAAGTGTTTGTCTGATGAGACACTTGTAATACCACTCGACGAAATCGAAGTTAACGAAAATCTCCACTTCGTGGAGGAACCAGTCGAAATCATGGATCGGGAAATCAAACGAACGAAACAAAGTCGTATTCCCATCGTGAAGGTCCGTTGGAACGTTAAACGAGGACCCGAATTCACCTGGGAACGCGAGGATCAGATGAAACAAAAGTATCCACATCTCTTCCCAAACTCTTGAAATCCCAGTCAAAATGAAAATTTCGGGACGAAATTCCTTCTAACGGGGGGATGATGTGACAACCGTCAAATTTCGGTCAAGTCAAAGTCAAACAAAGTCAACAAGTCAAACCGGTCAACTCCAATAACCCTTGTATGTTAGGGTTTACGTTATGTAATCACTGTACAATTCGCTATTTTAATGAGAAAACATCATTTGGAAAATTCATGTGTTTGATTTTCCTTAGCCTTAACAGTGCTAAACAACGAACCAAAGCGATAAAACACTATTGCACAATCATCGGGATTGTGTAGGACACTAAATCATGGCTTAACGGGGTTTACGGACCTTGCGTTTCAAAGCCAAACACTCAAAAAGGTCTCAAAAGAACTCTCTCTCAATCTCTTTCAGTCAATCTCTCTCTATTAGAAATCTCTCCCAAATCTCTCTCAAAAGTTCCTTTAACTTTTTGTAATCATTCGGGTCATCACGACCCTTAACCGGGTCAAAAACCACTTGAAACGGGGTAAAAACGGGTAAAATAGCCTTAAGGACCCAAAACCGAAGCTTCAGGACCGAAGCCTCGCATCCGAAGTGCTCAGGACCGAAGCCTCGGACCGAAGCCTCAGGACCGAAGCCTCAGGTCCGAACCTCGGCCCAGGACCGAGCAACTTCGCAGATTCAACTTTTTTTCCCGGTTTTCGACTACGACTTCGTTTTAACTCCGTTTTTCATTATTTTAACGTGGGATTTTCACTCAAAACTTTATTTTATAAACTAAGGCCCCAAAATATATAAATCTCCAGGGTTTTTATAAAATATATTAAAAGAATTAGTGGTTGAACTAATTATTGAGGGAATATTTGCTTTTCCTTAATTTATGGCAAAAGCAAACCACCACCACCTCACTCTATGATTAGCCACTCTTTCCCACTACCCCTTGTCTCCTTAGTGGACCTTTACACCCAATCTCCAGCTCTTCCCACTTTCTAAGAGCTGGAGGATTGATCCTCTCTCCTCATTCTCCATAAAATTCTTTCATTCTACACTTAGCAACCAAGAACACTCTCCAAAATTCTCTCATCTTTTCTCTCAACTTCAAGAACTTCAAGGCTTTCTCCAGGGATTTCTTTCTTCAATTAGTAAGTATCTTCATCATTCACATAATTATTAAACTCCATTCTACTCAAATCATTGATATCTTACACAAGTTCCATCTTATTCGGTGTTAGATTCTCGAATCATCAAGACATCTTCTTAGTGTTCTTGGGTTGAACACTTCCTCTCTCTCACTTTCATCTACTGAAACCACATAAGGTGAGTTCATACCCCTACATTTACATGTTTTTCTTAAGTTTTAAGGGGGGAATACAAGTAAAATCATCAAGAACACAATTAAACTTTTTCTAACAGATTACATCAGAAAAGATGGACTTTAATCACGGACTGTTTTGGTCAACTTAAATATTTTAGTTTTCAAAACTGTTCCAGGTGCAAGTAGTTCAAACCCTTAGCTTTAAAATGGCTACTTGCACATCTCCATATGATTTTTCTACAATTTATGGTGATTTTTACAAAACTGCCTGTCATTTCAGAGGCAAACCCGGACCAGTCTGTGATTATGAACATTTTCACCTCTGTTAGAGATCACTAAAAATCATGATAAAATTTACGAACAAACTAGACTCATATTCCAAACTCTCAAAATTTACGGATTTGGATTTAGAGCTTTGATGATTTTTCTATAAATTTTCTAAGAACAGTAACAGAAACTGTATTCAACGAAAAGTTGCTGTTAATTTCATTTCACCTTGTAACATGTTGAGCAAGGTGTATATCTTTATGTAATTATATGTTATTGCAATATATGACATTTTATCTTAATATTTAGACACACATCAGTTTACAAATGGATTTGGACATATAAAATATAAAGAATAACAAGTGATTATAATCAAAGTACAACCGATACATTCAAACATTTAATAAACTATTTTGAATATAGTTTGCATACATTACTACGTACTACCCTTGGTTGATAAACTATAATAGGTATAGTTTATGATACATTACATAACACATACATTTAAAAAGGGTACATTTATACAAATGATATTTTCATTAAGCAAGGTACGGCCATACGGTACCAAGTTTTCATAACACGTAATTCCGTTAATGACTTTGTGAGACATTTACTTCAAATTACCATTAAGTCCTGTATTGTAACCAGAGTCTCCTTGAGGGAGAGCGTGATACTTGTGTATAGATCTATATTGGGTTTGACAAACCCACACCTAAACTGCATGCAACAGTTAGACCGATAGGTCTGGGGTGACAAATGTCATAACATTTCCGACGCCTGAAGAACGTCGTTTTAGGCAACCTTGGTCATAGTATGGTTATAATAAACTCACATAAAGTATTAATAAACATTGGAATTTACGGGAACTTCATTAAAATTTAACGAGTTTATGTCGATTTAAACTTGCATTGTTTTACTATAAATATGACAAATTACTTGTACATTTCGGTCTTTGGGTTTTAAGACTACATTTACACATTAAGGAAAATATTGGATTTTCTAACACAAATACTACTTTTACAAACGAAAGGCTTTTAATAATACCAAACAAAAGCTTATGAACTCACCAACCTTTGTGTTGACACTTTTTCAAACAACCTGTATTCTCAGGAAATCATTAAACAGGTAATCAAGTGCTTTTGAGGATGGGACGCTAAGGCGTCTACTATTTCATACTTTGTCAACATATTGTAATTGATTCGTAAACATGTAATTCATACAATGATGTAACTTTTTCAATTATATATATGTTGGTTGTGTTGGCTTGAATTACTATTACAATTGTTGTTATGATACTATACATGAAGTCCTCCACCCCCGGACGTTTCCGCCATCCTTGGTTTGGGGGTGTGACAATATATATATATATATATATATATATATATATATATATATATATATATATATATATATATATATATATATATATGGCATAACGTTATTTTGTAACTGTTATTGAACTCACTAAGCGTCACCGTTTATCCCTCTCAGTGTTTAATTATTGTAGGTGATAAGCATCTAGTATAGTTATGTACTGTTAGAAAATATAGAATAGATAATATTATAACTTTTGTATTTAGTGTATAAATTCCTGGGAAATTATGTAATATATAAAACTCTGTAAAACCCTCGTTAGTCGGTTTGTATCCAGTCTTTTGTAATAAGACCATATATGTAAAATATGTTTATGAATATGCATGTAGCATGTTTGGAATAATATTGTAAAGTTTAGAAAGGGGTTCTTTCATAAGACGATGGTCAACAATTGAGTTAGCATGCTAAAGTGTTGTAAGACTGCGGGTGTAGCTGTAGCATTCACTAGGTTGGCAGATAGTGTTAGAGTGTTGTAAGTCTGCGCGTGTATTCGTAGCATTTAAAAGGTTGGCAGATGGTGTTAGAGTGTTGTAAGACTGCGGGTGTAGTCGTAGCATTCACTGGGTTGGTAGATAGCATGGGAGTGACGTTAGATTGCAGAAGGAACAGTAGTACCCACTGTCACACCCCGATCCTTGTCGGAATCGATCGAGGCGTGATATATTGTTCAAAGTCTCATGACAACTATGTTATAATATGATTAGATTCAATTAAGTACTAAGTATGCAAACAAGATCCACAACATACAAATACAAATCCAAATATGAACAACATTTATTACATCAAATTTAAATAGTCTTGTGGATTTCTAAGGCACACCCTATTTTTCATCAACTTCATTCTTCAAATCTGCATCATGGGTAAAAACAGGTCAACTACGAGAGTTGGTGAGTAATCTAATTTTAGTAGAGAAAATTGTGAAGTTGAAACCTTTATAATTGGAAATTTGTTTTCTTTTGAAGTCGGCAAACAATTGTATTTGAGATAACGGTTTATAAATCAAAAAATGATTAACAAATGATAACAACCACAATAAGTCCTCACCCTATATATACATATGTATATATATATAAATATATATAGGATGGAGCATCTAATCATCATACCCACTCAACCACGTGCGATCAATCACCTTAGCGTCCCAAGGCGGGGTGATCAACCCAATAGCGCTATTATTGTCCATAACGTACCTCAAGAATACAGGCATAGTCATGGAGATTAGACTAAAAATGGTAATGCACTACAAGTACATGTAGCGTAAACAAACAATAGTTATACAATTAATGACTCACGTATAAATGTTCCAACAATGTCTCAATTGTGATAAAACAATAAAATGAAGTTGGAATATATTAGAACCACATGATACACCCCCAAAAGTATTGAAAATTATAAAGTATGGGGTAGATTACTCACATTAGTCCCAAAACGAAATGCGTGTGTCGTACGATAGACGATTCGGGTCAAAATGACGTAGAACCTAATATAATTAATAGTTTTGGTTTAGGAACTGCTAAACGAGAATGGAGTATTAATACAAATAATTAGACACATATTCTTATATTAGATGAATTAACAATAATTCATTTTGATTATAATATTAAGGTATTTATTTGTTAAATGAATTTTAAATTGAATTACTTACTTTGCATAATTAATTTATATTTTCAATTTAGGCCAGATTTTAATAATTTCTTATTAAAATAATAACTTGCGCAATTATAATTATTTACAGATTTTAACAATTATTTATATGAAATAATCATTAAAATGCATTTTTACATGCTTAAATACCTAGGAAAATAGTTTTAAATAGTAAACAGTATTGAAAAATTATGAAATTATTAGGAAATCATTATTTCATACAATATGAATTACTGTAAAATTTGTATATTTTTCTGAACTGTTTTAGTATTTATTTAATATTTTAATGATTAAACAACACAAAATTCGGGAAAAATAGTAAATGATTCTCAAAAAATCTGTAAAATTAACCATAGTTTTATAACATGATGTAGAGCTCAGTGTATAAGTTTCAGATATTTGTGACTATGGGAAGTATTTTTTATATATTTCATTATTAATTAATCAATAAAATCATAAATAATAGTAAAAAGTAATATAAATGCATGAAACTTCATATATAATGTTTAATCAGTATACAGGTCATCCCAGAATTTTCTCAGAATTTATTGAATGCAAAAAGTATTTTATGTGAATTATTGCCCTACTTTATTGCAATAATTATAGTAATTCAATAAAAATAAATTATTTTCTGAAAATTTCCAGAACTTCTTATTTTATTGATGGGATTCTGAGAAAAATTAGGTTTATGCATAGAATGAGTTTTAGATATTTTGGTGGATTTAATTTGTTTCTTGTATGAATATGAAACTTTTAACAACATACCTTGATGAATGCTTCAAGAGGGATGAAGATTTGAGTATAATAGATTGTTCTTGGATGGAATATGAGTATTCTTGGAGGAAATTTCGAGATTGAGAGTGAGAGAAAGAATAGAGAAGGTTTAAGTAGTGAAGAGAATAACGTGTTGGGAGAAAAAAGAAAGGAAAGTAGATGGGAGGTGTGAGTGGGAGACCATGGGAGTAATCTTTTTGCTTTTGGTGGTCTTCATAATTTCCCACTAACACAAGCATCTTTTACATAATTAATATAAGAGTTTTATAAAATTTAATGTAAAGTTTATAAAAATAGAGTTTTATAAAATTTAATGTAAAGTTTATAAAAATGGAGTTTTATAAAAGATGAGTTATTATTTGATTATAACAATCTACTTTGATTTGAAGTTTAATTATAGCATTCAAGTTTGATTCTTTTAAATTTAATTAGAGCATTATACTTTGATTTGATTTTAATATGGTATCATAATTTAATTTGATTATAGTTATAACGTTGTACTATACTATGTTGCTATTAACGTCAATTTATATCGTAGTGTATGAGTTTCGATCCTATTAGCGTCAAGTAATCTTGAGTAGGGTTTGAATGAGATTGCGAGAGGTTTCGTTTGTGATCTTTTTGAGTGTCCGGCTTCGCAACGCAAGGTCCATAGATCCCGTTAAGCCATGATTTAGTGTCCTACACAATCCCGATGATTGTGCAATAGTGTTTTATCGCTTTGGTTCATTGTTTAGCACTGTTAAGGCTAAGGAAAATCAAACACATGAACTTTCCAAATGATGTTTTCTCATTAAAATAGCGAATTATACAGTGATTACATAACGTAAACCCTATCATACAAGGGTTAATGGAGTTGACCGGTTTGACTAGTTGACTTTGTTTGACTTTGACTTGACCGAAATTTGATGGTTGTCACATCATCCCCCCGTTAGAGGGAATTTCATCCCGAAATTTGCATTTTGATTGGGACTTCAAGAGTTTGGAAAAAGATGTGGAAAACTTTTCGTAGTACAAGAAATTGATTATGGTGAGGAACAACCCTCCTGATGTCACATGATGACCTTGGAAATTTCTTATTGTAACGTAGTTAGCGAGTTCCATCATTACGTAGTTATGTTTTATCCTTGGTAGAGTATTCTATGTGTGCTTTTATACTCCCTGTTTTATCCTTGGTATTATCACTATGAATATTTTATAACGTAGTTAGCGAGTTCCATCATTACGAATGTTTCAACAAATTTTGACGAAATTTCCATTATAAGTCCTACAAGTTCTTTTATAGTCGATTGATGTAAACTAGTCGTATATCATTAAGATTGCAAGGGCGTTTTGGATGGGTGACCCCGCCTTAAGCCCACAACCAAACAAGGAACAGGGAATGAGGCGGAATCACACATTCTAAGTCCATAGAATCTTAATGATATATGACCATAATGTTTACACTAGCCCTCATAGATTCCAGGGGCGTAGTATTATTGGGCTAGAAGTAGGAATTGTAGTTCAAAATAAAATAGTTATAGGCCTGCTATCTTCAAACTTGGGCTTTGGCCCCTCCCGATTCCTAATCAGAATGGTCCAATACTCCCAATTCTCCAAGCGACCAAGCGGTATCAAGAAATCAAAATCGATTCATCCCCATTTTCCCAATTCACTGCCTATCTCGCCTGTTGTTCGTTTGTCGCTGTCTCGCCAAGTTAGTCGCTTGGTCTCACTCTCGCCAATCGCCATCGCCAAGTGCCCAAGTCCCCATTCTCACTTCACAGAAATCAGGCATGTAATCCCAAGACCCAAATCCTGTTCAGATGTTCTTTCTTTTCTGATTGTAAGATTGTTGATTGTTGGTGTTGGCGTATTGTACTGCTGCTGCTGTTTTCTGTCAATTTGTTGCCTATTTATGCGTTACTACTGTCTTACTGAGTTTCCTTTTAATTTGGCTGTCATTTGCGATTTGGCGATTTGCCAATTTGATTTATAAGTTATGAACTTATAGATTTGGTTATTGATTTGGTTATGCTTAACAGCTTGTCAGCTTCAAACAAAACTGAAAAGTGACAACAAAGTTTGATTTGGTTATTGTTAAATGAGTTATTGGTTATTGTTCTAATTTTGAATTTGATTTTGTTTTGATTGGATCAATTGTTCCTTCATTTTGATTTTTCTAGATATAATCATGGGAAAGATGAAAACATTGAAAGAGAAATTGTTGTCTGCTTACTAATATATCATTCATAATCTGTTTTTTAAAGACATTAAAGGCTGTCAGGCTGAGTTGTAATTCTTTTTCTAGGTGTTTTTGGTGTTTATTTGTTGAAAACAATCTGTTTTTTTAATGTTAATTTCAGTTTATAATATTTTCTCCCCCCCCCCCCAAGTTAATTGTTCAAGCTCCGCTACTGATAGATTTACTAGTAAAAACCCTGAGTTTTTTTTTTACATAGATGATAAGACTTATTTGGGTTTTGCCGTGTTCTCAAGATTCATGGTTTATATACTTGAATCGATGCTAGTTTTAGTAATAAAAAGAAATTTAGAATTTAAACGTCGAGGTTAGAAGCTTGTACTGATATTTAAGGGGTTAAAAAATAAAGTTTTATTAGTTACCTATAGTGACACACAAGTCATAATTTGCATGTGTGAAGACTTGGAGTACTTTCTAATTGGTTCGTGTGTGAAGACTTGGAGTACTTTCTAACTGGTTCATGTGTGAAGACTTGGAGTACTTTCTAATGAAAAGTGTGCTACTGGGGAAATTTGAAACTGGTACGTAGCTTCAAAGTCAAGAATATGCAGTAGGCATGTGATGTATTAAATGCATGAGGCACATAAGTCATAATTTGCGGCAACAAATACGCATATGTGTGTGAATTGAAGAAGAAGGTTACAGCTCAAAGACCATATATATTCATTTCCTCTTTATTTGTTATTAATTACTTCTCCCACTTCACTTATATAAATCATCACATTCTTACCGCAACTTTTAACTTCTCCCTCACAAATGGATCCACCTGCAGATCATCAAAACCCCATATATGACCTCGATTGGTTTCCGTACTTTGATCATCAAGATCTTTTCAGGTATATATAAACGTCACTCATTACCCCATCTTTCGCACAGAAAAGTGATTTTGTCTATATTGATCAAAACATGGTTTGGATTTGTAGTGATCAAAAAGAGTCTTTCATCTTGTTGGATTTGATTATCTTGAGGCTTTTTTTTTTTTTTTTTTTTTGGATTTTTGTAGTGGTGACATGCTCGACCATCATGATTACGAGTTGTCGGAAAAATTGCATGAAGTGCTCGATCAGAACGTTTCCACAGTACTTAACAAAGATCAAAACATCATTTTTAGAAATGAGTTTCACGATTTGGATCCCCTTAAAGACATAAGCTTATGGGATTGTTGGGAGGATGGTAATTTACCATTGGTTAGTTTCAGTGAAGACTGTAAATCCGGTGGTGAGGCTACAGGTAGTTCTAGTGCTGCCACCACTGATCACGGTGGCCAGAAGGTGGCAAATAGATTGAGACCATTGGAGTTTGAAGAGATAGCGAAGTACTTTGAGATGCCGATAATCATGGCAGCAAAGGAACTAGGGATAGGGTTAACATTGTTGAAGAAAAGATGCAGAGAGCTAAACATAAACAGATGGCCTCATAGAAAACTTAAGAGCCTTCAATCCCTCATTCAAAATGCCAAGGTAAACTACGATAATAACCTTCTATACATTACTCATGCATGTATGCATGCACTTGGTAACCAAAGTTGTTTTGGTATTTTCTAAAATTTTAATTATTAGTTTCTTTATAACATAAACATAGGCCCTAGGCATATGCCACATCGAATCAATTGTTTTACTACGATTTCTGATTTATATTTACATAAACTTAACTCATTGTAAATTTTATGAACTCACACGAAAAATATATTGCATCTACCTAAAAAAACTAGGAGTTGGGATTAAAGGAGGAGGTAGAGACGTTAGCAGGGCACAAGAAGATGATGGAGAAATTGCCAGGTATGGAATTGACAGAAAGAACAAAGAAGCTTAGGCAAGCTTGCTTCAAAGCTATTTATAAGAAGAGAGGACTTAACAATCCTTAGTCCTTACCTTTTCTTTTAGCCTTTTTGTTATAATTAGTAGATTTTAATCTACATTGTATGTGTTTTTCTCTTGATAGATTGATACCCTTTTTAGTTTCATTGTGTTTGTCTATTGATTTTTAATGCAGAAAAGTTTGTATAATTTGGGTATTATAGTTTGTATTATGTATTTAGCTATATTCTAGATTGCCGACACGACTACACTGACGACTCTATACCAGAGGTCTATATAAATAGACTTATGAATTTAGTAGGAATAACTTGATTATAATCTTGTGATTTGTTCCATGTCTGATCCACTCCTAAGATTCACTCGACATGCCCCCAGTTATGTGTAATTAAAATTTTATTAGACTGTTGATCCTAATGAGTCTACCCTAAGTCCACAACCAAACAAGGAACATGTCAACTACGAGAAACACGCATATGGACTTGTGAGTTATTTGTAAATTGATTAGGGAAATAAAGTTTTTTTTTAGACATTGTTGGGTAAAATAATTGTAAAACACTTGTTGGGCCATGGTTAGGAGTGTTGGGCACCTTTTGGGCTTTCCATGGTTACTAAAGGTGAAACATGTAGCACTTGCGTGGGCCCCCACAAAACTAAGTTTTCACATTTCTTTCCCACTTCTAGGCCCATTAGGGAACTTAATAGTCCAATGAGTTGGCCATTTTGGAGTGTATCCTTTCGGATACGTTTGATAAGGTCGGGTATTTTGATGGCTCAAAAGTAATGTGAATGACGCGCTTTGGCCTATAGGTTTGGGAACTCTCGCCTTTGGTCCCCAGATAAGCAAACTGGTCCCTCGGTTGATTGGGATGTATACGAATGCTTACCTAGTCAGGACTTTCGGGCTACCGGCACCTCCCCCTTCCAGTTACTACGCGTCCATTACTATGATCCTACCCAACTAGAGTGTATGACTTTGAATTTCCTATGAGCTCTAAGGAATACATATATGTATATACATTTTGTTAAACAACTTGAGTATGTGTGTGATTTTCAAAGAAAGTGGAGAATATTCACAAGTGTATGCACACATATAAGTGTCAGGAGTAATACGTATGCACATAAGGGAGCAATTAACACACAAAGGTATTCCTAGGATTTTCTAAGTGTGAATTGCATGCAGTTGTGTGTGCATTTTATAAAATAGCATACGAGAGGACCCTAGAGGCTATAGACTAGGTCAAGGCAATTAACCTAATTCCCTATAGTCAAGGGCTCTGATACCAATCTGTCACACCCCGATCCTTGTCGGAATCGATCGAGGCGTGATATATTGTTCAAAGTCTCATGACAACTATGTTATAATATGATTAGATTCAATTAAGTACTAAGTATGCAAACAAGATCCACAACATACAAATACAAATCCAAATATGAACAACATTTATTACATCAAATTTAAATAGTCTTGTGGATTTCTAAGGCACAACCTATTTTTCATCAACTTCATTCTTCAAATCTGCATCATGGGTAAAAACAGGTCAACTACGAGAGTTGGTGAGTAATCTAATTTTAGTAGAGAAAATTGTGAAGTTGAAACCTTTATAATTGGAAATTTGTTTTCTTTTGAAGTCGGCAAACAATTGTATTTGAGATAACGGTTTATAAATCAAAAAATGATTAACAAATGATAACAACCACAATAAGTCCTCACCCTATATATACATATGTATATATATATAAATATATATAGGATGGAGCATCTAATCATCATACACACTCAACCACGTGCGATCAATCACCTTAGCGTCCCAAGGCAGGGTGGTCAACCCAATAACGCTATTATTGTCCATAACGTACCTCAAGAATACGGGCATAGTCATGGAGATTAGACTAAAAATGGTAATGCACTACAAGTACATGTAGCGTAAACAAACAATAGTTATACAATTAATGACTCACGTATAAATGTCACAACAATGTCTCAATTGTGATAAAACAATAAAATGAAGTTGGAATATATTAGAACCACATGATACACCCCCAAAAGTATTGAAAATTATAAAGTATGGGGTAGATTACTCACATTAGTCCCAAAACGAAATGCGTGTGTCGTACGATAGACGATTCGGGTCAAAATGGCGTAGAACCAAATATAATTAATAGTTTTGGTTTAGGAACTGCTAAACGAGAATGGAGTATTAATACAAATAATTAGACACATATTCTTATATTAGATGAATTAACAATAATTCATTTTGATTATAATATTAAGGTATTTATTTGTTAAATGAATTTTAAATTGAATTACTTACTTTGCATAATTAATTTATATTTTCAATTTAGGCCAGATTTTAATAATTTCTTATTAAAATAATAACTTGCCCAATTATAATTATTTACAGATTTTAACAATTATTTATATGAAATAATCATTAAAATGCATTTTTACATGCTTAAATACCTAGGAAAATAGTTTTAAATAGTAAACAGTATTGAAAAATTATGAAATTATTAGGAAATCATTATTTCATACAATATGAATTACTGTAAAATTTGTATATTTTTCTGAACTGTTTTAGTATTTATTTAATATTTTAATGATTAAACAACACAAAATTCGGGAAAAATAGTAAATGATTCTCAAAAAATCTGTAAAATTAACCATAGTTTTATAACATGATGTAGAGCTCAGTGTATAAGTTTCAGATATTTGTGACTATGGGAAGTATTTTTTATATATTTCATTATTAATTAATCAATAAAATCATAAATAATAGTAAAAAGTAATATAAATGCATGAAACTTCATATATAATGTTTAATCAGTATACAGGTCATCCCAGAATTTTCTCAGAATTTATTGAATGCAAAAAGTATTTTATGTGAATTATTGCCCTACTTTATTGCAATAATTATAGTAATTCAATAAAAATAAATTATTTTCTGAAAATTTCCAGAACTTCTTATTTTATTGATGGGATTCTGAGAAAAATTAGGTTTATGCATAGAATGAGTTTTAGATATTTTGGTGGATTTAATTTGTTTCTTGTATGAATATGAAACTTTTAACAACATACCTTGATGAATGTTTCAAGAGGGATGAAGATTTGAGTATAATAGATTGTTCTTGGATGGAATATGAGTATTCTTGGAGGAAATTTCGAGATTGAGAGTGAGAGAAAGAATAGAGAAGGTTTAAGTGGTGAAGAGAATAATGTGTTGGGAGAAAAAAGAAAGGAAAGTGGATGGGAGGTGTGAGTGGGAGACCATGGGAATAATCTTTTTGCTTTTGGTGGTCTTCATAATTTCCCACTAACACAAGCATCTTTTACATAATTAATATAAGAGTTTTGTAAAATTTAATGTAAAGTTTATAAAAGTATAATTTTATAAAATTTAATGTAAAGTTTATAAAAATGGAGTTTTATAAAAGATGAGTTATTATTTGATTATAACAATCTACTTTGATTTGAAGTTTAATTATAGCATTCAAGTTTGATTCTTTTAAATTTAATTAGAGCATTATACTTTGATTTGATTTTAATATGGTATCATAATTTAATTTGATTATAGTTATAACGTTGTACTATACTATGTTGCTATTAACGTCAATTTATATCGTAGTGTATGAGTTTCGATCCTATTAGCGTCAAGTAATCTTGAGTAGGGTTTGAATGAGATTGCGAGAGGTTTCGTTTGTGATCTTTTTGAGTGTCCGGCTTCGCAACGCAAGGTCCATAGACCCCGTTAAGCCATGATTTAGTGTCCTACACAATCCCGATGATTGTGCAATAGTGTTTTATCGCTTTGGTTCATTGTTTAGCACTGTTAAGGCTAAGGAAAATCAAACACATGAACTTTCCAAATGATGTTTTCTCATTAAAATAGCGAATTATACAGTGATTACATAACGTAAACCCTATCATACAAGGGTTAATGGAGTTGACCGGTTTGACTAGTTGACTTTGTTTGACTTTGACTTGACCGAAATTTGATGGTTGTCACACCCACCAGTTCAGGTGCAGCAGTGAGGGCGTGGTAAATCCACAGATTGGTTTACGGATTTCCCCAAATGAATTAGGCCTGTTTAAGCCAGTGGTAAGAGCGTAGGAACACCATTGCAGTCATGGGATCAATGAAGCGATGGACCGTATAAGGTCGTTGTCATATAAGGCTACCTTTGGTCAAGTAGCAATCACTTTTAGCCTTGGATTTGGTGACGTTAGGATTCGACGTATGGACCCGATCGGTTGGATCAGCAGGTCGTTAGAGCCATAGTGGCAAGATAACTAATGGTAACTATTGACAGAAGAGGATTTCGTTCGGAAGTCGTGTGGGGCAACTGTGTAGGAGTCTTTGGGCTCCGCAACCAGGTCGGAACCCGGTATTTCATATGACTGGCAAACGAATTGAGACCAAGGAGGTCTCGGTGGATTCTGGAGAGTAGCCAGCAGGCAGCATACTGTTTCAGGTAGTTCAGTGTTTCGGGCAGTTTCGGTGTCTCAGGCAGTATTAGTGTTTTAGGACTTCATGTATGGATGAGTAACTGGTTTCTTGGGTAATACTAAGTCACTCACAGCGGGATTAAATAATCTCAGAGTAAATGATTTGACCCTATTGCACAGCTCTCGTCTGAGTCTAACCGTTACAGGGATGAATCTTCTACTCGAAGGATTATCTGCGCCTTCTGTCAAGTATAAGTATTTTGCAGCTAGTTATGGTCAGTGGCATGGTTTTCATAAGTTGCACCAAGATAATCAGGGTTGTAAGTGTTATGGTTGGCCAGTTATTCGATGAGGCTTGGGCATGGTATCATTTCAGCGTAAGCGGACTGTCGGGGAGACAGACCATTATAGAATCCAGATCTTGGAAAGGCAGAAGTGCTATTGTGGAAGTTTGAGGTTTGGCTTCTTCGGAATGGAAGTTCGGTTTGGGTTCAGTTGCCTTGAGAAGGTTGTCTTACACGTAGAATCATCGGCTGTGTTCCTCAGATCATTTATTGGGATATGGGTGTTAATAAGGAGAGATTTCGAGGAAGAAATCTAATATAAGTGGGGGAGAGTTGTAACACCCGGTTTTGAAAGTGCTTCATTGCTCGGGGCTGCGACCCAATTATCATTTTTGGTCAGGTTTAGGGCCTTGGGAAAGGAAGTATTTTCCCCAGTTCGGAGGTGGGTGTTATAGTATAAGTGATCCAAGTGCTCGATTGTGTCTTCGGAGGCCAAGGGTATAATCGTAATTTGAGATTTCGATCTTTTATGGATTTTGGGTTCTTGTTCGGGACGTTTCTAAGAACGGGTGAGTTGTTAGAACATAGGACTTCTCGTCACCTTTCCGTGGATATAAAGTTTGTCGGAAACGGACTTAGAATGAGGAAGTTATGGTTCTTTGAAGGTTTTGGCAAAATTAACCCCTAATGAAACTAAGTGGCAAATCGGTCCCATGCATGAAAGGATGCATGCACGTGTTCAGCTGGGTACGCCCAACGTATGAAGGTGAATGATCGCGGGTGGTTACTGAGTATGCCGGGCGTACAGAGGGGTACGCGGGGCGTACTCCCTTCAGATCAAAACCCTAATCTCTCGACTTGTGGCCAATATAAGCAACATATTATCATTCCTTAGGTCATTTCAGGTCAGCCTCCACCCCTTTTAGCGTCATATAAACCCTAGAGTGCCTTGAGTGAGCTTTTGGAGCTTGGAGAAGAGTGTTCATGGTGATTTGTGTAAGAGAAGAAGAAAGTTGAGGGCTCATTTCCTGGAGGGAGCTTGTAGATCAAGAAAGTTCTCATCTTTTGCAATCCATTGGAGGTAAAAAGCTTTGATCTTGGCTATTCATTTCATAGATCTACTTTGGGTTGGTTTTTGGTCATTTTAGTCCCTTTTTCTTGGTCTTGGCGAGCTAGGGTCGTTTTAGTGGCTCAATCTTGTAGATCTGGACATTCTAAGGTTCCCTCTCTCATAAAGGTGCAAGCTTTGTGGATAGTGTGACTTCAATCACGAATTAAGACCATCCATTAAGCTCTTTTGAGCTCTTTTGAGCTCTAGAGTCCCATTGAACCATTCAGTATTTCAAGCCTTTTTAGACATTGGGCCTTCTTGGGTTAGATCCATAATGGATTTGATCCTTATTGAGCCTTGTGGGCCATTTTGGGTTCGGGCTTTCTTATGGGCTTGTAAGTGCATGGATTTTGTTGGACCAGCTAAGGATGTATGTTTGGATTAGGAATAAGTTATTGGGCTTAGGGGTAAGGCCTATCCAAGGGTTTGGGCCCAATTTGGAAAATTGGGCCATTAGTGGGCTTATATGGATTTTAGAGTTTTGGACTTGTTTGGTTTTGGGATTAAGCCTTAGTTATGAATCTTGTTGGGTTAGGGGTAAAATGGTCATTTTACCCCAAGTATAGATCATGGTTAGGGACCCAATTGCTAATTGGGTAATATTTTTGGTTTTGATAGTTCGAGGAGTTGCCAGGTCAGCAGCTAAGGATTTCTTGCGGTGGACTTCAGCAGTGTGAGGTGAGTTACCTTCCTATATGAGTGGGTCGAAGGCACCAATGTCGGCCCACTAGTAGTTGTTTATAGTAGAGATGATTATCTTTGTAATAATTGTCTGGTAGGCCACTATCTTTTATGATTTACGTGCTTATTGCTATTATGTGGTAGTGGTAGGGGTGAAATAGTCCCCGTAACCGGTTGGAATACACCGGAGGGTAGGTCGGGCACCCATATATGCCTGACAGTATGTTTATGCTATGTTATTATGTGGTAGTGGTAGGGGTGAAATAGTCCCCGTAACCGGTTGAAATAAACTGGAGGGTAGGTCGGGCACCAAGATATGCCTGGTAGGGTAGATCGAGCACCCAGATATGCTTGACAGGGTAGGTCGGGCACCCAGATATGCCTGACAGGGTAGGTCGGGCACCCAGATATGTCTGGCAGTATGTGATCATGTGGTGTGATGGGGGAACTCACTAAGCTTCGTGCTTACGGTTTTCAATTTTGGTTTCATGTACTTCTTCTTCAAAAGGAAAGGAGTCGGCATGATTGCATCGCATCACACTATGATTTCCGCACATGAGTTTTTTGGGATTATACTCTGATAATGTTTCATTATGACATGTTTTGACTATTGACATATTGGTTTCGATATGGGATGACACTATGGATGTTTTTATACTATCGGTTTTTATATTAACTTAATTAAAATGAAATTTTTGCCCTTAAATTTTGGGATGTTTCAGATACAATCTATACCTCTTTCACCCAATGTTTTCCTTTTGGGTTCAGTGAGCCTCACAACTGCTTGACAACCCCAAACTTTGAGATAACTCAAATTTGGTACCTTTTTACCCCAAAGTTAATAAGGAGTATTCTTACTCCTTTTATTTGGAGTTCTATTCAAGATGTAACATGCAGTTAACATTGCCTCGCCCAAAACCCTTCACTTAATCCAGAAGAGGACAACATGGAATTAACCATTTCTTTCAAAGTCCTATTCTTCCTTTCAGCTACACCATTTTGTTGTGGTGTATAGGGAGCTATGGTTTGACGTATTATTCCAGTTGATTCAAAATAAATTGGATCATAATACTCACCACCTCTTTCAGTACGCAAGACTTTTATTAATTCATTTTTATGAAGCTCAACTTTTTGTTTATAAATTTTAAATTTATCAAGTGCTTCATCCTTAGAATGTAGCAAATAGACATAACAATATCTAGATGCATCATCAATAAAAGTAACAACATACTTTTTGTTTCCAAGGGAAGGTGTTGCATGGAAATCACATAAATCACTATGTATTAGATCCAACACCTTGCTTTCCCTAACAACGTTTTTGAAAGGTTGTCTAGTGATTTTAGTTAGCATGCATGTTTTACATTTTTCATTATTTTGCATATCAAAAGCAGGAATTAAACTCATTTTAGACATGTCTTTTAATCTCTTGTAATGAATGTGTCCTAGTCTAGCATGCCATAATTCATATTTATTAAAATTATTGCTAGTACTAGTAGAAGCCATGCAAACAAAATTATCAATAGAAGGATAATTAATATTAAGCCTAATCATTCCATTACATACATATCCAAATCCCATAAAAGAACCATGTCTTGACAAGATATACTTGTCAGTTTCTAATACTTGTTTGTAACCACAATTATTTAATACAATTTTAGACACAAGATTCTTACAAATCCCTGGAACATATAAAACATTGTTTAAACACAAATATTTCCCAAAAGTAAAGGTAAGTAAAATAGATCCTAAACCATTGATTGGTTCAGTTGCAACATTTCCCATTTTCACCACAGTTCCATCTTCAATTGGTTGACATTCCTTGAACCAACGAAGTTCTTTACATATATGGCTTGTTGCTTCTGAATCAATTCACCATGCAACATCATCATCATGCACATAAAATGCTTCAGAAATCACAGAAATATAATTCTGAACATATTTAGAATTCTGCATGGAAACACAAATCTGGCCTTGTTGCTTTTTTGGATCCTTAGATCCACTTGGTCCAACACCATCCTTGTTCACTTTGTGAAGATGACAATCTTTCTTGAAGTGACCCGATTCGTTACAATTCCAACAAACCAACTTAGCCTTCTTGTTGGAAGACTTTGTGAAGATGACAAACTTTCTTTTTCCATTAGACTTCTTGGGATTCTTTGATCTTTCTCCTTCCACCATGTTCACAGAAGAGGAACCAACTTGGTTCTTGCCTTTAGGATTGTTATCAAGTTCTTTAGTCCTTAAGGACCCTTCAATCCGTAAATGGCTTCCAAGTTGAGTCAAAGTTAATTCCTCTTTGTTATGTTTCAGATTATGTTTAAAATCTTTCCAGGAAGGGGGTAGTTTTTCAATGATCACAACCACAAAAATGGCTTCATCCATTTTCAGATTGTGTTGAGCAAATTGTCCCAGGATCCTTAACATTTCATGGAATTGTTCCATAACAGGCCTGGAGTCAATCAGCTTGTAACCCATAAAGTTACTGACAAGAAACTTCTTGCTAGAAGCATCTTCAGTCATGTATTTGGATTCAAGAGAATCCCACCGTTCTCTTGCAGATTTGAAATTTGATAGATATCAAAAAGAGAGTCATACATACCATTTAGAATATCACCACGACATATGTAATCATCATTTTCCCACTTTGATCTCCTTCTTGTTGCCTCCAAAGGTTCATCTTCAACAGATTCTGGTAAGACTGGCATGGGTGTACTCAGAACATACACCACTTTCAGAGTGGTAAGGAGAAAGTGTTGGATTAGGTGTCTAAGCCCATAACTATAATTGGTATGTACTTGACCCGAGAGGAGCATGGTCCATTTTGGGTTGCATTCACTAAAGCAATTTGATAGGATGGATATTTGATAAAGAGGTTATTTGTTATTTATTAATATATTATAAGTACACTATATTAGTTGAGAAATCATATTATTTAATCAGTATCGATCAATAATTAATTAATTAATTTAGTGATCAAAAGAGACTAATTAAATTAACGGGGACTGATTAAGTAAATCAGTGATACTTATAGTTTGGCTAATAATCCATGTTGATTATGTGGACTAAATCTTTGTGGAGTCCATGCAGATTTATTCCAAAGGGCTTATCATATGGATTATTGGGTTAAAGGCCCAAGGAAGTGGATTAGGGTTTACAAGTTGAAACTCTTGGAATTCTACACTATAAGTGTAACCCCTAAAACCCTAAAATGGGCACTTGTGCATTCCAAGAAGATGCTAGCCATTTTTGGTGGTTAATAGCCTCTCTCTCATTTGTCCTCCTCATGCTCTTGGTGTTTTTTGAACCATTTGAGGCATCACACTTGAGGTGCTAAGCTCTTAAAGGCCAAGTTCTATAAGCTACAACAAAGAGGTAATCTTCCAACTAGTTTTTATGTTGTATATCTCCAATTTTATGCTAGTTAGGCTTCATGCTTTGGATAAAATGAAATTGCATGTATAATCAGAGAAAACTTAGATCCAAAGCATTAGGTTTGTATGTGCACCATAGGGATGTTAGAGTACATAAAACCCAACAGTGGTATCAGAGCCATGAGTGTTTTCTATTATATTGATGCATTAGTTAATTGTTTAAAGTTGAAAAAACTGGAAAATTGTTGTCTGGTCAGTGGACTCGACGAGTCCTATGAGTGGACTCGACGAGTTGGGTCATTTGGTGATGAACTCGATGAGTCCAGTATCCGACTCGACGAGTTGGATCATCAGTTTGCAGTTTTTCGGGTTTTTTGGCCTGTTTTGGATTAGGATCATTACCACAAACTGTTTTGGCTCATAAAATTTGATTTTACTGATATGGTAATAATTATCCCCATCTAATAACATGATGGTTGTCAAATTTTAAGATAATTACTTGATTTTATGAAAAACTAACTATTTGTAAAATTTGAATCATTTTGCTATAAGAGAGTTGAATTAGGTCAATTTAGTAAAAGATAAAATGATATGATTATTTTATTAGTTTAAAGTTTTATCTAAATGGTCTTGAAGAGGTTCATAACTTGTCCTCAAGTTATGGAACTTGGAAAGTCTCATTTATGTAACCGAAATTCTAAAACTCAAGAGGTTTTGAAGAGTTACAAAATTTGCCCTCAAGTTTTGGAATTTAAAATTTAATTAAAAGTTTTAATTGTGAAATATTAAATTCTAAACCTTTTGTCTTCATAACTTAAATTTAGACTTAAAAGTTTAATTATGACCTTGTTGATAATTAATTAAAAGAGTATTAATAAATCCATAATTATATGGTTTGAGTTTAATTGAATTAAAGGTCTAGTTTAATTAATAGATTAAACCACCTAGTATTTTAAATGTATAAAATACATCCTTATACTATATAACATTAAAAGTCTAATATATTATATATGTATAAGTTAAAAAAAAAGTCAGTATTACCGTTAGTAGGCCTCATTCACGAAGCTGGTCTATGAGGGGTGTTTAAGGAAGCGGCCTATAAAATTTCCGCCATTGGATATCCACTCTTACCCACCGCACCCTTGACCAGTGGGGGGTCGTTAGTCGAATGGTTTTGACAGAACATTTAAATCCTCATTAAAAGTATAATGAAATATAAAGTAACTAAACTTTTATAAATTCTCAATCTTAGTTACTTTAGGACAAATGTGAATTGATGCTAACCCATGAAATTGCACATTGCACCTTATTAGTCGTTAGTGGAGCGTGTGTGGTCAACCGGAACACTAATCTGGGACTAAGGTCGGATGGTAATGGGTAGCTCGTAGATTATCATAGATCAATGGAGCGTGTGTGGTTAACTATCACATTGATTAGATGATAGATGTCTTCAAGAGTACCAAGCTAATTTGCATGGTTATTCACACCTTGTTTGTGATCCTCGGTATCCCAGTCACAAACTTGAGAGGGCATAATCGAGAATAAACATGCCATTGAAAAGGTTCAATGAATCTCAATGAATATAGGAATTTCAATTCATTTAAAACCTAAAATTCATTTTCATTTTTCATGGTGGAAATCGGTAAATCGTCATTTACCTACCTTCAAATAATTTGCAATTGGATTACGACATCCCTCTTCCGAATTGTAAATTATTGTGTTGGGTCCTAGCCTTAATATTTCATTTGGGTGTTATATTAAGGATTAAATCAACTCACTTGAATTTCTCCCCTTGTAGATGTCTAATTCTAACAACTATGGTCTTCCTGAATATTTTGGAAAAAGCTTTCCACATGAAGATGATATTCCACATTTGGATTGTGGAAATGGAAATCATACTTCACTTCCTCCACCTCCTCCAATAATTCTCCCTAACCCACATGTCCGTCGACTTGAAAACTTCAAGGTCACTCAAACCCACAAATATGGAAAGTCTGTGTTTGCACACGTCTTGGAGATGAAGTCACACATTGACAAGCTGGGAATGTTAGGTGTCATTGTCTCCAGGAAGTTGGTTGTTGACTTGGTTCTTCAATCACTTCCTAAGTCATATAGTGAGTTCGTTAAAGATTACTATATGGCAGACCACAACGTGACCCTGATCGATCTTACCTATTTGCTAATTGCTGCTGAATCAGAAATGATTTGGCGCACTGGTGATGCAAATTTGATTGGAAGATCTACTTCCCAAACTTCCATGGACATTGACAATGGAATCATTGGAAGTCCGGAAAAGTCTTCTCTTCCCAATGGAAAGGGATAGGCCGTGGTCGAACCATTAGACCAAATGGTAAAGAGAAAGGCTAAGTTTGAGATTGTCCCGTGTGCCATTCTAAAAGAGTCTGTTTGTTACTACTGCCAAGAGAAGGGGCATTGGTTGCGAAGCTGCATTATTTACCTGAAGGATCACAAGGATGGTAAAGTCAAAGTGTTTGACTATGCTTCAGATAAGTCCACTATCTAACTCTATTAAGTTCCTACTTGTAGATTCTTAATACATGATGTGATAAGATCGCATTTTGATGTTTTGTAGGATCAAAGAAGTGGAAGGAAGCTTAAAGGAAGAGTAAGTTGAGTTTGATCGTGAAGAGATGGATTTCGATCGCATGGTTCGATGATCAGATTTTTGAGCTGCTACTTAAGAGTTATGATAGATTGCTTAGAAATATGTAGTAACATAGTTTCATTTGTAATTGCATTGTACGGACAAGTTTTTCCTCAATTTTATAAATAAAGAAAATTTTGATTTTATCTTATTTTACATTTCATTACAATGACATTTGTGAAAATTGATGTTTGTATGTATCTATTTTTAGCAATATGGATTTGATTATTTCGTTTGTGGTAGTGTCTGAATTTACAAAATAAGGAAAGATTCTCATCACCAAGTTTCAAATGGGCAGAAACTTGGAATCATGCAACTTGTATTGTATGATGAATGAGAACCTTCGTCTTTGGGAAATTAAGACTAATTCCTTGTTCACATGTATATGTGAGTCAAGTGAAGGACTAGGGGATCGGGTACACTTGGTTGTACACTGGTCAGGTCCACCACAAAGAACGATAAGACTATTCGTCATGATTTACTAAAAGTTTAGTAAATATGGTTACGCTTACAAGATTAAGTGTAATTCTGAATCATTGAAAAATTTTCAACGTATAGCGGAACGAATAAGAAGAATCAAGTTAGGCAGAAATATAAAAGTTTCTCCAATCTAAAAGGAAAGGAGAGTACTTGAGTATCGTGTTTTATGATCATCATAGTGATTATGAAAACCATATCACAATTGATCCTCTAAGGAAACCTTAGTGCACTTGTATGGCTAAGAAGAGGAATTGGGAATTGCTGAAATGATTAAATCAATTAAGGTGAGTCATACTTCGTTCCAAAATCAAGTCTTAGAGTCATACTCCAAGATTGTTCCTTGAGTGACATATCTTAAGTAGGTTTATAACACATTTAGAATTGGTAGTTGTGATTTCTTTAAGACAAAGACCAACTAAGACCAATTATATGATGTGTTTTTCCTTGATAAGAATCTGCACTAACTCTTGAATATTTGTTTGTCAAGGAGTGTTTCTTGACAATAGAATCTTATATGTCAAGAAGTTAGTGAGAGTCTTAAAGATCTAGAAAAGTTTCAGGAACTAATCAAGAATGAACCTATTGTGTATCACTAGCTCACGACTTGAGGTTTGTAACCCATCGTATTGACATATTCTTGTTTTTGTGCCCATTCCAGTTGAAGTTGACTATGCATGTGAGTTATATGAGTTCTCAGTTGTTTTCATAAGGCAGTGCACCTTGATTAGTGAAAGTTCATTGATTAGTAAGGGTGAGCTGCTAAGCAACTTGGAAAACATGGTAGGCCCTTGTGCTGCCAAGTGGCAAGAAATTAAGATTGAACAAGTTCAGTCCATATGAGGTTAAGTTTTTCAGAGACCTTATCTTTTGGTAATGGTTGGAAATGACAGATTCACATGGATAGGAACACATACACCATAAAATCTAAGTGTCATAAGGTTTCTCTCCAATTCATGAAAATGATTGTGAGGAAACGCTTTCACTAAGTAGATTTTAAGGAGATAGCAGTTATGTCAATTGCGTTCTCAAATTCGATTATGATTACGACATCCCTCTTCATATTTCGAATTGTGAGAAATGGAAAATAGTTTGAACATTCGGAACTTATTCCTGTAAGTTCTGAAATAGTTTAGACACACATATGGGCTTTCTAATAAAAAGGTGTATGAGCTTAGATAAAGGCTTATCGAAGCATCTCGTATAAGAAATCTGAACTTTGGTAAGAAAGTCAATAAAGTATTGATTTCTAGAAGTCCAGCTGATTTTGGATAAATGTTAAAGATAGTAGGAGCGTAAATGTTATGCTAGTAACAAAATAATTGTTATGCTAGTGGGAGCATAATTATTCTGGTAAGTGTTGCGAGTTGACAATACTATTCATAGGAAACAAAGTTCTAATTTGCAAAGTTGCAAAGGTTGAAAAGTTGTTTCGCTATGGTAAGGGAGAGGATACTTATACTTTATTTCGAATCTAAAGGTTTAGATTAAAGTATTAATCAAACTTAGTCATGGATATATATGAATACCATATTGAAATATTTCAAAATTGGAAATTCTATATATGGAAATATTATAGCAAAAGGCTGTTCTAGTATCATGTCTTTATGTAAGACATTATGAATCGTGTCCCATATGCTTCGGATATAGGATCGATTGCATATGCTATAATATTAACGTGTTCTAATTTTCCAAATGCCTAGGGCATTAAGAGGGAAAAGGGACTAGAACCGGATATGACTAAAGTGGTTAAACAACTGTCAAGGACAATCTAAGGTTGGCTAAGGATTGGCTGCTTAAGGACAGTTGGAAGTATAGTAATGAATGGACCATATTGACATTATTATGAATAGACAGAATTCTATTAATAATGCATTGTCATTTGGCAAACATGGAAATGTTTTCATAATGGGAGTTGGATATTGAGAATCTATGTGTAGGTTAGAAACTGTAATGCAAGAAGGATGTTCAAAGGAATGTACTTTGAATGTGAGACTTCAATTCCGGGGAATTGTTTTGTAACAATCTCCAACATAATAATTTGTAATATCATTGGCAAAGTCTCTGTGACTTTGGTACCATGACATTAAAAAATGAATCATTGCATGATAGTTTAGAATTTTACACTTATGATAAAGATTTGGAATTGTGAAATGAGTTTGTATTTATTTCACAAAGAAAGGATCATAGGCAAAAATAGTGTGCATGCTTGGTGCGTGGGATAACTATTGTTTTAATTGAAGTATTAAGTTGATTAATCGAAACATTATACAATGAATAATGTGTAATCGATATGGTGATTAAATAAAAGGTGTTTTATTTATATTCAAAAGTTTTGAGACCATATTGAATTCGATTATTCTTATGTTTCACTTTGCATATTTTGACTTCCCGAATAATAAGATTATTCAAACTATCCACAGTCGATCATACTTTGGAAGTAGGTATTAAGGTAAGACTGTCATGAATCCGTCTGTAGATTGTCTAGAGTGTTTAGACATAGCACAAGTTTGATACAGTATTCATGAGTACTCTTGTAATAAGCTTTGAGTATTGGATTAAACTCACGCTCATCTAAATCACTTCATGGATTTCATCACGAGTGATTGTGAGACGATAATATCTTATATTCTTGAAACAGAGACATATAGTTGCAGTTTACAAGTCGATTGCACATTGATGATATGTAAACGCACCAGTAACTTGGTGTTATAAAAATATTGTTGTGTATGATTTGATGAGTGAATAGAGCAGGCATATGAGTCGAAGTTTATCCATTCCTTTTACGCTAAGAGGGATAAAAGCGATATTTGTGGGCCCCTCGATGATTTGGTGATAACAACCCTAAGCGCTTGGCCAAGCCTGGACTGATTTGATTTGTTCAATTAGTCGGTCGTCATAAATCGGAAATCAGGAAACAACACATGAACATAGAGAATGATTCTAATCGATGTCTCGGTTCTTACGATATCTAGAATGGAGGAATATATGATCCCTTATCTAATGGACGCGTCAGAGTTCGACATCGGCTTTTAAGAGCTACGATTTCCAGTTGGGTTTTGGAGTCGTACTTGCAGTTATAGTTATTAGACTTATCCAAGTGGGATACTGTTGGATTAGGTGTCTAAGCCCATAATTATAATTCGTATGTACTTGACCAAAGCAATTTGATAGGATGGATATTTGAGAAAGAGGTTATTTGTGATTTATTAATATATTATAAGTATAATATATTAGTGGAGAAATCATATTATTTAATTAGTATTGATCAAGAATTATTTTGGAATTAATTTAGTGATCAAAAGAGACTAATTAAATTAATGGGGACTGATTATGTAAATCAGTGATACTTATAGTTTGGGCTAATGATCCATGTTGATTATGTGGACTAAATCTTTGTGGAGTCCATGAAGATTTAATCCAAAGGGCTTATCATATGAATTATTGGATTAAAGGCCCAAGGAAGTGGATTAGAGTTTACAAGTTGAAACTCTTGGAATTCTACACTATAAGTGTAACCCCTAAAACCCTAAAATGGACACTTGTGCATTCCAAGAAGATGCTAGCCGTTTTTGGTGGTTAATAGCCTCTCTCTCATTTGTCCTCCTCTTTCTCTTCGTGTTTTGTGAAACATTTGAGGCATCATACTTGAGGTGCTAAGCTCTTAAAAGCCAAGTTCTACAAGCTACAACAAAGAGGTAATCTTCCAACTAGTTTTTATGTTGTATATCTCCAATTGTATGATAGTTAGGCTTCATGCTTTAGATAAAATGAAATTGCATGTATATAAGCATGAGGGTTGTATGTGCACCATAGGGATGTTAGAGTACATAAAAACCAACAGAAAGTGCATCTTCTTCTACCATCTACGAAAATCTTGCCCTTGAAACTTGTTCAATTTGTCAAACTTTCTTTTCATATCCTTCACAGAATCACCACTTTCCATGATCACAAAATACTTTAATCTTTGTTAGGAATTTGGGGTACAAAAAGTATAGGAAATTCTGAGAATTGTGTTAAACACATTCAGATTAAAGTATTTGGGTGGTACTCTGAATATTCTTTAATCGGATAAGACTCGGAGAGACAAGAACAAAGAATGTTTTGATGATAGTTTCGTATGTACCAGAAATTGAGACCAAAACTGACTTTTTGATCTTTGTTTAAAAACTGTCATATGGCAGTTTCAAACTATCATAAAACCATAAAAACTGACATAAAAACGGAAGTTTGGATAAGGGTCAAACCAATGGTCATTTATCTGAAAATCCGATTTTCTGATGCATTTTTAATATAGTAACATACCTCATATAAAAAATTTCCGCGTTGACCAGGCAGCTTGACCCCAGCCAGGGGCAAGTGATAGCTTATGCTTCGCGGCAGCTGAAGCCGCATGAGGTGAGATATCCCACGCACGATCTTGAGTTGGGAGCGGTGGTTTTCGCTCTCAAGATTTGGAGGCATTACCTTTATGGGGTCCGTTGTACCATCTACACGGATCACAAGAGTTTGAGGCATATTATGGATCAGCCAAACCTGAACATGAGGCAACACAAGTGGCTGGACATAGTCACAGATTATGACTGTGAGATCCTTTACCATCCGGGTAAAGCGAACTTGGTGGCGGATGCCCTGAGCCGTAAGTCGGTTGGATCTTCTGTTGAGGTGACATGAATAAGGATATCCATGGATCCTTCACTTATGGGTTTGATTAGAGAGGCTCAGACTGAGGGTGTCCGAGAGGATAATTGGAAGATTGAGAGGATTAGGGGTGAGATCACCAGATTTATGTCGGACAGTCGTAGAGTGTTGACCCATTGTGTTCGGGTGTTGGTTCCTGTGTCTGGTGGGTTCAGACAGACCGTGTTAGATGAGGCTCATAAGTCTCGCTTTTCTATCCATCTGGGGGCCACCAAGATGTATCAGGATCTGAGATTGAGTTATTGGTGGTCGTGCATGAAGAGAGAGATCGCTCGGTATGTTGAGAGGTGCTTGACCTGCAGGATGGTCAAGGCCGAGCATCAGAGGCTGCAATGAAAGCTGCAGCCCCTGGAGGTTCCCATGTGGAAATGGGAGCATATTTCGATGGATTTTATCACCAAGTTGCCGAAGACAGCAAGAGGTTTTGATGCTATTTGGGTCATCGTGGATCGATTGACCAAGAGTGCTCATTTTTTGGCAATTTGGGAGAGTTCGTCGGCCGAGAAGTTGGCCGATGTGTATATTCGCAAGATCGTTGCTCGCATTGGGGTTCCGATCTCTATTGTTTCAGACCATGATGTTCGGTTCAACTCCCGTTTCTGGAAGACGTTCCATGAGGAACTGGGCACAAGGCTGCATTTGAGCACATCATATCATCCGTAGACCGACGGCCGGAGTGAGCGGACCATTCAGACTCTCGAGGATATGTTGAGTGCTTGTGTTATTGATTTTGGTGGGAGCTGGGACTCCCACCTACCTCTTGCACAGTTCTCGTACAACAACAATTTCCACTCCAGTATTGTTGCCCCGCCTTTTAGAGCTTCTGTATGGGTGGAGATGTCGTACCCCGGTCTGTCGGGGCGAGGTTGGCCACATGGTCATGGGTCGGACCGAGGTGTTTCTGCAGACTACAGAGATGATTCAACAGATCAAGCAGCGTTTGCAGACTGCTTAGAGTCGGAAAAAGAGTTATGCCGACCGGTGCCGATCTGAGCTGGAGCTTCAGGTCGGTGACATGGTTTTGCTGAAGGTCTCACCCTGGAAGGGTGTGCTCTGCTTCAGGAAGAGGGGGAAGTTGGGCCCTCGATATATCGGACCATTCCGTGTCATTTCCAGGGTTGGCAAGGTTGCTTATATATTGGATCTTCCGGAGGAGCTTAGTGAGATCCATAACACTTTCCACGTATTGCAGCTGCGGAAGTACGTTTTAGACGAGGATGTAGTGATATTATTAGATGATGTTCAGGTTGATGAGCGCCTGAACTATGTCGAGAGGCCGGTAGCTACTCTAGAAAGGAAGGTAAAGGTTCTGCATAGCAAGGAGGTACCTTTGGTGAAGGTACAGTGACAGCATCGGAGGGGATCCGAGTGGACCTGGGATCCGGAGGCCGAGATGCGGGAGCATAATCCGGATTTGTTTGTTGCATCAGACTTCGAAGACGAAGTCTAGTTTGAGTGGGGGGAGTTGTAACATCCCGTGTTTCCAGGTATTTTCAAATCCTTCCTTCAATAAATTATTATGTCATGATTGGTCTTTGAATTGGTTGAATTTAGCTCTAAGAGGCCCGAAGGGCAAATTGGTAATTTTGGTCGGAGGGGGAGTACGCTAGGTGTACATATGAGTACGCTAGCAGTACTAGGGTGCACCCTAGTACGCTGGGCATACGCATATGTACGTAGGGTGTACGTATGTTCGAGTGCAACCCTAAGTTTTAGGGTTTGTTGGGTATTTAAACCCCTTAATGGACCCTTCACCCCTATCCTTTCAGCCTCCAAATCCTGAGATCGTTTCTTGGAAACCCTAGCTTCTCTTTTGTGTGTATGTGAGCTAAGAGTGTGTTTCTTGTGTGGTTGAAGAAGAAGAAGTTGCATCAAGGTATTTGGAGAGTGAAGCAAGCTTGTAGATTTGAGATCATCTTGTCATTTAGAAGCTCCAGAAGGTATAAAGCTTCTGCCTTTGTGCTTGTATTGTGTGGATCTTGTTTTGTTAGCTTTTTGGTACTCTTCTTGTCCCAAAAGTCCCAAAGTTGTGCATGATTTGTCTTGGACGTTTTGAGCTGTCCTTTCAGACCCTAGGGAGGGTCCTAAGTGATAAAAGTGAAGTCCCAATAGCTAGAAGTGTCCCATGCATTTGGTATAAAGGTCTTAATGGATTAAGACCATGTATTAAGGACTTTTTGGACGTCCAAAGTCTTAAATCTTGAGACTTTATTGTTTTGAGATACATTTGGTCGATGGAGTTGGAATTTGGGCTTAAGTGCTTAAGCCATTAAGCACTTATTAGAGTTTTGAACTCTGCGAGGGTATGCTCTGCGTAGAGAGGAGTGCGCCCCGCGTACGCAATCAACGCCCCTGTTTCCAGTCAATGCAAGGCTCGTGTATGCCCCGCGTAGTTTCGGAGTACGCCCAACGTACGTCTTCTAATGGGCCTTTGCGAGTTGGCCTGTGATTTTGGGCCATCTTTGGGCCAGCTCGTCTTGGGCCCTTGTTGGACTTTCTGAGTATGAGTGTTGGGCTAGTTAGAAAGTTGGACCTTCGGATAAGGCCAAATAAGGAGTTGGGCCCAATTTGGAAAATTGGGCCAATTATGGGCCTTGTATATTTTGGACCTTTTTGGATCAAGGTTGGACTTGGGCTTTGGCCCAGTTAAGGAAGAGTTAATGGACAATTATGAGTTAAGAGATTTGAGGTGATAATCCAATTATTAATTGGAGGTTTATTTATTATGATAGTTCGAGGTTTTCGTGAGCTAGCGGCTAGAGGTTCTGTTTGATACGTGAGTGTGAGGTGAGTTTTCCTCACTGTACTTGCAGGGCGAAGGCACCAATGCCGGAACGACGGATTGATAATCTGTTATGCATGTTGCTATGTTGTTATG
Organism: Lactuca virosa; assembly: GCF_052849685.1. Taxonomy (NCBI): domain Eukaryota; kingdom Viridiplantae; phylum Streptophyta; class Magnoliopsida; order Asterales; family Asteraceae; genus Lactuca; species Lactuca virosa. The sequence continues at coordinate 77,350,156 of NC_136431.1, forward strand.
ATCTGTTAAATCAGTATCCTGGTAGATAGGATGATGCTATGCTTAGGGGTCTGTTAGATCTGTTTGATTGCCTGTAGACTGTTATATGATTATCTGTTGTATGTGCACATATTTGATTGGTGGCTGAGGCTTTTCTACTTTGTGCGTAACCCAACAGGCCGGGGCATTCCTGATGGGTTTTGAGCATTCTAACACTCCTATGGTGTACATGCAACCCTAGAAACCTTGGATCTATGTTTGACTAAGATACATGCAAATAATTATTTTTCCAAGGTTCTTATCCTAACTAGCATGGCATGGGATACTTGAATCAAATAAAACTAGTAGAATTACTTACCTTGTAGTAGTAGTTGATTGCTTGGAGTTTGAGGGCCTAGCACCAATAATGTGGATGCCTCAAATGGAAGTCACAAATCACCACAAACTTGGAAACTTGAGAGAATAGTCACAAACTTCTTGAAATCGGCCCTCTTGGTTTACACACATCAACTAGTGCAATTTCAAGAACCAAAGCCTCCTTTATATAGTGTGATGGATTAGGGTTACATCCATGTAAACCCTAATACCCATGTCTTTTCATTTCCATGAGATCCATGGGTTAAAGCTCCATGGAGTATCCATGGACTTTCCATGCAAGCCTAGCCCATTCCAAATAAGCATTAGCCCACACTATATAAATACAAGAGCCCATATTTAATTAGTCATACTTTTGATCTCTAAATTAATTATAGATCATTACTAATTAAATAATATGATTTTATATTAATATATTAGGACTTATAATATATTAATAAATCATAACTTATACTATTCTCAAACGATTATCCATAAATTGTTCGGGTGAAGTGCAACCCAAATGGACCATGCCGGGTCAGATCAACTACATACCAAATATAGTTATGGACTTAGACACTATATCCAACAGTCTCCCACTTGGATAAGTCTAATAACTATAGTTGCAAGTATGACTTCAGGAACCGATCAGCAATCGTAGCTCTTTAAACTCTGTTGAACTATGAAGCGCCATTTTAGATAAGTGATCATATAATCCTCTGTTCTAGTTATCAGCCGGACAAATACATGGAACATGGTCTTGCTTATTGTCCAGTATTTGTTTCCCGATTTCCGATTTGTTTGACATAGAACTTAACTGAACACATCAATTTAGTTTTGACCGGGCCCGGTACATAGGTCAAAACAAAATCATCGAGGGGCCCAGATATCGCTTCTAATCCTAGAAGGAACAGATAAACTTCGACTCATATGTTTGCTCTACTACTTGTTGAACTACACACAAAGGCACGGTTTATAACATCGAGTTACCAATGCGTTTTCGTGCAATCAATGCATAACCAACTCATAGGCAACAAATCATATCTCTAGGTTTGAAGACTTATATGATATTACCGTCTCACGATCACTCGAGATAAATTCCATGAAGTGATACAAGTGAGCGTGGGTTGAATCCAATACTCAGAACTTATGAGCACTAATGAGTGCTGTAGCCCCGCTTTGTCTAACATCTTAGACCTCTACAAGCCAACCCATGACAGTTTTGATTCATATCTACTTCCAACATATGACCGACTGTGGAGAGTTTGAATAATATGATATAAACCATAACATAATTATTCTAGAAGTCAAAACATGCAAAAAGAAATAATAGTAAACGATTGACAAGAGATAGCAACACTTTACTCATAAATAACAGCTTTTATTTATCATCAAATGTCAATTACATTTTACAAATTTCAAGATTATCTAACTACTAAAACTAATATCATCCTTCAGCCCTATGCTCCGAGCATGCTGGAGATGCTTAGCCTGAGTCAGTCCCTTCGTGAGGGGATCTGTTGGGTTCTCATCCGATTATACCCTCTTTGCCACGAGGATTCCTTCTTCTATTCGATGTCTGATGAAGTGATATTTTATGTCAATGTGTCTGGATCTCCCATGATCTCTTGGTTCCTTGGCTAAGGCAACCGCACTATTGCTGTCACAGAAAATCTCCATTGGCTCCTTTATAGCTGGTACAACTCCAAGGTCTCCGATGAAGTTCTTTAGCCATATAGCCTCCTTTGCTGCCTCGCTTGCTGCTATATACTCTGATTCATAAGTGGAATCAGCCGATGTCTCCTGCTTGGAACTTTTCCAAGTAATTGCCCCTCCGTTTAGAGTAAAGACCCAGCCCGACTGAGAGCGGAAATTATCCCTGTCAGTCTGAAAGCTAGCATCACTGTACCCTACAACTCTCAAGTCCTCACTGCCACCGAGGGTAAGGACCCAGTCCTTAGTCCTCCGTAGGTACTTGAGGATATTCTTTACCGCAGTCCAGTGTGCCTTGCCAGGGTTCCCCTGATACCTGCTAACCATGCTCAAAGCAAAGGCTACATCAGGTCGAGTACACGTCATAGCATACATGATCGATCCTACAGCTGAAGCATAAGGTATTCGACTCATTTCTGCTATCTCAGCCTCAGTACTAGGGCTTTGTGTCTTACTCAATCTGGCATTACTCTGGATGGGTAACTCTCCTTTCTTGGAGTTATGCATGTTGAACCTTTTCAACACTTTGTCCACATAGGTGGTTTAACTAAGTCCAATTAGTCGTTTACTCCTGTTTCTCAAAATCCTTATCCCTAGGATATAGGCAGCTTCTCCAAGGTCCTTCATAGCGAAACACTTCCCAAGCCAGGACTTTACTTCCTGCAGGGTTGGGATGTCATTTCCTATGAGTAGTATGTCATCCACATACAGTACCAAAAAGCTGACTATACTCCCACTAGCCTTGATATTGACACAAGATTCATCTTCACTCCTTGAAAAGCCAAATTCTTTGACTTTCTCATCAAAGCAAAGATTCCATCTGCGAGGTGCCTGTTTTAATCCATAAATGGATTTCTCAAGCTTACACACTCTACTGGGGTACTCTGTACTGACAAAACCCTCTGGCTGAACCATGTAAACATCTTCAGCCAACTTTCCATTAAGGAAAGCGGTTTTGACATCCATTTGCCATATTTCATAATCATGAAATGCAGCAATGGCTAACAGAACCCTAATAGACTTAATCTTGGCCACTGGTGAAAAGGTCTCATCATAATCAACTCCCAGAGTTTGAGAATAACCCTTTGCAACCAGTCGTGCCTTATAAGTGTGTACATTACCATCCATGTCGGTCTTCTTCTTGAAGATCCATTTGCACCCAACTATCTTACGATCAGGTACATTGTCAACCAAGTTCCAAACTTGATTGTCATACATGGACTGTATCTCGCTATCCATAGCCTCTTTCCATTTAGCAGCCTCAGGGCCTGCCATGGCTTCCGTGTAGCTGTTAGGCTCATCCAGATTTACCAGTGTGTTATCACTGATAAGTGTCTCACCTTCTGCAGTAATATGAAAACCATAATAATGCTCAGGTGCATTCCTAACTTTGGTGGAACGCCTCAGAGGTATAGATTCTTCAGTCGGCTCAACAGGAGTTTCCTCCGCAGGTTGAGGGCTAGGGTTTGAGGTTCCTTCACCACTTGACTCTTGAATTTCCTCAAGGTCAATTTGCCTCCCACTGTCTCCTTGGCTCATGAATTCTCTCTCTCGAAAGAATCCTCTTCTTGCTACAAAGACCACATTATCACTGGGTCTGTAGAAGATGTAACCAAAGGATTTCTGTGGATAGCCGATGAAAATACACCTTTCGCTTTGGGGTTCGAGCTTATCGTGAGTCTCGCGTCTCACGAAAGCCTCGCAACCCCAAATCTTGATGTGGTCTAGATTGGGAACTTTTCCAGTCCACACCTCGTGAGGTGTTTTGGCAACCTTCTTTGTAGGGACTAGATTAAGGATATGGGCGGCAGTCTCTAAGGCATACCCCCAAAATGAGATTGGTAGCGAAGCTCGACTCATCATGGAACGAACCATGTCCAACAAGGTCCGATTGCGCCTCTCAGCTACACCATTCAACTGTGGTGTCCTAGGAGGTGTCAATTGTGAGACAATCCCACATTCCTTAAGATAGTCAAGGAACTCAGTACTAAGATACTCACCACCACGATCGGATCGAAGCATCTTAATGTTCCTGCCCAACTGATTCTCCACTTCTTGCTTAAACTCTTTGAATTTCTCAAAGGTTTCTGACTTATGCTTGATTAGGTAGACATATCCATATCTACTAAAATCATCAGTAAAAGTCACATAGAACCGATTAGCATCTCTTGTGGCGGTTCTGAAGGGTCCACACACATCCGTGTGTATGAGGTCCAAAAAACCTTCACCCCTAGCACAAGTGCCAGTAAAAGGTGACTTTGTCATTTTACCAAGCAAACAAGATTCACAACTATCATCTGACTTTAGGTCAAATGACTCCAAGACTCCATCCTTTTGGAGTTGGCCTATGCGTTTCTTGCTTACATGTCCAAGACGACAATGCCATAAGGGTGCTTTATCTAAGCTAGTGGAAGAGTTAATACACAATACATTATTTCCTAGATTATCTACAACAGATACAGTTTCATACACGCCATCACAAGGTAATGCTTTAAAATAAAGAACATTATTAAAGAAAGCATCAATACTACCATTATTATTATCAAAATAAAAGGTAAAACCTTGTTTATACAATGCATGAAAGGAAATAACATTTCTTGCCATTTCTGGCGAATAATAACATTTATTCAAATCTAATGTAAACCCACTATTTAGCACTAAGGAATAAACTCCTATCTTGGTGACAGGTGAAGCTTTCCTGTTTCCCATGATCAAGTTTATCTTTCCCTGCTCCACATTCTCACTTCTTTTTAGTCCCTGCAAATCACAACATATGTGAATACCACAACCTGTATCAAGGACCCAAGACTTAGAATGAGGTGAGTTATTAGACAATATAGTGTATATACCTGCATGGTTGGGTTTTACTTTCCCATCCTTCAAATCTTGCTGGTACTTTGGGTAGTTTCGCTTCCAGTGCGACTTTTCATGGCAATAGAAGCATTCAGCCTCATTAGGGTTAGCAGAAGGAGTGACAAAACCTTTCTTGGTTTTTCTTGAAGAGGAGCCTTCAAGGGTCTTACCCTTGGTACCCTTAGAAGGGTTCTTTCTCTTCTTCCCTTTGCCATGCCCGATTGCCAAGACATTGACCGCAGTTGGAGTAGGAGTAGGAGTAGTAACAACCGACTTACCCTTTAGACCACTTTTGGCGGTCTTCAAGAGTCCTTGAAGTTTGCTGAGGGTGACTTCTTCCTTGTTCATGTGATATGTCATGCGGAATTGATCATAACACGATGGCAAGGAGTGAAAAATGATGTCTATTGCTAACTCCTCAGGGAAGTTCACATTCAGCTTCAGTAAACGGTCCACATACCTTTGCATTTTCTGCATGTGGCCCGTGATGGGTTCACCATCCTTCATTCGGGTTGTTATCATGGAGGAGATTATTTCATATCGCTCTTGACGATCACTTTGATGGTAGCGGTCCATCAAGTCCTGGTGCATCTCAAAAGGATAATAGTCCTCATAGGACTTTTGGAGCTCGGCTGTCATGGTGGCCATTATGATGCATGCCACTTTTGTAGCATCTCTTTCATGTACCTCATATTCAGCAAGCTCTTCAGGAGTAGCAGTTGGCTCGGGTACCTTCAACTCATTGTCGAGAAAATATTATGTGTTCTCATACCGAGTGACCATCCTGATGTTTCTGATCCATTCTGGAAAGTTGGACCTATCAAAGATGACTCTCCCACAAAGATTCATGAGAGAGAAGGAGCTAGTAGGGTTTGAGCCAGAAGCATTGTTATTGGAAGACATCTGAAAAGAAGAGGGAATAGATTAGATTAGATATAGAGATAGTCCTTAACAAAACACCCAAATGTAATATTAAGGCTAGGACCCAACACAATATTTTATAACTTAGAAGAGGGATGCCGTAATCTAAGCTATAAGATATTTGAAGGTAGGTGAATGACGATTCACCAATTTCCACCATGAAAAACGAAATATTTGATTAGGTTTTAATTGGTTTAGAAACTCCTAGATTCTTTGAGATTCATTTAACTTTCTTCAATGGCATGTTTCAATCTCGAGTGTGCCCTTCAAGTTTTGTGACTGGGATGTCGAGGATCACAAAACAAGGTGTGAAGTAACCATGCAAATTACTTGGTACCCTTAATGTATTACCCCTCAATCGATGTGCCGGTTAACCACACACGCTCCATCGATACTATGATAAACATTAAGTCACCCTTTACCTACCTTGTTAAGTTCAAGTTAGTGTGCCGGTTAACCACACACGCTCCACTAACGACTTAAACAAAGTGTAAAGTGTAATTTCATGGATTAGCACCTTATTCACATTTTCCTAAAATAACTAAGATTTGGAATTCAATAAAGTTTAGTTACTTTAGTATTATCATTATACTTTTAATGAGAATTTATAAGTCCTTGTCCTACCCGTTCGGCTAACGACCCTCCACCGATCAAGGAAGCGGTGGGTGAGAGTGGACACCCATTAAGTTGCCATTCTATAGGCAACAACCTTATACCCCCCTTATAGACCGGCTTCGTGAATGAGGCGTACTAGCGGTAAGACGACTTGATCTTATACATATATAAATATTATTAAACTTATAATATTATAAAGTATAAGGGTTGAATTTTAACTTTTAAAATTCAAGGGGTTGGAACTAAAGTTTTTTAATATGACTTTACATGTTCCAAAACTTGAGGGCAAGTTTTGTAAACTTTCAAAACTTTTCATTTCTCATAACTTATGAGTTAATGGTTATTAAAAATGAAGACTCTTCATTTTTTGTAACCTATGTGTTCTTTTAATGGTTATTTATAAATGTGACTTTTGGTTATCCATAACTTAAGAACTAGTTATGGACTCCATTAAAACACATAAAGATCAAGAATTAATCTAATCAATTATTAGCACATAATTTCTATGATCTTCTAAACTCATATGTTTATGAGTGTTCATATCAAAAATTTCAAGAATCGTAAGTACATATACAAAACTTGAAATTTTGATATGAGCTTTTAAACAAAACTTTGATTTTCAAGTTTTTTTTTTTTTTTTTTTTTTTTTTTTTTTTGCATCAAGTATCAAATAAACAAACCAGGCTTTGATACCACTGATGGGTTTTGAGCATTCTAATACTCCTATGGTGTACATGCAATCCTAGAAACCTTGGATCTATGTTTGACTAAGATACATGCAAATAATTATTTTTCCAAGGTTCTTATCCTAACTAGCATGGCATGGGATACTTGAATCAAATAAAACTAGTAGAATTACTTACCTTGTAGTAGTAGTTGATTGCTTGGAGTTTGAGAGCCTAGCACCAATAATGTGGATGCCTCAAATGGAAGTCACAAATCACCACAAACTTGGAAACTTGAGAGAATAGTCACAAACTTCTTGAAATCGGCCCTCTTGGTTTACACACATCAACTAGTGCAATTTCAAGAACCAAAGCCTCCTTTATATAGTGTGGTGGATTAGGGTTACATCCATGTAAACCCTAATACCAATGTCTTTTCATTTCCATGAGATCCATGGGTTAAAGCTCCATGGAGTATCCATGGACTTTCCATGCAAGCCTAGCCCATTCCAAATAAGCATTAGCACACACTATATAAATACAAGAGCCCATATTTAATTAGTCATACTTTTGATCTCTAAATTAATTCTAAATTAATTATAGATCATTACTAATTAAAGAATATGATTTTATATTAATATATTAGGACTTATAATATATTAATAAATCATAACTTATACTATTCTCAAACGATTATCCATAAATTGTTCGGGTGAAGTGCAACCCAAATGGACCATGGCGGGACGGGTCAAGTACATACCAATTATAGTTATGGACTTAGACACTATATCCAACAATTCCAACCCGATGGTTGAGGGCCGAGGGTATTCCATCCCGAGGATGATTGGATGCATAGTATGTTGGCATTCCAACCCGATGGTTGAGGGCCAGGGGTATTCCAACCCGGAGGTTGACTGGACCTATAGTATGTTGGCATTCCAACCCAATGGTTGAGGGCCTGGGGTATTCCAACCCGATGGTTGGTTGGGCCCATAGTATGTTGTTATTGTAATCATATTGTTGTTTGCATTGGTATTTTGGGGAAGACTCATTAAACTTTAGGCTTATAGTTTTGGTTATGTTTCAAGTACTTCAGATGACCGCGGGAAAGCGAAGACTTGATCGTGCACCTCCTCATGTTTTGTGTTATGATTTCTGGGAAAACTTTCATGTGAAACTTGTTTTGAAAATAAATTGTAATGAAGAATGGTTTTGTGTTTATTTTAAAAGTTTAAAATTTTCAAAAAATTTTATGAGTGTTACAAGTTGGTATCAGAGCCTTGGTTTGAGTGAATTGGAGGAACACTTGTGAGAATCCAGTCTAAACTAAGGAAAAGATTTTCAAAATAATTTTTCAAATAGTTTTCAAAAGACTAAAGGAGGATGCGTTGTGTACGATCAGTCGGAGCCAATAAGTAGACCCCAAAATAACATACTGTCGTTTGTTATTGTGATAAGTTAAAACAACATTCTAGTGATAGGCTAGAGATCTTCAGGAATTACATGACAGAATTGCCTGACTATATTATGCCTGATAGCCTAGGATCTTTTCTTTTATGGAATTGACTTCATTGTTGTAGTTGCTTAGTATATGCACCACGGTTATATATAACTAAGATCTTATAGCCTGAGAATGTTTGTTTTGGCCTTATTTCCTGTTCTTGTTTGATGAAGGGCTTAGGGTAGGACCAGATATTTGAATGTCTATAGGGTCCAGTGTTATGTATGGCTAGCATATATGAGTGTTGCAGGGTTAATGGAAGTTTCATGGATGAGTTGTGAGGGGTTAGTCGACCAGTAGTGAGATATTTAGTTTTCCTCTAGGACTGACGGTTGTGCGTTCGTTTATGCTTGGGTGTTTTTAGGGTGTTGTGATGATCTTTGAGACAAACACGGGTAGGTGTGGAAAGTAGCATGGGCCCGTACTACTGAAAGCACATGACCCGTATGCGTATCAAGGAAGTCACAACCCCTACGGATTCATTGGGAGTTGGTTCCCCGTTATTTATGTGGATTATATGATATCTTCCTGGTGTATTTTCAGTATGGTGGTTATGAGACGATTCGAGACCGGATCCGGGTTGGGATCGGGAGCTAGCAGTCAGGGTGGGCCAGATTTGTCAGAGGATCGTGTCAGGGAGATCATCCGTGAGGAGGTGGCTGCTATCGTCCGGGGTCAGATTCCGGAGATGTTCGGGTCTATCAAGACCGCGATGATGGAGTTCTTCGATAACTGTTATGCAGCCATTGCTGAGACGGAAGCTGCTGCAGCCTCTGCAGCCGTGGCAGCTGCAGGTGTTGGGACAGAGCGAGCCTTTTAGTATCGGGACTTCGATAATACAAAGCCCCCGACTTTCAATGGAGTTTAGGACCCGATCATAGCCATGAGGTGGCTATCTGATGTGGATGGATGTTTCTTCACTTGTTCATGCCCTGCTGACCAGAAGGTCAGGTGCGCTCTGAACCTTCTAAGGTCCGGAGCGAAGGATTAGTGGAGGCTCGCTACTAGTTCTCTTTATGTGGAGCAGAGAGCTGTGATATCATGGAAGCAGTTTTCTGAGATGTTCCGCTCCCGATATATTCCGCTAGTTGAGCGTGAGAGGTTATCATAGGAGTATCTGGATTTGAGATAGGGTTCTGAGACGGTGACGAAGATCACCAATATGTTCACGGAGAGAGCTATCTTTTGCACTGATTTTGTTGCATCTGAGCAGCCTCCGATGACTCGTTACTTGAGCATGCTGAAGACGGAGATCAGGCAGTTCGTTTCCACACAACGCTACAGTTCATTGTTGGAGATGCAGGAGGCCACCAGGCGGTGTGAGATTGAGATTGAGTTGCAGACTCGAGAGTCGAGACTTGCCCCGGTGCAGTTGCAGCCTGCGCCGAAGCAGTTTAGGGCAGCTGACTCTAGGCCGAGGATTCAGAGGGGTCGTACTTGTGGGAAGTGCAGCAAGGTACATGATGGTGTTTTTTTGTCTTCTTCGGGTTGCCACAAATGTGGCAAGCAGGGCCACATTGCGAGGGATTGTTGACAGCAGACTCCAACTTTTGGTATCAGACTTTGTTATCATTGTGATCAGGTGGCCCATATGAAGGCCCAGTGTCCCTTGTTAGCTGCCAAGCTAGCATCGGCTACTTTGAGGATCACCGAAGGGAGTCAAGGCAGAGCGGAGCCCCCGAGGGCTCGAGGTTGCGCTTTCCAGCTCACTGACGAGGAGGCCAGGGCATCACCTGATGTTGTGACCGATATGTCTTTATCTCTTTGCTATTGTTTATGATTGTTTTGTGCTCATATGTTTGTACCTCTGTTAGGTACTTTTCTAGTGAACTCTTTGCCTTCTCTAGTGTTGTTTGACTCAGGTGTGAGTCGGTCTTTTGTTTGTCGATCCTTCAGTAGTGAGTTTGTTTTGCCCATGGGAGAGTTGGAGTGTCCGTTGCGAGTTTCCATCGCCAACGAACACGGAGTTTCTGCTTCATCGGTTTACCAGGGATGTGTTCTAGAGATTTTCGGGGTGTCCTTCCCGATCGATGTGATTCCGATTCCTATGGGGGTGATTGTGTGATCGTAAGTATGGACTGGCTGAGCCGTTTAGGTGCCATGATCGACTGCGAGGGTCAGCGTGTGGTGGTTCGAACCCCGAGTGGGGGAGAACTGGTTATTTATGGAGAAGGCACCAGGTTGGGTTCAGGATTTTGTTCGGCAGCCAGGGCTCGACAGTATATTCAGCACGAATGTGCTGGTTATTTGGCTTATGTGGTGGATACGTAAGTTGGGGGTCAGGTGTCAGTGGCTGATGTTCCGGTTGTCAGGGAGTTCGCCGATGTATTCTAGAGGAGTTACCCGGTGTGCCTCCTAAGAGGCAGGTCGAGTTCAGGATCGACCTTGTGCCAGGTGCGACTGCTATTTCCAAGGCGTCGTACTGATTGGCACCGCCTGAGATGCAGGAGCTGTCATATCAGCTGCAGGAGCTGCTAGGCAAGTAGTTCTTCCATCCGAGCAGTTCTCTGTAGGGAGCGCTGATTCTCTTCGTCAAAAAGAAGGATGGTTCACACCGGATGTACATCGATTATAGGGAGCTGAACAAGTTGACGGTGAAGAACCGTTATCCCCTACCACGGATTGATGATCTCTTTGATAAGTTGCAGGGAGCATCTTGGTTTTCCAAGATAGATCTGAGGTCTGGGTACCATCAGGTCAGGGTGAGAGAGGATGACGTGGAGAAGACCGTGTTTCGGACTCGTTATGGGCATTACAAGTTCATGGTGATGCCATTCGGGCTCACCAATGCACCTTCAGTATTTATGGATTTGATGAATCGAGTACGCATGCCGATGCTCGATCAATCGATTATCGTGTTTATTGATGATATCTTGGTGTATTCCAAGACCAGAGAGCAGCATGAGGAGCATCTTCGAGAGCTCCTGGGGGTTTTGAGGCGAGAACGGCTTTATTCTAAGTTCTCAAAGTGCGAGTTTTGGTTGCAAGAGGTTCAGTTCCTTGGGCACCTCGTTAACCAAGATGGGATTTTGGTCGAGCCGGCCAAAATCGAGGCGGTGATGCAGTGGGAGGTTCCGAACTCTCCCTCGGATATCAGGAGTTTCCTGGGTTTGGCAGGGTACTACCGGAGATTCATTCAGGATTTCTCCAAGATTACAGTACCCCTCACTCGTCTGATGAGGAAGGGGATGGATTTCCGATGGGGCCCCGAGCAGTAGTCAGCATTCGAGACCCTTCGGCAGACACTTTGCGAGGCCCCAGTCTTGACCCTCCCAGAGGGAATTGAGGATTTTGTGGTTTTCTGTGATGCATCCATCACCGGTTTGGGCGCAGTCCTCATGCAGAGGGGACGAGTGATAGCATATACTTCGCTGCAGCTGAAGCCACATGAGGCGAGACATCCCACGCACGATCTTGAGTTGGGAGCGGTGGTTTTCGCTCTCAAGGTTTGGAGGCATTACCTTTATGGGGTCCATTTTACCATCTACACGGATCACAAGAGTTTGAGGCATATTATGGATCAGCCAAACCTGAATATGAGGCAGTGCAGGTGGCTGGACGTAGTCAAGGATTATGACTGCGAGATCCTTTACCATCCGGGTAAAGCGAACGTGGTGGCGGATCACTGAGTCGTAAGTCGGCTGGATCTTCTATTGAGGTGACGTGTATGAGGATATCCATGGCTTCTCCACTTGTGAGTTTGAGTATGCAGGCTCAGACTGAGGGTGTCCGAGAGGAGAATTAGAAGATTGAGAGGATCAGGGGTGAGATCACCAGATTTGTGCCGGACAGTCGTGGATTGTTTACCCTTTCTGGTCGGGTGTGTGTTCTTGTGTCTAGTGGGGTCAGACAGCTCATGTTGGAGGAGGCTCATAAATCTCGCTTTTCTATCCATCTGGGGGCCACAGAGATGTATCGAGATCTGAGATTGAGTTATTCGTGGTCGTGCATGAAGAGAGAGATATCGCTTGGTATGTTGAGAGGTGCTTGACCTGCAGGATGGTCAAGGCCGAGCATTAGAGGCTGCATGCCAAGCTGCAGCCCCTGGAGGTTCCCATCTGCAAATGAGAGCAGATTTCAATGGATTTTATCACCAAGTTGCCGAAGACGGCAAGGGGTTTTTATGCTATTTTGGGTCAGCGTGGATCGTTGACCAAGAGTGCCCATTTTTCTGGCAATTTGGGAGAGTTCGTCCGCCGAGAAGTTGGACGATGTGTATATTCGTGAGATTGTTGCTCGCCTTCGGGTTTCGGTCTCTATTGTTTCAGATCGCGATGTTGGGTTCACCTCTCGTAGGGGTGTTCACGGTCCGGTTTTTTCGGTTTTTAGGTCAAACCGAACCCAAACCGTTAGTAACGGTTTTTTTCATGCGAAAACCGAAACCGAACCGTTGAAAATTAAAACCGAACCAAACCAAACTGTTACTAACGGTTTGGTTCCGGTTTGGTTTCACGGTTTGGGTTTTTCAAGCCCATTTTAGTCGAGCACATTATACTAATTTAGAAAAAAAAAACTACACTATTAAAAGAGTAATTTCTTAATTTATTTCTAGTCTTGGGTGGGTCATTTCATATTTGCTGTAGATCTGAAGTCGTTTTTAGCCCACAAAAGTGGCACAAGTGAGTGAATATGCTAAACATGCTAAATTGACAAGAATACATACATATTCAAATGAAAAGCAAACTGAAAGAGGGGAAGGATCTTCAATCTTCATACCCACCCAACTACCTTAACCGAATCATATCAGATCAAATTTTAGTCTAAAAAATTAGAAAAATATATTACAAAACATAATTGCTAACATTTTTAAAGTTAATAAAATAATTCTTCCAAGTGTAGATTCATATTCATTACAAACAGGTAGCGTAAAAGTAGAAGATTTGATATGTTTCTTATTAGTTCAAGACTACTTTTGTCAATGAATGTGGAAGCAAATGACACTTTTATCAAGCTCAACAAGGAGTGATTTAAACATGACCAAATGCACACTACAGATTCCTTACGTTAATTATGGATTCAAAATAAGCTAATATTGGTCTGGGTAATTAAATGTTGTGGGTTTTAAATTTTATTATTTATATAAAAAATTAATATATAATACAACAAAATACTTACATATAAAAAATTTTAATTATATATATATATATATATATATATATATATATATATATATATATATATATATATATATATATATATATATATATATATATATATATATATATATATATATAAACTTTACGGTCTGGTCCGGTTTTTATACGGTTTGAAATCTTAAAAACCATAAGCCAAACCGTTAACTACGATTTGAAAAGTTCGAAACCGTAAGCCAAACCGTGAAGAAAAATATAAACCGTAAAACCAAACCGATGACCGGTTTGGCCGGTTTTAAGGTTTCAAACTGAACCGCGATCACCCCTAACCTCTCGTTTCTGGCAGAAGTTCCATGAGGAACTGGGCACGAGGCTGCATTTCATCACATCATATCATTCGCAGACCGACGGCCAGAGTGAGCAGACCATTCAGACTCTCGAGGATATGTTGCGTGCTTGTGTTATTGATTTTGGTAGGAGCTGGTACTCCCACCTACCTCTTGCAGAGTTCTCGTACAACAACAGTTTCCACTTCAGTATTGGCGCCCTGCCTCTTGAGCTTCTGTATAGGCGGAGATTTCGTACCCCAGTCTGTCGGGGCGAGGTTGGCCACATAGTCATGAGTCGGAACGAGGTGGTTCTGCAAACTACATAGATGATTCAGCAGATCAAGCAGCATTTACAGACTACTTAGAGTTGGCCATAGCGTTTACCACTCTTACGATATCTTTTGATAGGTATCATTCACTATCATAAGCTTTTCATTTCCTCCATCTACTCAATTCTCTACGAGTCTTCACCATAACGTTTTGTACACCCAAGCAGACGTTCGATGTACCAGGCGAGAATTTAAGATAGGAAAGCTTTATTTACGATAAACGTATAAATCTCCTTATCACTTCGAAACGTTTACATGTTAGTTCTAATCTCGTAATCATACGCTTAGAATCCTACACACATAAGGTTTCCAGATCCGGTCGGCAGCAGACCATAGATCCGAATAAATAATAGCATATAAGGCATCCTTATAGCTATAACATAAAATATTTAACACATAAAACATTTTAGGCATCTTTCCTAAAATAAACTTGTGCTCGTGCCTAAATTATGGTAGACACTCATCTCACAATCATCACTTAGCATTCTAAGTTTAAGACTAGAAATCCTACAAATTTCTAGTTCGCTTAAACTAATGCTTTGATACCAACTGTGACATCTCCAAATTCACGGCCAGAAAAGACCGGTTTAATTTATGCTTTTGAAATAATTTCAGAGTAATCATTTGATTAAAAGTGTTGCGGAATTTGTTCCCAGAAAAACATAATAAATATGTTATCAAATCATTTCCGAAGAAATGTATTTTATTCACTTAAACCATTGGGATGTCATTGTCAATACAAAAACATAAGCATAAACAAAACTTACATTCATTTACATTAGTGATCTACTTCTCTTTTAATCTCTCAGTGTAAAGCAACTTCGTATCGATACATGTGATACAAATAAACTGAGAGGGTCAGGCTTGGGAGCCTGGTGAGCATATAAGGTTTTCAACCCACAATAAATAATAAACTTATTAAGTTCTCAATCAACAATAAATTTATTAATTTCATCAACCAAAATAACCCTAATTACCCATTCCCATTATCCTCACTTTACGTCCCTAAAACAACTATCACAAGGGACCTAGCCTAAGGATTATCACTAGGGGTGACAACATTGCTTTGGGGGTTCCTCAGCAAGTTATGTCAAATAAAACAAACATCGGAGTGACAACATTACTTTCCCTCAGCAAGTTATGTCAAACAAGACATCCTAACATAAAACAACCTATAAAGTGACAACATTGCTTCCCTCTGCAATTTATGTCAAATAAGACATGAAGTCACATCGTTGCCATGTGCTAAGCCCATAGCTCTTATTTATCGACAGTATTTCCCACGGGAGTCCCCCCCCCTGCAATACATGTCAGTGGGTTTTCCATATGCTAAGTCCATAACTCTTATTCATCGACGGTATTTCCCACGGGTGTTCCCCCCTCCCCCCCCCCCCCCCCCCCCCGCAATACATGTCAATGGGTTTTCCATACAGCTAATGAACATACTAAGGAGTTTCCCCAGCCATACATACCCTAAAGGCACTCATGAGGGGAATAGAGTACAGCGAATGAAAACTCTAGTCCATTAACACCTACAGGTTGCGAGCTTGCTAGTGTTCCACAGACCGTCTAGAACAGACCATGGTTGTCATCCCTACTCTGCTGAATGATAGGGGTCAACGTTTGGGTAAGGGCTTTTCTCATATTGCACCACTCACGCCAACGTTTGGGTAAAAGCTTTTCCCATATTTCACCACTCACTGTCAACTCATGATCTATATCACTGATCATCTCATCTATCCAACTCACCTTTCATCACACACCCACTATTTAACTCATGATCTATATCACTAACTCATGAAGCTAGTCCGATCACTTCATAAAAGAACAAAGACTCCAAAGCTCTTCCAAATAAAAGTATAGGGAAAATACTGATAAAGTACTCCCGTACGCTCCCGTACCCCGACACGTAATAGTGTCAAAAAGAAGAACTAATGGACGAACACATAGTTCAAAAACACCTAATGAACATATAGTTCAAGAACACTTGATGAACATATAGTTCAAACATACGTACCGATTACAAGTCTACTAACGTTCCACTGGACTATCTAAAATAGTCTGTGGCCGTTGTCTATACTCTGCTAGATGACTAGATCATCTTAAACATCGATACCTCTCGTCACTTTTATTTCATCACACATCATCTAATTCATCTACCCATATTTTACCCAACATATTTGTAGATAAAAATATATATACAGTTTAAAACTTGTATAAAACAATCTATTCAACAGTCACCTTAATTAAACAATCAATATAATTACACATAGCACGTATTTTAAAGAAAATACTTCATATATATGTGTAAGGTGAAAGTAACTACACACTCACTTGATTAATGAAAATCGGGCAGCAATTCGTTTCCTAAAAACGATCGTTTCTAATAAAACCGGGAGTTTTATTGAGAAACCAGGCTCTGCGAGGGTCGGGCCTCGAAACCGAAAAAATAAATTTCCCGGGCTTCTCGGGAACTCCGGGACGTGTTCCGGGCGTTGGAAATGATCTCGGGGCTTCGGGGGAAGTCAAAATGCTAAAAATATGAGTTTAGGGGTGAAAAAGGGCAAAATCCCAAAGTTACCCAGGCAATCTCGCATGCCCTCTATTTATAGGGGAGAATCCGAAGTCGGCCGAGAGAAGGGAGTCATCACCGAGGACACGCGGCAGCAGATCCAAAGGCCAGGTGTCCGATGCGAGGCGAGGCAGGTGGCTTCGGATGCGAGGAGTCAGGAAACACGCGTCGGTCTTCAGACGTGCCACGATTCGGATGACTCAGCAAGGTCGGACACGGGACAGCTCCTGCGAAGGCCACGTGCGAAGCTCGGACAGGTGGACGCTTCTAAGTGGACCGAACTTCGGTCCAATGGGGAAAGGGGATGACGAATTCGGACCAATCAGCGGGTGCCACGCGAGGCTGCGGTCCAATCAGAAGACGCCACGTGGAGGCTGCATGCAAAGGATGACGTGGCTGGCACTATTCATAACTTTCGCATACGAGCTCCATTTTTGACATTCTTTATATGCACGCGTAGGTAAAATTACGCTCTACAACTTTCGTTTAGACTTCGTCGGCTAATTTTGATTTTAATTTTTAAATTATTATTTTTAACAGACCGGGACAGGAAATCCGTTAAAAATTCATAACTTCTTCATCCGACGTCCGTTTTCGTCTGTCTTTTTACCGTTGCGCTAATATTGACAAGACCTTCAATTCTCGTTTAGGTCGTGTCGGCTAAAAATCACTCGATCTAAAATTCACAGTTTTTAGCTGTCTACTGCTATGCTGAAACTTCGAAAAATCATAACTTCCTCATACGAAGTCAGATTTGGGCGTTCTTTTTATACATACTCTCGGTTTAACGAACACTACGAGTTTCGTTTAGATCACTAAGGCTAAAAAGTAGTTTATCAAAAAATCACTTTTTACGACATTCGGCCCGGTGCCGGTTTTGTCACGAAACTTCGACAGGTCATAACTTCTTCGTTATAACTCGGATTTCGGCATTCTTTATATATCCGTAATCCTTGTCACGCCCACTACAAGTTTCTTAATAGATATCGGCTTTATATAAAATTTAATTTTGACGCTAATTTTTTATTCTTAATTAATTAAACCCTAATAATTAAGCATAAAACACATAATTCACATAATATTCACATAATTCCCTTTCATTTCTTCAAAATGAGTTACAAAGGTTAACCTAGACCATTATGTCAATATTAATGCCTAGCCTAGAAACACGGGCGTTACAACTCTCTCCCCCTTAGAATAATTCCGTCCCCAGAATCACACATCAGTAAACAAATACGGGTAGCGACTCCTCATGTCACTCTCCGTTTCCCAGGTGAGATTTGGCTCATTCGTATGTTTCCAACGCACAAGCACTAAATTGACCATTTTTACATCACAACTTCTTAGTCTTACGGTCAACGATTGCCTCAGGTTCTTCCATCAACCTCTTGTTTTCATCCAACCTTAATTTAGAAATGGGAATTATGTCGGGCACATCTCCCGTAAATTTTCTTAAATAACACACACGAAAGGTGTTATGAATACCCTCTAGTTCTTCCGGTAATTCTAGCTTGTAAGCTTGATTCCCGATTCTCAAAAGAACTTTAAATGGTCCAATAAACCTTGGACTCAACTTTCCCCTTCTACCAAATCTTATAAGTCCCTTCCACGGCGAGAGTTTAAGTAAAACCGAATCTCCAACTTCAAATGATATCAGTTGTCTTTTCTTGTTAGCATAGCTCTTTTGAGAAGCTAACCTCCTTTCCCTAATCACTTTCAACTTTTCAGCAGTCTGATGGACTATTTCAAGTCCCATAAACTGCTTTTCCCAGCTTCCAGTCAACATGACAGCATTCGACACTTTTCCCCATACAAAGTGTGATAAGGTGCCATCTTGATGCTTGAGTGGAAACTATTACTATAGGAAAATTATACTAGAGGTAAGTGTTTACCCAGTTACCTTGGAAATTCTAGGGTACATGCCTTCAGCATATCCTCCAACGTTTGAATTGTTTGTTCGCTCTGACCATCGGTTTGTGGATAGTAAGCTGTATTCAAACACAACTTGGTACCCAATTCCTCTTATAGACTCCTCCAAAACCTTGAGGTAAAACGGTTGTCATGATCGGATACAATTGTTAACGAAACACCGTGAAGCCTTACAATTTCCTTCACGTAAGAATTCGTAAGTTTATCCATAGACCATTTCTCGTTGGCTGCTATGAAATGCGTACTCTTAGTGAAGCGATCAACGACCACCCAAATCATGTCGTGACCGTTCCTTGTTCTGGGCAGTTTAGTCACAAAATCCATGTGATATCTTCCCATTTACCTATGGGTACAGGCTAAGGTTCTAAACTCCCATACGGTTTCTAATGTTGTGCCTTAACCCTATCACATGTTACACACTCGGCCACATACTTTAGCAACATCGAGCTTCATCGTCGGCTACCAGTAATAGGGTTTTAGATCCCTATACATTTTCGTACTGCTGGGATGAATCGAGTACATGGTCTTGTGAGCTTCTTCCATCAGAAGATCTCTTACTCCTCCCATCTTAGGTACCCAAATCCTACCTTTGAATACCTTCAGTCTTTGACCGTTTGTATCAAACACCAACGTTTTATCCCAAACGTTCCTCCTTTAGGTCATTTTTCTCTAAAGCTTCCTCCTGAGCTTTCTTTTATACTTCCCATTTGTAGAGACAACTTCAATTCTCAACGCTCTTGGCCTCTTCCTTTCAAGATTCACCTTCCGACTGAGAGCATTAGCAACAACACTTGCTTTACCAGGGTGGTAAAGTATCTCATAGTCGTAGTCCTTGAGTAACTCTAGCCAGCGCCGTTGCCTCATGTTCAATTTCTTCTGATTAAAGAGATATTGAAGACTCTTATAATCAGCGAAAAGTTTGCATTTAGTACCATAAAGATAGTGCCTCCCTATCTTTAAGGCGAATACTACCACTGCCAACTCCAGATCACGAGTGGGGTAGTTCTTTTCATGCTCCTTCAATTGCCTCAATGCATACGCTATCACTTTATCCCTTTGGGTCAGAACACAACCTAACCCAACTTCTTTAACAACGAACGCGATACTTCTATTGATCGCTTTGATCAGCCTTTACTTCAATTCGGCTTAAGTCAACTGCTACATCGAACTTGGTTCTCTGAACCACATAACAAACTCATCGTAGTCGGACTCAATTTGATATGACCACTAGGGTCGGAATAACAATCATCTTCTTAGTTATTACCGAAACGATGGTAACGACAGACTAGAATAAGACGGAATCAATTACGAGTTCCTTGGTAACCTTGTGACTTTCCCTGATCCAAGTGTGAGTCCTGTGCTTCCAGTAGTACAGATCCCTACTACTATTCACACCTACTCATACTCGTCCCAAGTACTGTCTCGCAGTCCCCAAATCCTAAAATCACAAAACAATTTAACACATACAAATGTGTCCAATTAATCATAAAATTTTCCTAGACTCTACTAGGACTTGTTCCATGCGTATCTTCAGTCATCAATTCGACTTCAACTTGGTTGGTGATGGAAATTCCAAATGATGGGAAAACTTCAAGAATTACACCAATCGTTCCATCATCCTGCCAATCGAAGGTGTACTTCGGACGTACCATACTCCTCTAAACGTTTCATTATTTTATCAAACATATTCTAAAGGCAAGATACCACTCTTACGATATCTTTTGATAGGTATCATTCACTATCATAAGCTTTTCATTTCCTCCATCTACTCAATTCTCTACGAGTCTTCACCATAACGTTTTGTACACCCAAGCAGACGTTCGATGTACCAGGCGAGAATTTAAGATAGGAAAGCTTTATTTACGATAAACGTATAAATCTCCTTATCACTTCGAAACGTTTACATGTTAGTTCTAATCTCGTAATCATACGCTTAGAATCCTACACACATAAGGTTTCCAGATCCGGTCGGCAGCAGACCATAGATCCGAATAAATAATAGCATATAAGGCATCCTTATAGCTATAACATAAAATATTTAACACATAAAACATTTTAGGCATCTTTCCTAAAATAAACTTGTGCTCGTGCCTAAATTATGGTAGACACTCATCTCACAATCATCACTTAGCATTCTAAGTTTAAGACTAGAAATCCTACAAATTCCTAGTTCGCTTAAACTAATGCTCTGATACCAACTGTGACATCCCCAAATTCACGGCCAGAAAAGACCGGTTTAATTTATGCTTTTGAAATAATTTCAGAGTAATCATTTGATTAAAAGTGTTGCGGAATTTGTTCCCAGAAAAACATAATAAATATGTTATCAAATCATTTTGCGAAGAAATGTATTTTATTCACTTAAACCATTGGGATGTCATTGTCAATACAAAAACATAAGCATAAACAAAACTTACATTCATTTACACTAGTGATCTACTTCTTTTTTAATCTCTCAGTGTAAAGCAACTTCGTATCGATACCTGTGATACAAATAAACTGAGTGGGTCAGGCTTGGGAGCCTGGTGAGCATATAGGGTTTTCAACCCACAATAAATAATAAACTTATTAAGTTCTCAATCAACAATAAATTTATTAATTTCATTAACCAAAATAACCCTAATTACCCATTCCCATTATCCTCACTTTACGTCCCTAAAACAACTATCACAAGGGACCTAGCCTAAGGATTATCACTAGGGGTGACAACATTGCTTTGGGGGTTCCTCAACAAGTTATGTCAAATAAAACAAACATCGGGGTGACAACATTGCTTTCCCTCAGCAAGTTATGTCAAACAAGACATCCTAACATAAAACAACCTATAAAGTGACAACATTGCTTCCCTCTGCAATTTATGTCAAATAAGACATGAAGTCACATCGTTGCCATGTGCTAAGCCCATAGCTCTTATTTATCGACAGTATTTCCCACGGAAGTCCCCTCCCCCCCCCCCCCCCGGCAATACATGTCAGTGGGTTTTCCATATGCTAAGTCCATAGCTCTTTGTTCATCGACGGTATTTCCCACGGGTGTTCCCCCCCCCCCCCCCCGCAGTACATGTCAATAGGTTTTCCATACAGCTGATGAACATACTAAGGGGTTTCCCCAGCCATACATGCCCTAAAGGCACTCATGACGGGAATAGAGTACAGCGAATGAACACTCTAGTCCATTAACACCTACAGGTTGCGAGCCTGCTAGTGTTCCACAGACCGTCTAGAACAGTCCGTGGTTGTCATCCCTACTCTGCTGAATGACGGGGGTCAACGTTTGGGTAAGGGCTTTTCTCATATTGCACCACTCACACCAACGTTTGGGTAAAAGCTTTTCCCATATTTCACCACTCACTCTCAACTCATGATCTATATCACTGATCATCTCATCTATCCAACTCACCTTTCATCACATACCCACTATTTAACTCATGATCTATATCACTAACTCATGAAGCTAGTCCGATCACTTCATAAAAGAAAAAAAAGACTCCAAAGCTCTTCTAAATAAAAGTATAGGGAAAATACTGATAAAGTACTCCCGTACGCTCCCGTACCCCGACACGTAATAGTATCAAAAAGAAGAACTAATTGATGAACACATAGTTCAAAAACACCTAATGAACATATAGTTCAAGAACACTTTATGAACATATAGTTCAAACATACGTACCGATTACAAGTCTACTAATGTTCCACTGGACTATCTAAAATAGTCTGTGGACGTTGTCTATACTCTGCTAGATGACTAGATCATCTTAAACATCGATACCTCTCATTACTTTTATTTCATCACACATCATCTAATTCATCTACCCATGTTTTACCCAACATATTTGTAGATAAAAATATATATACAGTTTAAAACTTATATAAAACATCTATTCAACAGTCACCTTAATTAAACAATCAATATAATTACACATAGCACGTATTTTAAAGAAAATACTTCATATATATGTGTAAGGTGAAAGTAACTACACACTCACTTGATTAATGAAAATCGGGCAGCAATTCGTTTCCTAAAAACGATCGTTTCTAATAAAACCGGGAGTTTTAATGAGAAACCAGGCTCTGCGAGGGTCGGGCCTCGAAACCGAAAAAATAAATTTCCCGGGCTTCTCGGGAACTCCAGGACGTGTTCCGGGCGTTGGAAATGATCTCGAGGCTTCGGGGGAAGTCAAAATGCTAAAAATATGAGTTTAGGGGTGAAAAAGGGCAAAATCCCAAAGTTACCCGGACAATCTCGCATGCCCATTATTTATAGGGGAGAATCCAAAGTCGGCCAAGAGAAGGGAGTCATCACCGAGGACACGCGGCAGTAGATCCGAAGGCCAGGTATCCGATGCGAGGCGAGGCAGGTGGCTTCGGATGCGAGGAGTCAGCAAACACGCGTCGGTCTTCGGACGTGCCACGATTCGGATGACTCAGCAAGGTCGGACACGGGGCAACTCCTGCGAAGGCCACGTGTGAAGCTCGGACAGGTGGACGCTTCTAAGTGGACCGAACTTATGTCCAATGGGGAAAGGGGACGACGACTTTGGACCAATCAGCGGGTGCCACGCGAGGCTGCGGTCCAATAAGAAGACGCCACGTGGAGGCTGCATGCGAAGGATGACGTGGCTGGCACTATTCATGCGAAATTTTTCGATTTTCGCGCCAAAACTTCTAAAATCCATAACTTTCGCATACGAGCTCCGTTTTTGACGTTCTTTATATGCACGCGTAGGTAAAATTACGCTCTACAACTTTCGTTTAGACTTCGTCGGCTAATTTTGAATTTAATTTTTAAATTATTATTTTTAACAGACCGGGACAGGAAATCCGTTAAAAATTCATAACTTCTTCATCCGACGTCCGTTTTCGTCTGTCTTTTTACCGTTGCGCTACTATTAACAAGACCTTCAATTCTCGTTTAGGTCGTGTCGGCTAAAAAACACTCGATCTAAAATTCGAGTTTTCAACTGTCTACTGCTATGCTGAAACTTCAAAAAATCATAACTTCCTCATACGAAGTCAGATTTGGGCGTTCTTTTTATACATACTCTCGGTTTAACGAACACTACGAGTTTCGTTTAGATCACTAAGGCTAAAAAGTAGTTTATCAAAAACTCACTTTTTACGACATTCGGCCCCGTGCCGGTTTTGTCGCGAAACTTCGACATGTCATAACTTCTTCGTTATAACTCGGATTTCGGCATTCTTTATATATCCGTAATCCTTTTCACGCCCACTACAAGTTTCTTAATAGATATCGGCTTTATCTAAAATTTAATTTTGACGCTAATTTTTTATTCTTAATTAATTAAACCCTAATAATTAAGCATAAAACACATAATTCACATAATATTCACATAATTCCCTTTCATTTCTTCAAAATGAGTTACAAAGATTAACCTAGACCATTATGTCAATATTAATGCCTAGCCTAGAAACACAGGCGTTACAACTCTCTCCCCCTTAGAATGATTCTGTCCCCGGAATCACACATCAGCAAACAAATACGGGTAGCGACTCCTCATGTCACTCTCCGTTTCCCAGGTGAGATTTGGCCCATTCGTATGTTTCCAACGCACAAGCACTAAATCGACCATTTTTACATCACAACTTCTTAGTCTTACGGTCAACGATTGCCTCAGGTTCTTCAATCAACCTCTTGTTTTCATCCAACCTTAATTTAGAAATGGGAATTATGTCGGGCACATCTCCCGTAAATTTTCTTAAATAACACACACGAAAGGTGTTATGAATACCCTCTAGTTCTTCCGGTAATTCTAGCTTGTAAGCTTGATTCCCGATTCTCAGAAGAACTTTAAATGGTCCAATAAACCTTGGACTCAACTTTCCCCTTCTACCAAATCTTATAAGTCCCTTCCACGGCGAGACTTTAAGTAAAACCGAATCTCCAACTTCAAATGATATCGGTTGTCTTTTCTTGTTAGCATAGCTCTTTTGAGCAGCTAACCTCCTTTCCCTAATCACTTTCAACTTTTCAGCAGTCTGATGGACTATTTCAAGTCCCATAAACTGCTTTTCCCAGCTTCCAGTCAACATGACAGCATTCGACACTGTTCCCCATACAAAGCGTGATAAGGTGCCATCTTGATGCTTGAGTGGAAACTATTACTATAGGAAAATTCTACTAGAGGTAAGTGTTTACCCCAGTTACCTTGGAAATTCTAGGGTACATGCCCTCAGCATATCCTCCAACGTTTGAATTGTTTGTTCGCTCTGACCATCGGTTTGTGGATGGTAAGCTGTATTCAAACACAACTTGGTACCCAATTCCTCTTATAGACTCCTCCAAAACCTTGAGGTAAAACGGCTGTCACGATCGGATACAATCGTTAACGAAACACCGTGAAGCCTTATAATTTCCTTCACGTAAGAATTCGCAAGTTTATCCATAGACCATTTCAGGAAGAGGGGGAAGTTTGTGTGATCCTGGATGGGTGTGATCCGCTTCAGGAAGAGGGGGAAGTTGGTCCCTCGATATACGTGACCATTCCAGGTCATTTCTAGGGTTGGCAAGGTTGCTTATAGATTGGATCTTCCGGAGGAGCTCAGTCAAATCCATAACACCTTCCACGTATTGTAGTTGCGAAAGTGTGTTTTGGACGAGGATGCAGTGTTATCATTGGATGATGTTCAGGTTGATGAGCAACTGAACTATGTCGAGAGGCCGATAGCTTTTCTAGAAAAGAAGGTGAAGGTTATGTGTAGCAAGGAGGTACCTTTGGTGAAGGTATAGTAGCAGCATCGGAGGGGATCCGAATGGACCTGGTAGCCGGAGGCCAAGATGTGGGAGCATTATCCGGATTTTTTTGTTGCAGCAGACTTCAAGGACGAAGTCTAGTTTGAGTGGGGGAGAGTTGTAACATCCCTTGTTTCCAGGTATTTTCAAATCCTTCATTCAGTAAATTATTATGTCATTATTGGTCTTTGAATTGGTTGAATTTAGCCCTAAGAGGCCCGAAGGGCAAATTGGTAATTTTGGTCGGAGGGGGAGTACGCTATGTGTACATATGAGTACGCTAGTACGCATATGTACGTAGGGTGTACGTATGTCCGAGTGAAACCCTAACTTTTAGGGTTTGTTGGGTATTTAAACCCCTTTATGGACCCTTCACCCCTATCCTTTCAGCCTCCAAATCCTGAGATCGTTTCTTGGAAACCCTAGCTTCTCTTTTGTGTGTATGAGAGCTAAGAGTGTGTTTCTTGTGTGGTTGAAGAAGAAGAAGTTGCATCAAGGTATTTGGAGAGTGAAGCAAGCTTGTAGATTTGAGATCATCTTGTCATTTAGAAGCTCCAGAAGGTATAAAGCTTTTGCCTTTGTGCTTGTATTGTGTGGATCTTGTTTTGGTAGCTTTTTGGTACTCTTCTTGTCCCAAAAGTCCCAAAGTTGTGCATGATTTGTCTTGGACATTTTGAGCACTCCTTTCAGACCCTAGGGAGGGTCCTAAGTGATAAAAATGAAGTCCCACTGGCTAGAAGTGTCCCATGCATTTGGTAGAAAGGTCTTAATGGCTTAAGACCATGTATTAAGGACTTTTTGGACATCCAAAGTCTTAAAGTTTGATACTTTACAGTCCTGAGATACATTTGTTTGATGGATCTGGAATTTAGGCTTAAGTGCTTAAGCCATTAAGCACTTATTAGAGTTTTGAACTTTGCGAGGGTACGCCCCGCGTACGCAGTCAACGCCCCCGTTTCCAGTCAATGCGAGGCTCACGTAAACCCCACGTAGTTTCGGAGTACGCCCACGTACGTCTTCTGATGGGCCTTTGCGAGTTGGGCTGCGGTTTTGGGCCATCTTTGGGCCAGCTCGTCTTGGGCCCTTGTTGGACTTTCTGAGTATGAGTGTTGGGCCATTTAGAAAGTTGGACCTTAGGATAAGGCCCAATAAGTAGTTGTGCCCAATTTGGAAAATTGGGCCAATAATGGGCCTTGTATATTTTGGACCTTTTTGGATCAAGGTTGGACTTGGGCTTTGGCCTAGTTAAGGAAGAGTTAATGGATAATTATGAGTTAAGAGATTTGAGGTGATAATCCAATTATTAATTGGAGGTTTATTTATTATTATAGTTCGAGGTTTTCGTGAGCTAGCGGCCAGAGGTTCCATCCCGAGGATGATTGGACCCATAGTATGTTGGTATTCCAACCCGATGGTTGAGGGTCGGGGGTATTCCAACCTGAAGGTTGACTGGACCTATAGTATGTTGGCCTTCCAACCCAATGGTTGAGGGCCTGTGGTATTCCAACCTGATGGTTGATTGGGAATAATAGTATGTTGTTATTATATTCGTATTGTTGTTTGCATTGGTATTTTGGGGAAGACTCACTAAGCTTTGGGCTTATAGTTTTGGTTATGTTTCAGGTACTTTAGATGACCGCGGGAAGACGAAGGCTTCATCGTGCACCTCCTCATGTTTTGTGTTATGATTTCTGGGAAAACTCTTATGTGAAACTTGTTTTGAAAATAAATTGTAATTAAGAATGGTTTTGTGCTTATTTTAAAAGTTTAAAATTTTCAAAAAATTTTATGAGTGTTACAGTTCATCTTTATCATCCTTCTGGATGTATAAAGTCTCAACCTTTATGATTCTTTTGCATAGATCTAGGTTTAGCTTAGGGTTTTGGCATGTTTTGGTCCCAAGGGTTGATTCTTGTCAGTATGAGCTACTCCATAGTTCAAGTTAGTTACTTTATGATGGTTCTAAGGATCTTGAGTCATAAAAATGGAGTCTTTGATGTTATATCTCACTCATGCAAGCGTTGGAGGTTGCTTAAGAGTGTTAAGGACTTAGGGTTTGGTTTTGGGCTCTATTAAGCCATGCAAAAGCCTAAAATAGTCAAATTTATCAATCAAGACCTTCCCAAGATTAAGATCTTTGAGTTGGACGATAGGTCTTTAAGCATTAAGAGCTTAATAGCAATTTTGGGCAACTGATGAGTACGTTGGGCGTACCCTCTAGCTACGTACAACATAACGGGTTTAGCTCGTGTCCCCTTTGGTGGTTAGCCAGTACGCTTGGCCTACTCATCTGAGGCCCATTTTGGCCATTTTTGGGCCTTTTGGCTAGTTTGGGCCTTGGGCCATGGTTAGTTGGGTCTAGAGTGGGAAGGGTAAAAGGGTCTTTTACCCTTTGTAAGAGAAATTATGATTTGGACCCTTATTTATGAGTTATTACCCTAGTTAGTAATTAGGGTTGGTTTGAATGTGTATAGTGTGAGGAGCCGTTGTAGCACCAGCTTGTGTGTATTTGTTCATCGTCAGATTGATGTGAGTCTCCTTATTGTATTTATGGGCTGAAGGCATAAATGTTGGGACATTGGATTATGTTGTATAATAGTAGTGGTCTTTGTGACACTTACTGTTATGCTTGCATGTGCTTGTTGTCTTTGTGACACTTGCTAGTATGATTGTAAGCTGAGTTGTAGGTGGTGAAATAGACTTGTACTAGTTGAAAGATACCAAAGGAGTCGGAATGAACTCAGCGAGTCGGAAGGGACTTGGTGAGTCGCAAGGGACTCAACGAGTTGGAAGGGACTCGGTGAGTCAGAAGGGTATCAAGGAGTCGGAAGGGACTCAGAGAGTCAGAAGGGATTCAGGGGTGAAATAGACATGTAGTATGTTTAGTAGGATATGCATATATGATGTATGATATGTGGTATTTTGGGTAACTGTATAAGTTTTGTGCTTACGGTTTATGTTTAAATTCTTTTCAGGTACTTCCGGTTCGAGAGGGAAGGGTCTGGCTTGATCACATCGCATCCACCAGTATCTAGCTTTTATGATTTTAGGATTGTATTGTGATAACTATTTTCACATTGACATACTTTTTATGGTTTTAGATGAATATTTAATGGTTTTGGTTGACTTAAAAACAAAAAATTTATCTAGTACTTTTAGTATGTTACAAGTTAGTATTAGAGCCTTGGTTTGAGGGATTTGGGCACACTCTCGGGTGTGTCTGAACTCAAACTGAGGAATTGGTAAACATAAAAGATTTCTCTAAAAATAGGGATGTTTATAAAATAAGGTGTGATGCATGCAATCGGATGACCTCAAGTAAGTATTCCCAAAATACCCGTATATGTTTATTTGATTCAGTATGTGAATGGAATGCTAGATTAGGGCTAAGGATCTGCTCAGAATTCTATGTTATGAGAGAAGCCTTTGTATGCCTACTCTATGAGCCTCTAGAACTGCATGCTAGTATGGATTACAGATGATATTTTAGGATGGTCTGTTTGGTAGTGCTCTAGTTAGAACTCGATGCTCAAATGTTGCTTGCTTTATGCTTTTCGGAACTATTGCTAATACTAGTTAGCTATCAAGCGAATATGCTACGTTACATGTTACAGAAATTTGATAATTTTAGAAGGTTATGTTAAACTCTATTGTGCATCTCTTGTTTGAGTCTAAACGTTGTAGTGTGAGACCTTGCAGTGGAAGAATTATCTAGGTTCTGTTGCATGTAGTTATATCCGTAAGGTAGTTAGCGAGTGTTAGTGAGGGTTCCTTCTGCAGCTGATGGCGAAGAGTGGCGGGAAGGGAATCCTAGGATTACCTAGGAAGCATGCAAGTTTAGCAGATGATTTGTTTAGCGGGAATGTATAATGTTGGGTATGGGAGTTACTTAGAGCAGTCAGGGCGACTCTTGAGGAAAGTACAGATAGGTGTGGAAGGTAGTATTGGGCTCGTACTACTGAAAGTATAGTATGCATACTCAACTCATAGGAGTCACGAGGATACTAAGGAACTCGTTAGGTGTGAGATTCTTCGAGTGATTTATGATGGTTTGCATTGTTTATTTTCAGTATGGTGATCACTCTAGGTGGTTTAATTTCTAGTGAGGGATCGGGTTCGGGATCTGGGGCTAGACCCTTGGATGATCAGATACGAGAGTTTATTTCGTCTAATATTACCCGCAACATTCTGAGCAGACTCATGTGATCTTTGGTTTGATCAAGTAGGGTACTGTTGAGTTGATGGATAAGCCTCTGGACGCTTTCCGTATCGATATGGTGGTTATGATGGGTGCATGCTCTTTGAATTTTCGAGAGTATCATGCATGTAGGGCTCCTGAGTTTTTCTGGAAGAACGACCCTATTGCTAGAAGACGGTGGTTGGCGGACGTTCGGAATGCCTTCCGTTCCAGCCTCTGTCCCGAGGAGGCGAAGGTCAAACTTGCATCTTGTCTTCTGAAAGACAGAGCCCGTGACTGGTGGGAGGAGGTAGGTCATGCCTTGGGAGGCGTGGTTGTTGAAACGATGACTTGGAGTGATTTTGTTACGAGGTTTAGGGATGAGTTTGTACCGATGATCAAGATCCAACAGCTAGCGAGAGAGTTTTGGTATCTCTGTCAGACTACTGAGTCAGTGGAAGAGATTACTACCATATTCTGTGAGAGGGCTTTGCTGGTTACACAGTATGTGACAGATGAGGAGATGAAGAAAGCAAGGTATCATGATAGGCTGAAGGATGAGATTTGGGAATTTATGAGCATGTTTAACTGCAAGACATTGGAGGACATGATAACCTGGGCTCGCGAGCAGGAGATTGATCTGGAGACAGTCAGGAAGAGGAAGTCGGTTCAGGCGCTAGTATCAGAGGGCTCAGGAAAGAAGCCAAGGTTGTTGGTTCGCGTTCGAGAGGCCAACAGGGTCGGGGTCGATATGGCAAGTTCGGTAAGGCGGACGATGGAGTTTGTAATATGGATAGGCCGAACCACCCAGGTATCTGATGTGATTTGCTTCCATTCCAATTAGAGGGGCCATAAGAAGGCCAATTATCCAAATTTGGTAGTAGGAACGGTCACAACACCCGCTCCAAAGACACTGAGGATCACTGACGGATGTCAGGATGTCACACCCCCAAACCGGAACGGCGGAAACGTTCGGGGGTGGAGGACGTCATGTATAGTATTACAACAATTGCACCATAGTCATCAAGTAAACACAACCATTACATTGATTAAGAAAAATATTTACATCGGTTTGATTCGTGTTTATATACATTAAAAGTATAACAGAAGTAAAAGACGTGACTCTATACGCTCCGTCTTCTCAAAATCTGTGTGAGGTACATGTCTACTGATTTCCTGAGTATACAAGCAGTTTTGAAAGAGTATCAACATAAAGCTGGTGAGTTCATAATCATGTTTTTGTAGGAAAAATCTGTTAATGAATTAATGAAAATATTTGTATGTTCCCAAGAAAATCTATTATTTTCTAACATGTGTATTTTGTTTCTGAATCTCATTATGTATTAGTTCATATGTCTAGTTACCATTGAATGTGTTGTGCATTGTTTGTTTTGACTGAGAAACCCTTTTTTTTACATGAAAAACCCTGGCTATCACCAGTATGTATAGTAAGTTCAGAAAGATCTGAAAACTTTAATGTGTATAGTAGTTCTATTACTTTATAATAAAACTAATTGAAGTTATTACCATTCATACATTAATCGTATATTCTTAGTACCAAATTTATGAGTTGTTATAACCATACTTGACCATTGAACTGCCTGAACGACGTTCTTCAGGCGTCGGAATCGAAATGACTTTGTCACCCAGGCCTACCGGCCTAAGTGTAGCTAACAGTTATGGTGCGGGATTGTCAATTCCGTATAGATCTATACACAAACTCACGTTCTCCCGCAAGGAGACTTTGGTTATAATCTCAGGACTTTTGTTAGTACTTAACTAAGTACGCGAAGAATGCTCACTCATAAAATGCTATACTAACGATTACATGTAGAATAAAATGAATTCTTGAATTTAACTAGCTCAATATATGTCTCATAAACCATACTCTATATAGTTTATACGTTTGATCATATTGAATCTATGTTTGTACCTTGATAAAATAGTTATTCCCACAAACTATACCCATTATAGTTTATATGTTCGTTACTGTATTCATATTGAACACTGAAAAATTCTATGATTGTGTTGAAAACCTCCCTTATGCTCAGCA
This sequence comes from Lactuca virosa, assembly GCF_052849685.1. Classification (NCBI taxonomy): domain Eukaryota; kingdom Viridiplantae; phylum Streptophyta; class Magnoliopsida; order Asterales; family Asteraceae; genus Lactuca; species Lactuca virosa. Next base: position 77,381,989 of record NC_136431.1, read on the forward strand.
ATATACAAAAGGGATGAAATATCTAAATATTTGATAAAACGTATGAAAACTGTGTGGTTGTGTCAATTGTATCAGGTCTAAGTGTATTGAAATCCTTTTTGTATAATTTCACAAGATCAATGATGTTTGGCTTGTATTCCCCCTGAAAACGTTAAAATTGTAAAGAAATAGGGGTATGAACTCACTTGATTAGGAGTGACTTGGATGAATAACAAGAACAAGATGCTTGGTATGCTAAATGAAGCCCCGAGCAGAATACGGTCCTATTAAGCACATATTAACATGTATAGGCCTACAATTAGTGTCTAAAACCACTAACAATCATAGGAAACACCCTTAGGATGTAGGAAACACTTACAATGAAGTGTTAGAACCTAGAATGAGGGACAAGAAAGTGTTCACGGCCAAACCTCCATGGGTTCACGGCCCAAGAGGTGTTCACGGCCCATGAACACATGAAGGGTTCACGGCCCAAGATGTGTTCACGGCCCAAGAACACATGAATACTTGAATGGTTTTCGGCCCATTATGAAGGGTTCATAACCCATGAAGAAGGGTTCACGGCCCTATGAAGAAGGGTTCACGGCCCTATGAAGGGTTCACGGTCGTGAACTCTTGAAGACCATGAAGATGGTGATGAAAAAGTGGTGAATCAAGGCTAGAATCAATGGGTTTCTAAGCATGAACAAGTAAGGGATGGAAAACTTACGTTTTGAGGCCTTTAAGAGTGTTCACGGTTGAAGATAGTTGAGAGATAATAGGGATGTTCACAGCTGGATCTTGAAGAAATGAGGAGAAAAATGTGCGAATCACATATATATATATATATATATATATATATATATATATATATATATGGAGGGTGGTTCACGGCCCAAGCATGGGTTAACGGCCGTGAACCTAGTTTGCGGTCGTGAACTCCCTTTAAAGGTGTTCCAGGCTCGATTGCAAACTACGGATTCCAAGATAACTGTGACAACCCGGAAAAAATTTTGCTTTTAAGACCCAGTCAACTAACTCAACGTAGAGTCAAACTCATTGGAAATGAGTTCTAGCCTTGTTAGAGGTCTTTCTAAGGAGTTTTAGCCTAGTACACTTAAGGAATAAGTGTTGGATTTTATCTGCTAAAGGCCACAGTACAAGAATCAAGCCCTAAACTCCATCTTGTGGAGTTTACGACCGTAAACATGGAGTTTACAGCCGTAAACTCATGTAGGTCGTAAACCCCTCCATATAAGTTCATTTCCTTCACTTTTCTTCATTCTTTCACTTTCCCTTCAAGAACACATGAGTTTTCTCTCAAGTATCATCCTGATCTTCATGCTTGATCTTCAAAAATCGTAAGTGTTCTTTCTCTAGATTGTTGATAATCCTTCTTAACTAGCTTCATCCTCATGATTCATCCATAAAAATCATGTTTTTTTAGATCTTCAAGTTTCACCAAGAACACCAAGAACACACACTAGTGTTCTTGGCCAATATCAACCATTTCAAGCTTCTAGATCGTAAGTACACTTCCCTATACTTCATATCTAGTTAATATCCATGCTTATAGGCTTGAAAACATCAAGAACACAAAATCAAAGGGAGTTTACGGCCGTAAACTCCCAAGACCGTAAACCCCATTTTGATGGCCATTAAGGCCATAAACCCTATAGGATGCAAGGCAAGTGACCCAGAACCTTTCCTTGATGTTTGAAGGACCTTAAACTTCACTCAATTCCATTTTGACCATGAGTTTACGGCCGTAAACCCCTTTGGGCCGTAAACTCATCAAAAGCCTCATTTGAGGTGGTCTTCTTCATACAAGTGTAGAGCAAAAGTCCTTAAAGTTTCCTAGCATTCAAACCAACACTTTAGCATGTTTGACCATGCGTTTACGGCCATAAACTCATGACTGTAAACACATGTTAGTGCCATTTCACTTTCCTTTGATGAATCACATGTGATTCCAACACTTGAATCAAGGTGTTTCCTAGTCCCGGAAGGTGTTTCCTTTCATATAGTTGTTTATAAACACTATATTCATGTCAATATGTGTCCTTATATGCCATTTAGGACCTATTGTGTCTCGGGACTTCATTCGTGGAACTTCTAATCCTTACACTCATACCCGTTTGAATCACCCACATCAGGTGAGTTCATACCCCGTAATGAATCTTTTAACTATTTTAACTGTTTAAGGGGGGATACAAGTTGAACACAATGTTGATTGTGTAAATGTTTGTTATAAACATCTTTCAAAATGTTACTTATGTTATGTATAAGTTGTTTAAACATTTCAAAAACTCTTTTAAAAGTTATGTTACTTTCTAGTTATACAAAACTTTGTTTTTAAAGTACAAACATAACTTAGTAGATAAACGAGTCTTTCCAGTAACAGTCCAAGTAGAACATTAGTAAGCTATAATAGGTATAGTTTAGGAGAATGCTATTCATTACTTCTAGTACAATGAAGCACACAAAGAGTCAATACCATACATAACATATAGTGAAGAGAATCAAACAATACCATACAGAGAGAACGTACAATATACAGTACAAAACAAACAAGTTAGGTTGCTATAGCATGAGAACACTTACAGGATCTAACTATACCAATGAATCACTAACTCATTGTTTTAAACAAAAGGTGATAGTTATATTGGGTATACATGATCATATACTTTAATGTGAATTACATGGCTTGCAAGAATTTGCAGAGGACGTGTTTAGTTCCCCTAATCTCCTGATAGGGAGAGCGTATAGTAAGGGTTCTAGCCTTCACATTATAACCGTAATAAAACAAATATGTTTTTAGGTTATTAGTACATCCGCATGTCATTATAAACGACAAATGTGTACTTACACTTCCCTTTCTTTCATAAAGTGACGGTACCACTTGAAAGTCCAATTCAAACTATTTTCGAGTCAAGATAGTTATAAACTAGGGAAAATATACATTCTTACAAACGACAAACGGAACAGTCGAGTCTAGCACATAACAGAAGATGCCTTGGTAGAAGGATACGATTAAGAGATAGGACCATAATGCTAGCCTTTTGATTCCTTAATGTATACATAACAGGATATATATATACCAATAGGGTCCGACAGGTAATAGGATGTGTGCTCTCCGCTTCATTTCTTGTTCCTTGTTTGGTTGTGGGCTTGGAACGAATTCACCCAATCAATTTCCTACCAGGTTCTATATATAAGTATGCTTAGTATACATCAAGTCATCATAAGGGTACCAGGTATGGGTCAGGTTATAGGACATAGAGTCCAAGCACAGTTTTTCTAGTACAAAACATACTTTCAGTACTTTTGGTATACAAAACTAGAAACTTCCCGGTAAAGGGTTTAATCCATTTTATTAAACCAGTACAATTTAAAAGACCTTAGGTGAGTAACTCTATAATACCTTAGTTTATACACCATGTTTATGTATAAAACTAATACCCAATAGGTAGTTGGATGTGTGCTTTCCGCCTTAATTTATGTTCCTCGTTTGGCTGTGGAATTAGGGCAGATTCGCTCAATTAACTTTCTATCCGATATTAGATTATATATAGCAGTATAAACTAAGCTATTATAAAAGTAGTCACTGTGGTCACTATTTTATTATAAGAAATAAGGGTTTTCTTAAAGAACTTCTTCATTAGATATAAAGGAAACATTACAATTAACTCCATGAGTAACAAGTGATTACACCAGGGTTGTATATGACGATGATCTAACAACCAATGGAATGTGTGCTATCCGCCTTAATTCCTGTTCCTTGTTTGGTTGTGAGCTTAGAGCAGATGCGCACAATCGATTGTTTGTTTACTCTGAGTCTTATATAACTTGTACACACTTAGTACCCATAGAATGGGTTGTAGTGTCATTTTACTTAAACTTCCATCAAAGTAGGAAATATATGATTTTCTAGAGGAACATGCTAACTTTTCAAAACAGGACTTACAACTTACGACATTTTACAACTACATATTACAACTACATTTTCAACACCATTTTACATCTACATTTTTAACAACACTTTACAACTTACTCACATCACTAAAATCTTATGAACTCACCAGCTTAATTGCTGATCAACTCTTTCAAATAACTTGTATTCTCATGAGACTATTAGACAGGTGCTCGTGCTGGGAATTCAGAAGATGGAGCATTATAGCTTCAAGTCTTGTGTTGTTATTTGTTTATGAATTCTATGTTTTGTGAACACACACATTGTAAACACTTTCTTTCGAAATGAAATGGTTGTTCATTACTTGCTTACCATATACATATCTCGTGATACTAAACATGACGTCCTCCACCCCCAAACGATTCCGCCGTTCCGGTTTTGGGGTGTGACAGATTGGTATCAGAGCATTGTTTATAGTGAACTAAGTATATCAGCCAATAAAAGATATACAACTATAAATACAATGGGGCTTAAGTGCTCTGGATAATGATATATTTTTAGAATATAACTATAGGTTATTAAAATATACCTACTTGCTTATATATGTACATAATAGAACTAGTGTCACGAGGAGAACAGAACTAAAGTATTTAAAGGTTGGGCACTGTCGTCAACCTGAACAGTTATGTAATCATACCTAGGATCGATATAGCCTGATCAACTATATTCATTCGAGATGTGACCGACATGTGTTTGGGAATGATGTGGTGTTGCAACAGTGTTAAAACTTACCAAAACACCAGAACAAGTACATTCAGAGTTGGAATACTATAGGGGTATTTTAGTCCATACAAATAACTTATGTGAGAACTTAAAAAGACCCTTACGGATAAGTCTATAATCTTGCAAGGCATATTCCTAAAGTTTTATATATAATTAAGATCTTATAGACTTAGAATCTGTGGCCTACACTTCGCTATCCATTCCTCTTAAGGGTGTAGCTTTGGAGTAGGATCACTTATTCGAAGGTCTATTTAATCTTTAATTATATACAAACTTGTGTACCTTGTACAATTATAGGAGGACTCCGTAAGGATCACCCCATAAAGTTACCTTAAAGATCATAGATTCTTTAGTCACTTTCATTCTCGCACGACAAGCCCAGATAGATGTAACCACTTCCTCATAGTAGACAACAGAAGAGTCCAGGAGGAACAAGAACAAGTTCATGAGAAGTTTGCAAACAGGGATCAGCCGAAGTAACCAAAACATTTTACACGTCACACTAATAAATAATAATCTGGTTAATTTAATGAGCGAGTGGAAACACTGCTCACATTATATATTGAGATTATTTTCTTACATGCAGCTGGTAACAGTTATTCAGGAAACAGATATTCATTCGAGGATAGTTATTTCAAATTCATAGAGTTTATTAGGTATAGACTCATTTATGAATTATTTCTAGAACCCTGTGGAAGTCAGGACCCGATACATCTAGAACTAGGATAACCTTGTCTTTTCAGATTTCGGCTTGTGTCCATTGCTTTAGACTTATTCCGTCTCATCTTTCTATTCTTTTAGAAAAGATGCCTCCTCGCAGATCTAACAAACGCACTACTCCGATAACTCCAATACCGCCTCCTTCGCAAATCGATATGGCAGCTATAAACGCTGCAGTGGCTGTGGCTGTGGCAACAGCCATGGCTCAATATCACTCCATCGGTACCAGCGGAGGTGGAACACCTACTGATTCTACTCGAGGTGAGGTCCTCGTGCGCTCGAGAGAGTTCTCCTACAAGGACTCACCAAATTTCAGCCATTGTCCTTTAATGGGATTGAAGGAGTCATTGCCCTCATGCAATCGTTCGAGAAAACAGAGTCGATCTTCGAAATCTGTTTATGCCCAGAAGGAAGAAAAGTGAAGTTTGCTGCCTGCACCTTCTCTGGCAACGCCCTAACATGGTGGAACAGCCATGTTAAGTCACTGACCCTATCAGTGGCTAACTCAATAGGTTGGGAAAACCTAAAAGAGTTAATGCGGGAGGAATATTGCCCGTTAGGAGAAATTCAAAAACTGGAACAAGAGCTGTGGGATCTCACTATGGTCGGCTCAGACATAGTGACCTACACTGACCGGTTCAGCGAACTAGCAGCTCTATGCCCCGGGATGATTACCTCGGAGAGCAAGAAGATAGAAAGATACATTTGGGGTCTGACTGCTCCGACCCAAGGAAATGTGTTGTCTTCTAACCCAGCCACGTTCGATAGTGCTAAACGCCTGGCTCAGCGACTCATCGACCATGGAGTCCGCCATGGCGTAAAAGTCCCTATTCCCGAGCCATCAAGGGAAGAAGACTATAATCAGAAGTCGGGGAACAAGAGGAAGAAGAAGCGAACAACACAAGACACCCCGCAAGAGCAACGAGCGAGTACTATGTACGCCGCTACGACGCCTACTGCTTCAGCACCTGCCAGTCGATATGTTGGAAACCTTCCGAAGTGTGGAAAGTGCAACTTTCACCACACCGGAGTATGCCGGGAAATGCAGTGTCTGAACTGCCACAGAAAGGGACACACAGTCCGTTTCTGCAAAGCACCGGCTCAACCGATCTCCCAAGTCCTCGGAGCTGAAGAAAACCAAGCCTGCTATGGCTATGGTGAGGCTGGACATTTTCAGAGGGACTGCCCGATACAAAGGAACTCAGGCGCGGATGGACGCATTCTGGTGATCACCGCAGGAGAATCTCCCCCGGAGTCGTCGACGAGTAGCGGTACGTTTTCGAAATAGTAATTAAAATTTTATTTATATTCATATAAGATTAAAATTTGGGGATAACACTTAAAAGTAACTATAACAACTCACATGTTGAAATTGGTCACAGTATTCAAGAGAACTAAAAGATCCCTTAGAGAAGCTATTATGGCTTACCGTATACATCAGAGTTGTGCACAACTAAGATATTGCAGACTTAGAGTGAGTCACTCCGCTTAGGTCCCCATTCCTTAATTGGTTGAGGATTTGAGGCAGAGTTACTCAGTCGACTGCCTTGTTCATCTTAAATATTCATAACTTGTATATGGTAGGCGATTGTAGTGGTACCAAAGAGGATTATGATATAAAGTATCCCCACCAGTTAGTAGAGCACTTTTGTTCGTATGTATGCGCACATAGCGGTACGATACATAGGAGTGTTAACATCAAAGAGGAAACAGGAAAAACGGGAACAGTTACAAAGAGTACATTGTCGAACATACTAGGAGTACAGTGTCGAACATACACGGGATACATCATCGTATATCAGGCGTTTCTTTCATTGACCAAAACTTAGTTCGGTAAAGAGTCTGTTGCTTTCATTCGTCATGAGTTGGCGTGGTCCTCACCATACTGAGTTCATATGTTTCTATCGCCTCGATCGGCTAGTTCTCGAAACTTTCGTCATTCGTATCGAAGGTCCGACCTAAACCTAAATTTTATCTTTCGTATTCTAAACCCCCGAAGTACTCGTGCAAAAAGTACTTTGTCCTCCGAAGCCTTATCGTCAGATATCCGCAGACCGTCACGAAATACCACTCGTTCAGCAGACCAAGTTCGAGCACAGAGGCTAAGGACGAATACAGCCCACCTATTACTATTCAGTGTATACGCGAGGGTGGTATATGATTATGATTACGCAGATTTAGTATGTGTGTTTCCGCCCTATCTCTTGTTCCTTGTTTGGTTGTGGACCTGGGGCAGAGTCGCACATCCGACCGTCTTACTAACCCTAATTATATACGACTTGTATACACGATGTAATGATAGATGGACCAAGTACGAATCCTATCATGGACAGAAGGGCAAAGTTGCCAAGTCTACGAGTGGGTATTCTGCCAATCAGAAGAGCGCAACCCCAGTAGTAATGCTAAGAAAGCTAATTTCGGGACGAAATTCCATCTAACGGGGGGATGATGTGACAACCCGGAAAATTTTTTGCTTTTAAGACCCAGTCAACTAACTCAACGTAGAGTCAAACTCATTGGAAATGAGTTCTAGCCTTGTTAGAGGTCTTTCTAAGGAGTTTTAGCCTAGTACACTTAAGGAATAAGTGTTGGATTTTATCTGCTAAAGGCCACAGTACAAGAATCAAGCCCTAAACTCCATCTTGTAGAGTTTACGACCGTAAACATGGAGTTTATGGCCGTAAACTCATGTACTTCGTAAAGTCCTCCATATAAGTTCATTTCCTTCACTTTTCTTCATTCTTTCACTTTCCCTTCAAGAACACATGAGTTTTCTCTCAAGTATCATCCCGATCTTCATGCTTGATCTTCAAAAATCGTAAGTGTTCTTTCTCTAGATTGTTGATAATCCTTCTTAACTAGCTTCATCCTCATGATTCATCCATAAAAATCATGTTTTCTTAGATCTTCAAGTTTCACCAAGAACACCAAGAACACACACTAGTGTTCTTGGCCAATATCAACCATTTCAAGCTTCTAGATCGTAAGTACACTTCCCTATACTTCATATCTAGTTAGTATCCATGCTTATAGGCTTGAAAACATCAAGAACACAAGATCAAAGGGAGTTTACCGCCGTAAACTCCCAAGACCGTAAACCCCATTTTGGTGGCCATTAAGGCCATAAACCCTATAGGATGCAAGTCAAGTGACCCAGAACCTTTCCTTGATGTTTGAAGGACCTTAAACTTCACTCAATTCCGTTTTGACCATGAGTTTATGGCCGTAAACCCCTTTGGGCCGTAAACTCATCAAAAGCCTCATTTGAGGTGGTCTTCTTCATACAAGTGTAGAGCAAAAGTCCTTAAAGTTTCCTAGCATTCAAACCAACACTTTAGCATGTTTGACCATGAGTTTATGGCCGTAAACTCATGACCGTAAACACATGTTAGTGCCATTTCACTTTCCTTTGATGAATCACATGTGATTCCAACACTTGAATCAAGGTGTTTCCTAGTCCCGGAAGGTGTTTCCTTTCATATAGTTGTTTATAAACACTATATTCATGTCAATATGTGTCCTTATATGCCATTTAGGACCTATTGTGTCTCGGGACTTCATTCGTGGAACTTCTAATCCTTACACGCATACCCGTTTGAATCACCCACATTAGGTGAGTTCATACCCTGTAATGAATCTTTTGAACTATTTTAACTGTTTAAGGGGGGATACAAGTTGAACACAATGTTAATTGTGTAAATGTTTGTTATAAACATCTTTCAAAATGTTACTTATGTTATGTATAAGTTGTTTAAACATTTCAAAAACTCTTTTAAAAGCTATGTTACTTTCTAGTTATACAAAACTTTGTTTTTAAAGTACAAACATAACTTAGTAGATAAACGAGTCTTTCCAGTAACAGTCCAAGTAGAACATTAGTAAGCTATAATAGGTATAGTTTAGGAGAATGCTATTCATTACTTCTAGTACAATGAAGCACACAAAGAGTCAATACCATACATAACATATAGTGAAGAGAATCAAACAATACCATACAGAGAGAACGTACAATATACAGTACAAAACAAACAAGTTAGGTTGCTATAGCATGAGAACACTTATAGGATCTAACTATACCAATGAATCACTAACTCATTGTTTTAAACAAAAGGTGATAGTTATATTGGGTATACATGATCATATACTTTAATGTGAGTTACATGGCTTGCAAGAATTTGCAGAGGTCGTGTTTAGTTCCCCTAATCTCCTGACAGGGAGAGCGTATAGTAAGGGTTCTAGCCTTCACATTATAACCATAATAAAACAAATATGTTTTTAGGTTATTAGTACATCCGCATGTCATTATAAACGACAAATGTGTACTTACACTTCCCTTTCTTTCATAAAGTGACGGTACCACTTGAAAGTCCAATTCAAACTATTTTCGAGTCAAAATAGTTATAAACTAGGGAAAATATACATTCTTACAAACGACAAATGGAACAGTCGAGTCTAGCACATAACAGAAGATGCCTTGGTAGAAGGATACGATTAAGAGATAGGACCATAATGCTAGCCTTTTGATTCCTTAATGTATACATAACAGGATATATATATATACCAATAGGGTCCGACAGGTAATAGGATGTGTGCTCTCCGCTTCATTTCTTGTTCCTTGTTTGGTTGTGGGCTTGGAACGAATTCACCCAATCTATTTCCTACCCGATTCTATATATAAGTATGCTTAGTATACATCAAGTCATCATAAGGGTACCAGGTATGGGTCAGGTTATAGGACACAAAGTCAAAGCACAGTTTTTCTAGTACAAAACATACTTTCAGTACTTTTCGTATACAAAACTAGAAACTTCCCGGTAAAGGTTTTAATCCATTTTATTAAACCAGTACAATTTAAAAGACCTTAGGTGAGTAACTCTATAATACCTTAGTTTATACACCATGTTTATGTATAAAACTAATACCCAATAGGTAGTTGGATGTGTGCTTTCCGCCTTAATTTATGTTCCTCGTTTGGCTGTGGAATTAGGGCAGATTCGTTCAATTAAATTTCTATCCGATATTAGATTATATATAGCAGTTTAAACTAAGCTATTATAAAAGTAGTCACCGTGGTCACTATTTTATTATAAGAAATAAGGGTTTTCTTAAAGAACTTCTTCATTAGATATAAAGGAAACATTACAATTAACTCCATGAGTAACAAGTGATTACACCAGGGTTGTATATGACGATGATCTAACAACCAATGGAATGTGTGCTATCCGCCTTAATTCCTGTTCCTTGTTTGGTTGTGAGCTTAGAGCAGATGCACACAATCGATTGTTTGTTTACTCTGAGTCTTATATAACTTGTACCCACTTAGTACCCATAGAATGGGTTGTAGTGTCATTTTACTTAAACTTCCATCAAACTAGGAAATATATGATTTTCTAGAGGAAGAGGCTAACTTTTCAAAACAGGACTTACAACTTACGACATTTTACAACTACATGTTACAACTACATTTTCAACACCATTTTACATCTACATTTTTAACAACACTTTACAACTTACTCACATCACTAAAATCTTATGAACTCACCAGCTTAATTGTTGATCAACTCTTTCAAATAACTTGTATTCTCAGGAGACTATTAGACAGGTGCTCGTGCTGGGAATTCAGAAGATGGAGCATTATAGCTTGAAGTCTTGTTTTGTTATTTGTTTATGAATTCTATGTTTTGTGAACACACACATTGTAAACACTTTCTTTCGAAATGAAATGGTTGTTCATTACTTGCTTACCATATACATATCTCGTGATACTAAACATGACGTCCTCCACCCCCGAACGATTCCGCCGTTCCGGTTTTGGGGTGTGACAATAACGCTTCCCAACGTTCACCCCTTGAGTGTAGTACGCTTAAAGACTCTCAAACTGACCCTAAGTACAATAAAGCGATAACAAAAACAAGTCTGACTTTTATTGGATGAATTTGATTTACAGATAAAGATTCGGGTTGTCACATTATCCCCCGATAGAGGGAATTTCGTCCCGAAATTCGAACGTGGAAAATAATTATGGACTCGGAAAAAGATGTGGGTACTTCTGTTTCATTTGATCTTCGCGCTCCTAAGTGAATTCAGGTCCCCGCTTGGCCTACCAGCGGACCTTCACTATCGGTATGTGACTTTGTTTCGTTCGTTTGACTTCCATGTCCATAATTTCTACGGGTTCCTCCACGAAGTGTAAGCTCTCGTCTAGTTCGATCTCATCGAGGGGTATCACAAGTGTCTCATCGGACAGACACTTCTTTAGGTTCGACACGTGGAAGACGGGATGTATGTTGCTAAGTTCTCGTGGTAGACGAAGTTGTATGCTACGGGACCGATCCTAGCAAGGATATCAAATGGTCCTATGTATCTTGGATTTAGCTTTCTACGCTTTCTGAAGCGTATCATGCCCTTCCACGGTGAGACCTTCAACAGGACGCGGTCACCAACCTGGAATTCCAAGGGTTTTCGTCTCTTATCTGCATAACTCTTTTGTCTATCTCTTGAAGCTTTTAGTCGTTCTCTGATTTGTACGATCTTCTCTGTGATTTCTCAGATGATTTCTGGGCCTGTTAGAGTGCTATCGGGGACTTGACCCTTAACTAGTTGCGTTTCGCCCACCTCAGCCCAACAGAGAGGGGATCTGCACTTACGGCAACAGAGGGCTTCGAACGGCACAACCTTGATGCTGGTATGGTAGCTGTTGTTGTAGGAAAATTCGACCAAGGGAAAATATGTCTCCCATGACGTGCCAAAGTCGATGACACAGGCTCTCAACATGTCTTCCAATGTTTGAATGGTTCTCTCACTCTGCCCATCGGTCTGTGGATGGTAAGTTGTGCTCATATCCAACTTAGTTCCAAGAGCCTTCTGTAGTGACTGCCAAAATTTCGAGCTAAACCTACTATCCCGATCGGAGATAATAGATACAGGCACACCATGCAGGCGGACTATCTCTCGAATGTAGATTTGTGTCAGTCTCTCCATTTTAAAGTTTTCTTTGATTGGCAGGAAGTTGGTGGATTTAGTCAATCGATCGACAACTACCCAGATGGTGTCGTGCCCACTCGGAGATTTGGGCAACTTAGTGATGAAATCCATCGTAATCCTTTCCCACTTCCACTCAGGTATTTCTGGCTGCTGAAGTAGACCTGAGGGCTTTTGATATTCCACCTTCACCTTGTTGCAATTCAGGCACTTGCCCACGAAGGTAGCGATCTCTGCTTTCATGTTCGGCCACCAATAGAGTTGTTTCAGATCTAGGTACATCTTATCCGAACCTGGGTGAACGGAGTATCTAGTCTTGTGAGCTTCTTTCATGACAACATCCCTATAACCGCCGTACTTCGGGGTCCAGATCCGGTTCATGAAATAGTAGACTCCATCACCTTTAATCTCCAGGTTCTTTTCCATTCCCCTCAAAGCTTCATCCGACATGTTTTCTGATTTTAAAGCTTCCAGCTGATCCTCTCTGATTTGAGCGGGTAGATGGGAATGGATGGTCATTGTCAGTGCCTTCACTCTACGACCTGAATACTCTTTCCGGCTGGGGGCATCAGCTACCACATTGGCCTTGTCGGGATGATAGCGTATTTCGCACTCATAATCACTGAGTAGCTCTACCCATCGACGTTGCCTCATGTTCAACTCCTTCTGATCGAAGATATGTTGTAGGCTCTTGTGGTCGGTGAAGACAGTACACTTGGTTCCGTATAGATAATGTCTCCAAATCTTTAAGGCAAAGACTACTGCTCCCAACTCTAGATCGTGAGTTGTATAATTAACCTCATGTGCTTTCAGCTATCTCGAGGCATAGGCAATAACCTTTCATCGTTGCATGAGCACACAGCCTAGGCCCTGGTTAGATGCATCGTAGTAGACAACAAAGTCCTCCGTCCCTTCTGGCAGGGATAAGATAGGTGCGCTGCATAACGCCTGCTTCAATGTTTGGAACGCAGTGTCTTGCTTTTCTCCCCAACAAAAGGGTACACCTTTCTGAGTCAGGGTGGTTAAGGGCTTAGCAATTTTGGAGAAGTTCTGGATAAACATGCGATAGTAGCCAGCGAGACCCAAGAATTGACGGATTTCTGTGGGTGTCTTCGGTGCTGACCAATTCTCAATCGCTTTGATTTTGGAAGGGTCCACATGTATTCCTTCATCGCTAACCGCATGACCAAGGAAAGTTACTTTTCTGATCCAGAATTCGCACTTTGAAAACTTTGCATAAAGTTTCTCCGCCCTTAGTGTTTCCAGCACTAGCCTCAAGTGCTTTTTGTGATCTTCTTCACTCCGAGAGTAGACAAGTATATCATCAATGAATACTATCACGAACTTGTCTAAGAAAGGGTGGCACACCCGATTCATCAGATCCATGAATACCGCGTATGTGTTGGTTAGACCAAAGGGGATTACTACAAACTCGTAGTGACCATAGCGAGTTCGGAATGCTGTCTTAGGAACATCATTCTCATGGACTCGTAACTGGTGGTACCCTTATCTCAGGTCTATCTTTGAGAAGTGGCTGGCTCCTTGAAGTTGGTCGAAGAGGTCTTCGATTATGGGTAGGGGATAACGGTTTTTGACGGTACGCTTGTTCAGTTCACGATATTCTATGCACATCCGAAAGGATCCATCCTTCTTTTTCACGAACAAGATCGGGGCTCCCCAGGGTGAGGAACTTGGCCTTATGAATCCTTTGCTGAGTAGCTCATTGAGCTGGCTGGATAATTCTTGCATTTCTGCCGGCGCTAGACGGTATGGGGATTTAGCTACAGGAGTAGCTCCGGGAATTAAGTCGATACGGAAATCGACTTGGCGCTCGGGAGGGATTCCGGGAAGATCTTCGGGGAAAACATCAGGAAAGTTGCAGACTTCGGGGATGCTCTCGAGGTCTTTAACTTCCTGTTTCTCATTAACGACATGGGCTAGGAATACATAGCCCTCCTTTCGCAGATATTTCTGAGCCTTGATGCATGAAATGATACGGAGGTTCGCGCAGAGTTTATCGCCATACATAATAATGGCTTCGCCGGATGGCAGATTGAGTCGTATGGATTTTTCGTAACAAAGAATGTCAGCACGATTGGGGCTCAACCAATCCATGCCAATGATGACGTCGAACCTTTTTATGGAAATTGGCATAAGGTCATGTGGAAAAGAATGATCGTTTAAGGTAAGGGTACAGCCTATGAATACGTTGTTAGTACTCTCTTTCTTTCTGTTAGCCATCTCGACGGTGAATGTTTCGGTTAAAGGTTGGGATTTACACTTGAGTAGATGTTTAAATGCATGACTAACAAAACTTCTCTCCGCACCAAAATCGAAAAGAATGCATGCATAAGAGTTGCCGAGGAGGAACGTACCCGTAACAACAGTGGGTTCAGCAACTGCCTCCTCCTGGCCCATCGCTAGCACCTTCCCTGTGTTACCACACGTTGTTGCCTTGGGGCAATTTCTCTTGAAATGTCCAACCTCCCCACAGCCATAACAGGCTTAAATCACGCCCGCTCCAGAAGCTTGGTTGGTTGGTTGAGCTGGTGTCTTGCAGAATCGTGCTGTGTGCCCCTTTTTTCCACACTTGTTACATTGCATCTCCCTACAATCTCCCAAATGATCGAAGTTGCATTTGTTACACAAGGGAAAATTTCCAGCGTAACGACTGGGAGTTGCTGGAGTAGTGGGAACAGCAACAGGAGTAGTAGCGGCATGAACTGCCACTACGTGTTGCTTCTTGGAGGGCTCCTGCGAAGACTGGCCCTTACGCTTGTTCCATAATTTCTTCTTCCCACCACTCTCCTTTGATGGTTCGGGAACGGCTGCTACTGCATCAAGATCAACCCCGTGATCTATAAGAGTTTGTGCCAAACACTTGGCGTTGTCGAAAGTGGAAGGTTTAGCAGCCAAGACATTTCCTTGAGTTGGGGGCGCAATCCCCAAATGTATCTCTCTATTTTCTTGCTTTTCGGGGTGACCATCTCCGGACAGAGAAGAGCCAGATCGCAGAATCTAGCTGTATAGGAGGCAATGTCGGAACCCTTCATCTTCATGTTACAAAGCTCGTGTTCCAATTTCTGCATCTCGCCCCTTGGGCAGTACTCAGTAAGCATGAGTTCCTTTACACTCTCCCAACCCATGGCATTCGCTACCGGTAGAGTTAGGGATTTGACCCGGCTATTCCACCAAGTCAATGCACTGTCGGTGAAGGTGCATGCGGCAAACTTCACCTTGCTGGCCTCCGAACAAGCACAAATTTCAAAAATCGATTCGATCTTTTCGAACCATCGAGTTAAGGCTTGGCATTCATGAAGTCTTTATAGGAACACTCCTTCTGGTGTCCCTGACCTCCACCAAGGTTTTGGGGATCGGGTCCACCTCCTGATCCGCCAGAGCCACCCGGATTTATTTACGACATTGCAGCAGCCACAGCGGCCGTAACTGCTGCCTAGAACAACGCAGGATCGAATTGAGGAGGTGGTGGCGGCGGAGGGTTGTTGTTATGTTTGTTGGGTCTCTTCCTGGGAGGCATCTTTCTCTAAAAGATACAAGGGAAAGAATGACGATAAGCCTCCTATATGATCATGAATCGAATATTTTTGAGCAAGATATATCTTAATCCTATAATGATAATAAAGACTTATAATGATAGCTACTAACATTAACAAGGAACTGCAGGTCTTTCGTTATAAGGATTTGTACTAATAGTGATGACTCGGTGCAGTGTTATAGTACCATAAAATACTCCTATAGTATTTTAACTATATGCTTTCATTAGTATAGGATTTGGTGAGTTTTATACTTGTCGCAACACCACAGTCACTCCTAAACACATGTTAGTCATATATCGGACAAATATAGTTCATCAGGTTATATTGGCCCCACATATGACTACATAACTGTCCAGGTTTAACCGTAGTGTCCAACTCGCCCTAAATACTTTTATGTAGTTCTTACCATGTTATGGCTTCTTGTACATATGTATGCTTGTATACTTTTTGTAAAAATACTTGTATTTTCATAGTATACTTTTAGTTACAGAGCACTTCGGCCCCTTTAGTGATTATAGTTGTATACCATGTAAGGTTCGGTATACTTGGTTCACTATAAACAAGAGCTCTGATACCAATCTGTCACACCCCCAAACCGGAACGGCGGGAACGTTCGGGGGTGGAGGACGTCATGTATAGTATCACAACAATTGCACCATAGTAATCAAGTAAACACAACCATTACATTGATTAAGTAAAATATTTACATCGGTTTGATTCGTGTTTATATACATCAAAAGTATAACAGAAGTAAAAGACGTGACTCTATACGCTCCGTCTTCTCAAAATCTGTGTGAGGTACCTGTCTACTGATTTCCTGAGAATACAAGCAGTTTTGAAAGAGTATCAGCATAAAGCTGGTGAGTTCATAAGCATGTTTTTGTAGGAAAAATCTGTTAATGAATCAATGAAAATATTTGTATGTTCCCAAGAAAATCCATTATTTTCTAACATGTGTATTTTTTTTCTGAATCTCATAATGTATTAGTTCGTATGTCTAGTTACCATTGAATGTGTTGTGCATTGTTTGTTTTGAATGAGAAACCCTTTTTTTACATGAAAAACCCTGGCTATCACCAGTATGTATAGTAAGTTCGGAAAGCTCTGAAAACTTTAATGTCTATAGTAGTTCTATTACTTTATAATAAAACTAATTGAAGTTATTACCATTCATACATTAATCGTATATTCTTAGTACCAAATTTATGAGTTGTTATAACCATACTTGACCATTAAACTGCCTGAACGACGTTCTTCAGGCATCGGAATCGAAATGACTTTGTCACCCAGGCCTGTCGGCCAAAGTGTAGCTAATAGTTATGGTGCGGGATTGTCAATCCCGTATAGATCTATACACAAACTCACATTCTCCCGCAAGGAGACTCTGGTTATAATCTCAGGACTTTTGTTAGTACTTAACTAAGTACGCGAAGAATGCTCACTCATAAAATGCTATACTAACGATTACATGTAGAATAAAATGAATTCTTGAATTTAACTAGCTGAATATATGTCTCATAAACCACACTCTATATAGTTTATACGTTTGATCACATTGAATCTATGTTTGTACCTTGATAAAATAGTTATTCCCACAAACTATACCTATTATAGTTTATATGTTCGTTACTGTATTCATATTGAACACTGAAAAATTCTATGATTGTGTTTGAAAACCTCCCTTATGCTCAGCAATATACAAAATGGATGAAATATCTAAATATTTGATAAAACGTATGAAAACTGTGTGGTTGTGTCAATTGTATCAGTTCTAAGTGTATTGAAATCCTTTTTGTATAATTTCACAAGATCAATGATGTTTGGCTTGTATTCCCCCCTGAAAACGTTAAAATTGTAAAGAAATAGGGGTATGAACTCACTTGATTAGGAGTGACTTGGATGAATAACAAGAACAAGATGCTTGGTATGCTAAATGAAGTCTCGAGCACAATATGGTCCTATTAAGCACATATTAACATGTATAGGCCTACAATTAGTGTCTAAAACCACTAACAATCATAGGAAACACCCTTAGGATGTAGGAAACACTTACAATGAAGTGTTAGAACCTAGAATGAGGGACAAGAAAGTGTTCACGGCCAAACCTCCATGGGTTCACGGCCCAAGAGGTGTTCACGGCCCATGAACACATGAAGGGTTCACGGCCCAAGATGTGTTCACGGCCTAAGAACACATGAATACTTGAAGGGTTTTCGGCCCATTATGAAGGGTTCACGGCCCATGAAGAAGGGTTCACGGACCTATGAAGAAGGGTTCACGGCCCTATGAAGGGTTCACGGCAGTGAACTCTTGAAGACCATGAAGATGGTGATGAAAAAGTGGTGAATCAAGGCTAGAATCAAGGGGTTTCTAAGCATGAACAAGTAAGGGATGGAATACTTACGTTTAGAGGCCTTTAAGAGTGTTCACGGTTGAAGATAGTTGAGAGAGAATGGGGATGTTCACGGCTGGAGCTTGAAGAAATGAGGAGAAAAATGTGTGAATCACATATATATATATGGAGGGTGGTTCACGGCCCAAGCATGGGTTCACGGCCGTGAACCTAGTTTACGTCCGTGAACTCCCTTTGAAGGTGTTCCAGGATCGATTGCAAACTACGGATTCCAAGATAACGCTTCCCAACGTTCAACCCTTGAGTGTAGTAGGCTTAAAGACTCTCAAACTGACCCTGATTACAATAAAGCGCTAGTGACATTCCTCCTTTAATATCCTTGGGATAACACATATAACACTATTAATTGTACCTTGAGTATAAATACCAACTAATAAGTAGATTAAACATTTTATAAGATTTAGTATGGAAAGGCTCCATCCTCATCTTACTTAATGTTTTCTGGATTTGAAGTCGATATTGGACTAAAGCTTCTAATCCCAAAATCTATACATATTTGTATAATACTCTAAATGTGGCTTAGATTATCATATGCAAACCCACCAAGAATAAGTTCTCTTATTCTTGTGAAAGCTAAGTTAGTAGAAACCAAGCTTCTAATGACAAAGCAAGTAGGAGGTACATAGAACTTGAAGTAGCTCAAGAACCATAACCTTATGTAGTAATAGTTGGCACTAGTTTTAAAAATGATTGTTAAACTTGAATAATAGCTATTCACAAACACAAATTGTTCGCATTAATGGTAGAAATCATCTATGACTTGAGAAATGTGGAATCTCTCATTGATGAGCTTTTATTGATGGTTTCTGGAAAATCCATCAAATACCAAGATGTTATATCAGATCTCGAATCTGATAAATGACTTAGAGTCGTGAACATGAGATGAAATCCATGTATGATAATCAAGTATGGGCTTGATTAAAATTTATCCCTATAGCAAGGCTAGAAGGAGTAAATGATTCTTCTAGAAAGAATAAATTACATGGATAACCGCACACATTTAAAGCAAGACTTTTAGTAAAAGGATTCTCTTATACTCATCACATTGACTGTGATCAAACCTTTTTCACAAGTAGCTATGATTAGATCAACAAGGATATTATTTACAATAAATTCATATTTTTAATATGAGATATAGCAAATAGATTTCAAGAAATAACGCTTTTCTTAATAGACATCTACTAGAAGATATATATATATATATATATATATATATATATATATATATATATATATATTAGCCTGGAGCTTTTCTTAATCCAAGTTATCCTAACAAAATGTGTAGAGATTGAGATCCACTTGTGGATATAAAGAAAACATCTAAATGTTATAATCATTATTTTATGCAAAACCACAAGGTGTATTTTATATCAAAATGAATAGAACATGTGTATTTACTAAGAACTAGTGGGAGCATAGTGAAATTCCTAATCTTGTATGAATAAGACATACTTAATCCTTTGAAATCACATTCTGACTAAGCAAGGTCATTTTCACCTTGACTCGGAAAGTGTTTCTAAAATGAAAGACTTAGGAAGGAGAAGATACATTCTTGGAATGTAAAATCTATAATGGATAGATCAAATGAATGTTAAAAGTTTCATGTCCTTATACATATATTGGTAATATCTTGAAAGGGATCAAGACACAAGATTCTTTTGGAGAATTCTTGGCATTGTCATATGGCAACATTTTGAGCTAGCCTCAAAAGTACATTTCTCATAGGTTTGAACTAGATGAAATGATTTATATTCTATTTGCTTGGAAAATGAATTCATCATTTACGCCATATTATGCATAGGACATGGTATTTGATCATGTTGTAAGCATGTCATAGGATACTAATTGGATACATGGTTAAGTCATTGGATGACTAAGAGAGCATTCTAAGAGTACTTTAGAAGAACTAAGAGAATGTATATGAGACAATCAGTTTAGAAAGGATCTTTGTGGAAAGATCTACATAAGATGTTAAATTCTAGACAGATATAAATAATTATAAATTATATTTGGATTTTGACATCATTATGGAATGAAGGGTAAGTTTTGTTGGAATGAGGTCCAAGCAAAACATAATGACACAATTTACTACAAAATAAGAATACACTACTTTAGAAGTTGAACTCAAATATGATTGGATGAATGGGATCATTGAAAAACTATGTTGATTTCTGCCATTCAAGGATCACATAGAAATCTTTTGTGACTTCGAGAGTATACTTAATCAAGCTAAGAGACTCTATGTCCTGAAAGAACACCAATCATATTCTCCAAGATATTTAACTATACCTAGAGTAAAGTTAAGTATGGAGATGATAGTATTCACAGAATTCACACAAATTAAATTTTGACAGATCCATTAATAAAGTCATTCTTTTGAGCTAAGTATGAATGGTCACACTTCAGCTGTAAGAATTTATTATTCTAGAAATGGGTTTTTGATTTGGATTTAGTGTTTGGATATTGTAAAATTATAACAACAACTATTAGATAATGTTATGATATATTGGGATATAGTCATCACATTAATACTTGTTGTGTTCTATATTAACATGTTTAATCCATGAATAATGTTATTATTCTAAAAGTTCATAGTCGGTTATAATTGTGGGAGCAATTATGAAGTAAGACTAATATGAATTGGATTAGTTGACTTTCACTAGATGAAAGTAGGAAAGTGGTTGTAACCAAGTTTCATAGGTACTTGTCAGAGAACTAGTATTGAACTGACCTGCATCAAGATCATTTCATGGATCGCTATCATGAATGATACTTGATTAAAAAGGTACTATCTTTGTATCCTTAACACCTGAGATACATAATGGGACTTAAGTGCAGGGAGTATTATGCTTGATATGGTCAAATGTTGTTCCTTAACCGGGCAGTTATAAAAGGCATTTTCAGGTATGGTGTGAACTATGCAAGAGGCTTATCTAGTCAAGATGGGATTTGTTCCTCTTATGTGTTGAGATTTAGATATTTAAGGCACCTTACCAAAAGTTGAACAACTAATGAGATTGATCGCGATCTGAATCTCATGTTCAACATGATGTCTATAGCAAAGGGATAACTGATAAACTTACCTTATACACCAATTGTAGCTTTGAGCTTTTTGGGAATTGGGCGTTGATAGAATGGCACAAAAAGTTGTATGGTCTTGGTGATGGGTTTTTGAGCATTCTAACACTCCTATGGTGTACATGCAACCCTAGAAACCTTGGATCTATGTTTGACTATGATACATGCAAATAATTATTTTTCCAAGGTTCTTATCCTATCTAGCATGGCATGGGGAACTTGAATCAAATAAAGCTAGTAGAATTACTTACCTTGTAGTTGTAGTTGATTGCTTGGAGTTTTAGAGCCTAGCACCAATAGTGTGGATGCCTCAAATGGAAATCACAAATCACCACAAACTTGGAACTTTAAGAGAATAGTAATCACCTTCTTGAAATCGGCCCTCTTACTTTACTCACCACAACTCATGTGATTTCAAGAACCAAAGCCTCCTTTATATAGTGTGGTGGATTAGGGTTACATTCATGTAAACCCTAATACCCATGTCTTTTCATTTCCATGAGATCCATGGGTTAAAGCTCCATGGAGTATCCATGGACTTTCCATGCAATCCTATCCCATTCCAAATAAGCATTAGCCCACACTATATAAATACAAGAGCCCATATTTAATTAGTCATACTTTTGATCTCTAAATTAATTCTAGATTAATTATAGATCAATACTAATTAAATAATATGATTTTATATTAATATATTAGGACTTATAATATATTAATAAATCATAACTTATACTATTCTCAAACGATTATCCATAAATTGTTCGGGTGAAGTGCAACCCAAATAGACCATGTCGGGTCGGGTCAAGTACATACCAAATATAGTTATGGACTTAGACACTATATCCAACAGTCTCCCACTTGGATAAGTCTAATAACTATAGTTGCAAGTATGACTTCAGGAACCGATCAGCAATCGTAGCTCTTTAAACTCTGTTGAACTATGAAGCGCCATTTTAGATAAGTGATCATATAATCCTCTGTTCTAGATATCAGCCGGACAAATACATGGAACATGGTCTTGCTTATTGTCCAGCATTTGTTTACCGATTTCCGAATTGCTTGACATAGAACTTAACTGAACACATCAATTTAGTTCTGATCGGGCCCGGTACATAGGTCAAAACAAAATCATCGAGGGGCCCAGATATCGCTTCTAATCCTAGAAGGAACAGATAAACTTCGACTCATATGTTTGCTCTACTACTTGTTGAATTACACACAAAAGCACGGTTTATAACATCGAGTTACCAATGCATTTTCGTGCAATCAATGCATAACCAACTCATAGGCAAAAAATCATATCTCTAGGTTTGAAGACTTATATGATATTACCGTCTCACGATCACTCGAGATAAATTCCATGAAGTGATACAAGTGAGTGTGGGTTGAATCCAATACTCAGAACTTATGAGCACTCATGAGTGATGTAGCCCCGCTTTGTCTAACATCTTAGACCTCTACAAGCCAACCCATGACAGTCTTGATTCATATCTACTTACAACATATGACCGACTGTGGAGAGTTTGAATAATATGATATAAACCATAACATAATTATTCTGGAAGTCAAAACATGCAAAAAGAAATAATAGTAAACGATTGACAAGAGATAGCAACACTTTACTCATAAATAACAGCTTTTATTTATCATCAAATGTCAATTACATTTTACAAATTTCAAGATTATCTAACTACTAAAACTAATATCATCCTTCAGCCCTATGCTCCGAGCATGTTGGAGATGCTTAGCCCGAGTCATCCGATGATACCCTCTTTGCCACGAGGATTCCTTCTTCTATTCGATGTCTAATGAAGTGATATTTTCTGTCAATGTGTCTGGATCTCCCATGATCTCTTGGTTCCTTGGCTAAGGCAACCGTACTATTGCTGTCACAGAAAATCTCTATTGGCTCCTTTATAGCTGGTACAACTCCAAGGTCTCCGATGAAGTTCTTTAGCCATATAGCCTCCTTTGCTGCCTCGCTTGCTGCTATATACTCTGATTCACAAGTGGAATCAGCCACTGTCTCCTGCTTGGAACTTTTCCAAGTAATTGCCCCGCCATTTAGAGTAAAGACCCAGCCCGACTGAGAGCGGTAATTATCCCTGTCAGTCTGAAAGCTAGCATCACTGTACCCTACAACTCTCAAGTCCTCACTGCCACCGAGGGTAAGGACCCAGTCCTTAGTCCTCCGTTGGTACTTGAGGATATTCTTTACCACAGTCCAGTGTGCCTTGCCAGGGTTCCCCTGATACCTGCTAACCATGCTCAAAGCAAAGGCTACATCAGGTCGAGTATACGTCATAGCATACATGATCGATCCTACAGGTGAAGCATAAGGTATTCGACTCATTTCTGCTATCTCAGCCTCAGTACTAGGGCTTTGTGTCTTACTCAATCTGGCGTTACTCTGGATGGGTAACTCTCCTTTCTTGGAGTTATGCATGTTGAACCTTTTCAACACTTTGTCCACATAGGTGCTTTGACTAAGTCCAATTAGTCTTTTACTCCGGTTTCTCAAAATCCTTATCCCTAGGATATAGGCAGCTTCTCCAAGGTCCTTCATAGCGAAACACTTCCCAAGCCAGGACTTTACTTCCTGCAGGGTTGGGATGTCATTTCCTATGAGTAGTATGTCATCCACATACAGTACCAAAAAGCTGACTATACTCCCACTAGCCTTGATATAGACACAAGATTCATCTTCACTCCTTGAAAAGCTAAATTCTTTGATTTTCTCATCAAAGCAAAGATTCCATTTGCGAGGTGTCTGTTTTAATCCATAAATGGATTTCTCGAGCTTACACACTCTACTGGGGTACTCTGTACTGACAAAACCCTCTGGCTGAACCATGTAAACATTTTCAGCCAACTTTCCATTAAGGAAAGCGGTTTTGACATCCATTTGCCATATTTCATAATCATGAAATGCAGCAATGGCTAACAGAACCCTAATAGGCTTAATCTTGGCCACTGGTGAAAAGGTCTCATCATAATCAACTCCCGGAGTTTGAGAATAACCCTTTGCAACCAGTCGTGCCTTATAAGTGTGTACATTACCATCCATGTCGGTCTTCTTCTTGAAGATCCATTTGCACCCAACTATCTTACGATCAGGTACATTGTCAACCAAGTTCCAAACTTGATTGTTATACATGGACTGTATCTCGCTATCTATAGCCTCTTTCCATTTAGCAGCCTCAGGGCCTGCCATGGCTTCCGTGTAGCTGTTAGGCTCATCCAGATTTACCAGTGTGTTATCACTGATAAGTGTCTCACCTTCTGCAGTAATATGAAAACCATAATAATGCTCAGGTGCATTCCTAACTCTGGTGGAACGCCTCAGAGGTATAGATTCTTCAGTCGGCTCAACAGGAGTTTTCTCCTCAGGTTGAGGGCTAGGGTTTGAGGTTCCTTCACCACTTGACTCTTGAATTTCCTCAAGGTCAATTTGCCTCCCACTGTCTCCTTGGCTCATGAATTCTCTCTCTCGAAAGAATCCTCTTCTTGATACAAATACCACATTATCACTGAGTTTATAGAAGATGTAACCAAAGGATTTCTGTGGGTAGCCGATGAAAATACACCTTTCGCTTCGGGGTTCGAGCTTATCGTGAGTTTCGCGTCTCACAAAAGCCTCGCAACCCCAAATCTTGATGTGGTCTAGATTGGGAACTTTTCCAGTCCACACCTCGTGAGGTGTTTTGACAACCTTCTTTGTAGGGACTAGATTAAGGATATGGGCGACAGTCTCTAAGGCATACCCCCAAAATGAGATTGGTAGCAAAGCTCGACTCATCATGGAACGAACCATGTCCAACAACGTCCGATTGCGCCTCTCAGCTACACCATTCAACTGTGGTGTCCTAGGAGGTGTCAATTGTGAGACAATCCCACATTCCTTAAGATAGTCAAGGAACTCAGTACTAAGATACTCACCACCACGATCGGATCGAAGCATCTTAATGCTCCTGCCCAACTGATTCTCCACTTCTTGCTTAAACTCTTTGAATTTCTCAAAGGTTTATGACTTATGCTTGATTAGGTAGACATATCCATATCTACTAAAATCATCAGTAAAAGTCACATAGAACCGATTAGCATCTCTTGTGGCGGTTCTGAAGGGTCCACACACATCCGTGTGTATGAGGTCCAACAAACCTTCACCCCTAGCACAAGTGCCAGTAAAAGGTGACTTTGTCATTTTACCAAGCAAACAAGATTCACAACTATCATCTGACTTTAGGTCAAATGACTCCAAGACTCCATCCTTTTGGAGTTGGCCTATGCGTTTCTTGCTTACATGTCCAAGACGACAATTCCATAAGGATGCTTTATCTAAGCTAGTGGAAGAGTTAATACACAATACGTTATTTCCTAGATTATCTACAACAGATACAGTTTCATACACGCCATCACAAGGTAATGCTTTAAAATAAAGAACATTATTAAAGAAAGCATCAATACTACCATTATTATTATCAAAATAAAAGGTAAAACCTTGTTTATACAATGCATGAAAGGAAATAACATTTCTTGCCATTTCTAGCGAATAATAACATTTATTCAAATCTAATGTAAACCCACTATTTAGCACTAAGGAATAAACTCCTATCTTGGTGACAGGTGAAGCTTTCCTGTTTCCCATGATCAAGTTTATCTTTCCCTGCTCCACATTCTCACTTCTTTTTAGTCCCTGCAAATCACAACATATGTGAATACCACAACCTGTATCAAGGACCCAAGACTTAGAATGAGGTGAGTTATTAGACAATATAGTGTATATACCTGCATGGTTGGGTTTTACTTTCCCGTCCTTCAAATCTTGCTGGTACTTTAGGCAGTTTCGCTTCCGGTGCGAATTTTCATGGCAATAGAAGCATTCAGCCTCATTAGGGTTAGCAGAAGGAGTGACAAAACCTTTCTTGGTTTTGCTTGAAGAGGAGCCTTCAAGGGTCTTACCCTTGGTACCCTTAGAAGGGTTCTTTCTCTTCTTCCCTTTGCCATGCCCGATTGCCAAGACATTGGCCGCAGTTGGAGTAGGAGTAGGAATAGTAACAACCGACTTACCCTTTAGACCACTTTCGGCTGTCTTCAAGAGTCCTTGAAGTTTGCTGAGGGTGACTTCTTCCTTGTTCATGTGATATGTCATGCAGAATTGATCATAACACGATGGCAAGGAGTGCAAAATGATGTCTATTGCTAAATCCTCAGGGAAGTTCACATTCAGCTTCAGTAAACGGTCCACATACCTTTGCATTTTCTGCATGTGGCCCGTGATGGGTTCACCATCCTTCATTCGGGTTGTTATCATGGAGGAGATTATTTCATATCGCTCTTGACGATCACTTTGATGGTAGCGGTCCATCAAGTCCTGGTGCATCTCAAAAGGATAATAGTCCTCATAGGACTTTTGGAGCTCGGCTGTCATGGTGGCCATCATGATGTATGCCACTTTTGTAGCATCTCTTTCATGTACCTCATATTCAGCAAGCTCTTCAGGAGTAGCAGTTGGCTCGGGTACCTTCAGCTCCTTGTCGAGAACATATTCTTTTTTCTCATACCGAGTGACCATCCTGATGTTTCTGATCCAATCTGTAAAGTTGGACCCATCAAAGATGACTCTCCCACAAAGATTCATGAGAGAGAAGGAGCTAGTAGGGTTTGAGCCAGAAGCATTGTTATTGGAAGACATCTGAAAAAAAGAGGGAATAGATTAGATTAGATATAGAGATAGTCCTTAACAAAACACCCAAATGTAATATTAAGGCTAGGACCCAACACAATATTTTATAACTTAGAAGAGGGATGCCGTAATCTAAGCTATAAGATATTTGAAGGTAGGTGAATGACGATTCACCAATTTCCACCATGAAAAACAAAATATTTAATTAGGTTTTAATTGGTTTAGAAACTCCTAGATTCTTTGAGATTCATTGAACTTTCTTCAATGGCATGTTTCAATCTCGAGTGTGCCCTTCAAGTTTTGTGACTGGGATCCGAGGATCACAAAACAAGGTGTGAAGTAACCATGCAAATTACTTGGTACCCTTAATGTATTACCCCTCAATCGATGTGCCGGTTAACCACACACGCTCCATCGATACTATGATAAACATTAAGTCACCCTTTACCTACCTTGTTAAGTTCAAGTTAGTGTGCCGGTTAACCACACACACTCCACTAACGACTTAAACAATGTGTAAAGTGTAATTTCATGGATTAGCACCTTATTCACATTTTTCTAAAATAACTAAGATTGGGAATTCAATAAAGTTTAGTTACTTTAGTATTATCATTATACTTTTAATGAGAATTTATAAGTCCTTGTCCTACCCGTTCGGCTAACGACCCTCCACCGATCAAGGAAGCGGTGGGTGAGAGTGGACACCCATTAAGTTGCCATTTTATAGGCAACAACCTTATACCCCCCTTATAGACCGGCTTCGTGAATGAGGCGTACTAGCGGTAAGACGACTTGATCTTATACATATATAAATATTATTAAACTTATAATATTATAAAGTATAAGGGTTGAATTTTAACTTTTAAAATTCTAGGGGTTGGAACTAAAGTTTTTAATATGACTTTACATGTTCCAAAACTTGAGGGCAAGTTTTGTAAACTTTCAAAACTTTTCATTTCTCATAACTTATGAGTTAATGGTTATTAAAAATGAAGACTCTTCATTTTTTTGTAACCTATGTGTTCTTTTAATGGTTATTTATAAATGTGACTTTTGGTTATCCATAACTTAAGAACTAGTTATGGACTCCATTAAAACACATAAAGATCAAGAATTAATCTAATCAATTATTAGCACATAATTTCTATGATCTTCTAAACTCATATGTTTATGAATGTTCATATCAAAAATTTCAAGAATCGTAAGTACATATACAAAACTTGAAATTTTGATACGAGCTTTTGAACAAAACTTCGATTTTCAAGTTTTTTTTTTTTTTTGCATCAAGTATCAAATAAAACAAACCAGGCTCTGATACCACTGATGGGTTTTTGAGCATTCTAACACTCCTATGGTGTACATGCAACCCTAGAAACCTTGGATCTATGTTTGACTATGATACATGCAAATAATTATTTTTCCAAGGTTCTTATCCTATCTAGCATGGCATGGGGAACTTGAATCAAATAAAGCTAGTAGAATTACTTACCTTGTAGTTGTAGTTGATTGCTTGGACTTTTAGAGCCTAGCACCAATAGTGTGGATGCCTCAAATGGAAATCACAAATCACCACAAACTTGGAACT
Source organism: Lactuca virosa (assembly GCF_052849685.1). NCBI lineage: Eukaryota > Viridiplantae > Streptophyta > Magnoliopsida > Asterales > Asteraceae > Lactuca > Lactuca virosa. Next base: position 77,410,684 of record NC_136431.1, read on the forward strand.
TTGAGAGAATAGTAATCACCTTCTTGAAATCGGCCCTCTTACTTTACTCACCACAACTCATGTGATTTCAAGAACCAAAGTCTCCTTTATATAGTGTGGTGGATTAGGGTTACATTCATGTAAACCCTAATACCCATGTCTTTTCATTTCCATGAGATCCATGGGTTAAAGCTCCATGGAGTATCCATGGACTTTCCATGCAAGCCTAGCCCATTCCAAATAAGCATTAGCCCACACTATATAAATACAAGAGCCCATATTTAATTAGTCATACTTTTGATCTCTAAATTAATTCTAGATTAATTATAGATCAATACTAATTAAATAATATGATTTTATATTAATATATTAGGACTTATAATATATTAATAAATCATAACTTATACTATTCTCAAACGATTATCCATAAATTGTTCGGGTGAAGTGCAACCCAAATGGACCATGTCGGGTCGGGTCAAGTACATACCAAATATCGTTATGGACTTAGACACTATATCCAACACTTGGGGGCAGTGAATGTTGCTAGACGTTCACCACTGTCTATATCAGTCTAATATGAGTCTTGCGCAAGTGAGAGATTGAAAGGTCTAGTATGCTCAAGAATCATATTAAAGTGATATTGCTAAATAACATATGATACTAATGGATCACACTAACAACAACTTGATACAATTGATTATATATTAGAAATTCATTTTAATAAATAGTCAATAAAACTCTTATAATTAAATTGGAAATTATTTATTTCATGGAAATAATAATTTTCATTAGCAAGAAACATTACATAATTCATATGGTATGAATTAATAAGTTGTGTACAACTTTTTGGACTAGTTGAAACCCTTTTGTCTTTTACTCAAAAGACAAAGTTTATATTTTTTAAAACTTTGTTTTATAAAATTTAAACCTATTACTACTCTTTTTTATATCATTTTCGGAAATTGATGAAAGGAAGAAAAGCATGGGCTTTCCATTAGTTTATTCAAAAGTAATGAAGCATGGGAGACATGTTTATGACATGGGGACATAAGTGCTTAAAATGTTAAGACCTAATGGTTAATACTTTCACTTTATGCATATAAATAAGAGGCTTGCATTCTTGAAATGTTGCTCATTCCTTTCTGTAGAGGTCGAATTTAGTTGTGAGGTGTCGAATTCTGTTGATAGCTTCGTTAGTTTGTAAACTTATTACAAGGGCATTTTAGAGTTTGAAGTCTAGTGCATTTAGTCCCTTGTATTTTTTGTTCACTTTCATGTTCCCTATAAATAGGTGAACGGTACTAGAGTTAGATAAGAACTTCATTGTATTTTGTCTATTCACTATGTACTCAGTTGAAAGCTAATTGAGCCAAACATACATTATTTACATCGTGTGTTCTACTTTAATTCTTTACTCTTATTGTATTGTTTTCACTCGATTGATTTGCAACTACAGTTTGTATTAGAGCAGGAATCATTCTGCAATGATCTGATTTTCGTTTGTGTCAAAAGTATTTTGAGTCTCATCTTAGATTCAAAAGTTTTTGCTCTTTTGATTCTGAAAATCATCTTAGATCTTCAGTTGTGATTCGATTTTGTGATTAAGTTGTTTAATCGAGTGATCGATTAGTGTTTTCTGATAAATTCATCCGTGAATTTTCAAGTTTTTGAAGCTTTTTTCTAAAATATGTTCGTACATCAATGGCAAACTTCAACATGAATACGATGACTTCATTCTCGCATTTGCTAGGATCTTCAACTAAGATTCTTATGCTTATTCCAGAGTATTATGATCAATGGGATGATCGAATGGAGGATTACTTGAATGGACTCAATGAAGAGCTATGAAAGTGCATTACTGATGATGTTCATCCACCTTCGTCTGTTCAAAGTATTGGTACTTCTTCATCAACTCAAAGTGTTACTGAACAATCTGAAAGGCTACAGAAGAATGAGAAAAGATGCATGAGAGAGCTTCGTGGTGCTCTACCACCTGTGGTGTATAGCTATGTTCGAAATTCCAAAAGATCAAAACAAATCTGGAATACACTGAAGGAAAAATACCAGGGTAGTGAGAAGACCAAAATGAGTTCAGTCAAGCAGTGTCTGATTGAATTAAGGGAGTTTAAGCAAAAAGATGGTGAATCGATAGAATTATACTATGATCATCTGAACAAGCTTATCTACAAGTGTAATCGGTATGGAATTACCAGATCTACCATGGAATACAACCTTACTTTCATAATGGGGCTACGCAAGGAATGGAGGAATGTGAGCTTAATGTTGAAGACAAAACAAACCTTCAATTTTTTGACTCTTAATGATCTTTACAATTTGCTAAAAGCTCATGAAACTGAAGTAAACGAAATAACCGAAGAGTCAAAAATCAATCTGGGAGGTCCATTGGCATTGGTTTCGAAATTAAAGGGAAGAGTAGGTGATATGGAAGTTACTGAGAAGGAAAGCTCTGAAGACGAAGGTCTTATTGTCAACTCTGATGACGAAGCGGTGGCTTTTTACTCTAACAACAGAGTAAAGAAGTTTTATAAAAAGCCATTTTCTGGAAAGTCGAAAGTTGGTGAAATGAGAGGAAGTAACTCTGGTAAAGTTGGTGATGAGAAGAAGTTCGAGAAGAAGGAGGTTAAAGTTGAAGATTCGAAACTGGAGAAAAAGCTGAAGGGAGATTCGAAAATAGATTGTCATTACTGTCATGGTGCAAATCACATGGCTAATGACTGCATGCTGAAAAAGAATGAGGAAAAGAGGAGTAGGGTTAAGGATGAGGCATACTATTCTGAGCGGTTGGAGGAAGTGAGGGAAAAGTCGAAAGGGATGTCATTGGTCGCGAGAGGAGAAGATGAGGATGAAGTAAAATATCAGATATGGTCTTCTGGCTCGGATGCTGAAGAGATGAGAAATCCGACCCACGGAGCCATGTTTGCACAGTTTGAGTAGGATGAAGAAGAGAAGATTACTGGTCATTTCTTTGTTTCGACATCAGCAGACAAAGCACCAATGACTTCAAAGGTACGTTCTCTACTTAAATCCTTTAATATTCCTTCAAATGCTTATAGTTCTATGTTAACTGAGTTTGATGATGTTGTTACTTATGTTAATAATCTAGTGATCTCTGCTAGCAATGAGTCTAAGAAATCTAGTACTCAGTTACTAGAAACCCAAGGATGTTGGAGGCGAAGAAGGCTAAAATAGATCATCTAGAGTTGCAAATAACGAATATCATGATCGATAGAGATACTTTGAATACAGATAATAAGATTTTGTTAAAACAAAGGAATATTTACTGTAATTCTGCTAAACGAATCTATTGTATACTGACTGAATTGCATCACTCTAGTGACATAAGTAAAGAACAACATAGGAAACTTCTACCATTATTATCTTTCGAAAGGGAAAAAGTTGATGCCACAACTTATGATTGTGAGATGACTATCTCAGATTTTGATAAAGTCCCTGATAATAGATATCCTATTCTCCCCCTCGAAAGGATGCTCCCCCTCAACCGGAGTAGTCGATGTCAAGTGATCCCCCTCCACTTGATCAGTTTGTAGAACTGGCAGACTTTCGTTAAAAATTGGAGAATTCGTTGTCAAGTGGTTATCAACACTTTGTGCAATTACTGTCGAATCATCAGAATGTTTCGATGCTGCAGGAATTCGATTATCCTCGGCATGGATTTCAGCATCAATAGCCTTATCAGGAGTACCAAAAATTAAATCATAATCAAAATCTAACGAAGTAACATTGTCAGATTCAAAATTTGATTCATTAATAATTGGTTTTTATTCAAAATATTTTTCAACACTTTTGACACAGTGATAATCGAATGTGAGATTAAAGGTTTCTTCGATCTTCCTTGTTCGCTTGTTGAGCACCCTGTATGCCATATAATTATGAAAGTATCCTAAAAATATTCCTTCATCAGCCTTTGACTGAAATTTTGAAAGATTATCCTTAAGATTCATAATGAAGCACTTGCAACCAAAAACATGGAAATATTTTATATTTGGTTTCCTGTTGTTAATGATCTCATAAGGGGTGATATCGAATCTTCTATGAATAAAAGACCGATTTTGAGTAAAACAAGCAGTGGATAAAGCTTCAGCCCAAAGGTATTGTGGAAGATTTGCGTATGTTAACATCATCCTTGCAGCTTCGCACAGTGAACGATTTCTCCTTTCTACAACACCATTCTGTTGAGGTGTGTAAGGAGAAGAGAAGTTGTGCGAAATTCCTTTATCAGCCAAAAACGAATCGAGAACCTTATTCTTGAACTTAGATCCATTATTACTCTTGATTTTGCAAACCTTTTTCTTCAGACTTAATTCGATATGTTTGATAAAGTCGTCGATCACTTGAGCTGTTTCTGATTTCAAACGAAGAAAATATACCCAAGTAAACCTAAAAAAATCATCAACAATAACCAAAATGTACCTCTTTTTGTTGAGTGTCTCAACTGTCAAAGGACCAGAAAGGTCAATATGAAGAAGTTCCAAAGGTTCGACAATCTTTGAGTCTATCACAATCGGATGAGCTTGTCTATGTTGTTTACCTTGTTCGCAAGCTGCACAAAGAGAATCATTATCAAATTTTAATACTGGCAAACCTCGAACAAGATCTTTGACCACTAATTTGTTTAGATTTTTAAAATTCAAATGAGATAATCTTCTATGCCACAGCCAGCTTATATCAGAGGAAGCCTTCGAAACAAGACAAACAGAAGGAACACCAACAATGGGTTTGATGTCAAGTGTAAACATATCTCCTTTTCGTTTGGATTTAAGAAGAACTTCTTTTGTTTCGATATTGGAGATAACACTTCCTTCTTCATTAAATACAACTTGATTGCCAGTGCCCACAAGAAGTTGCGAAACACTGATCAAACTGTGTTCAAGACCTTCGACATAAGCAACTCTGTTGACTATAAACTTCCCATTCGTTACTTTCCCGTAACCTTTGACTTGACACTTGTTGTTATTTCCAAACTTCACTACACCAGCATTGTCCAGACTTCGAATGTCTCTCAGGTTTTCCTTTTTCCTAGTCATGTGACGAGAGCAACCACTGTCGATATACCATTTGTCATTGTATTGTTCGTCACACAAAACCTGCAATCATTTAAAGAATTTAGGTCCCCAAGGTTGTTTGGGTCCTTGGTTAGTAGAATAAAATGCTTGATGTAACGAAGATCCAATTATCTAATTTTAAACTTTTGTTTTGACACTATCAATTAAGACTACATCATTATTTAAGGGTATCGAAATGTAATCATTCGAAGATTTAAAGTCAACATCAACATGCACCTCACTCTTCTTAGTTTCCTTCCGATTGACTTTTTCTGTCGAAACTTCTCTCCATTTTTAAACAGAAGGATGTGATTCTTTCGAAGAAGAACTTCCATTTGTAGATTCATTAAGATACTTTTCATATTCATCCTTGATCTGTTCTTGAGAGAATTTCCCAGATTGAAAACTCTTACCCTTTCCTTCCAACCAATGATTTATATTTTGCACATTTGTTTTTCCTATCACAAATGTAGCCTTTGTGGTTTGTTTCGAAGGTGGATTTTGAAAATGAGGTTGACTAGGCTGGAAAGATTCATCTCATCTCCCTTGTACTTTGAATTTCTCAAAGTGTCTTGTTGGCTTTCTTGTCGAAACATGAGGATTAAAATGTCTTTGAAATCGATTTTGATAACCAACATTTTTCTTTGGAAAAACTATTTGTGAATTTGAAAACGGATTTTGATAAGGAACACGTGGAAAGTCTATGAATGTTAACCGTTTGACATTCAAATTGTGGTCACTTATAAAAGGACATTTGGGGTATTCATTCCAATTTTACGCTCACAGATTATTCTTAAAAGATTTGTGCGATCATATTCTCTGTTTCTCCAAGTTCTTTTCCAAACCCTAATCATGGCTGCTAATCAATCAAACACCACAGAAGATATTTCATCCCAGCCATTGATAAAGATTCAAAGCACAAACTTTCAAGTTCAAGATGATGAAAGTGTTTATCCGGAGGGATTGCAGATGCTCGTTGTGGCTCTCAAGAGTTCTGTGTTGTCCACTGTCATGTTCAACTCTTTTGCTGTTCCAATGTCTTGGTTATCTTTGGCCGGTTCTACTGCAACTTACAGCAAAACAATGATGATTGTTACGTTTCAATTGACTAACGACAGGAAGTTCATACTGTCAAAGAAGTTGTTCGCCCAAATCTTGAACATCCCTAATTGTGAACCGTTTTACAAAGTTTCGAATGAACAAGTCGTTCATATGTTCAATGAGATGGGTTATCAACCTATTCTCACCAAGATCAGTGACTTCAAGAAATCGGGGTTTCCGTGTATTTGGAACTTTATCTTTGGGATTTATCTTCGATGCTTGACAGGTCGAAGTGTGGGGTTAGATAAAGGGAGACTGGAAGTCTATGCTATGGTGGCTGGTCTTTATTATGATTTACGAGTGGATTATGCGACACAACTCTAAAAAGAATTTACCAAGAGCATTGAAAACATAAATGTTGTTGATGGCATATCGTGTGCTAGATACTGGAGTCTTATTCTTCAGTTTGTTTGTAACAAAGAGGGTATTCCAATCCCTGAAAACGAAGAAACTTCTAGTTTTTCACTATATCAGTTTCCTAAAACTGTTGAAGATGATGCTGAAATTTTCCCAAGTGTTGCTAGGATTCCTGATGCAATGCTTCGAAAAGTTGATCCACTGCATCCTGTGTTGGTGACTTATTTGGCTACAATCAATCCCGATGTTGAAACAGGGAAGTTGTTAGAGGTTCAAAGAAGGAAGATCAACCAAGTCCTTCGACAGTTGCTCCAGTTGAAAAAGCAGCTAAATCTCCAGAGAAGGTCACAGTCAAAGTAAAAGCTTCGACGAAAAGATCAAAGCCTGTTGCTACTGCAAGTGTTGATCCTTTGAAGGATGTGGTACCGGCGAAGACCGGTGTTTTCAAACGACTCAAGAAAATGTCTCGTAAGTCTCGCCATTCTCCTGAACGGTCTAGAAGTTTTTCACCTTCATTTGTAAAGAAGCCACAAATTGGTCGAAAGGGGGTTCTTATTCGTGAAATCCATGTTCCTGTTTCGCCACAAACAAAGAAAAGGAGGGAAGAAGATATGGCGAAGAAGATTTCCAAGAAGAAAAAGCGACAAAAGAAACTAAGGAAACTGGTGTTGCAAGAAGATTCAAGTGATGATGAAGTGGTTCCTGACACACCACCTGAAGATACAATATTGGGCCATTCTTCACCAGTGCGGGATTCTCCAGTCAAGTCGACTTTCGAGGTGACTGGAATTCTTGATGGAACTGTGAAAACTTCTATAGTGGACACAACCATCAATCACGGTGAACAACATAAGATTTCGACTCCTGAGCAGACGATAGTCATACCACCCGAGGTTTCGCATACTGATTCATTTAATGAGGAGGTTCGAACCTCAGGCATCAATGCAAACGTATCTAATACGGATGAAAATTTCAATAAGGGTGATGGAATTTCGACACATGAAGCCCAAGGTAATCCTTCTATTGTCGTATCATCTACTTTCAAAACATCAGTTCTTGATACTACAGTTTCGTTACCACCTTATCTTGTACCCAATACATCTCATGTTCCCACTTCCACTCAGTATTACAACAAACTTTTATCACTTTATTTCCATCCCAATCCACCGATACCCCACCAGTTCAAGACACAGAAACTGATGAAGAAGAGTTTCAGGGTTCGTTTGCTGAAGTTGAGTTTGACTCTGAGGAAGAGAAAATTCCAAATCACATGATCATGTCCAGGAAGCAGTTTAAGATCCTGAATAGAAAACTCAATTCCCTGTTACAGTCTCAAGCCAATGCAGGCAGTCATCATTCTGTCTTAGGAATCGAAGTGGATGTGATGCTCAATGCTCAGGAGCATCGAATTCAAAGTAAAGTTGATAATGTGGATAAAGATCTTGAATCCAAGCTCAAAGTTCACTCTGACTCCTTTAATGATGCTTTGAAAGAAGTAAAGGTGGTTACCAAAGAGAGACATGTTCTTTACGTTCATGAGGTCAAGACTGTTCGTGAGAATGTTAATCTCAAGATTCAAGAGCTTCATGATGATATGGCGAAGGAAATTGCTGAATTGGGTCACATCTATTCCAATCTTCACAAGAAGGTGGATATACTTGCTGTTGCAATCACGAAGGTAGTGGAATGGCATACAATGCTTGTTCCGAAAGTTGATAATCTTGCAGATAATGCAGTGAAGGGTTTTGGGAATATTGATAAATTGCTGGGTGAGATGAAAGATCTCGTGGCTAAGATTGAATCTTCGAAGGTTATGTCTATTTCTCCTGAAATATTAGCTGAAAATTTTCAAAAGTTAGAGTCAACAATTCACTCTGAATTGGCTCCACTTGCAAAGTCTGCTCACTTCATGCCAACAAATGCCCCGCCTGTTCACACAGGGGTGCAAGGGGTATAAAAGGGTGGTGTTCGCACTGGTTCGAAAGTGAATACGGGAGGTAGTGGTTCTGGAAATGTCGAAGGTGATGCCAAGGTGGTTGGAAGAGTATTTACCACTCAAATTCTAACATCTTTACCAACAACAACACTTGTTATGACATCAACCACAACAACAAGACCAATAGCGAAGGGTATAGTTACGGGGTCAGCTGGTGGAGAATCAGGTTCGTCAAAGCCCAAGCCAACTGAAGTTGATAAAGGCAAAGGCAAAGGTGTCATCATTGAACCTTCAAAAGAAGAAATCAAAGTTGCTCAAGAAGATGAGATAGAAAAACAAAGGCATGTTCAAAGCCTTTTGAAACAACGTGCAAATGACCCTCCTGGTCTGAACAAAGGTGATCCAACAAAGATATATCACGATGAATATATCGAAGCTTTGACGGTGACAGGAGCTATGCATGAATTTGAAAAGGATCCCAAAAGGAGTTTCGATACTGTGAACTCAAATCTAAATCAACTAGATTTTCCAGTAAATCGAATGATGTTCCTGGATGAGCAGTTCGAACTTGCTGACAAGTACAAGGATAAGACTGAATTCAAATGTCTTAAGTTTCGCTTTCATGCTGTACTTGGGAAGAAGAAGGAGAATATATGGTCATTGGTCAAAATAGTCCGAGTTCTTGGCATATCCAAAGACGTTTTGTTCAAGGGTATGTTACAGAATCATCGCTATTATGCAGTTCGAGCAAACAATGTGCAATTCGACTTCTCGGTTGCAGACTTCCTTATTATGAATCTACATGATTTGATAGTAGTGGCCATGATCATGAAGAATGTTGATATTTCGAAGCTTCAAGTTACAAGTAAAGAAGACTTTTTGAATGGTTATGCTCATTTGAAAACCTTCATTGATGGATATTATGGAGCATTAGCATTAACAGATATCGAATTGGCTAAGTCTTTGGATAGAGAGATATATGTTCCTCAAGTTGTTCATGTGAATAAAGAAAGTTTAAAAAGCTTCGAAGATGGAGAGATCTGCTTAAAGCCTTTGGGAATTGTTTTCGTTGGAAATAACAAAAAGGGAAATAATTCGAAATTTTTATTCGCTGTGTGTGATGTTGAGAGGTATACAACACCTCATTACACAAATCTTACTGATTCGAATGAATAGTTGTACCAAGAACAATGAGAAAGAAAAGGCTGAGATTCGAAAGGTTGTGAATTGGTACGATAAGATCAGAAGAGTCATCCATCAGACTGTGAAGATATTAATAACTTGATTCGTCACTGCTCACAAAGGGGGAGAATGTAGAGGTATAATTTAGTTGTGAGGTGTCGAATTCTGTTGATAGCTTCGTTAGTTTGTAAACTTATTACAAGGGCATTTTAGAGTTCGAAGTCTAGTGCATTTAGTCCATTGTTTTTTTGTTCGCTTTCATGTTCCCTATAAATAGGTGAACGGTACTAGAGTTAGATAAGAACTTCGTTGTATTTTGTCTATTCACTATGTACTCACTTGAAAGCTAATTGAGCCAAACAGACATTATTTACATCGTGTGTTCTACATTGATTGTTTACTCTGATTGTATTGTTTTCACTCGATTGATTTGCAACTACACTTTCCTTGATGAAAGGCCGAAAGTTCTTCTTCCTCTCTCATTCTCTCTAGTTTTTCTTTGAAGACTTGTAGATTACTTGCTTTTACATGCCCTCTTTAAGTTCATATTGGTTATGAACTTAAAGCTTAAGGGTTTGAGAGTTTATGGACTAGCATCTACATCAAGTTGAGTCATTGTTGGTGTCTCAAAGGTTCCACATTCTTCATCAACTTCCAAGCCTCCCAAGAGGACCCAAAGAACTACAAAGGTTGTTATTTATTCATCCTTCCTTTGGTTGGTGTTTAATCTTTCTATAACTTGCAAGAAGATCCTTGGTGGGTATAAAATGTTTATGTTATTTCAAAAATTAAAGTCTTTCGTTGCCATATTTTTCTAGTTTATGAAACTATTTTTGAACTAAAACCCAATAGTATCTTATGATATCCCATCTCAGAATTTGATTATCCCAAGATTCTCTACAATAAATGACTGTTTAGGTTATCATTAAAGTTTTTATTTTTGAAACGTTTTTCATAGATATATTAACAGCAATTTTCTTTATGATTATCCTCTTAATTATCAATAAACACGCTTTGGCACACGTTCAAATAAAGTACTTAGTGTTTTTTCTGAATTGAATCGACGGTTACCTATTTTTAACAAACAAACATCCCATATTTTATTCTCAACTATCACTTAGGAAGCTCTTTTGGACTATGCATTAAATGCAACCTATTTCGGTTTTTCAGGTGTCATCACTTCATTCTTCGACCTGACCCGAAACATCTAACCTATATAAGGATTTTGAATCCTAACCGTTCCCATTTTTTGCTTTGGCTATCTTCTTCCTAGAACAATTTCTTTCGTACTCTATTCTTCAAGCTTTTCCAAACTCCTTCAATGACGTCCAAATCCACTCAAATGGCATCCAAAGCTTCCAAGCCTATAACTAAGAAGAAATCATCCAAGGGATCCGCTTCGTCCTTATCCATTGAATTCATACTCAGAGAAACAACTTAGTTGTTTTCTCTTCATCCCATGGATTATGATGAATCTGTATGCATCATGATCAATTTCATCTCCCGTCATGCCATCGTTGTTCCTCACACCAAAATCCTAAACCCTAATTTTCCTCTACGAATTCAGCACAAAGCTTTTGAACGAGTGAAGATCGACAAGGACGTTATTGAAACGAAGATCACATTCGACAGAATTGTACCGGTTCACAAAGCTACCTTCCTCGAGGCCATAGGAATTGCAGAACCCCAAGGTTTTCAAGTGCAGGAACCAATGTCTAAAGAATTTTAGTCAATTTTGAGCCAAATCAGTTACAATGGGGAGTTCAAGGCAAAGAAATTCAAGAAATCAGTCGTTCCTGGTCTTTGAACCATATTGATGCACCTGATTTTGAGGTTTATCCGACAAACATAGCGGTACAGACACCATGAGAAAAGACTGACCTACATGGTATACAACATCTTCACCGGAAGAGCTAACGTCGTCGACCTACTTGAGGTGCTATGGCAAGATTTTCGGAATTTTAATACTTCAATTATTATTATCATGTAATAATATCATATACATATATATATATATATATATATATATATATATATATATATATATATATATATATTAACACATATAGAACCTTATATGGTTCGCACAGGGTATGTCATCAAATATAACTATTCTAGTCGATAAGCATATAATTCACATATAAACTTTCAACAGATATTCCATACTTTTAATAAATACTTGTATTAAAATCATGTTCATGAAAGTAACTATGCACTCACCTGATTGAGGTGGAGGATCCATGGGAAAGGTAGCTCCTCGGCTAATATTTAGTTATCCCTTTTAAACATCCTAAATACGAATAATATTATGCTTCAATATTCTTTCGTATTTATAAGCTTATAATTTTTTTTTTGGATTCTTCAATAATCCCAAGAAATACTCCAAGCTCTATCAAATAAGGAACAAACAGGTAAGATCATATAAGAGGTAGGATTCGTTTGGTATATATATATATATATATATATATATATATATATATATATATATATATATATATATATATATATATATATATATATATATATATATATATATATATATACTGTTTGGAAAATCCACTTTAAACACCTCACTATATCTAGCATTGACATCACTCTCGTAAGTAGATCAATCAATATTATGACTTGGAATCACTGATAATCTTATTTATAAATTCATAATAACGACTATGAATATATAAATATAAGGTACACTTAAAGCGTAGTAAGTGCAGATTAACTTAGAAAGGTTCTAGAAAAAGTTTGGGAAGTTCGCAGGCAGAACATCGACTCCAAACACTTCTTTTTGTCGGGTCTTCTAATACTTCAGTGCCCTGCTAAAATGCTCGATAAACTCATAAAAGTTGGATTTTTAGAGAGATATTGAGAGATTTTGGTGTGAAGAAGATATGAGGGTTGGGGCTCTATTTATAGGCAGTCTGCAAAGGAAACGTGCCACGCTTTTGTCAGGACGCATCGCTTCCAGGTGACGTCTTCGTCCTTTTGAGGTTCCATATGTCACGCTGCTACTAGTCCGCATCGATGAAACGTCATCATGTCGCTTGGGAGAAGAGGCTACTGCCTCGCCACATGGCACGCTCCTGGGCCACCACGTCATCCATCACACGTAAATTCTCAGATTTTTGAAAAATCACAACTTTCGCATACGATCTCCGTTTTCGACGATTTTTATATCCACGCATAGGTATTTCCGAGTACCATAACTTTCCTTTAGATTTTAGTAGCTAATTCTCACTCTATTTTTAATTCATACTTTATAGAGATTACGTTGTTAAAATCCATGCAAAAATCATAATTCCTTCATGCGAACTCCATTCTCGATTGTCTTTATATCGAAGGATTCGTATTACGAGATCTTCAACTCTTGTTTATATTGTTTTGGCTAACACTCAACCGATTTTAATTTCGATTTCTATGTTGCACACTATTGTACTGTGTCAACATGAAATTTCAAAAAATTATAACTTCTTCATATGAAGTCAAAATTAGGCATTCTTTATATGCACGCTTTTAGAATTACTAGTACTAAGACTTTCATTTAGATCAATTAGGCTAATAAGACCTATCTGTTGGATTAATGTCTAAGTCCATAACTATAATTGGTAAGACTTGACCCGACCCGGCATGGTCCATTTGGGTTGCATGGCATCATGCATTTGGATAGACTATAATGAGAGAAATAACACTTAAGGTTGGTTAATATATTATAAGTTCTAATATATTAATAAGGTTATTTAATTAGTATTCATCAAGAATTAATTTGGAATTAATTAAGTGATCAAAAGGAGACTAATTAAATATATGGGTTGATTGTGTAAATCATTCATTCTTATATATGTGGGCTTGTGATCCAAGATTCCTTATGTTGGACTAAGTCCATGGGGTGACCCATGGATACTCCATGGAGGTTAAAATCCATGGAGCATAAGGAATGGGTAAAGTTATGAGTTACATGGTGTAACCCTAATAGCCACCATATAAAACAATCCCATGGCTCAAGAAATCGCGCACTAATGTGTGAGTGTGAGGGCTAGACGATTTCAAGGAGTGTTCAAGTTTCTCTCAAGTTATTCCAAGTGTATTTGGTGTTGTGTGAACCATTTGAGGTGTCACACTTGGGGCACTAGGCACTCAAGCTTCATGAAGACATTCTACATCAAAGAGGTATGTATTCTATCTTGTTATATTTATTATTTTGTATGCTAGATTAGGATAATACCTTGGATGTTCATAATTGTATGTATAATAGAGAAAACATAGATCCAAGGTATTTAGGGTTGCATGTACACTTAGGAGTGTTAGAATGCTCATAACCCAACAGTGGTGTCAGAGCCTAGGCTTGTTTTCTTGTTATACTTGCAAAAGTAGCTGAAAAATCGAGTTGGATGCATATATTCGATTGTTTTGGCTGGAATTGGACTAGGAACATTACCCTAAGATGTTTTTGGACTTATAAACTTGTTTTTGATGTGGTAATGTTCATGCTAATCCAATTTCTAAGATAATTGTCATAATTTCAAGATTTGTATTAGTTTGTATGTTCATGCTAATTTCTTGAAGATTGATGATTTGAATTATCTTGTTCTTATGAGGTTCTTAGATTAATAGAAAAGTTGTGTGAAATAGTTGTTTTCAATCCATTTTAATCTAAGAGTTGATTCCAAAGTGTGTTTTTGTAACTTGTCCTCAAGTTATATGAAAAGTCACATTTAAGAATCATAAAACTCATAAAAGTTGGCAAAGGTGACAAAATGAAGAGTCTAGTTCTAATTAAATGGTTTTATGACTCCATAACTTGTCCTCAAGTTATGGAGGTTCAAGAGTCTCTTCATTAAATTAAAAAAAAAGTGTAAAGTTATGGAGGTTCAAGAGTCTCCATAACTTATTTTTTTTATTAATTAGTTTAAAGTCTTCCATAACTTGTCCTCAAGTTATGGAACTTGAAGAGTTTTTTTTTTTTTTTTTTTTTTTTTTTTTTTTTTTAATTAAAACTACTTTAAACTCATAAGTTATGGAATTAATTAGTTTTGAATAGTTTCAAAACTTGCCCTCAAGTTTTGGAATTTGAAAAGTTTTCACTTATGAATACTTTAATTCCAAGTTACCCCTTAGAATTTTAAAAGTTAAAATTCAACCCTTATACTTTATAATATTATAAGTTAATAATATTTATATATATGTATAAGAGTAAAGTCAGTCTTACCGTTAGTAGGCCTCATTCACGAAGCCGGTCTATAAGGGGGTATAAGGTTACTGCCTATAAAATGGCAGTTTAATGGATGTCCACTCTCACCCACCGCTTCCTTGACTGGTGGAGGGTCGTTAGCCGAACGGGTAGGACAAGGACTATAATTCTCCTTTCATTAAAAGTATTAATGATAAATACTAAGTAACTAAACTCTTATTAATACCCAATCTTAGTTACTTAGGAAAATGTGAATTTGGTGTTAACCAATGAAATTACACTTTACACTTTGCTTAAGTCGTTAGTGGAGCGTGTGTGGTTAACCGGCACACTAACCTGGACTTAACAAGGTAGGCAAAGGGTAACTTAATATTTATCATAGTATCGGTGGAGCGTGTGTGGTTAACCGGCACACTGATTAAGGGGTAAATATTAAGGGTACCAAGTATATTTGCATGGTTATTCACACCTTGTTTTGTGATCCTCGGCATCCCAGTCACAAAACCTGAAGGGCACACTCGAGATTGAAACATGCCTTTGAACAGTTCAATGAATCTCAAAGATCTAGGACTTTCAAATCCAATTAAAACCTAATAAATTATTTCGTTTTTCATGGTGGAAATTGGTGAATCGTCATTCACCTACCTTCAAATATTTTATAGCTTGGATTACGGCATCCCTCTTCTAAGTTATAAAATAGGTTGTTGGGTCCTAGCCTTAATATTTCATATTGGGTGTCATATTAAGGACTTTAAATCAACTATCTTGAATATCTCCCAAAAAGATGTCTAGTCTAGACATTTATGATCTTCCCAAATCTCTTGAAACAAGCTTTCCTAAATGAAGATGATGTCCCATGGATATCATACTTCTTTCACCTCCTCCAATTATTCTCCCTAACCCACAAGTTCCTAAAAATTTTAAGGTCACTCAAGCCCTATTAGCAAGGCAAGGTCTAGGTGTGATCACATCTTGGAGATGTAGTCACATATTGACAAGCCGGGAGAGTTGGGTGTCAAAGTCTTGAGAAAGTTGGTGGCTCAACTACTTTCTAAGTCACATAGTGAGTTCTTTTGGGAATCCTATGAAACAGACTAAGACAAGACCCTTAATGATCTTATCTATTTGCTAAGATCAACTTCCTAAAACGCGATGGACATTGACAATGATGACATTGGATATCCAGTAAAGCTCTCTCTTCCCAATGGAAAGGGATCGGCCATAGTCAACTCGGTTGACCCAATGGTAAAGAGAGAGGCGAAGTCTGAGATAGTCCCATTATCAAGGGTCCATAGGTAACTATTGCCAAAGGAAGGGGCATTGGTTACGAAGCTGCCAAATTTACCAAAGGATGTTAAAGTCAATAAGTTTGGCTCTACTTCAGGTAAAGTCCATTGTCTAACTCTATTAAGTACATGCTGATTCTGATCGCGAAGATGGATTTCAATCGCATGGTTCGGTGATCAGAATTTTGGGCTATTACTTAAGAGTTATGATATTTATATTGCTTAGGAATAGATAACAATAAGGTTTTCATATGGATTGTAAGGATAAGTTTCTCCGCAAAGTTTTAAAATAAAAGAAAAAGGTTTTGATTTTATTTATTTTAAGTATCCTTACAATGGCATTTGTGAAAAGTTGTTGCTTATAAGATTCCATTGATAGCAATATTGGAAAAATGGATTTGATTCTTTCGGTTGTGGTAGTGTCTAATATTACCAAATAAGGAAAGATTCTCATCACCCAAGGTTCAATTGGACCGAAACTTGGAATCATGCAAGTTGTATAGTATGATGAATGAGAACTTTCAGCTTGGAAAATTAAGACTAATTCCTTATATGAATAAGGAAAGGACTAAGGGATCGAGTACACATTCTTGTGCACTGGTCAAGTCCACCATAAAAGATCAAGAAGACTATTCGTCATGATTTACTTAAGTTCAGTAAATATGGTTATACTTATAAGTTTAAGTATAAGTCGGTAGCATTGGAGAAGTTTCAATGTGAGACAGAACGAATAAGAAGAATCGAAGTATGGCAGAAAGATAAAAGTTTCTCAAATCTGAAAAGATGGGAGAGTACTTTAGTATCATGTTTATGATCATCTTAATGATTAAGATACCATATCACAATTGGTCCTCTAAAGTCATCTTAGTGCATTTTTATGACTAAGAAGAGGAGTCATGAATTGTTGAAATGGTTAAATCAAAAAGATGAGTCATACTTCGTTCCAAAACAATTCTTAGAGTCATACTCCAAGATTATAACTTGAGTGACATATCTTAAAGAGGGTTTGTTAACACTAGTCAAATGTAAGAGTAAAAGGTTATCTACTCTTGTACATTTGAAATTGGTAAGTTGTGATGTTTTGGATAAAACATAGACCAACTTAGGCCAATTGTGTAAAGTGTTAGTCTTGATAAAGAATCCGCACTATCTCTTGAATATTTGACAAGGGAGTCTTATATGTCAAGAGGACAGTGGGAGTCTTAAAGCTCTTGAAAGTTTCAAGACGTAATCAAGAATAAAACCTAAAGTCCTTCACTAGCACACGACTTGAGGTTTATAACCTATCGTGTTGAAATTTTTGTGCCTATTCAAGTTGGCTTTGCATAGGAGTTCTGAGAGTTCTCAATTGGTTGCACAACTACTTGGAAGCAATGGCAAGCACCTGAGCTGCCAAATGGCAAGAATTTAAGATTGCACAAGTTTAATCAATATGAGCTTGGATTTGTCACTAACCTTGTCTTGTGATTATGGTTTTGACAAATTCACATGGATAAGAACACATACACTATTAAATCTAAGTGTCATAAGGTTTCTCTCCGATTCATGAAAATGATGGTGAGGAAACACTTTCACTAAGTAGATTTTAGCTAGATAGCAATTGTGATATTTGCATTCTCAAAGTCGTTAGTGGAGCGTGTGTGGTTTACCGGCACACTAACATGGACTTGTGAGAAGTGGCAAAGGTCTAAACAATTGAGACTATGATTACGGCATCCCTTTTCATAGTTCTAAAATTGTTTAGACACACATGTGAGCTATCTAAGAGAGGTGTATGATTTTGATAAAGTTTTATCAAAACAATCTAGTATCAGAAATCTGAACTTTGGTAAGAAAGTCAGTTGATTTCTGAGTACATGTCAAAGCTAGTGGGAGCATAAGTGTTATGCTAATAATCATCATGTTAGTGGGAGCATGATAATTATGACAAAGGTTGCAAGTTAGCAATGTTAATTATAGAAAACAAAAGTTTCAATTCGTGAGGTTGCAGGGGTTGAAAAAGTTGTTTTGCTATAATTAAGGGAGAGGAAATTATACTTCATTTCAATTCTAAAAGCTTAGATTGAGATTTTAATCGTATTTAATCAAGGATATATATATATATATATATATATATATATATATATATATATATATGAATTTCATGTTGGAATGGCTCAACATAAGGAAATTCTATATATGGGTCCATTATTTGCGTTCTAAAATTCGATTATGATTACGGCATCCCTTTTCATAATCTGAATTTTGAGAACTTGGCAAATTGAAATGGAAATATTATAGCAAAAGACTGGTTTAGTCTTTATGTGAGACATCATGAATCGTGTCCCATATGCTTCGGATATAGGATCGATTACATGTGCTATATTCATCCTTTCTAAAATTTTCCAAATGCCTGGGGCATTATGAAGGGAAAAGGTCTAGAATTGGATATGACTAAAATGATTAAGCAATTGTCGAGGACAATCTAAGGTTTACCAAAGATTGGTTGCTCAAGGACAGTTGGAAGTATAATGTTAATTCTGGAAGGACCATATTGACATAATCTGTAAAGAGGCAACTCTTGTTCAGAAGTGATAGTCAAAATGGAATATGGAAATGTTTCAAAGTTAGAAATTATTCAATCTGTGTAAGATTAGGAAACTTAATGAAAGAAGGATGTTTCCAAGGAGCTGATCTCCTTTGGAATGCTCTGTAATGATTGTTGTCAAGTCTTTCTTACTTCGTGCATAATCATTAAGAGGATCAATGCATATAAGTTTAGAATCTAACAGATTTCAGTAAATGGCATGAATTTAGAATTCTTGCATTTGCAGTAAGAATTTGGGACTGTGAAAAGAGGATCATTGGAGTGATGTTCAATTGATCTATTTTACAAAGTAAAGATCATAGACAAACATAGTATGCATACTTGGTGTATGGCATGACTAGTGTTTAGAAAACATAGTGTACATGCTTGGAGCATGGGACAACTATTGTTTTAAATTCAAGTATAAAGTTGATAAAACCGAAACAATGAATAATAAGTAATCAGTATGGTGATAAATAAAAGTGTTTATTTATATTCATAGGGTTTGATACCATATTTGATTCATTTATTCTTGTGTTTCACTTTGCATGTTTTGACTTCCAGAATAACTAAGTCGCTCTTCCTGAATGATTAAGTTATTCAAACCATCCACAGTCGGTCATATGTTGGAAGTAGATATGAATCAAGACTGTCATGGGTTGGTTTGTAGAGGTCCAAGTTGGTGGACAAAGTGGTGCTACAACACTCATGAGTGCTCATAAGTTCTGAGTATTGGATTCAACCCGCGCTCATTTGAATCACTTCATGGATTTTATCACGAGTCATCATAAGACGATAATATCTTATATTCTTCAAACCTAGAGATATGAGTTGTTACTATGAGTTGGTTATACATTGATTGCACGAAAACACATTGGTAACTCGATGTTATAAAACGTGCCTTTGTGTATGATTCAACAAGTAGTAGAACAAGCCATATGAGTCGAAGTTTATCCATTCCTTTTACCTTCGGGATAAAAGCGATATCTGAGGGCCCCTCGATGATTTAAAGATGATACATGTGAGTGCTTGGTCAAGCCAGGACTGATTTGATTTGTTCAATCAGTCAGTCATCATGAATCGGAAATCGGGAAACAACAAATGGACAGAGAGAATGATTGATAATCCATGTCTCAGTCCATATGATATCTAGAATGGAGGAATATATGATCCCTTATCTAATGGACAAGTCATTGACAAAGGTCAGAGTTCATCGACAAGGTCAGAGTTCGACAGAAGCTTTTGAGAGCTACGATTGCTGATCGGTTCCTGAAGTCATACGCAATAATATTTTTAGACTTATCCAAGTGGGAGACTGTTGGATTAATGTCTAAGTCCATAACTATAATTGGTAAGACTTGACCCGACCCGGCATGGTCCATTTGGGTTGCATGGCATCATGCATTTGGATAGACTATAATGAGAGAAATAACACTTAAGGTTGGTTAATATATTATAAGTTCTAATATATTAATAAGGTTATTTAATTAGTATTCATCAAGAATTAATTTGGAATTAATTAAGTGATCAAAAGGAGACTAATTAAATATATGGGTTGATTGTGTAAATCATTCATTCTTATATATGTGGGCTTGTGATCCAAGATTCCTTATGTTGGACTAAGTCCATGGGGTGACCCATGGATACTCCATGGAGGTTAAAATCCATGGAGCATAAGGAATGGGTAAAGTTATGAGTTACATGGTGTAACCCTAATAGCCACCATATAAAAGAATCCCATGGCTCAAGAAATCGTGCACTAATGTGTGAGTGTGAGGGCTAGACGATTTCAAGGAGTGTTCAAGTTTCTCTCAAGTTATTCCAAGTGTATTTGGTGTTGTGTGAACCATTTGAGGTGTCACACTTGGGGCACTAGGCACTCAAGCTTCATGAAGACATTCTACATCAAAGAGGTATGTATTCTATCTTGTTATATTTATTATTTTGTATGCTAGATTAGGATAATACCTTGGATGTTCATAATTGTATGTATAATAGAGAAAACATAGATCCAAGGTATTTAGGGTTGCATGTACACTTAGGAGTGTTAGAATGCTCATAACCCAACACTATCTTCGATTCATTTTTTACAACACACTTTAGCGTATAGGGTTGAACGCGAAACTTCAAAAAATTATAACTTCTTCATATGAAGTCAGATTTGGGCGTTCTTTATACCCCCTAAATCATCATCATAGATACTACATCTTTCATTAAGAAATAATCCTAAATAATCTTTTATTTTTAAGCGTTTATTTATCATAATTCGTTTAAATTTATAATATTGTTTTATACAAATATTATAAGCACATAATATGTGTCCACAAAACATGTATGTAATATATAGACATCATTTATATAACTCATATCGCGTATGAAGGATTCTTCTTTATTTATAATTTACAATCCTTAAAATGCCTAGCATAAATTCGCGGGCGTTACAAGTGATGTTTTATAAAAAGGTACTATCTTTATGTCCTTAATACCCGAGATACATAGTGGGACTTAAGTGTGGAGAGTGCTATGATTTGATATGGTCAAACGTTGTTCCTTAACCAGACAGTTATAAAAGACATTTTCAGGTGCAGTGTGAACTATGCAAGAGGCTTATATAGTCAAGATGGTATTTGTTCCTCTTATGTGTTGATAGATAGACATCTACTGCATGGTAACAAAAGTTGAACACCAAATGAGATTGATTGCGATCCAAGTTGCATGTTCAACATGATGTCTGTAACAAAGGGATAATCGATAAACTTACCTTATACATCGATTGTAGCTTTGAGATTTGGGGAATTGGATGTTGATGAATGACATTCTTCGTCATATGTTATTGGGGGCAGTGAAATATGGCTAGACGTTCACCACTGTCTATAGCAATCTATGATGAGTCTTGTGCAAGTGGGATATTGAAAGATCTTTATGTCTAAGAATCATTATAGAATGATTGCTAATGACATATGACCCTACAAGGTCACACCATATAAGAATTTACTACTAAGTGATTATTTATTAGAGTAATTTTTATTATTAATAAATATCAATACGTGTATTTAATTGGAAAAATATTATTTTATGAAAATAATATTTACCAATATATTGGAAATTATTGTTTCTATGGAATAAAAATAAAGAGAACAAAAATAGCTAAATTTAATCACATAGTATGATTTAAATGTTATGTACAACGTTTTGGGCACTTAGAGTAACCACTTAGTTGGAACTTGACTAGCTAGTTACAAGATTGAGTGAAGATCACACTACCCTCCTATTCCTTATATATAGTCGAATTCTATGAAGCTAGTAGATGATGGAGTATAGTGTTTGTTTATTCTTCATTTCATGCTTGTAAGAAAGACCATACCCTTTCACTTATAAGTCTTGACTTTTGTACACATTGGTGGATATTTAAATGATACTTTCCAAATGAAAGAGGTTGATCTTTTGGCATAAAATACTCTCTACTTCGCTGCCATATTTTAAAAAATATGGACCTCTTTCCCTCTTCTTATTCTTGTAATTATGGTGCTAGAGTTAAGAGCATATATATGTTGCTTCTCTTTAAGGATTTATTTGGTATAAATATTAAAGCTTAAGAACAACATATTTACAAGTGAAGAATATCATCTTTGGTGGTTGATCCTTGTTTGGTGGATATATCTAGACAGCTTCTATTTTGGAGTTTGTTGTCATCTTCATCAACTTTCTGATTGCCAAAACGAACCAACGTCTGTAACATCCAGATTTCCAGGTATAATATTTTTTTAAAGTATTTATTTTGATTTGTTGAGTGACTCGACGAGTTGGTGCCTCAACTCGTCGAGTAGAGTCGCATTCGGTGACGTGGATTAATGAGGCGACTCGACGAGTCTGTGAGCTGACTCGTCGAGTCAGCGCTGCTGATGGAAACCCTAAATTCTCGGGTTTGTTCCCTATTTAAAGGCACTTATAGCCTCCTTTCCGTCTCACCAGCACCCTTACACCCTTGATAGAAACCCTAACGTCCTTAGTGAGCTTGGGTAGAGAGGATAGCTAATCTTGTGATTTTTTTGGTTCATTTTCTTGAAGAGGAAGGGAGTTTCATCACAAGAACAAGAAGGAGGAGCCAGTGGATCTATTCTTCTTCATCTCATGCTTCAGTTAGAGGTAAAACGCTTTTGCCTTTCCTTGTAGAATGGTTAGATCTCATGTTCTTGAGATTTAGCGCTTGCATCGCCTTTTTGTTGGGGATTTGAATGCATCAAACCCCTTGTTAAGTCTAGACCTCAGATCTGGACCTTGTGAGGTCCAGAGAGTCCGAAAGTTCAGAGCTTTAGTAGCCCAAATGAGGATATTTGCATTAGGGAAACATTAATGGAGTGATGGTGGCATATGGAGCAAAATATGTCATGCATGACCATCAAGATCGAAACTTTACGTAACTTTTGGACATTGAGAGGCTAGATCTAGAGATTGGAGTTGCAGATCTGATTTCAAGTGCCCAAATATGGAACTCGATTGGATAGACTCGTCGAGTCTATAGGAGGACTCGACGAGTCGTGTCGGGTTTGTCCCGACGTTCTTGACCCAATGATACTCGACGAGTTGGGGGTTTTACTCGACGAGCGGAGAGAAACCCTAGCAAGACCTCCGAGGACACGAGTGGACTCAGCGAGTCACATGGGTGCACTCGGCGAGTTAGGTCAACTCTGACAGTGAACTTGTATCGACTCTGTTGACTTTATAGATGAGTCAAGTATGAGCATTCGAGACCATGGAGGGGTAAAACAGTCTTTTACCCATCCCAAGTGTTATAAAGGGAATAAGAGAACTTGTGGTGTTCCATAGTAGGAATAGGTATTGATTAGTGATGCATGTCTAATGTGTTAGGCGGGGGCTAGTTCGAGGTTTCCGAGTACGTGTCTATTACCTGCTAGCTACGAGGTGAGTCTTCTCACTATACACATCTAGAGTGGTAATTAGAGTTATGTGACTAAAGTATCTGGCATGATTGATTGTGATATATTGCATCATTCCTATGTGATTTATGTTATGTATTGTTCAGAGTTAGGACCGAAAGGTCCACAGAGTTCGGACCGGTGGGTCCACCAGAGTTGTGGGACTGGAGGGTCCCACTGAGACACATTGACTAGAGGTTCTTTCAGAGTTATAGCCTCGAGTGGCTAATGCATTACTTGTGGTATTTTGGGGAACTCACTAAGCATCCGTGCTTACAGTGTTATGTGTTATGTGTTTCAGGTACTACCGATGATCACGGGAAGGCACCGGCTTAATTGTACACACACAACCGAGATGGAGTTATATTTGTTTTTGGATCCTGGTTTTATGATAACAATACTTAAAAAATGTTTGATATTGAATTTTTGAAGTTTTGGTGAAATGTGACATGTGAATTATTGTGATTGAAATTTTTTAAAATTTGGTTTAAAAATTTACGTCGTTACAAGTTGGTATCAGAGCCTTGGTTTGAGGGATTCGGATACACCTTCGAGTATGTCTGGACTGAAACTGAGGATTTGAGAAAAAATTTCAAGAAAAATGATTTTTCTAAAAACAAGTAAGATTTTCTAAGAGAAAAGCGGAAAAGAGCAGTGTGTACAATCAGCGAGTGCCCGAATGGTGATTTCCCAAAATACCCTTACTTTATGTGTTATGAGATATTATGAGATATATGTTATGCATGCTAGGGAGTAGGATAGGTATTTCATGTTCTAGGACTAGAGTGGCCTGATGTATGATGCCTTAGCCTAGGAGTTACTGCTGATGTAAGTTGCTTTGAGTGCGAGTAGGTAACAGTGAGGAGCTTATGAGAGGTCTACTAGGGGGTAGTCTGTGTTTGGAGAGGCATAGAGTACTTGCGATCTGGGATCCTAGGAGGAGGACTTGGGGTGAATACGGATGCGGTGTGGAAGGTAGTATTGGGCCCGTACTACTGGAAGCACCGGATCGGTGAACAGTCCAAGTAAGAATCCTTAGGGTGCTAAGGAACAAGTAGGGGTGAGTGATCGAGTGTGTGTATACTCGAGCGAGTCTCTGACAATTTTATGTTGTATTTCAGAGACATCATGGTGGTTACACGCCACAACCCGGGGGGTAGTGGTACCAGTGGTACTAGTGACGAGGAGATTCACAGGATGATCCACGAGGAGGTGGCCGCAGCCATTCGAGCAGAGATACCGGAGATATTTGGGTCTATTAAGACCACCCTGATCGAGACATTTGATGAGCGATACACATCTATCACTGAGGCTGCTGTTGCTGCCGCCAGTACAGCGCGCTAGGCCACATAGAGGTGACTCGTTGCTGTACCGGGAGTTCAGCAACACGAAGCCACCAGAGTTTGATGGGACTCAGGATCCGATTGCCGCGATGAGATGGATCTCTAACATTGAGGGGTGTTTCTACACTTGTTCCTGTCCGGAACATTTGAGGGTACGGTTCGTGCTGAACCAGCTTCGCCTGGGGGCGAAGGACTGGTGGAAGTTTGTTACAGCTCATTTTACTCCTGCGGAGCTCACTGTAGTGACTTGAGAGAGATTCACCTCGATGTTTAGAGAGGAGTATGTTCCCCCGGTGGAGAGGGAACGGTTGGCTCAGGAGTTTCTGTCCCTCAAGCAGAGGACAGAGTCAGTGACAGTGATTACGAGGATGTTCCATGAGAGGGCGTTGTTCTGCCCTGAGCACGTGTCTATCGAGCAGGCACGTATGAGCCGGTATTTGAGCATATTGAGGAGGGATATCCGCGAGTTTGTGGCGAACTCGTCTTACCGGACATTTGCTGAGCTTCAGGCAAATGCCCGGAAGAGGGAGATTGAGCTGGAGACTCAAGCCAGGGAGGAGGCGGAGTCTCAGGGGAGGGATCGGCGACCGACACAGTCTCAGCCGGCAGCCAAGCGGGCTAAGCCCGCTGATTCGAGATCTGGAGGTCAGAAGGGCTACACTTGTGGGAAGTGCGGCAAGGGTCATGAGGGGATTTGTCGAGCAGGATCTTGCTACAAGTGTGGCATGGAGGGGCATACGGCTAAGGATTGCCCCAAAGGATTTGCAGTTTGCTTTCACTGCAACCAGACCGGCCACCGGAAGGTCGAATGTCCCCAACTGCTTCAGGGGTCAGCGTAGGGATCTGCACCTGCTGCTATTCGAGCTACAGAGAGTCGTCCAGTGAAGGCCGAGGCACCGAAGGCCCGTGGGAGAGCCTTTCAGCTGACAGCGGAGGAGGTCCGCACAGCACCTGATGTTGTGGCCGGTATGTATTCGTGTGCTTATTTTATTTGAGATATTTTGTGATTATATTGTGATTATGCTTAGGTACTTTTCTTGTGAGTTATGTGCCTGCCCTGGTGTTATTTGACTCGGGTGCGAGTCGATCTTTCGTGTCCTTAGCATTTAGTCGTCATATCAGTATCCGACGAGAGGCGTTGAGTCGACCTCAGAGAGTATCCATAGCCGACGAGCGTGCGGTATTTGCGACTGATGTGATCCGGGGATGTGTGCTTGAGATTTTTGGAGTTGAGTTTCCGATAGATCTGGTACCGATCGCGATGGGGGATGTTTGTGTTATCATGGGCATGGACTAGTTAAGTCGATTTGGAGCTGTGATCGACTGTGAGCATCAGCTGGTGACCATAAGAGACCCTAGTGGGGGAGCGCTTACAGTGTACGGCGAGGGTACCCGATCTGGGTCGGCATTTTGCTCGGCCGCCAGAGCGAGACAGAGTCTACAGAAGGGTTGCAGGGGTTTCGTAGCGTATGTTATGGATACGCGAGTTGCTGCCAAGAGATCGAGTTCTATCGCCGAGGTTCCGATAATGAGAGAGTTTCCAGATCTTTTCCCCGAGGAGTTAACGGGTGTGCCTCCCGAGAGGCAGGTAGAGTTCCAGATCGATTTGATTCTGGGAGCGGCGCCTATTGCGAAGGCCCCTTATCTCCATGCGCCGCCGGAGATGCAGGTGTTGGGTTTTGAGCATTCTAACACTCCTATGGTGTACATGCAACCCTATAAACCTTGGATCTATGTTTTCTCTATTATACATGCAAATATTAACTATTCCAAGGTTTCATCCTAACTAGCATATTATGAAGCACCTATACTACAAAGTTCTAGTTAGATGACATACCTTTTGATGTAGCTTGATGTCTTCAAGCTTTAAGAGCTTAGCCCCAATAGTGTGGAAGCCTCAAATGGAATCACAAATCACCAAAACACCTTGGAAGAACTTGAGAGAATATGTATGCACACTAAAATCGGCCCACTCTTATTTTCACACACTTGTGTCAATTTTGTGAGCCAATGACCCCTTTATATATTATGGAGGATTAGGGTTACATCCATGTAAACCCTAATACCCATGACCTTTCATTTACATAGGATCCATGGGTTAAAAGCTCCATGGACCATCCATGAAAGCTTAGCCGAACCTAAATGAACTTGGCCCATTCCATATATATAAGATCCCATATTTAATTAGTTCTTTTTGATCACTTAATTAATTCTAAATTAATTCTTGATCAATACTAATTAAATAATATGATTCCATATTAATATATTAGAACTTATAATATATTAATATGAATCATAAATATACTATTCTCAAAAGACTATCCATATAAATTGTGCCCGTGAAGTGCAACCCAAATGGACCATGCCGGGTCGGGTCAAGTACATACCAAATATAGTTATGGACTTAGATATTAATCCAACAGCAGGAGTTATCCTCGCAGCTTTAGGAGCTGTTGGGGAAGGGATTCATCCGACCGAGTAGCTCGCCTTGGGGAGCGCCGATCCTTTTTGTCAAGAAAAAGGATGGATCACACCGGATGTGCATTGATTACTGGGAGTTGAACAAACAGACGGTCAAGAACCGTTATCCACTTCCGAGGATCGACGATCTATTCGATCAGTTGCAGGGTGTATCTTGGTTTTCCAAGATCGATTTGAGATCTGGATATCATCAGATGAGAGTTCGGGAGGAAGACATCCAAAAGACAGCCTTTAGGACTCGTTATGGGCGTTACGAGTTCGTGGTGATGCCATTTGAACTCACCAACGCACTGGCAGCGTTCATGGATCTCATGAACCAGGTGTGCAGGCCCATGTTGGATCGGTCGGTGATCGTGTTCATCGACGATATTTTGGTGTATTCGAGGTCTAGAGAGCAGCATGAGGAGCATTTGAGGGAGATTCTGGGGGTATTGAGATCGGAGAGGCTTTATGCCAAATTCTCCAAGTGTGATTTCTGGTTACGAGAGGTCCAGTTCCTGGGACACCTCGTTAACCAGAATGGGATTTTGGTCGATCCGGCCAAGATTGAGGCAGTCATAAGGTGGGAGGTTCCGAGGTCCCTTACCGAGATCAGGAGTTTTCTAGGGTTGGCCGGCTACTATCGAAGATTTATTCAGGAGTTCTCCAAGATTGTCGTCCCCCTCACCAAGCTGACCCGGAAGGGCGTTACTTTTTCTTGGGGTCCTGAGCAGCAAACCTCGTTTGAGACTCTTCGTCAGAAGTTGTGCGAAGCCCCGGTGTTAGCTCTTCCCGAGGGAATGGAGGACTTTGTGGTTTATTGAGATGCATCTATATCTGGGCTGGGTGCGGTGCTAATGCAGAGAGGGCACGTGATAGCATACGCTTCGAGGCAGATGAAGCCTCACGAGACGAGGTATCCCACTCACGATCTAGAGTTGGGGGCGGTGGTGTTCGGCCTCAAAATCTGGCTCCACTACTTGTACGGGGTTAGGTGTACCATATACACGGACCACAAGAGCCTGAAGTATCTCATGGATCAGCCCAACCTGAATATGCACCAGAGGAGGTGGTTGGATGTGGTGAAAGACTATGGATGTAAGATCCTGTATCATCTGGGCAAGGCTAACGTGGTAGCCGACGCCCTGAGCCGCATATCAGAGTATGCCTCGATCCGAGATGTGTGTATGAGGATGACAGTGATGACTCCGGTCTTGGATACCATACGAGAGGCCCAGGCAGAGGCCGTGAGACCAAAGAACCGCAAGAGGGAGCAGGTGATTGGACAGGTATCCAAGTTTGTAACGGATAGTAGAGGGCTTATGACCTTCCGAGGGCGGATTTGGGTGCCCTATACGGGTGGAGCTCGGGGTATATTGATGGAAGAGGCTCATATATCGAGATTCTCGATCCATCCGGGGGCCACTAAGATGTATTTAGACCTGAAGAGAGATTACTGGTGGCCCTGTATGAAGAGGGATGTTGCTTGGGTAGTTGAGAGGTGTTTGACTTGCCGCCGGGTCAAGGCAGAGCACCAGCGACCACATGGTCCATTGCAGCCTCTAGAGATTCCCCATTGGAAGTGGGAGAAGATCTCGATGGATTTTATCACCAAATTGCCGAGGACTGCGCGTGGAGTCGATGCGATTTGGGTGATTGTGGACCGACTGACGAAGAGTGCTCGCTTCCTTGCTATTAGCGAGAGCTCTTCTGCGGAGAGGTTGGAGGAGATTTATGTGAGAGAGGTGGTAGCTCGGAATGGGGTGCTAATCTCTATCATATCGGATAGAGACGTGCGTTTCACTTCCAGGTTTTGGAAGAAATTTCATGAGGAGTTGGGCACGCGCCTACATTTCAGTACTGCGTATCACCCACAGACAGACGGGGAGAGCGAGCGGACGATCCAGACGCTCGAGGACATGTTACGTGCGTGTGTCATGGACTTCGGAGGAAGTTGGGACACCTACATACTGTTGGCCGAGTTTTCT
The DNA here is from genome assembly GCF_052849685.1 of Lactuca virosa. Taxonomy (NCBI): domain Eukaryota; kingdom Viridiplantae; phylum Streptophyta; class Magnoliopsida; order Asterales; family Asteraceae; genus Lactuca; species Lactuca virosa. The sequence continues at coordinate 77,440,088 of NC_136431.1, forward strand.
TACAACAATAGCCACCATTCGAGTATTGGTATGCCTCTCTTTGAGCTTCTTTATAGGAGGAGGTGCCAGACTCCCATTTGTTGGGGGAGAAGTGGGTCAGCAGGGTGATGGGTAGCACGGAGATAGTGCTGAACACGACTGAGCAGATTCAACTAGTCAGGCAGAGGTTACTGACAGCCCAGAGTCGCCAGAAGAGTTATGTGGATAGGCGACGATCCAAGCTAGAGTTTCAGCTCGGAGATTTTGTACTCCTGAAGGTATCCCCATGGAAAGGGGTGATCCGGTTCAGGAAGCGAGGCAAGCTGGGGCCCCGATATATCGGTCCTTTTAGAGTGACTGCCAGAGTGGGTAGGGTAGCATACCAGTTGGAGCTACCCGCGGAGTTGAGTCAGATTCATAACACCTTCCATGTGTCCCAGTTGAGGAAGTGTGTAGCCGATGAGACGGCAGTAGTACCGCTAGAGGACATTCAGGTGGATGCGAGCCTGAATTACATTGAGAGGTCGATCACGATTTTAGACCGAAAGGTGAAGGTTCTGAGGAACAAAGAAGTGCATCTGGTTCAGGTCCAGTGGCAGCATCGGAGGGGATCCGATTTGACTTGGGAGCCGGAGTCAGATGCGGGAGCAGCATCCTGAGCTATTTGAGGGGCATGACTTCGATGGCGAAGTCTGATTCTAGTGGGGGAGAATTGTAACATCCAGATTTCCAGGTATAATATTTTTCTAAAGTATTTATTTTGAGTTGTGGAGTGACTCGACGAGTTGGTGCCTCAACGCGTCGAGTTGAGTCGCATTCGGTGACGTGGATTAATGAGGTGACTCGACGAGTCTGTGAGTTGACTCGCTGAGTCAGTGCTGCTGATGGAAACCCTAAATTCGCGAGTTTGTGCCCTATTTAAGGACACTTATAGCCTCCATTCTGTCTCACCAGCACCCTTACACCCTTGAGAGAAACCCTAACGTCCTTAGTGAGCTTGGGTAGAAAGGATAGCTAATCTTGTGATCTTTTTGGTTCATTTTCTAGAAGAGGAAAGGAGTTTCATCACAAGAGCAAGAAGGAGGAGCCAGTGGATCTATTCTTCTTCATCTCAGGCTTGAGTTAGAGGTAAAAAGCTTTTACCTTTCCTGGTAGAATGGTTAGATCTCATGTTCTTGAGATTTAGGTCTTGCATCACCTATTTGTTGGGGATTTGAATGCATCAAACCCCTTGTTAAGTCTAGACCTCAGATATGGACCTTGTAAGGTCCAGAGAGTCCGAAAGTTCAGAGCTTTAGTAGCCCAAATGAGGAGATTTGCATTAGGGAAACATTAATGGAGTGATGGTGGCATATGGAGCAAAATATGCCATGCATGACCATCAAGATCGAAACTTTACGTAACTTTTGGACATTGAGAGGCTAGATCTAGAGATTGGAGTTGCAGATCTGATTTCAAGTGCCCAAATATGGAACTCGATTGGATAGACTCGTCGAGTCTATAGGAGGACTCGACGAGTCGTGTCGGGTTTGTCCCGACGTTCTTGACCCAGTGATACTCGACGAGGTGGGGGTCTTACTCGACGAGCAGAGAGAAATCCTAGCAAGACCTCCGAGGACACGAGTGGACTCGGCGAGTCACATGGGTGCACTCGGCGAGTCAGGTCAACTCTGACAGTTGACTTGTATCGACTCTGTTGACTTTGTAGATGAGTCAATTATGAGCATTCGAGACCATGGAGGGGTAAAACAGTCTTTTACCCATCCCAAGTGTTATAAAGGGAATAAGAGAACTTGTGGTGTTCCATAGTAGGAATAGGTATTGATTAGTGATGCATGTCTAATGTGTTAGGCGGGGGCTAGTTCGCGGTTTCCGAGTACGTGTCTATTACCTGCTAGCTACGAGGTGAGTCTTCTCACTATACACATATAGAGTGGTAATTAGAGTTATGTGACTAAAGTATCTGGCATGATTGATTGTGATATACTGCATCATTCCTATGTGATTTATGTTGTGTATTGTTCAGATTTATGACCGAAAGGTCCACAGAGTTAGGACCGGTGGGTCCACCAGAGTTATGGGACTGGAGGGTCCCACTGAGACACATTGACCAGAGGGTCTCTCAGAGTTATAGCCTCGAGTGGCTAATGCATTACTTGTGGTATTTTTGGGAACTCACTAAGCATACGTGCTTACAGTGTTATGTGTTATGTGTTTCAGGTACTACCGATGATCGCGGGAAGGCACCGGCTTAATTGTACACACACAACCGAGATGGAGTTATATTTGTTTTTGGATCCTGGTTTTATGATAACAATACTTGAAAAATGTTTGATATTGAATTTTTGAAGTTTTGGTGAATTGTGACATGTGAATTATTGTGATTGAAATTTTTAAAAATTTGGTTTAAAAATTTACGTCGTTACAACATCTTTAAATGTTGTAAACTTCTTCTTTCCTATGGTTGTGGTTCAATTTCCTAAGATTTGCAAACTGATCCTTAGTGGGTAAAATGATTTTAGTTTATTGAAATCTAAAATTGGTGTCGTTGCTAATCACATCAAGTTTGACTCTATAATTAGACTTTTTTTTTGAATAAAACCCAACAAGAACATATCCACACATCAAAACCTCTTCACTATCAGTCTATCATAAGCCATTTCCGTCAAGAATCGGAACATCTGAAAATGTTAATCTCGGATGTGGCAAGTACCATATTTCGGAACCAAGTTAAAATAAAGGGGGACCATTGAACCCGGTTGAGTGCCCGGCTAATATCAGGTCCAAAATAATCCCACGAGAGAAGTTGGTTATTTACGTAAAAGATATAATTGATTGTTATTTCCTTTGAGTCTAACTTTGAATATGGTATATTTATAAAATTACCAAAAAATTTAACTCGTGTGTATCAATCACATGTATTAAAATTGGATTAAATTATTCGAATGGTCCCTATGGTTTGGGGTAATTTGCGCGTTTGGTCCCTATCATATTTTTTTAATTCGGAAGGTCCATACTCTTTGTTTTTGTTACGCTTTTGGTCCCTACTGTTTGTTTTTGTTACAAGTTTGGTCCCTGCTGTTTGTTTTTGTTACGTGTGTGGTCTCTGTCTTAACCAAAAATATTATTATTTAAATAGAAAAAAATGGTGTGGTAGGTAAGGTAAGGTGAGGGGTTGGGGTATGGAGTGTGTTTATTTAAATAAATTAACAAATCAATGGAAAAATAGTATTTTTAGGTAAGACAGGGACCAAGCGCGTAACAAAAATAAACAGTAGAGACCTTCCGAGTTAAAAAAATAAGTTAGAGATCAAACACTTAAATTAACCTAAACCATAGGGACCGTTCGTGTAATTTACTCTTAAAATTGGGATATAACTCCATTTTGGTTCAACCAAAATTATGTAAGTTGATATATGTAGTTTAAGCGGAAAAAAAAAAGTTCTTTGATATAACTAAAATGATGCGTCTATGCGATTTAAATAAAATGATATATTTATATTAAAATTCTTTATGACCATGATCGTAACTAGTAGTTAGAAGTCTTTAATAACGAACACACAAAAAATGATAATATTAATAATTTTTCATGATTAACAGACAAATTCAACAATTTGCGTATTATTTAAAATTTTAATTTATAAAAAAACTTAGAAAAATACCATGACTTCCTTCTTGGAATTAACATCTACAAATTGCCCAGTTTGAAATATTTTATAGATTTGGGACCCCACGCGGCAAAAGTCTTCGTCTCTTTCATTGATTTATTCTTCCACTTGTTCTTATGTAATGGTCGGAAGGAAACTACACAGAATCAACAACGAAAACCCTAAGCTTTTGACCTTTTTCGACTCAAGTTCTTCATATATCCACCCTTTAATCACCTCCAATCATTCACCTGTAAACATCCCACACGAGCAAGATGAATCAAAATCATGTTATCACAATAGCTGAAGAGGTGAAGCTCATGAACACCCAAATGAAAGAATCACCAAAATTACTACACAAATCAGCTGGAAAGGACACTTGTTGCATATTCAGAGTTCCCCAGAGTCTATTCGAGATCAACAAGGAAGCATATCAACCTCGAATCGTCTCAATCGGCCCATACCACCATGGAAACAAAAATCTTGAGATGATCCAAGAGCATAAGTGGAGGTACCTGAAAGATTTGATCGAAAGAACAGGTAAGCCAATTGATTTTTTCTTGGGAATCGTAATGTCAATGCAGGATCAAATTCGACAAAGCTACTCAGAATCTATTGATCAATTTTCCGCCAATGATCTTGCTAAAATGATGGTGCTTGATGGGTTTTTCTTGATTGAATTATTCCGAAAAGTTGGAAAGTTGGTTGGGACTGATAAAGATGATCCCATTTTCAGAATGGTTTGGGTGTCGCCATTTTTAATGAGAGATCTTTTGAGAATTGAGAACCAAATCCCATTTTTTGTTCTCCAAAAGTTGTTTGATGTATCTAAAGATGTGTCTAAACCCGATGATCGCACACTTTCAACTTTAATCCTTGAGTTTTTCAATTACACAGTTGATAGGCCAAAAAGGGTACTAAATAAACTCAAGAATCTTGAAGGCAAACATTTACTAGATTTTTTCCGAAAAAGTTTTATAAACTCTACAGAAAATAACCCTGACAGGTCCAAAACCTCGTCCCTTAAACTTATCCAGCCAGCAACCAAACTCAAGATCGCTGGGGTTAAGTTTAAGGCAAGTCATGAACCCGATAGCTTCTTGGACATTGAGTTCCGAAATGGTGTTCTTTTGATTCCTCAAATAAACATGGACGATTTTTACAGTTCGTTCTTTTTGAATTGTGTTGCTTTCGAGCAGTGTTATTTTCACTGCAGGAAACATATTACAACTTATGTTGTGTTCATGGGATGTCTAATGCACACCTCGACTGACGTGGGTTTACTTTCGGAAGGCAAAATAATTGAGAATTATTTTGGTACGGATAAAGAGATAGCGAAATTCTTCAAAAGTGTTGGGAAAGATGTAGCTTTTGATATCAAAAACAATTACTTGTTGGGATTGTTTGTGGAAGTGAATGAGTATTGCAAGAATGGGTGGCATGTGAATGTGGCTGGGTTTAAACATACATATTTTGAGAGCCCATGGGCTGCAATTTCGGCATTTGCGGCCTTTTTGTTACTTTCTCTTGCGGCTTTGCAAACAATTTATACTGTCTATCAGTATTATCACACTAAGAAAGAGTAGAGATTGGTGGTCCGAGGGTGTTGTGAATGTTGTCGTTTTAAGATTGAACTTATATTTGTAATACATTCATTTATATGTATTAGTTTCAACGTTTTTTCCATAGGTTGTAAGCTTCATAGACATGTTTGTATATAACATTCTTGCTACATTTAACTTGTTATCCTTTTCTTAATGATATTTACATGCTATGTTATGTGTATTTCAGTTTTCGAAAAATAAATTTTTTGCAAGTATCAAATTCGTTATGGGACGATATACATGTAAGAATGATTTACCGTTCGAATCCAGAGGTTATAGTGTGAAAAACTTTAGCTCAAGAGAAAGAATAGCCATAAGAAAAGCACAGAAACAGAGCAATAAACCCTAGTTGCTTTCACTCCTTCAATCATTTTTCAATTTTAATTTCAAAAAAGCTGCCATTGCTACTCGACTCCCATCTCGTTCTGGAACGATTTTTTCCTGTTATCTGCTTCTATAAGATGAATTCTTACTGAAATTCGAAACAAATTTGTGTTATCTTGTTTCAAAAAATTACTAATTTCTTTAACGGATTACGGAACCATTAGCTTGGCTAACGACTAACGATATCCTCACCCAAAAGATCAAGTTCACAAATTTAATTGAATGCAGAAATTTTCTATAAGTTAAATCGAATGCAAATCTTTTTTCATTGTATCATACTGTTTTTAGACAACTATCAAAATATATTGTTTCATTTTTGGCTTGCGTGGTCCTAACTCCTAAACCCCTATAAAAGGTCCTTTTTACCTTTTTAAATTTACTTTAATTTAATTCTAATATATTTGAAATTTATTTAGATCTTAATTTATTTTGTTCATCGAAACACCTACTAAGAACATAGCTCGATATTTGTGGGTTTGATCCTCAACACAGATTCCAAGTATTTTGGGTTTGATCTTCAACACACACATAAATTTCAGATTGATGTGTTTGTTTTGAGAAATTAAATTGTCTCCTGCCTTTTATACTTACAAATATTGCTACCTACTAATTTTACCAAACGATGTCATCATTCTACAATTCAATTTAATTTTATTTGATATATTCCTAATATACTCTTAATGAGATAGTTAAGTAAATATGGAATGATGACGCGTGTCATAATGTTAGTGAGTAGGAATATTTATAGGCATAAAAGGTAAAAGGCAATTTAACTTCTCGTTTGTTTTTCAACACACACAAATTCTGGATTTATGAGTTTGTTCTTCAACACACACACACACACTCGTAAACACATACACACTCAAGAACACACTCGATTTCAGATTTCATTTCTGGGTCTGAATCTCAAGGATTTTCGTTTATGAAAACCCGAAAGCCTTTCAACACCCCAAATCCCTTCATTGGTTTCATCGATTTTGTTTCTAATGTTAGAATCAGAGGTGAAGAAGAGGAGAGAGAAATAGAGGTGAATCAGAGGTAACAAAGAGAGAAGCGGTCTCGTTTTCATTTATGAAAATCGTCAAACCCTTCGAAACCCTAAAACCTTCATTGATTTCGTTTCTGATTCAATGGTTCTAGAGAGAGAAAGAGAAGGTGAATGCGAAGAGAGATATATGGGAAATAGATATGATGAAGGAGGAGGAGATATGTGGCGGAGATTGAGATCTAGAAAGAAGTCAACGATGCGGAGGTTGAAAGCGGCACTAGTGATGCAGCGTTAAGGTGGCAATGTGAAGGTTTAAGGTGGCGCCAATGATGCAGCATTAAGGCGGTGATGTGGAGGCTAAAGGCAGCACCGACGCTTTTTGGATGGGGTGGTGGTAGCTGGTGGTTCTTAAATGAATAGCGAAAGAGGACGAAGGTGATGGTTTATGTCAAGATTAGATAAGAGTATATTTTTATAAGAACTAGTAAAAAAAAGTCCATGCTACGACGCGGATTTGAATGAAGTGTTGTTATATGATGACATGATTAGCATTTTAAAAAAACATTGATAAAGTTATAGAATATGAGACATGTTTTCCATTATGATACATTTAAATCTTCATCTCTCATTTTCTTTAACAATAACCTTTACCATTGAACGAATTTTTTTTGTATAGTATTAACTGGGCACCGGAAACAACACTTAAAAAAGTAACAACATAAATTAATAAAGTGAAAACTGTAAAAAAAACCAAAACCAATAACAAATACATTATTGCTAATTTCGTAAGTCATGAGTATAATTGGAAAGGAGAAAGCCATCTCACACAGTGTATGTATAAACACCATAAAAGTTGAATCTCGCCAATGCAAGAAGAGGGTTGGATTGTATTGTTTTAAAGTATTTTGCTATTCTATTCAATTCACCCATTTAAAATGTTATAATAAGAAATTTTTGAAAGTATAATGCCATAATTGGATAGGATTTTCACATGACAATGTGAAACCGAGGTAGTATGCCATAAAAAATGAATTTACATTGCTATTTCTTAATTTCATTTGAAAAATTATAAAAAAAAATACAAACACACACAACTCACTTTGGAAGGTACATCCCTATCATGCAAGTCCAAAGCAAATGAGCGTAGTTGAAACAATTTCTTAATAACATCAGTACAGTAAATGGTTAAGGTAATCAAGAAAAATATTTTAATTTTTACCTGGTCTAGAGTACATGTTGAGCAGTCAAGGGATTAAGATTTAGGCACACCTTGACGATCTGATTTGTGTCTGTAACGCCTAGTTCCTGGTATGTATTTAATTAAAGATTTATTCACTTTAGTATAGAAACTCGACGAGTTGGAGTCCCCAAACTTGTCGAGTAGGAATGGAATTGGACACGGATGTAAAGTCTACTTGACGAGTTGAGAGCCCCAACTCGACGAGTAGGACTGGCAGAGTGAAACCCTAATTTTCAGGGTTTTGTACCCTATTTAAACACCTTAATCTCCAAAGGTTGGCCTCATTTACAGCCTCTAAGTCCCAAACCCTAAATCTCGAAACCCTAATGCCTTGTGTGAGCTTGTGAGTCATTTTTGAGAGAAAACTTGTGCATTTGAAGCTTGTGGGAGAAGAAGAAGCTTGAGGGCTCTAGAGGAAGTGAGCAGATCCATAAACTTCACTCAATTTGCAGCATTTTCTTGTAAGCAAGTCTCAAACTTGCTTAATGATTTCTTAGATCTCTTCATCTTCACTTTTATTGAGTTTTTAGTCCAAATATCTTGATCATTAGGAAATGGACCCAAGTGAGTGTACTTCCAGATCTAGGGCCTTGAAGGGCTTTCATGGCATAAAGGTGCAAACTTTATGGCCATTGAAGCCCCATGCAAGCTTTAGGGTGTCATTTTGGCCTTTTAAGCTCCAAAAGGTCATGCATGGAGAGAAAGTCAGAGACTTTACATGTTTATGTAGTGTCTAGGGTCTAGATCTCAGTTTGTATGCCTTAGCTTGAAGTATTAATGACTTTTGGGTCAAGATCAAGGTCTTAAAGAGTTAGGGTTTGAGCTAAACCCATTAAGGAAGGGTATTAACGGGTAAAGTTGGAAACTTTACCCTTAAAAGGACATTTTCAGTATATATATGAAGTATGGCGATTAGATCTAAAAGATATGGGCTTAATCTATTAAGATAGCTTAACAGACTGGAGAACTCGACGAGTTGGGTCGAAATGCTCCGACCCCGTTGAAGGAAAAAATCGACGAGTTCAGGACAGAATCGACGAGTGGAGTTGGAAAGTCTCGATTCTGATGATAGGAGAAACTCGACGAGTTCGTGAGGAACTCAACGAGTTCGTGATGATAGGGTTTCTGATTTATGGAACTCGGCGAGTCGATAGGTCAACTTGGCGAGTTGAGTCAACCCATATGTTGACTTTGACCAGAATGTTGACTTTGATCAGGGGTAAAATGGTCTTTTTACCCTAAGAAGGATTTTTGGATTTTGACTAAGTGGTATTGTGATAATGATAGCCGAGGAGTCGTTGGAGCAGCCGTTAGAGATTCCTTACCGCGAGATTCCACAGTCAGCTTTGCGATGTGAGTTTTCCTCCTGTAGGAACGGGTCGAAGGCACCAATGCCGGCTCGTTTATGTATGTAGTGTGTTCCGGACTAAGGTCCGATGCGGGGAAATGCCCGATGTAGGTTTATATGTTTCCGGACTTCGGTCTGATGTCGGGGAAAACTCGAGGAATGTTTGTATGCTTGACGTCTTCGTGATTCTTGCATGTGCTTGTTTTATATGTTTTCGGACTTTGGTCCGATGCCGGGGAAAGCCAGAGGAATGTTTGTATGCTTCCGGATTTCGGTCTGATGTCGGGCGGGGCCGAGGAATGTTTATATGTTTATATTATGTGATTATGCTTATATGTATTTGTTCATATGTTTATATGTATACCGAGCTTTGCTCGATGCCGGGCGGGGCCCGATGACGGATCTCGGTCCGATGTTGGGCGGGGCCCGACGCCGGACTTCGGTCCGATGCCGGGCGGGGCCTGATGTAGCGGGCAAGGCCCATGTGTGTTATTATGTGATTATATGATTATGTGTATGGTATGTGGTAGTTTAGGAAGACTCACTAAGCTTCGTGCTTACAGTTTTCAGTTTTGGTTTCAAGTACTTCTAGTAGCAAGGGGAAGAGTTCGGGATGACTGCAGTGCACACACCATTGTTTAGCCTGAGATGTTTATACTCTGATACCTTTGACATATGTTTATGTTATTTTGAGATATATGATTTATGGTTTTTATGTGATGAATTGTTTACTATGGTTTTCTTAATGAATTAAAACCAAAATTTTTGGACCGTATTTTTTGGATGTTACAAGTTGGTATCAGAGTCTTGGTTTGAGGGATTCCGGTACACTCTCGGGTGTGCCTGAACTCAAACTAAGGATTTGGTATAAGATTTTTAAAAGAAAAACAATTTTTACAAAAAGGATTCTGAAAATAGAAAAATGGTGTAGTGCATGCAATCGGCCGAGCTCAAGTAAGTACTCCCAAATTACCCATACAAGTTTATGTTATGATATGCTTATGAGAACTGCATGCTAGATTAGGGCTAAGGATCTAGGAAGGATGACTTATGTTCCTGTTATGTAATGACCCAATTTTCACGCCCAAAAATTTCATTTAAAATAAGTGGTTTGCAAAACATTTGTAGTAAAACATCATCCGATCATATCATTTCATAAAAACATATCTCGTGTCTGAAAACCAAATCATAAAAATAATAATAATGTCAGAGTACAATCCCAGAACATCTCATAATGCGGAAAACCAATGCGTGTGTGTATGATGTGTCGCTACCGCACCAGCTCCTTCCCCTTCGCTGAAGAGGTACCTGAAACCAAAATTGTAAACTGTAAGCACGAAGCTTAGTGAGTTCCCCCATCGTCCACATACCATACAATCATATAGCATACATACTGCCAGACATTTCTGGGGTGCCTGACCTACCCGGTACCACCATTCTAGGGTGCCGACCTACCCGTACGGCCATTTTGGGGTGCCGACCTACCCATACGGCCATTCTGGGGTGCCGTCCTACCCGTGTCAAGCCATTCTGGGGTGCTGACCTACCCATGTCGAGCCATTCTGGGGTGCTGACTACCCTTCGGTCCTAACAACCGAACCTCGGGGACTATTTCACCCCCTACCACTACTATCGCATACATTATGGCATAATCTACTGTCAGACATATCTGAGTGTCCGACCTACCCTTCGGTCCTAACGACCGAATCGCGGGGACTATTCCCCCTCCTACTACCTCTATCTTATATAACATATTATGCTAGCAGCTAAACATATCATAACATACTGTTAGGCATATCTGGGGTGCCTAACCTACCCTTCGGTCCTAACAACCGAACTCTATCACTATCACATATCATACCACGCTAGCATATAACATATCAGGTAGTAGCAACACAGATGAATATCACAAAGACAAACATCTATCATACGATCCCTACTGGTGGGCCGGCATTGTGGCCGTAGACCCACCGCTACTGGAAGGTAACTCACCTCGTACAAGAAGCTGCTGGTAATCTGTGCGGGAATCCTCCGTCCGCTGCTGCTCCAGAAATCCTCCGGCTACAATCCCCACAAACACTTAGTTAAAAACTGATATCTACTCTTAGGGTAAAATGACCATTTTACCCCCAACCAAGTCCAAGTCAAAGTCAACTTCTAGTTGACCGGACTCGTTGAGTTGGGTCGTCAACTCGCCGAGTCCCTCACCCTTTACTCGTCCTCATCCATGACCCCACTCGTCGAGTTGGGCCGTCAACTCGATGAGTTCTTCTCTCATATAAACGTCACATGAAAACTCATCCGACTCGCCGAGTTGATGAACAACTCGTCGAGTTCACCTTCATCTGATGAACAAGTTCTGTCCTCGACTCGCCGAGTTGATGAACAACTCGTCGAGTTCATCTTCATCCTTAAGAAGATTGCCTTCGACTCGCCGAGTTTGCTCATGCACTCGTCGAGTCCCATGAATTTCCAGAATAATAGCTTAGTCCAGAGTGTTGGGTCACTCCCCGGGACTCCCTAAAACCTTTCCACACTCAACTGGGTCCTTTTGACCCTCAACTGATATGGGACAGAAACCTCGGACTCGCCGAGTCCAAGAATGGACTCGTCGAGTCGGTCACATCCCCTCACTAAAACTTCGATTTCTGATGTACAACCCTTGATCAAAAGATAGATCTATGCTTCTACAATCGACCTAGCACGTAAAGTTACAACCTTTACGTGCTTGCATGGGACTTTGAGCTCAAAAGGTCCTAAAACAAGCTCTTACAATGCATGGGGCCTTCTTTGAGTGCAAAAGCCACTCCTTTATGCCTTGTAACCCCTCTAAGGACCTAGATCCGAAACATCAACCCCAAACCATGCTTGCAATCATGGTTGGTGACCCAAAATGGCTTAGAAAAGCCTAAAACTTCCCAAAATGGGATCTATCAAAAGAACAAACAAGGTATAGACTTTATACCTTCTGTAGACTGCAAATGATGCTCAAAATCGGATCCTTCTAGCCTCCTCTTGATCCTTCAAGCTTTTCCTTCCTTCCTTGGGTCACAAAAGCACCAAAGTCACTCCAAATGCCTTAGTTTGCTTCAATAACGGCTAGGGTTTCAATGAGAGGTGTTTGGGAGCATAGAGGGGCGATGGAGGATGCATAAGGTCGTTTAAATAGGGTGCAAACCCTTGGATTAGGGTTTTTGTCCAGACAGCGTCTACTCGCCGAGTCCGGGACCCGACTCGTCGAGTCCACTGCTTAAACCCCGCGTCTCATCCCGCTTCTACTCGGCGAGTCGGTCCTTCGACTCGCCGAGTCCAAGGCCAAAAATGCAAAATATTTAATGAATTAATAAAAAGAATACGTACCAAGAACCAGGTGCTACATGTTATATGTGTCTGAGCTTTATGAACTGCATGTTAGTACTGATTAGTCAGTGATATGATGGTCTGATTAGGATATGATTGATTATGTTTACTCAATGCTCGAATGCTACTTGCTTTGTGCTTTTAGGAGTTCTAGTTATCTTTAACTAACTAGTAAACGAATATGTTAAGTTACATATTACGAGGACCAAATAATTTCATAAGGTTAGGTTTAGCTCTATTTCGCAACTCTTGTTTGAGTCCAACCGTTGTAGGGTAGGACCTCTCATTTGAAGAATTATCTAGTCTTAGTGATATATAATGGTATTTGCGAGCTAGTTAGAGGGAGATAACATGGACTTCTTATGCAGCTGATGGCGGAGAGTGGGTCGGTGATTACCCTGAGGCAAGCCTAGGATGAGATTAGCAGAGAGCAGTAGTAATGAAAGGGACTTGGTGGAGTCAAGGCAGTTCTTGAGAAAGTATGGATAGATGTGGAACACTATTGTTCATAAGCCGCACCTATATTTATATATATATATATATATATATATATATATATATATATATATATATATATATATATATATATATATATAATAATTAAAAGATTATTTAAAATCGAAAACAAAAAATAAAAATTAAGAAAAGGTTAAAGAGGGGTATTGTAATTTCAGTTATGAAGAAAAATGAAACCAACCAATCACAGAAGAAATAAAATCATCATAAGGACTCAACGCCTAGTGTGTCTGATAGTTTTACTAAGAGCAACTCCAACCATTCTACTAAAAATATCACTAAACTAGGCGAATGCCCGTGCGTTGCGCAAAAACTTATATAGTTGAAATCTTTACAAATATAACTTTTTTTAATATAACAATAACGTTGTTGTTAAATTTGATATAATAATTCGTATAATAAATTGAAATAATATATTGATTACTTTGAATTATATAATAATATATACATCTATTATAACTGCGTAATCTCAATCCTTTGAATGAATTATACCTGCGAGTTAGTCATGAATAAAATTAAATATAATATATGGTTTAATGTTATTTATAGTTGTTGTTATTGTTAATTAATTTTTTAAAATTCATTTGTTTAACGTTTTAATTTTTATCATTATAATTATTTAAAACATCAAACATTGTTTTTTGATTTTAAAAGTAACAATATAATCATTTATATTGAGTTATTTTTAACTATTGTTATTGTAAGTTATTTTAAATTACTTATTTGAAAACTTTTAACGATTATTAAAATATCTTTAGGAAATATTTTAGTTAAATTAAGATTATACTTTAGTTTTTGCATTTAGCACTACAATTTATCATTTTTAACTATTCACAAAATATTCATTGCGTTTTTTAAGTGAACTGAAATTTATATTTAAGTTGACACTGTAATGTTATATTTAAATTAACAATTTAAGTATTTTGTTCAAATGTTGTAGCTTTAAATTGATAATGATTTACATACAATAACATATTAAATCAAATAAATTAAGTATAATACGTTAAAAGTTAAAGACATAACTTTATAAGTAGAAATAAAAATATTATTTTAATATTAACATTTAGTTTATTTATGATTACACTTTAGGTTTGATATTTATTTAACCTTATTAACCAAATTATAATCATTATTAGAAAGACACTACAATTTATCACTTTTAACTATTTACAAAATATTCTTTGGGTTGTTTAAGTTAAACTAAAATTTATATTTAAGTTGACCATGTAATGTTATATTTAAATTAACAATTTAAATATTTTATACAAAATGTTCAAAAGTTGTAGCTTTAAAATGATAATGGTTTATATATCCAACAATATATTAAAACTAATAAATTAAGTATAATATGTTAAAAGTTAAAAAACATAACTTTATAAGTAGAACTAAAAATATTTTTTTAATATTGAAATTTTATTTATATATGATTACACTTTAGTTTGATATTTATTTAACCTTATAACAAACTTATAATCATTATTAGAAAAAAAATTGAAAACTAATGAGAGTTTCAAATTAATGTGGTGAAAGGAAAAATGCTTTCTTTATATATATATATATATATATATATATATATATATATATATATATATATATATATATATATATATAATCATTTATGTTCTTTTACGTTTATTATATTTAATATTTTCCATTTAACTATTGTAAAAAATATACATTGTTTTTTTTTAAACTTTTTTGATATTTTACTTTAGGTTTTAAATTTTACACTATATTTTTAAGTTTGTTTGATATATTAATTTAGGTTATGCATTTAACACTATATTGAAGTTATTGATAATTTAAGAACTCTTCTATTTATGATAATATTATTAACTAATAACATATTTAAGTTAGAAAATATATCATAGGAAAATATGAAAAGTTGGAAGTTTCAAATTGATGTGGTGAAAGGAAAAATACTTCCTTTATAATATAGTATGATATGATATGATATGATGATATGATGATATGATATGATATGATATGATATGATGATATGATATGATTGATATATTTTTAACACCAAAACTTTTTTTTTACTCCAACCACACACTAAAAATTTACACTAAAAACATATTTTCATATTATAATATAGAATAGAATAATTATTAAAGTTGTAAAAGTTATAAAACTAACCAAATAGTATTTAACAATTCAAAAAGTTGTTTTTGTGTGATGAATAGTGTTACACCAAATATAGAGGCCACTATTCAATCCCACCATTTTTGTGTTTAGTTTGGTGGTCCATTGAAACACATTTTCACACCAAAACATTATTTTTGTGTATCCATTGGAGTCAGTCTAAATTAAACTTTTTTTGACCAATCACAAAGAACATTGGCTGATTTTATCTGGTTTCTAATTTAGATAATATTTAAATTTGATTATCAACTTAAAGTGCAAAATTTTCATGTTAATACTAAAAAATGATTTCTATAATAAGTATATCTAATTTTTTTCGTAATTTAACAACGTTTAGTTGTAACTATTGTGTAATCAATTAAACCAAGCCTTGTTTTCATGTTTTATTTGTTGTTTTTAGTTTTAGAGGACAAAATCTCAAAAATTCATTCATTGAATTATATCTATTAATTTAGGAACAATCTTTATCTAGTATATAACATTTATTGAACTTTTTTAGAAAATTAAATGTATAAATATAAATTTCTAGAATATACAGATGTGATTTCACACAAAATTAAAAACAATAAAGGAACTCATAAAATAAATTTCTTGGTAATATTTGCAGAATTGATACTTTATAACCCAAATTTCATAGCAAATTGTTTATTTATATAATGTAAATAAATAGTTATCTTTTTTATAAAATGACTTATAACATAGTTACAAGAAGTTGATAGAAATGTGTTTCTTAATAAAAAATTAATGTTAAGTTTCACTGGAGACAAAATGTATATATTTAGAAATAAAATATTGTTAGTCGTTTTTATTTTTTATTTTTTATTATTTATTTATTATTATTATTATTATTATTATTAACCAATATAGGTTATATTTAGAGATAGTTTTAAAAAAAACTTTATAATCTTGTTAAAATGTTAGTATGAGCTATCTTTCTAAACAAAAAAAAAAAAAATCTAAGATATTTAAAAAAAAAAAATTTAAACTAGTTACAATAGGCCAAATATAGTTTAAAAGACTTACGAATTTTATTAACAATTGATAATAAAATGAATTCAAGACATTTCATATTTATTTAACATTAAAGCATCCACAATAGTTAACCATTTATAAATTTTAATTATTAATTTTTTTAATAATTGTAGGTAGTCTTTATAAATAGTCTTTGAATTTTTAACAAAAGGCCTACACTTAACGTAAGGTGTTTGCTTTTTCGTCGAATACGAAGATGTTGAGGTTCGATCTAAGGATGAGCAAAGGTACTCGACCGGTACGGAACTACTCAACAGGTTGGTACCAATTTATTTTTTTGGTCAATGTAAGAACCGAAGACCAAACCTTGTTGTTTTACGGGATCAATTCAGATATGGTACCGTGCTGGGTAATTCAGTTCCAATACCACATTGGACTGAATTTTGTACTTGATCCAAAACAACCCCTGTTGTTAGCAGAAAAAGCCCAAACGATTAGCGGAGTAGCATTATTTATTAGATGAAGTATTATTCATTAGAAGAAGAATACGTTCTCGGCCAACATAAACAAAACTCATCAGCCAACACAAAACTTCAATTCTTATAATATTTCTATTATTTTAATATAAACTAATAATATCTAACTTGAAAATGATTTTTGCAACATATCATGTTTTTTTATGCATTTGTCACCAGAAATCTTTTTAGATATTATGAATTTCTTATTTTCTACATGTTATTTATACTTTTTTTTTTCATTTTTCTTAAATTAAAAATTATGTAATTAAATACATAGTTTACATATATAAGTTATCTAATTACATTAAACTCTAAAAATAATTGCTCTACAAACCTTTATTTCGTTCCTTTTTAATTTCGTGATAATATTCGTATGTTAGCTAATTTCATAGCTAAGCTCTATTAACAATTTCAAAATTATAAGTATAATGTTAAAAGAAAAAATTAAACGGGATCGTGATAAAAATTTCTATATTTCTGGTATTATAAAAAATAGGGATAATGTGACTGTAGCACATGGAACTTTCTTCAATTGGCTAATTTGGTCCTTAAAGTTTTTTTTTTTTTTTTGGTACATTAGGCCAGTAAACTCGTAAGTGACCTTTTAATTACACCATTTTATCAAGTTTTAGAAGGTTTCCAGGTTACAATGCTTATGTGGCACGCTGATGTGTCCAATAAGCTTACGTGGGAAGCTTATGTGTCGAAGAAGTCCAGTTGTCGATATATGTTTTTTAATTCAAACCCTCATTTGGACCTCCATTAAATATTTACTTACCCTTCTCTGAAAAGTCAAAGACTTCCCCCTCCCCGACTATTTCCGTCCTGAAGAAGAATGTCTTCGAGCTCATCGACGTCAAGGAATCAGCTACAAGTCACTCATGTTCAGTCGCAAGAAGGGGTAAAACTTTGTGATTGTGTCGTTCCAGCTAAAGAACGAACGTGTTGGAAGATAACAAACCCTGGGAGGCGATTCAGTATGGTAGGTCCCGATTCTCCTGATTTTGATAAGTTAGTATTTTATGGTTTGATGTGTTGTTTCTTTCTGTAAAGACGATACTGGTGTATTTGTATTTTGTTTCATCTGTTAAAAACCCTAATTTTATTTCCTTCTTGACGATCACTGTGAATAAAACCCATTTCGTTGGTACATTAAAGGTAGTTGATTTGTGATTGTGAATCAAACCCTAATTTTATTGGCTTTTTATAGACTAGGTTGAGGAAATGTAGCTTCTTTGAATGGAAAGATGAAGAACAGGCAGACGGGTACTACAAAACCTGTTGTATTCTCTGAAGCAGAAACTGGATGCCAAAGAGGAACTGTCTGAGATGAAAAATTTGAGGAGAAGGATTGCTGAAGTGGAGTTTCTGCTGTCACAGGAGCAGTATAAGGTGGTAAAGAGTGAGAAAGAAGTTCATGATGCAAGGAAGGCAATAGGCAGGTACAGGATGATAGTTGCCCTATTGTTTGCTTGCTTGGCCCTATGTGTTTTGAAGTTAGGGGTGATTGTATTTAGTTAGGTTGGTTAGTGTAAGCTTTTGTTTTTTAGGATCCCTTGTATTTTTTGTAAAGGCAGACTAGAAAGTCAGTAATGATGGGCATTTTATATGTATTGAAGCTGCTTTTAGTTATAAGTTGGGGTTATCAACCTTAATGTGTTGATGTTGTAAGGTGGTAAGTCCCTAAAGAAAGGGCATATGATAAGTAATGTAAAAAAATATTCAAAGTCCTAATTAAAGGGCATTTTATATAATCAGATGTTGATGTTAATCAAACATATGCATGGTCTGTATTCCCAACAAATATATTTAATTAGATTAGTTGTTGTGCATGTTTTAAATTTGGGAACAAATGAGGAAGTGGTCCATGTGGAAGTACACTATGTGTATGGGGACCATTTGTAGTGATGGGTTTTGAGCATTCTAACACTCCTATGGTGTACATGCAACCCTATAAACCTTGAATCTATGTTTTCTCTAATATACATGCAAATTTGTTTTTCAAGGTTTACTTCCTAACTAGCATGGCATGGGGAGTATGTAATATAAAAACTAGTAGAAGTACATACCTTTCTTGTTGCTTGGATTCCTTGATGACTTTGTGAGCCTAGCACCCCAAATGTTGTGCCTCAAATGCTTCACACAACACCACAAGACTTGGAATAACTTGAGAGTAAACACTTGCACTAAAAAATCGGTTATGCCCTCTTAGAACTCACTAGTGGCCGATTTTGCTAGCTATAGGGTTCCTTTTATAGTGTTGTCACAATTAGGGTTTACACATGAATGCCCTTAATTGTCATGACTCTTCATTTCTAATGATCCATGGGTTTGTAACTCCCATATCCATGGAGCTCCAAATTACCATAAACCATGGATCATGAATCCACCATAAAAGATTAGATGATTGTCATAATCAACCCTATGTATTTAATTAGTCTCATTTTGATCACCAAATTAATTCTAAATTAATACTTGATCAACACTAATTAAATAATACTATTATTAATATATTAGAACTTATAATATATTAATAATCACAAGTGTCCTTTCTCCCATTTAGTCTATCCAAGTATTGCAATGCCATGCAACCCAAATGGACCATGCCGGGTCGGGTCAAGTACATACCAAATAAAGTTATGGACTTAGACACTATATTCAACAGTCTCCCACTTGGATAAGTCTAATAACTATATTTGCAGATATGACTTCAGGATCCGACTAGCAATCGTAGCTCTTTCAAAGTCTCTCGGAACTGAGATAATAATGATACGCCATTTAAGATAAGTGATCATATAATCCTCTGTTCTCAAGATATCAGCCGGACAAAGACATGGAACATGGTCTTACTTATTGTCCAACATTTGTTTCTCGATCTCTGATTTGTTTCGACATAGAACTAAATTGAACACATCAATTAGGTTCTGACCGGGTCCGGTACATAAGTCAAAACCAAATCATCGAGGGGCCTAGATATTGCTTCTATTTCTAGAAGGAACAGATAAACTTCGACACATATGCTTGTACTGACTACTTGTTGAATTATGCACAAAAACATGTTTCATAACTTCGAGTTACCAATGCGTTTTCGTACAATCAATGGATAACCAACTCATAGTCAACAACTCATATCTCTAGGTTTAAAGATTTATACGATATTACCGTCTCATGATCACTCGAGATAAATTCCATGAAGTGATGCAAGTGAGCGTGGGTTGAATCCAATACCCAGAACTTATGAGCACTCATGAATGTTGTAGTAACTATTGCTATGTCTAATACCCTTTAGACATATCATACAAACCAAATTCATGACAGTCTTGATTCATATCTACTTCCGACATATGACCGACTGTGGAGAGTTTGAATAAAATAATTATTCTGGAAGTCAAAACATGCAAAATTGAAACCATAGTAAACGACTAACATAAGATAGTAACACTTTACTCATAAATAAATAACAACTTTTATTTAATCATCAAAATGTCAATTACATTTTACAAGTTTCAGAAATCTAATTATTGAAACTAATATCATCCTTCAGCCCGATGCGCCTTGCATGCTGTAAATGCTTAACCCTACTCAGTCCCTTCGTGAGGGGATCTGCTGGGTTCTCATCTGATGATACCCTCTTTGACACGAGGAGTCCTTCTATTCGATGTTTGATGAAATGGTATTTTCTGTCAATGTGCCTAGATTTCCCGTGATCTCTTGGTTCTTTAGCCAAAGCAACCGCACTTTCGCTGTCACAGAAAATTTCCATTGGCTCCTTTATAGCTGGAACAACTCCAAGGTCTCCGATGAAGTTCTTTAGCCATATCGCCTCCTTTGCTGCTTCACTCGCTGCTATGTACTCTGATTCACAAGTAGAATCAGCTACTGTCTCCTGCTTGGAACTTTTCCAAGTAATTGCCCCTCCATTTAGGATAAAGACCCAGCCTGACTGAGAGCGGAAATTATCCCTATCAGTCTGAAAGCTAGCATCGCTATATCCTTCCACTCTCAAGTCATCACTACCTCCGAGGGTAAGGACCCAGTCCTTAGTCCTCCGTAGATACTTAAGAATGTTCTTTACCGCAGTCCAGTGAGCCTTGCCAGGGTTCCCTTGATATCTACTGACCATGCTCAAAGCAAAGGCCACATCAGGGCGAGTACAAGTCATAGCATACATGATAGAGCCCACAACGGAAGCATATGGTATATGACTCATCTCAGCTATCTCAGCCTCTGTACTCGGACTCTGAGTCTTACTCAGCTTGGCATTACTCTGGATGGGTAATTCCCTTTTCTTGGATTCTTGCATGCTGAACCTCTTCAGCACCTTATCCAAGTAAGTACTTTGACTAAGTCCAATTAGTCTCTTACTCCTATCTCTTAATATCCTTATCCCTAGGATATAGGCAGCTTCTCCAAGGTCTTTCATAGCGAAACACTTCCCAAGCCAGGACTTCACTTCCTGCAAGGTTGGGACGTCGTTTCCTATGAGTAGTATGTCATCCACATACAACACCAGAAAATTGACTATACTCCCACTAGCCCTAACATACACACAGGACTCATCTTTGCTCCTTGAGAAACCAAACTCTTTGACTTTCTCATCGAAGCAAAGATTCTGTCACACCCCAAAACCGAGAACGGCGGAATACGTTCTGGGGTGGAGGACGTCATGTACAGTATCATAACAAAGCATAATAGTAAAGACAAGCAACAACATCCATTGCATTAAGATAATAATTGTAATACAAACGTGTTCAGTGCAAATGTTAGACACCAAAATACAATCAAAATAAAGTGGAGTCTTATGTGTGCTCCGTCTTCTCAAAAGCTGCATCCGTACCTGTCTACTGATGACCTGAGAATACAAGTTATTTTGAAAACGTTTATCAGCATAAAGCTGGTGAGTTCATAAGTATTTAGTGTCATTTCCTGTATAAAATATTCACAATTATACATTGTAAAAGAGAGTTTCGATGTTTGAAAAATAGTATAAGTCCTAGAAAACCCTATGTTTTCCAGTAAAGGTAGTCTTCACCAAGACCCGATGATTTGTTTGTTCCTTTGAAAATGTACAAGTTTCCCAGTGGCTATTAGTATGAAAATATAGTTTTTGACTTTATTCATTTATAGTAATGAGAAAAATAATGTTTTACCCCAACAGTATCACTGTCGGCTACATGTAATGAAATGCAGGCTCCAGGTAGTATTAAATGTACAATACATCTCAGGGAGTCTGTTTGCCTTTAATTCTTAAGGTATTGATTAAAGGTTTGAATGTGAACTCGTACGTAACCATGCTGATTGACGATCGAATCCTGTTGACCCTCCGAGTCATATGTAGTAATGTGACATTTTGTCACCCCTGGGCCTAGACGGCTCGGACTGTAGCTAGCAGTCGGGATGTGGAAGTGTCTGTCCCGTATAGATCTATACACATAATGCCCGCTCTCCCTCCAGGAGACTCTGGTTACGCGATGATAGCACAAAGACGTGTCGTATCGAGAAATAGTATGTCACATTCCATTTTAGTAAGTTCTCTTGTGTAGTAGGTAGTATTCTCTTTGTATAGCATATAGTGTTCTCTTTGTATAGTATATAGTGTTCTCTTTGTATAGTGTATAGTGTTCTCTTTGTATAGTATATAGTGTTCTCTTTGTAGAGTACATAGCATATATTGACTCACAACTGATCTGACTCTGGTAGTTGTCATGGCAATAGTAGTACTGAGTAGTAATCCTTAACTATACCTATTATAGTTAAATAGTAATGTTGGTTGCATGCCTTTGATATCCAAAGGCATTGAACTGATATGAAAACTTTTATATCTGCCACAAATATATAAGATATATAACTAAGAATTCAACGAGAGTCGGACTAATAACAAAATACCCTAAGCCCACAATCAAACAAGAACAGGAAATAAGGTGAGCTATTAGTCCTAAGTCCTTCAAGTCTTACTTATATAAATATATTAGTATAGATATGGTTTGGAAATAAAAACAGTTTAAAGGAGTTTGAAAATAGTTTTTATACAAATTATCATGAAAATGAGTTTACTGAAAGATCATAGTAGTTTTGTTGGTAAAAACAGTTAACAGTGTAGAAAATCCTTTTGGTTGCAAGTTATAATTCACATGCGATTGATACTATAACTTGTTTGGTTCAACTTGTATCCCCCCCCCCCATAAAATAGTTAAAAACATTTAAAAGGTTAATTTAGGGGTATGAACTCACCTGTAGTGAGTGAAGTGGATGGAAACGCCGGGTAGGATGCTAGGTGTCAAGTGAGGACTTGAACACACACACGGATCCTATGTAACATGTAGTGATGTATAAAGTATCTAATTAGTTGTGTAATCAATAATTAAGTGAGTAAAGGCACTTTAATGTATGAAAACACTTTGTTTCAAGTGTTAGGAGTGCTAAAGGTTGCATCTAAGGAGTGTATGGTCTCACTATGGAGTTTACACTTCAATTGGTCACACTAAGTGTGTTTACAGTTGGGAGACCATATCCCCCATGAGTTTACGGCCGTAAACTCATGGAAATGGTGGGTTTGGGTGTCTAAAGGTCTCATGCATCACAAGGAAGGCTTTTAGGATCAATTCAAAGGCTTGGGAAGTGATTAGGTTCAAATGGGTACTCCCTTGGAGTTTACTGTCCTTGGACCACTCCTTGGGAGTTTACGGTCGTAAACTCTAGGGTTTATGGCCGTAAACCCTTGACCACTTCATCCATTTCATGTTTTAAGGTTCTAAGCTCATTTACACAAGTTTCTAGTTCATCAAACAAGCTAAGGAAGGGGTTAGGGGCACCAAAACACCATTTGAGGTGTTTACGGTTTTGGGTTTACGGTTCTTGAATGTTCAAGAACCGTAAACTCAAGTTTATGGCCAAAAAGACATCATCTTGGGGTCCTTAGTCCATGCATGCAAGTATCTAAGCTATATCTAAGCATTAGAGGAGGTTTGGAAGTGTTTTTGGGGCTTCAATACCCCTTTATGGGAGTTCACGGTTTTGGGAGGCTCCCAAACCGTAAACACGAGTTTTTGGGAGTAAATCCCATAGAATTGCATGCATGTTAAGTTAAACAACTAGCTAGGAAGATTACCTTTGATTTTTGAGGCTTGAATGTGGTGTTCTTGAGCCAAAACCCGATTTTAGAGAGAGAAAGTAGAGAGAGAAAGCTCCAAGGTGGGAAAAGGCCCTAAAGGTGGTCACTCCACCTTTTTATAACACTTGGGTTGGCTGCCAAGTGGGGACCCACCATACACTGTCGTTTAAACGGAGCTAAATGTTTTACCCGGTAAACTAACCGTAACCCGACTTAGTTGTTTTTATTCCGTCATTAATTATATTATATTAATAACTCAAGAATAAATTATTAAATAAATAAAAGTTAACGGAAAATTTTCATAAAACTAACTTTTTATTAACGGAAACGGTTTACAGTGACGGAGTAAATTTCAGGTTGTCACATCATCCCCCCGTTAGAGGGAATTTCGTCCCGAAATTTAGAATTCGAGTAGCTACGTTAATACAACACAACTAAGCAAAGAGATTAGGATATTTAAGTTTCATTTGATCCTCGCGCTCCCAAGTGAACTCTGGTCCTCGTTTGGCGTTCCAACGAACCTTCACAATCGGGATGCGGCTTTGCTTCGTTCGTTTGACCTCTCGGTCCATGATCTCCACAGGTTCTTCCACGAAGTTGAGGCTCTCGTTGATCTCGATCTCTTCGAGTGGAATCACAAGAGTCTCGTCGGATAGGCACTTTTTCAAGTTCGAGACGTGGAAGGTAGGATGCACATTACTAAGTTCGCGGGGTAGATTGAGTTTGTAAGCTACGGGGCCGATTCTAGCGAGAATCTCAAAAGGCCCTATGTATCTTGGATTCAGCTTTCCACGCTTTCCGAAGCGTATCAAGCCTTTCCAGGGTGAGACTTTCAAAAGGACTCGGTCTCCCACCTGGAATTCCAAGGGTTTCCTCCGTTTGTCTGCGTAGCTTTTCTGTCGGTCTCTTGAGGCTTTAAGTCGTGCTCGGATTTGTATGATCTTTTCGGTGGTTTCGCGGATGATTTCTGGACCAGTGAGAGTGCTGTCAGGAACTCGTCCCTTAGCTAATTGAGTGTCGCCTACCTCGGCCCAACACAGAGGGGATCTGCACTTCCGGCCGTATAGGGCTTCGAATGGAGCAGCTTTGATGCTTGTGTGATAACTGTTGTTGTAGGAAAATTCGACAAGGGGTAAGTGGGTATCCCATGCCTTACCAAAGTCGATTACACAGGCTCGCAGCATATCCTCCAAGGTTTGAATGGTTATCTCACTTTGTCCATCGGTTTGAGGATGGTAAGCTGTGCTCATATCCAACTTAGTTCCAAGAGCCTTCTGTAGCGACTTCCAGAACCTCAAAGTGAACCTGCTATCCCGATCAGAAATAATGGACACAGGTACACCGTGCAGTCGGACTACCTCTTGGATGTAGGTTCGCGTGAGTCTCTCCATTTTGAAGTTTTCCTTGATAGGAAGGAAGTGAGCGGATTTGGTTAGTCGGTCGACAATTACCCAAATGGTGTCGTACCCACTCGGAGATTTGGGCAATTTGGTAATGAAATCCATAGTAATTCTCTCCCACTTCCATTCAGGTATCTCTGGCTGTTGGAGTAGACCGGAGGGTTTCTGGTATTCGACGTTGACCTTAGAGCAAGTAAGGCACTTATTTACGAAGGTAGCGATTTCCGCTTTCATGTTAGGCCACCAGTATGATTTCTTGAGATCCAGATACATCTTATCTGAACCTGGGTGAATGGAATATCGAGTGTTGTGCGCTTCTTTCATGACCAAGTCTCTGAAGCCACCGTGTCGCGGTGTCCAGATCCGGTCCATGAGGTAATAAGCTCCATCATCCTTGACTACCAGATTCTTATCCATTCCTCGCAGGGACTCTCCCGCCACGTTTTCCGGTTTCAAAGCTTCGAGCTGGGCTTCCTTAATTTGTACGGGTAGGTGCGAGTGGATAGTCATGGTTAGGGACTTGACTCTTCGCCCAGAATATTCCTTCCGACTTAGGGCGTCTGCTACTACATTGGCTTTACCCGGGTGGTAACGAATTTCACATTCGTAGTCATTGAGTAGCTCGACCCACCGTCGTTGTCTCATGTTGAGCTCTTTCTGGTTGAAGATGTGTTGAAGACTTTTGTGGTCGGTATAGATGGTGCTCTTTGTACCATACAGATAGTGTCTCCATATCTTTAGGGCGAACACGACCGCTCCTAGCTCGAGGTCGTGCGTGGTGTAGTTGACTTCGTGTGTCTTCAGCTGTCTTGAGGCGTAGGCGATGACCTTACCTCGTTGCATCAGAACACAGCCGAGCCCCTGATTGGATGCATCGCAATAAACTACGAAGTCTTCTATCCCTTCAGGGAGGGACAGTATCGGTGCGGTGCACATGGCTCGTTTCAGGGTTTGGAATGCTTTCTCTTGTTTCTCTTCCCAGTCAAAGGCCACGCCTTTCTGGGTCAATGCCGTAAGAGGCTTCGCAATCCGAGAGAAATTCTGAATGAACCTTCGGTAGTAGCCAACGAGGCCTATAAATTGGCGAATTTCTGTAGGCGTCTTCGGTGCTGACAAATTCTCAATAGCTTTAATCTTGGATGGGTCCATGTGGATCCCTTCTTTGCTAACCACGTGTCCTAAGAATTCGACTCTTCGGATCCAAAATTCGCACTTTGAGAACTTTGCGTAAAGCTTCTCCGATCGTAGGGTTTCCAGGACTTGTCGCAGATGATCGCTATGCTCCTCCTTACTTCTAGAGTAGATAAGTATATCATCAATGAAGACGATGACGAACTGATCCAAGTAAGGACGGCATACTCTATTCATCAAGTCCATGAAGACTGCGGGCAAATTGGTCAGTCCGAATGGCATCACTACGAACTCGTAGTGTCCGTAACGAGTCCGGAAGGCTGTCTTCGGAACATCCTCCTCGAGCACTCGCAACTGGTGATACCCGGACCTTAGTTCAATTTTGGAAAAGTAACTCGCCCCTTGCAGTTGATCAAATAAATCGTCTATGCGAGGAAGGGGATAACGGTTCTTGATTGTCAGCTTGTTGAGTTCTCTGTAGTCGATGCACATGCGAAACGATCCGTCCTTCTTCTTTACGAACAAGAATGGTGCTCCCCAGGGTGAGAAGCTTGGTCTTATAAAGCCCTTGCTGAGCAGTTCGTTAAGTTGGCCGGATAGTTCTTGCATCTCAGCAGGCGCTAGACGATAGGGCGATTTAGCTACGGGGGTAGCTCCTGGAATTAAATCGATTCTGAACTCGACTTGACGTTTGGGAGGTAGACCTGGCAGTTCCTCTGGAAAGATGTCAGGGAAGTCGCACACGACGGGGAAATCTTTGAGTTCTTTCGTTTTCCGGCTCGTGTCGACAACGTGTGCAAGGAATGCGCGATATTCCTTGCGCAAGTATTTCTGGGCTTGAAAGCTCGAGATGATGCGAAGGCTCGTACTGGGTTTGTCTCTGTAGATCATCAATGTTTCATTGTTGGGCAGGTTCAGACGGATGGCTTTGTCGAAACACAGGATGTCGGTACGATGGAGACTCAACCAGTCCATGCCTATGATGACATCAAAGCTCTTGATCGCTACTGGTATGAGATCGATAGGAAACGAATGATTATCTAGCGTGAGGGTACAACCTATGTAGATTTCGTTAGAACTTTCCATCTTGCTGTTAGCCATTTCTACGACGAAGGTTTCTTTCAGTGATTGCGGTGATTGTTTGAGTAAGTGTTTAAAGTTTTGATTTACGAAACTTCTTTCTGCCCCACTATCGAATAGAATACAAGCATAAGAGTTATCAAGAAGGAACGTACCCGTGACTACGGTGGGGTCTGCTACAGCCTCATTATGGCCGATAGCAAGTAGTCTACCTGCTCCTCCCGCGTTGCCAGCCTTTGGACAGTCCCTTTTGAAATGTCCGACTTCGCCACAACCATAGCAGGCCTGGCTTGCTCCCGAACTGGGAATTTGGGAGATAGGTGTGGGAGGTGCTCTGCAGAACCGGATGGTGTGGCCCTTCCGGTCGTAATTGGTGCAGTGCATTTCACGGCAGGGGCCGTTATGATGGAAAGTGCACTTATCGCACTTTGGTAGATTCCCCGCATATGTTTTGGCGGGCACTGGGGCAGTAGGAGTAGTGGCAGCACGGACAGCCACCATTTGCTGGTTACTGGAAGAGGATTTGACCGATTTACCCTTCTTTCGATCCCCCCGCTTTCTCTTGTTGTCGGAGGCGTGAGTTGGGGCAGTAGTGATGGTTGTGGTTGTTGATGGAGCATGGGGAACTTCATGATCGATAAGCATTTGGGCCAACTCCTTGGCACTTTCAAAGGTAGTTGGTCTTGATGATAGGACGTTCCCACGATACGGAGGCACTAGGCCCCCGATGTATCGCTCAATCTTCTTGGCTTCCGATGGGATCATGTTAGGGCATAGGGCTACCAGCTCGCAATACCGGGTTGTGTAAGCTACTATATCGGAACCCTACATTTTGAGATTCCATAGTTCCTCCTCCAATTTCTGAATCTCTCCCTTTGGGCAGTACTCTGTCATCATCAGGTCCTTCAGTGTATCCCAACCCATGGCGTTAGCTGCTACCAGGGAGAGGGCTTTGACATGGCCATTCCACCATGTTAGGGCCCTTTGGGTGAGGGTACAAGTAGCAAACTTTATCTTGCTCCCTTCGGGGCAGGAGCACATTTCGAACACTGCTTCGGTTCTTTCGAACCACTGGGTTAGGGCGAGGATTCCCCCGGTCCCATTGAAGTAGGTAGGCTTGCAACTGATGAAATCTTTGTAGGTGCATTCCCGAGCACGGGGGTGGGTTTCGCCCTGGCTAGAGTTAGTGCCCAGTCCACCTCCACTGGCACCACCAGAATTGACTTGTGCTAGTGCAGCGGTCACAGCTGCAGTCACAGCCGTTTGGAACAACACGGGGTCGAACTGTGGAGGAACCGGCGGTGGAGGTGGTGGTGGTGGAGCTTGAGTTACGGGAGTTCTCCTGGCTGGACGCTTGCGAGGCGGCATCCTGTACTGAAAGATTACGAAAACGATGCCAATAGTAAGAATCGATTTGTAAACATGATAAGAGTGTTTCTTGGACTAAATCTCTATAGTCCAGCAAACAAAGGGGAATGTACTACTAGGTTAGGGACACCCAAAAGCACAACTTCCCCATCGATTAGATAACTGCCAATATTACTGGTATTTACTGATGTATAATGAGTTCGGGAAAGAAAATGACCTAGCAGTAGGTCTTACATCAAACCATCAAGGAAAATGTTGGCAGTTTAGTAGTCTAGCTCAGAGTACTTTCAAAGTTAGGAATGTCTACAGGCATGTACTCCATTGACTATAGAAAAGAAGGCCATTCTTTAATCAAAAGAGAAGGATGAGTTGGCATCTTTTACCAGCGACGGGTATCCTTTGGGCGAACCCTAAGATCAGCCAGTTGGCGCACAACTCCTTGAAGATGTTGCTCGTGCGTCCTCTGACGCGCTCGGAGTTCCATGACTTCCGATCGGGATGCGGTTATGCCATCTACACGAGAATGGGGAAAGAAAAGTTGATAGGCGCGCTAATCTATGATACTTATAAGATGATCGTTATTAGTCGACCCAATACTTGCATAGTGCATACCAATTACATGTAACCGAAGCAGAATAGACCTTCGAATAAGTGACCCTAACTCCAAGTCCACAATCAAACAAGAACAGGAAATGAAGCAAAGGTCACAGATTCTGAGTCTATAACGCCTTGGTCACATGTAACCGTGGTGTATCCACTTAGCAACTATTGCCCTACTAGTAACGACCCTTTTAGTTCTCACATATGTTGTAACTAGAATTGCAGAATACTCCTATAGTATTCTTGTTCTGATGTTCTTGTAGTAGTATTGGTAAGTTTTAGACTTGTTGCAACACCACAACCATTCTTAGGCACATGCTAGCCACTCCTAGGAAAATGTAGTTGATCAGGCTACATCCACCTAGTTTTGGCCATATGTCTCTAAGCCCAACTGCGCTGTTCAACAATCTTAATACTTTTGTTCTGTTCTAATATGATACTGACCCTTTGTATGAATGAATGTATATATATACTTAGTTAAATATTTTATTATTTAAAAGTATATATTCTTGTTCAGAGTGTTTTAGTCCCGATGTGTTTATAGTTCGTATATCTTTTATGGGTTGATATACTTGATTCACTATAAACAGTGCTCTGATACCAATCTGTCACACCCCAAAACCGAGAACGGCGGAATACGTTCTGGGGTGGAGGACGTCATGTACAGTATCATAACAAAGCATAATAGTAAAGACAAGCAACAACATCCATTGCATTAAGATAATAATTGTAATACAAACGTGTTCAGTGCAAATGTTAGACACCAAAATACAATCAAAATAAAGTGGAGTCTTATGTGTGCTCCGTCTTCTCAAAAGCTGCATCCGTACCTGTCTACTGATGACCTGAGAATACAAGTTATTTTGACAACGTTTATCAACATAAAGCTGGTGAGTTCATAAGTATTTAGTGTCATTTCCTGTATAAAATATTCACAATTATACATTGTAAAAGAGAGTTTCGATGTTTGAAAAATAGTATAAGTCCTAGAAAACCCTATGTTTTCCAGTAAAGGTAGTCTTCACCAAGACCCGATGATTTGTTTGTTCCTTTGAAAATGTACAAGTTTTCCCAGTAGCTATTAGTATGAAAATATAGTTTTTGACTTTATTCATTTATAGTAATGAGAAAAATAATGTTTTACCCCAACAGTATCACTGTCGGCTACATGTAATGAAATGCAGGCTCCAAGTAGTATTAAATGTACAATACACCTCAGGGAGTCTGTTTGCCTTTAATTCTTAAGGTATTGATTAAAGGTTTGAATGTGAACTCGTACGTAACCATGCTGATTGACGATCGAATCCTGTTGACCCTCCGAGTCATATGTAGTAATGTGACATTTTGTCACCCCTGGGCCTAGACGGCTCGGACTGTAGCTAGCAGTCGGGATGTGGGAGTGTCTGTCCCGTATAGATCTATACACATAATGCCTGCTCTCCCTCCAGGAGACTCTGGTTAAGCGATGATAGCACAAAGATGTGTCGTATCGAGAAATAGTATGTCACATTCCATTTTAGTAAGTTCTCTTGTGTAGTAGGTAGTATTCTCTTTGTATAGCATATAGTGTTCTCTTTGTATAGTATATAGTGTTCTCTTTGTATAGTGTATAGTGTTCTCTTTGTATAGTATATAGTGTTCTCTTTGTATAGTACATAGCATATATTGACTCACAACTGATCTGACTCTGGTAGTTGTCATGGCAATAGTAGTACTGAGTAGTAATCCTTAACTATACCTATTATAGTTAAATAGTAATGTTGGTTGCATGCCTTTGATATCCAAAGGCATTGAACTGATATGAAAACTTTTATATCTGCCACAAATATATAAGATATATAACTAAGAATTAAACTAGAGTCGGACTAATAACAAAATACCCTAAGCCCACAATCAAACAAGAACAGGAAATAAGGTGAGCTATTAGTCCTAAGTCCTTCAAGTCTTACTTATATAAATATATTAGTGTAGATATGGTTTGGAAATAAAAACAGTTTAAAGGAGTTTGAAAATAGTTTTTATACAAATTATCATGAAAATGAGTTTACTGAAAGATCATAGTAGTTTTGTTGGTAAAAACAGTTAACAGTGTAGAAAATCCTTTTGGTTGCAAGTTATAATTCACATGCGATTGATACTATAACTTGTTTGGTTCAACTTGTATCCCCCCCCATAAAACAGTTAAAAACATTTAAAAGGTTAATTTAGGGGTATGAACTCACCTGTAGTGAGTGAAGTGGATGGAAACGCCGGGTAGGATGCTAGGTGTCAAGTGAGGACTTGAACACACACACGGATCCTATGTAACATGTAGTGATGTATAAAGTATCTAATTAGTTGTGTAATCACTAATTAAGTGAGTAAAGGCACTTTAATGTATGAAAACACTTTGTTTCAAGTGTTAGGAGTGCTAAAGGTTGCATCTAAGGAGTGTATGGTCTCACTATGGAGTTTACACTTCAATTGGTCACACTAAGTGTGTTTACGGTTGGGAGACCATATCCCCCATGAGTTTACGGCCGTAAACTCATGGAAATGGTGGGTTTGGGTGTCTAAAGGTCTCATGCATCACAAGGAAGGCTTCTAGGATCAATTCAAAGGCTTGGGAAGTGATTAGGGTTCAAATGGGTACTCCCTTGGAGTTTACGGTCCTTGGACCACTCCTTAGGAGTTTACGGTCGTAAACTCTGGGGTTTACGGCCGTAAACCCTTGACCACTTCATCCATTTCATGTTTTAAGGTTCTAAGCTCATTTACACAAGTTTCTAGTTCATCAAACAAGCTAAGGAAGGGGTTAGGGGCACCAAAACACCATTTGAGGTGTTTACGGTTTTGGGTTTACGGTTCTTGAATGTTCAAGAACCGTAAACTCAAGTTTATGGCCAAAAAGACATGATCTTGGGGTCCTTAGTCCATGCATGCAAGTATCTAAGCTATATCTAAGCATTAGAGGAGGTTTGGAAGTGTTTTTGGGGCTTCAATACCCCTTTATGGGAGTTCACGGTTTTGGGAGGCTCCCCAAACCGTAAACACGAGTTTTTGGGAGTAAATCCCATAGAAGTGCATGCATGTTAAGTTAAACAACTAGCTAGGAAGATTACCTTTGATTTTTGAGGCTTGACTGTGGTGTTCTTGAGCCAAAACCCGATTTTAGAGAGAGAAAGTAGAGAGAGAAAGCTCCAAGGTGGGAAAAGGCCCTAAAGGTGGTCACTCCACCTTTTTATAGCACTTGGGTTGGCTGCCAAGTGGGGACCCACCATACACTGTCGTTTAAACGGAGCTAAATGTTTTACCCGGTAACCTAACCGTAACCCGACTTAGTTGTTTTTATTCCGTCATTAATTATATTATATTAATAACTCAAGAATGAATTATTAAATAAATAAAAGTTAACGGAAAATTTTCATAAAACTAACTTTTTATTAACGGAAACGGTTTACAGTGACGGAGTAAATTTCAGGTTGTCACATATTCCATCTACGAGATGCTTGTTTCAATCCATAAATGGATTTCTCAAGCTTACACACTCTATTAGGGTACCTTGCATTGACAAAACCCTCTGGCTGAGCCATGTAAACATCCTCAGCCAACTTTCCATTAAGGAAAGCGATTTTGACATCCATTTGCCATATCTCATAATCATGAAATGCAGCTATGGCTAGTAAAACCCTAATAGACTTAATTTTCGCTACTGGTGAGAAGGTCTCATCATAGTCAACTCCCGGAGTTTGAGTAAAACCCTTCGCAACCAGTCGCTCTTTGTAAGTGTGTATCTTCCCATCCGTGTCGGTCTTCTTTTTGAAGATCCATTTGCACCCAACTGTCTTACGACCTGGTACATTGTCAACCAAGTTCCACACTTGATTGTCATACATGGACTGAATCTCGTTGTCCATAGCCTCCTTCCATTTAGCAGACTCGGGGCCTGCCATGGCTTCCCTGTAATTATTAGGTTCATCCAAATCTATCAGTGTACTATCACTGATAAATGTATCACCTTCAGTAGTGATGTGATAACCATAATAAAAATCAGGTGTGTTCCTCACCCTAGTGGAACGCCTCGGAGGTACAGACTCATCTATCGGATCAATAGGAGTTTCCTCCTCAGGTTGGTTGATAGTATTTGAGGTTCCTTCACCGCTTGACTCTTGAACTTCTTCAAGGTCAATTTGCCTCCCACTGTCCCCTTGGCTTATAAATTCTCTCTCACGAAAGACTCCTCTTCTTGCTACAAAGACCACATTATCACTGGGTCTGTAGAAGAGGTAACCAAAGGATCTATGTGGGTAGCCGATGAAAATACACCTCTCACTTCGAGGTTCAAGCTTATCATGAGTCTCACGCCTCACGAAAGCTTCACAACCCCAAATCTTGATGTGGTCTAAATTGGGAACTTTCCCAGTCCACATCTCGTGAGGTGTTTTGGCAACCTTTTTAGTAGGGACTAGATTAAGGATATGGGCGGCAGTCTCTAAGGCATACCCCCAGAAAGAGATTGGTAACGAAGCTCGACTCATCATGGAACGAACCATATCCAACAAGGTTCGATTGCGCCTTTCAGCTACACCATTCAACTGTGGTGTCCTGGGAGGTGTCAATTATGAGACAATCCCACATTCCTTAAGATAGTCAAGGAACTCAATGCTAAGATACTCTCCTCCCCGATCGGATCGGAGTATCTTGATGTTCCTGCCCAATTGATTCTCTACTTCCTGCTTCAACTCTTTGAACTTTTCAAAGGTTTCTGACTTATGCTTGATTAAGTAGATATATCCATATCTGCTGTAATCATCAGTAAAAGTCACATAATAGCGATTAGCATCCCTTATAGCAACTCTGAAGGGCCCACATACATCCGTGTGTACCAGGTCCAACAAACCTTCACCCCTATCACAAGTACCTGTGAAGGGTGACTTTGTCATTTTTCCAAGTAAACAAGACTCGCAACTATCATCCGACTTTAGGTCAAATGATTCCAAGACTCCAGCCTTTTGGAGTTGTCCTATGCGCTTCTTGTTGACATGTCCAAGACGACAATGCCACAAGGATGCTTTATCCAAGCTATTCGAAGAATCAATATACAACACATTATTCCCTAGATTGTCTACAACATTCACAGCTTCATATACACTATCACAAGGTAATGCTTTAAAGTAAAATACATCATTGTAATAAACATTAATAGCACCATTATTATTATCAAATAAAAATGTAAACCCTTGTTTGTACAAGCCATGAAAGGAAATAATATTTCTCGCCATTTCAGGCGAGTAACAACATTTATTCAAATCTAACATTAACCAATTATTTAGCAATAAAGAATAAACTCCTATCTTGGTGACAGGTGATGCTTTCCTGTTACCCATGACTAAGTTTATCTTCCCGTGCTCCACTTGCTCACTTCTTCTTAGGCCCTGCAAATCAGTACAAATGTGAATACCACAACCTGTATCAAGCACCCAAGAATTAGCATTAGATGAGTTATTAGACAATATTGTATAAATACCTGCATGGGTGGGTTTAACTTTCCTATCCTTTACGTCTTGCAAGTATTTGGGGCAGCTTCGCTTCCAGTGCCCCTTTTCTTGACAGTAGAAGCATTGTGCTTCCTTTGGGTTTGAGGAAGGAGTAATGGGACCTTTCTTTGTCCCACTAGAAGAGGAACCATCAAGGGGCTTACCCTTGGTACCCTTCGAAGGGGTTTTCCTCTTCTTACCCTTTCCCTGCCCAATCGCAAGAACAGGGGCTGCTGAAGGAGTAGAAGTAGAAGTAACAACCGTTTTACTCTTAAGGCCATTTTCAGTTGTCCTTAAAAGTGTAACATCCCAAAAATACCGGCTAAAAATTTCATTTTTAAATTAGGTTAATACATAAAACATTGTTACAAAACATTCATAATATTATTTCATGTCTGAAAACCGATAACGTCATAGTAAAATATTCAGAGTACATCCCAGAAAATCCATAGCGGAAAACATGAGTGTGTGTGATATGCCACTACCGCGCCAGCTCCTTCCCCTTCGATGAAGAGGTACCTGAAAACAAAGTTGTAAACTGTAAGTACAAGGCTTAGTGAGTTCCCCATAATGCCACATACCATGCAATCATACTATGAGCAGCTAAGGGATATGGGCCTCGCCCACACCCATAGAGATACGGGCCTCACCCACACTCTGCTAGCTAGGAGATACGGGCCTCGCCCACACTCCACTATCTGAGAGATACGGGCCTCGCCCACACTCTGCTATCCATGGAGATACGGGCCTCGCCCACACTCCGCTACTAAACCATAACATACAAGTATCACACAGACAACAAGTATAAGCAATTCTATCATACTGACATATAACACAATCAAACTCAGCTATGAGATACGGGCTCCGCCTACACTCCGATACTAACATATCGTCTATACGGGCCGACCTTGGTGCCTTAGACCCATCCCTACTGGAAGGAAACTCACCTCGAGAGTAGCTGCTGAAAGCCTGCTCAAACTACGCCTGGCTGCCGCACCGGTAATCCCTCCGGCTATAAATCCGTAAACATGGATTAGGCACTCATAAATACCCCTTAGATCAAACGATCGGTCAAAGTCAACTCCTTGGTCAAGGTCAACCTTCTGATTGACTGGACTCGCCGAGTCCATATAGGACTCGCCGAGCCCTTTTATGTCTAGCCCGACTCTGACTCATCAGGTCCCTGTTCCCACTCACTGAGTGGGCATGACTCGCTAAACGGGGACAACTAACAAACTCGCGACTGGACTCACCGAGTCCAAGGGAGACTCGCCGAGTCCGACGAACAGATCTCACAATCGCTCCAATCTTCCATTAGAACATCAACCTTGGAGATTTGGAGATTCTGGGACTATAGCTACACGTTAAATTGCTAATTCCACGCGTGGTTACGAAGGGTTGGACCTTCTTCACTTAAACCCTTCTTATCCTAGTAACAGTTCATATGACTCGCCGAGTTGGAAGAACAACTCGTCGAGTTCAAGGCTATATTCAAGGGACTCGCCGAGTTTGAAGAACGACTCGCCGAGTACCAGGCAATCTTCATAGGACTCGCCGAGTTGTTCATCCAACTCGTCGAGTCTAAGGCCATCTTCATGGAACTCGCCGAGTGCACTTTGGCACTCGTCGAGTCCCCTTCGACTCTCCACCCAAACTGTCCAAATCTGAGACATGCAACGGTTCCAAACCATTGATCTAAGCTCCTAGGGTCTGGCTATCACATATACACACGAAATCTGGGGGTTTTAAGGCTTGCGAACCACATATTTGGGACAAAAGGAAATCTATGAGCCAATGAGCAAAATGGGAGTTTTCTTACCTGATTAGAAGCTTCTCCCAGGGTAGATTTCGGATCTACTGCCCCTCCTAGTACTCTTCCACCTCCTTCTTCTTCTCTTAAGCTTCAAATTTCCTTCACAAGGCCAAAATCGCTCACAAGGGCACAAAGGGGCTAGGGTTTCGCTCAATAGCTCTTCTGGAAGTGAATGGGACAAAATGAGACTGAGTTATGGTGAGTAAATGGGGTGCAACACCCGGATTTGACTTATATGACCAAACAGGGCCTACTCGCCGAGTCCAGGACCCGACTCGGCGAGTCCACGACTTAGAATCCGCGTCTCGTCCCGCTTCTACTCGGCGAGTCGATCCCTTGACTCGCCGAGTCCAAGGCAAAAATGCTAAAATGCTCAAGGAATTAAATAAAAGAATACGTACCGAGAACCAGGTGTTACAATCTCCCCCACTTAATTTAGACTTCATCCTCGAAGTCTGCTGCTCGATCCTGGAACAACTCTGGGTAATGCTCCATCATCTCCTCCGTCGGCTCCCATGTCCATTCCGAGCCCTTCCGGTGCTGCCATTGTACCTTTACCAGCTCAACCTTCTTGTTCCTCAGATCCTTCGACTTCTGGTCGAGGATCGCTATAGGCCGCTCGATATAATTCAGGCTGTCATCAACCTGGATGTCCTCCAAGGGTACCACTGCTGAGTCGTCCACCAGGCACTTCCGCAGCTGGGAGACGTGGAAAGTGCTGTGGATCTGACTGAGTTCGGATGGCAGATCCAGCCGATATGCCACCTTGCCCACTCGGGCTGCAACCCTAAACGGTCCAAAATACCTGGGACCCAACTTGCCCCATTTCCTGAATCGGATGATGCCCTTCCAAGGCGACACTTTCAGAAGAACCATATCCCCGACCTGGAACTCCAGGTTTGATCGGCGCTTATCGGCATAACTTTTCTGCCGACTCTGAGCAGTCTGAAGCCTGCTCCGGACCTGCTGAATCTTCTCTGTCGTCTTGAGCACTACTTCGGTGCTCCCCATGACTCTCTGTCCAACCTCGCCCCAACATATCGGGGTCCTGCACTTCCTCCCGTACAACATCTCGAAGGGAGGACGGTCAATACTCGCGTGATAGCTGTTGTTGTATGAAAACTCGGCTAAAGGAAGATAGGTATCCCAGCTACCACCGAAGTCTAAAACACACGCCCGCAACATGTCCTCCAGAGTCTGGATGGTCCGCTCGCTCTGGCCATCCGTCTGCGGGTGGAAGGTTGTACTAAAATGCAGACGAGTACCCAGCTCGTCATGAAACTTCTTCCAGAACCTGGAAGTGAACCGCACATCCCTATCCGAAATCACTGAAACTGGCACCCCATGCCGTGCCACCACCTCTCTAATGTAGATATCGGCCAATTTCTCGGCCGAGATGCTCTCCTGAATCGGGATAAAGTGGGCGCTCTTGGTCAACCGATCGACGATGACCCATATCGAATCCACTCCCCGCGCGGTCCTGGGAAGCTTGGTGATGAAATCCATCGTGATGTCTTCCCATTTCCACATCGGGATATCCAACGACTGCATCTTGCCGTGCAGTCTCTGGTGTTCGGCCTTGACCTTCCTGCAGGTCAGGCACCGCTCAACGTACCATGCTACATCCCGCTTCATGCAGGGCCACCAATAGTCCGGACGAAGATCCCTATACATCTTCGTTTCCCCTGGATGAATGGAGAATCGGGATTTGTGCGCCTCCTCTATCAGAACCTGGCGCACGCCTCCGAGGTATGGAACCCACACCCTGCGGTGTAATGTCAATAATCCCCTGCTGTCATAGTCGAAGGAGGAAACCTGTCCCACAATCCGCTCACTCTTCCGATGTTCCTCCTTCATAGCCTCCTGCTGAGCCTCCCGGATCCGCTCCAGAAGCAGAGTCACCACCGTCATCCTCAAACAGATATCCCTGATCGGTGCTGCCTTGCGGCTAAGCGCATCGGCCACGACATTGGCCTTCCCTGGGTGGTAGAGGATCTCACAATCGTAATCCTTTACCACATCAAGCCATCGACGCTGCCTCATATTCAGATTTGGCTGATCCATGAGGTACCTCAAGGTCTTGTGGTCCGTGTAAATCGTACAGCGAACCCCATAGAGGTAATGACGCCAAATCTTGAGGGCGAACACAACAGCCCCCCAACTCCAAGTCATGTGTCGGGTAGTTCGCCTCGTGAGGCTTCAGCTGCCTCGACGCATAGGCGATGACATGCCCTCTCTGCATCAATACCGCTCCCAAACATGCGATGGATGCATCGCAATACACAACA
Organism: Lactuca virosa; assembly: GCF_052849685.1. NCBI lineage: Eukaryota > Viridiplantae > Streptophyta > Magnoliopsida > Asterales > Asteraceae > Lactuca > Lactuca virosa. The sequence goes on from NC_136431.1 coordinate 77,479,096, forward strand.
AAATCCTCCATGCCCTCTGGCAGGGCTAAGATTGGCGCCTCGCACAACCTCTGTCTCAGTGTCTCGAACGCTGCCTGCTGCTCAGGCCCCCAACGAAAGACTACGACCTTCCTCGTTAGCCTGGTTAGGGGTAATGCTATTTTGGAGAAATCCTGAATGAATCTCCGATAGTAGCCAGCTAATCCCAGGAAACTCCGAATCTCAGATGGAGACTTCGGAACCTCCCATCTCATCACGGCCTCCACCTTGGCCGGATCTACCGAAATCTCGTTCTGGTTGACAAGGTGCCCAAGAAACTGCACCTCGCGCAACCAGAAATCACACTTGGAGAACTTGGCGTACAAGTTCTCCCTCCTCATGGTCTCTAGAACCTCTCACAGATGCTCCTCGTGTTCCTCCTGGGTCTTGGAGTAGACCAAGATGTCATCAATAAACACTATCACAGACCGGTCTAACATCGGTCTGCACACGCGGTTCATGAGGTCCATGAACGCGGCAGGAGCATTGGTGAGCCCGAAAGGCATCACCACGAACTCATAGTGGCCATAACGTGTCCGAAACGCAGTCTTCTGCACATCCTCCTATCTGACCCTCATCTGGTGATACCCTGAACGCAAATCAATCTTGGAGAACCAAGATGCTCCCTGTAGCTGGTCAAAGAGGTCATCAATCCTCGGGAGTGGGTAGCGGTTCTTCACCGTTACCTTATTCAGCTCCCTATAATCGATACACATCCGACGCGACCCGTCCTTCTTCTTCACAAACAGAATCGGGGCTCCCCAGGGTGAACTACTCGGTCTAATGAATCCCTTGTCTAACAGCTCTTGTAGCTGTGTAGACAACTCCTGCATCTCGGGAGGAGCCAACCGATATGGTGCCTTGGCTATCGGAGCCGCACCAGGGACTAGGTCGATCCTGAACTCCACCTGTCGCTCCGGAGGTATCCCAGGCAACTCCTCGGGGAATACATCCGCAAATTCCCGAACCACGGGCACCTCGCCCACTGTCGCCTTACCCGCCTCCCGGGTGTCCATGACATAAGCTACATATCCTGCGCAACCCTGCTGAAGGTAACGCCTTGCCCTCGCTGCCGAACAGAAGGCTGGCCCTCGCTGTGACCTCTCACCCTGAATTACCAACTCTCCCCCACTTGGGGTTCTGACTCGTACTAACTGTTGCGCGCAATCTATCACTGCCCCATTGGGACTCAGCCAATCCATACCAATAATGACCTTGTTTCCCCGCAATGGAATGGGAACTAGGTCAACCAAATACCGCTCTTCGAACAACCTCAATACACAATCTCGGAAGACCTCTGATGCTCGCACCGACCGGTCGTCCGCAATCTCGACCTCTAAAGGACAATCCAACATGCCCGAGGACTCAGGAAACTTCTTGCTAAGTGCAAGAGAAATAAAGGATCGGGTAGCCCCCGAATCAAACAACACCTGGACTGGAATACCGTTCACATGGAATGATCCTAAACGTATATACACAGAGCACATATCAATATCATAAACATCATATAAATTAGTCCGAGGGAAAGAATCATACCCGTCACCACATCGGGTGCAGCGCGTGCCTCCTCAGCTGTCAGTTGAAATGCCCGGCTCCTCACCATCAGAGCCTCTGTCTTGCCCTGCCGTCCATCTGTAATCCGCAGGGTCGCTGGAGCTGGCGCCTTTACTGGCGCTGCTGCTGTCAACTAGTGGCAGTTGGCCCTCTTATGGCCCCTCTGGTTGCAGTGGAAACATAGCAACTCAGATGTCTGAAAAACCGGAGTAGGGGCAGTACAATCCCTGCTAAAGTGTCCCATCTTGTCGCACTTGTAGCAGCCGGACGATCCCAACCTACACGCTCCCTCGTGCGACCTGCCGCACTTCCTGCAGTGGCCCGGTCCTGAATGACCTTTCGGCCTACCATCTGATCCCTTGGGCTTCTTCCTCGAAGCCCCTATCGTCTGTCCCTCCTCTACCTTCCTCTTTCGGATGTGCTCCAGATCTATCTCCCTCTCCCTCGCCCTAGCAATCATAGAATCCAGGGTAGGGCAAGCTGAAAAACTGACATGCTCCCGAATGTCGGCTCGCAGCATGTCGTGGTAGCGGGTCCTCCTCATATCCTCGTCACCCGCATACTGGGGCACCAGTAATGCCCTCTCCCGGAACTTGGCGGTGATCTCCACCACAGTCTCCGTCGTCTGCCTCATATCTAAAAACTCTCTGGCTAACTGCTGGAGCTCCACTGCAGGTGCGAACTCCGCTCTGAACCGGGTCACAAAGTCCGGCCATGTCATAGCCTCAACAGCCGAGGCTCCCAGTGAGTCACCAAACAGACTCCCACCAGTCTCTAGCTCTGTCTCTCAAACATCCTGCTGCATATCTCACCTTCGACCCCTCGGGGCAGAAGCTAGTCAACTGTGCGGACTCAATGTCCGCAATCCATCGTCTGGCAGCGATGGGATCCTTTGCCCCATGGAAATCCGGCGCACCACTGCCCCTGAAGTCCTTATAGGACAGTGTGCGAGATCCTGACTGGCCAGATGCCATGTCACTCCTGAATGCCCTGAGGCGGTCCTCCATCAACTCAACTATCCCTTCCTTGATCGACCCGAAAATGATGGGGGTCGACTCAAGGATACCTCTGGTGATCTCTGACACGATGAACTCGCGTAGCCCCTCATCCACTGGTTCAGGACCTGAACCCGCTCCCGATCCCTCTCCCGAACTGCCAACTGCTGGCCTCGGACGTAGCACTACCATTCTGCAATTCATACAGGCAACTATTAGTGATACTGATACTTCTAAAGGGATCGCATCTATCATAAGTTCCCCGGTCTTGCCTTAGCTTTCCTTAATTCGGGTACGGATCCTCTACTTCCAGTAGTACGGGCCCATACTACCTTCCACATCTATCCGTACCTTCCTCAAGGTCTGCCTTGACTCCACCAAGTCACTTCTACCACTACTGATCTCTGCTACTCTCATCCTAGGCTTGCCCTAGATAACCACCAACCCTCTCTCTGTCCTCAGCTGCATAAGAAGTCCCTGCTTTCTTCCCCTAACTAGCTCGCGAATACTATTACATATTACTCAGACTAGATAATTCTTCGAATGAGAGATCATACCCTACAACGGTTGGACTCAAACGAGAGCTGCGAAATAGGGCTAGATCCAATCTTCTGAAATTATTTAGTCCTTGCAATATGTAACTTAACATATTCGTTTACTAGTTAGTGAAAGACAGCTAGACCTCCCAAAAGCACAAAGCAAGCAGCATTCGGGCATTGAGTACACATAATCAAGTATATACTACTCTGGCTATCATACTGACTGATCTGTACTAGCATACAATTCTCATAAAGTTGAAACACATAAAGCAGGCACATAAGGCATCATTCCTAGATCCTTAGTCCTACTCTACCATGCTGTTCTACTGAAACTGAACTGATAATCATAACAATAACTTGTATGGGTACTTTGGGGAAAACTTACTTGAGCTCGGCCGGTCGCGCACATCACACACCTTGTTCTTTCTCAAATCCCTTTTTACTTAGTCTTTAGAAAAATCACTTCTTTATAAAAATCTTTTAATCCCTCGATTTGAGTCCAGACACCCCCGAAGGTGTGTCCGGATCCCTCAAACCAGGGCTCTGATACCAACTTGTAACATCCCAAAAATACCGGCTAAAAATTTCATTTTTAAATTAGGTTAATACATAAAACATTGTTACAAAACATTCATAATATTATTTCATGTCTGAAAACCGATAACATCATAGTAAAATATTCAGAGTACATCCCAGAAAATCCATAGCGGAAAACATGAGTGTGTGTGATATGCCGCTACCGCGCCAGCTCCTTCCCCTTCGATGAAGAGGTACCTGAAAACAAAGTTGTAAACTGTAAGCACAAGGCTTAGTGAGTTACCCCATAATGCCACATACCATGCAATCATACTATGAGCAGTTAAGGGATACGGGCCTCGCCCACACCCATAGAGATACGGGCCTCGCCCACACTCTGCTAGCTAGGAGATACGGGCCTCGCCCACACTCCACTATCTGAGAGATACGGGCCTCGCCCACACTCTGCTATTCATGGAGATACGGGCCTCGCCCACACTCCGCTACTAAACCATAACATACAAGTATCACAGAGACAACAAGTATAAGCAATTCTATCATACTGGCATATAACACAATCAAACTCAGCTATGAGATACGGGCTCCGCCCACACTCCGATACTAACATATCGTCTATACGGGCCGGCCTTGGTGCCTTAGACCCGTCCCTACTGGAAGGAAACTCACCTCGAGAGTAGCTGCTGAAAGCCTGCTCAAACTACGCCTGGCTGCCGCACCGGTAATCCCTCCGGCTATAAATTCGTAAACATGGATTAGGCACTCATAAATACCCCTTAGATCAAACGATCGGTCAAAGTCAACTCCTTGGTCAAGGTCAACCTTCTGATTGACTGGACTCGCCGAGTCCATATAGGACTCGCCGAGTCCTTCTATGTCTAGCCCGACTCTGACTCATCAGGTCCCTGTTCCCACTCACTGAGTCGGCCTGACTCGCTAAACGGGGACAACTAACAAACTCGCGACTGGACTCGCCGAGTCCAAGGGAGACTCGCCGAGTCCGACGAACAGATCTCACAATCGCTCCAATCTTCCATTAGAACATCAACCTTGGACATTTGGAGATTCTGGGACTATAGCTACACGTTAAATTGCTAATTCAACGCGTGGTTACGAAGGGTTGGACCTTCTTCACCTAAACCCTTCTTATCCTAGTAACAGTTCATATGACTTGCCGAGTTGGAAGAATAACTCGTCGATTTCAAGGCTATATTCAAGGGACTCTCCAAGTTTGAAGAACGACTCGCCGAGTACCATGCAATCTTCATAGGACTCGCCGAGTTGTTCATCCAACTCGTCGAGTCTAAGGCCATCTTCATGGAACTCGCCGAGTGCACTTTGGCACTCACCGAGTCCCCTTCGACTCTCCACCCAAACTGGCCAAATCTGAGACATGCAACGGTTCCAAACCATTGATCTAAGCTCCTAGGGTCTGGCTATCACATATACACACGAAATCTGGGGGTTTTAAGGCTTGCAAACCACATATTTGGGACAAAAGGAAATCTATGAGCCAATGAGCAAAATGGGAGTTTTCTTACCTGATTAGAAGCTTCTCCTAGGGTAGATTTCGGATCTACTGCCCCTCCTAGCACTCTTCCACCTCCTTCTTCTTCTCTTAAGCTTCAAATTTTCTTCACAAGGCCAAAATCGCTCACAAGGGCACAAAGGGGCTAGGGTTTCGCTCAATAGCTCTTTTGGAAGTGAATGGGACGAAATGAGACTGAGTTATGGTGGCTAAATGGGGTGCAACACCCGGATTTGACTTATATGACCAAACAGGGCCTACTCGCCGAGTCCAGGACCCGACTCGGCGAGTCCACGACTTAGAATCCGCGTCTCGTCCCACTTCTACTCGGCGAGTCGATCCCTTGACTCGCCGAGTCCAAGGCAAAAATGCTAAAATGCTCAAGGAATTAAATAAAAGAATACGTACCGAGAACCAGGTGTTACAAAAAGTCCTTGAAGTTTACTCAGTGTGACTTCCTCCTTGTTCATATGATAAGTCATACGAAACTGATCATAACTTGGAGGTAAGGAATGGAGAATAATATCAATCGCCATTTCTTCAGGAAAGTCCACATTAAGCTTCAATAACCGGTCAACGAACCTTTTCATTTTCTGCATGTGACCGGTGATGGGTTCACCATCTTTCATTCTGGTTGTTATCATGGAGGAGATGAGTTCATACCTCTCCTGACGCGCGCTCTGATGGTACATTTCCATCAGATCCAGGTGCATCTCATAGGGGTAGAAATCTTCATAGGATTTTTGAAGTTCAGGAGTCATGGTGGCCATCATGATGCATGCTACTTTAGTAACATCCTTTTCATGTGCAACAAACTCCGCAAACTCTTCAGGAGTAGCATTGGCTTCATTGACAATCTTAAGCTCCCTATCGAGGACATACTCCTTGTCCTCATAGCGGGTAATCATCCTGATGTTTCTGATCCACTCATTGAAATTGGATCCATCAAAAGTGACTTTCCCACACAAGTTCATAAGGGAAAAGGAGCTTGTTGGGTTTGAGCCAGAAGCATTGTTGGAAGACATCTGAAAGAAAAGAAAGACAAGTTTCATTAGATTAAGAGTCCTTAATAAGTCACCCAAATGAAATATTAAGGCTAGGATACAACAAACTATTTATAGTTGGAAGAGGGATGCCGTAATCCAAGCTATAAAATATTTGAAGGTAGGTAAATGACGATTTACCAATTTCCACCATAAGAACGAAATTTTTCATTATTAGGTTTTATTGGATTTGAAACTCCTAGATCTTTTGAGATACATTGAACTTTTCAATGACATGTTTGAATCTCGATTGTGCCCTCTCAAGTTTGTGACTGGGATGCCGAGGATCACAAACAAGGTGTGAATAACCATACAAATTGACTTGGTACCCTTAACTATATTACCTAATCGATGTGCCGGTTAACCACACACGCTCCACCGATCTATAATAAAGTCAAGTTACCCTTTGCCACACTTACTAGTCCTTGTTAGTGTGTCGGTTAACCACACACGCTCCACTAACGACTTGGTAAGGTACAAAGTGTAATTTTATGGGCTAGCACCTATTTCACATTTTCCTAAAATAACTAAGATTTGGGAATTAATAATGTATAGTTACTTTATAATTTATTATACTTTTAATGAGAGTTAAAGTCTTGTCCTACCCGTTCGGCTAACGACCCTCCACCAGTCAAGGAAGCAGTGGGTGAGAGTGGACACCCATTAAGTTGCCATTTTATAGGCAACAACCTTATACCCCCCTTATAGACCGGCTTCGTGAATGAGGCCTACTTGCGGTAAGAACGACTTATTCTTATACATATCTATATAAATAAAATTATAATAATAATATAAGTGTTGATTTTTAAACTTTTAAAAATCTAAGGTTTAATTTGGAATTAAAGTATTAAAGTGTAAGACTTTACAAATTCCAAAACTTGAGGGCAAGTTTTGAAACTATTTCAAGACTCTTCAAATTTGTAACTTATGAGTTTTAATGGTTCGTAAAGTTGAAGACTCTTCATTTTATGAAACCTACTATTCTTTAATGACAACTTTTAAAGAAGTGACTTTTGGTTATCCATAACTTGAGGACAAGTTATGAACACCATCATTAACATTAAGATCATGAATTAAACTAGCATGTAGGTTACACACAATTCCTATGATCTTCTAAAACTCATAAGAACAAATATTCATATCAAACAATTTCAAGAAATCATATTAACACATATAAAACTTGAAAATTGATAATAGTCATTTGAAATGGGTTAACATAATCATTACCACTTTTAAAAACAGATTTTACAAGTCCAAAACAGTTTGGGATAATGATTCTAGCCCATTTCCAGCAACAAAACTCGGAAAACTGCCCAACACGCTCCTACTCGTCGAGTGCATTATCCTACTCGACGAGTGGGATGAATTTTGTCTTGGACTCGTCGAGTTCTCCCCTTGCACTCGGCGAGTCCAGTCGAACAGTGAACATTTTTTCGATTTTTCAAGCAGTTTGCATCAAATATACAGAAAACAATCTTAGGCTCTGATACCACTGATGGGTTTTGAGCATTCTAACACTCCTATGGTGTACATGCAACCCTATAAACCTTGAATCTATGTTTTCTCTAATATACATGCAAATTTGTTTTTCAAGGTTTACTTCCTAACTAGCATGGCATGGGGAGTATGTAATATAAAAACTAGTAGAAGTACATACCTTTCTTGTTGCTTGGATTCCTTGATGACTTTGTGAGCCTAGCACCCCAAATGTTGTGCCTCAAATGCTTCACACAACACCACAAGACTTGGAATAACTTGAGAGTAAACACTTGCACTAAAAAATCTGTTATGCCCTCTTAGAACTCACTAGTGGCCGATTTTGCTAGCTATAGGGTTCCTTTTATAGTGTTGTCACAATTAGGGTTTACACATGAATGCCCTTAATTGTCATGACTCTTCATTTCTAATGATCCATGGGTTTGTAACTCCCATATCCATGGAGCTCCAAATTACCATAAACCATGGATCATGAATCCACCATAAAAGATTAGATGATTGTCATAATCAACCCTATGTATTTAATTAGTCTCATTTTGATCACAAAATTAATTCTAAATTAATACTTGATCAACACTAATTAAATAATACTATTATTAATATATTAGAACTTATAATATATTAATAATCACAAGTGTCCTTTCTCCCATTTAGTCTATCCAAGTATTGCAATGCCATGCAACCCAAATAAACCATGCCGGGTCAGATCAAGTACATACCAAATAAAGTTATGGACTTAGACACTATATCCAACATGTAGTTACTAGTCAATGGGTGTTTTAATAATGAAAAAATGGGACCTTGTGAAGCCATTATAAAACCATATCTGGGACCATATAAAACATTCCCATGCATGCATATTATTCCAATTTTTTCCATGCATAAGTATTCAAAGCTAAATGTCATGATTTTACTTAAAAAGGCAACATACTTTCATACTTCATGTCATACATAAATAAATGACCAACATACCCTTTTCTGTCATACATAAATAAATGACCAACATACCCTTTTCTGTCATACATAAATAAATAACCAAAATACCCTTTTCTGTCATACATAAATAAATGACCAAAATACCATTTTCTGTCATACATACTTAAGTGACCAAAATACCCTTTTCTGTCATACATACTTAAATGACCAACATGCCCTTTTCTGTCATACATAAATAAATGACCAACATAGCCTTTTCTGTCATACATAAATAAATGACCAAAATACCCTTTTCTGTCATACATACTTAAATGACCAAAATACCATTTTCTTTCATACATACTTAAATAACCAAAATACCCTTTTCTTTCATACATACTTAAATGACCAAAATACCCTTTTCTTGCATACATACTTAAATGACCAAAATATCCATTAAATATAAATTACCATCATCCTATTACATAAACTTTAAATCCAAATTACCATCATCCTATTACATAAACTTTAAATCCAAATTACAATAAACACTAATCAATTACAAGAGCTTTTCCCTTCGAATTTCCTGGATCATCAACACCACCAATTGTTTTGCCTAATTTCAGCTTCAATATTCTCTCTGACTTTCTTCTCCTTATCCTCTTCAAAATCTCTGAAATTGGCCTAACCCTTACGTGTTGAACCTGGATAATAGGAGAAACCTCCTGAACATTAACATTATCAACTTGGGCATTAGGATTAACCTCATCAACCTCCTGAACATTAACATTATCAACTTGGATAACAGGATCAACCTCCTCAGCCTCCTCATCTTGAACAACTTCCTCAACCACATCAGCTTCCTCACCCACAACACCCTCATCACCTTCATAACTTCTAGGTAGAGTAAATTGCATAGAATGACTATAATCCCCTACACTACTGGATTCAAAAATAGTAGGAGTAACTTGCATATCATTTTGAGTAGTATCCATCTCAATTGGAGTCATCTCAACCTCTTCATGTTGTTGTGGTTCACTTGTACTACCCTATATGGCATTATATAATTATGTTAGTAACAAATCATATGTAAATAAATTTAAATTTTAAATGGTCTACCTGTCCTGCATTTTGCTTCACACAAACTTTTTGTTTCTTCTGTTTCTTCACATTTAACTTTTGGGGCCTTCTCTGTGGACAAGTGGCCTTGTTGTGACCTATCTCCTTGCAAATACTACATCTGATTTTCTTTCCAGCCTTAGAAACCCTGTGTGTTCCTATATTCTCTGTAGTGGATTTCTTCCTCTTAGTAGCTGGCCTACTAGGCATCCTTCTATTAATAGGAGGCAATGGTGGAGTATAGTTTGTCTCTGGCCACATGTCACTGCTATTCATGGGAGCAATTCTGTAATTGTATGCCTTCCTAAATGTGGTTGTGCTAAACATGTTGTTTACATATGCTTCTACATCCCTATTAAGAAATGATATGCTAGCTACAGAATGGGCACATCCATATCCATTCAATTGCCACAACCTACATGAACATGTTTTCCTTTCTAAGTCCACCTCATATGCATCTGTTGCCCCCTTACCTCAAACTGGTTTAATCCACTTGGTAGTACCTGATAATGCCTTTGAGCTTTTTTAAGCAAATTCACTTTATCCCTTATCTCTGGACAAATATGATTTCCCTATTGTTGTCCCTTTAATTTCATGTTGTAGATTCTGTCCATCATGTATAATCTTAACTCCTCTAACATGGTTATTATGGGCTTCTTCCTGGCATCTACAATTACAGCATTAAAACTTTCTAAGAACCCATTTTCAACTGCATCACAACACCTTCCAGTTTGAAAGGAAGCTCTTGACCATTTTATAGGATCTTTCTCCATGAGATATTGATGGGCATCTGGGTTCAATGTCTCAATTTCTTTCATCACAACTTTAAAAGCATGCTCAGTTGTGGCTTTAGATGCTCTCCAAAACAAGGTATGATATATGGCACCATTGAATCTCTTCTGCAAATTTTGGCAAATATGTCTAGCACACTGGCTGTGCTCTACATATGGCAGCAACTCTTTAACAGCCTCTATCAAACCCTGTAGTAATACAAAGGTTTAATTCAGATAGTGTAAAATAAATATAAATGCATTACTATGTAAAATACTAACCTTATGTTGGTCTGACATTAAACCGAAACCATTGCCTAAATTCAAGTTTAGATCATCAATGAGAAGCTCTAAAAACCACTTCCAATTCTACTTGTTATCCACATTAACCACTGCCCAAGCAATAGGATATATCTTGTCATTTCCATCCCTCCCAATACCATAAAGCAATTCCCCCTTACAAACACCTTTAAGAAAACATCCATCAAGACCAATTATCCTTCTACACCCTTCAATCTAACCTTGTTTAACTCCTTGAAAACAACAATAGAACTTGCTAAAATATTTCTTTCCATCTAGACCATCCTCCATATCTAGTTTCACAGTTGACCCAGGATTTGTCCTTAAAATCTCATGACCATATGACCATAGCTTACCATAATGTTCAACAAGGCTACCTTCAACAAGTTTCAGTGCATACTTCTTTGCTCTTCTACATTGCCCCATACTAACTTAGATACCAAACTTGGCCATTACCTTCAACCTAAGCTTCCTTACACTTATTTTCTAACTTTGTACAATCTCTTTGGTATAGTGACTCCCAATCCATGCATATGTCACCAATGATCCAAACTTGAAGTTCCTAGCACAATTATGATAAGCTTTTAGTGATTTGATTTGGAAACTCTCTTCATCACTTATCCAAGAAGCCCATAATCTAAATGTGCAAGCACCCTTGCTACACCTCACCAAAAGTCTTGTCCTATCATTTTTTTTTCAAAACACAATTGATATCCATTAGCTACAGCATAGTTACACAACATTGATTTTACTTGCCCTGGACCCTTAAATCTCATCCCTAGAATTGGTTTTTGTTTTTTTCCAGTGTAATAGCTCATTAAATGTGGAATGAGTTTGGATGTTAAGTTCAACTTCTCTCCCATTGTCATCATCTACAATGTAATATCCTCCTCATCATCAACACATAACTTACTCAAGAAAGGATCATTTGATGTCCTATTCATATGCACTACATCCTCATTAATTTCAAAGGCAACCTTCCTAAGTTCATCTATGTTATCTTCATTTTCACCATCAATACAAGACTCATGTTCATCATCATCATTATCTTCATCATCAAGCCACCCATCAACACCAACCCCAATATGATCCACATAAACCGAAATTACACCATCTGTTCCATAAGCATCAAAAATAAAAGCAGCATATTCCACATCATTTGAAATGGGATTAAGCCCTTCCATCAGGGAATTGCCTGGTTCACAGTACTAAAACTTTTTACACTCTTCATGCATGAAACGTTCGCTGAAGGTCACAAACTCATAATAAATCATAGAAGAAAAGTCAACATCAGTGAACATGGTTTTCACACCACCAGTGTAAGATAAAGGATTTCGATTAAATACCCCTTGGTAGTTGAGTTCCACCATCGCAAACAATCCCTTAGGTTCCGATTGTGCCATTGCTGCGACTTCTTTGTTTCTTCAGCTCGATCACAGGAATGCTTCACAAACCCTAACTCGGTTTCTTTTACAGCTCAACAATGAAGACAACTGAAGTTCGATAGTTGAAGACGATAGGATTTAAGCTTCTTATATCATTAATTGACGTGTCATATCTCACGTGGCATTGGATTAGACAAAAAATAAATATTAATTCACATATATAAAAAGTCAACCAGGAAACCTTCTAAAAATTGATAAAATGGTATAATTAAAAGGTCACTTACGAGTTTACTGGCCTAATGTACCAAAAAAAAACTTGAAGGACCAAATTAGCCAATTGAAGAAAGTTCCATGTGCTACAGTGACATTATCCCTAAAAAATACGTAATTCTTACAACTTCTTATATTAAATATTTTTTTTAAAAACTCGTATAAGACACGGATGTAACATTATTATATATAAATATAACAATACAATAATAAATATGAATTCTTTCTTATGAACAGTGAAATAAATTTGAGTTACCTTAGAATTTTGTCTGTTACTAGATGCTTCCGATTAGATACAGAGATGATCAACCGCCTCAATATCTCGATAGGTTTCCAATGTATTAAACAAACAAAACTCATTGCTATTCAATTTCTTCCTTATCATTTATCACGTCGATCTCCATCTCTTGCCGACTACGAATTCACATTTTCATCTGCAAACGCACATCGTAGGGTTCACCCATTTAACCCCTTTCAAACGACGCATCAAGTTTGAACATGGTGAGTTAATTATTTCTTCGCCTGTTACTTCTGTATCTTTTGTTGTTTATATAATGATTTTTACAGTTTATCTAGGTTTATTGTAACCAGTTCGTCAAACACGACCATGAACAACCCCAAAATGAAGGCCTAACACGAACCGGTTCTCACTACATGTCGGTGTTTCAGCTTCGTTTGATATGCCAGCTTCGTAACCGTCAAAGGTGGATAAGCAGGCGATTGAGCATGAGAAACGGGAGGATTTAAGTGGGTTAGAAAGTTATTGCTTTTGGATGAGAAAGATGCCTATAAGGCATTCGATGAAATGCCCGACCCAATTAAGCTATTCATTCCTATTTACGACTGTAAGTCCCTAATCTGCTTGTGTATCAATCAGATCCGTTTGATGGTGCGGAATCCCAATCAAACGGATGATGTTAGATCAAATAAAAGAGAAGGAGAAGAAGAATAATATGAATCTCAATGTATTACTGAATAGAATGATGATCCTTTACATGAGATTCACACACACTAACACACACTTGTTCTTCTCTCTAGTTTCTCTCTCTAGAACACCTTAGAATACACACACTTAAGCTCCTCTAGTGTTCATCAATCCACTCGTCAACCCTAACACCTATATATACTAGGGAATATGGGCTTGGTGAACATGGGCCGTAAATGGGTTTACGGCCGTAAACACAACCGTAAACACGTATACGACCGTAAACACCAAGCTGTTTACGGTCCAAGACACAAAAATACATTTTCCTAGAAAAGTAAAGTATAAACCATATTTTTGACCCAACAATCTCCCCCTTGGTTTATATCTTTCTTTTCTTAATTGACCCAACAAGCTCCCCCTAAAAAGTAGCTGACTTTTCTTGTCAATCTTCATTGGGAGCTTTGGCTTCAGCTTTAATCTTCGAATTCTTCACAGCTTCAAGATGAACTTGATGAATCTTCAATGAATGACTTCATCTTGAGCACTTGAGCTTTTCTTCAGAATTTGACATTGAACGCACATTGGGTGAGGAGGCTTGACGTACTGATTCTTGAAAGATAGCGCTTTCAGCTTAAGAATCTTTAGAGAGAACATCAAAGAGAACAAATCTTCTGGATCACTTCAGCAGGTTCATAGATAGCAGCAGACTGATTGAGGAGGCTTCAATGCAATCCGACACATAATCTTTAAGTGCAGCTTCACCTTGCTTCTGGAGTTGAAAGATTGAATGTTGAAAGAATAATCTTCATTTCTTGCTCCTTCGAATGCGAATTCTTCGATGCTCACGGATGAAACTTTGGCTCAGAAATCTTCAACACAAACTCCATGAGTTTCATCTTCACCTGAATTTACTTTTCAAGACAAAACAAAACTAAAAGAAAATTTTAGCACACAATATTTTTGGATTTTTCATATTTTCTGAAAAAGAAATAAAACAGAAATAACATTATTTTAGGATTTTTTTTATTTTCTGATTTTTGTTTGGTTTTTTTTTAATTTTATTTTTAAATTCTCCCCTAATATTTAAAAATAATAAAAAACCAAACAAAAATTGAAAAATTAAAAAAAAATCCAAAAACATTTTCTTTCTGTTTTATTTTTTTTCAGAAAATATTCAAAAATCCAAAAACATCAGAAAATCAAAAAATGTTGGTTATTAAATGTGCTTGAGGGAGATATCTTGGGAAGTGATATAATCATGTGATAACAGACAATCTGAATCTGTGTAAGGGACTGAATCTGAATTGTCTAGGCTCTGTGTTCGATGCGCTGGTAGGCACGAAAGATTAAAATGGACTTGACTAGGCATTAATGAACTTAAGGAATCTAGAGACTTGACAAATCTTGACCTAGTTAGCCCGTTTAGCCTGACAATACGACGCTCGGATAGATTGAGCAGGGAGATAAATATGAGAATCTACTGGTTACACTAAAGAACCTGTATCTAGAACCGTGGATTAACTTTTTTTTTTAAATTCTCCCCTAATATTTAAATTAGAAGAAACTATGAACAAATTTAACAAAAATAAAATGATATCTAACTTTAAGAGTGATTTGGGATCAAAGTTGTTAGACAGCCCTAATCCACTTGTCGGTACCTTTCATCTTCATGTCTTTGTCTGGTCGATTGTCGGTATTGTGGTCCACTTAAACACAAAAAATTGTGACAAAATTACTATTAATTGTAAGACAAAGTGATCCTAAGTTCCTAGATAATATTTCGTAAGGACCATTCAGCTGACGACGACCAGGGATATTGTTGTCCACCTAAATCGAGCAGCGAGATCTATAGACAATCTGTAAGTGTTCAATTGTTAATTGTAATAGAACATGGTTCCCGCTTCCTGATATGCTCCAGTAATCAAGGACTTCCAGAATACTCCTTACATCGGGTGAGCAGACAATTATCAAGATAGAAGATGGATTTAGAATGCATATGCTATACACCCAGGTCGGATCTCTTCCAATCTCGCAGAGGGTGAAACATATGACTAAATGAAGTTTTAGAGGGATTGAGAAAAAGAATGATGCATATACTGTGTACCAGGTCGGATTGTGAGTCACGCAAAGGAGACAGTATATGGCTAACAGACAGAAAGAATTGCATAGATGGAGGATGCAGAGAAATAGAATTACATATGTTACAGTCCAGGTCGGATTTTGAGTCACACAGAGGAGGTAACATATGACTAACAGACAGATAGAGAAAGAAAACAATTTTCTACACACCTAATTCATCGGAATTCACCAGTCACCCCATCAATACCAGAATTAAGGACAGAATCCGCACATCGAGGAAAAGTTAATCCACGGTTCCAAATACAGGTTCTTTAGTGTAACTAGTAGATTCCCGTATTTATCTCCCTGCTCAATCTATCCGAGCGTCGTATTGTCAGGCTAAACGGATCTAACTAGGTCAAGATTTGTCAAGTCTAAGAATTTCTTAAGTTCAACTCTGCCTAGTCAAGTCCATTTAGAATCTTTCATGCCTACCAGCGCATCAAACCCAGAGCATAGACCCTTCAACTTTGGGTACGTTACGCAGACTCAGATTGCCTGTTATCACTTAATAATATCACTTCCCAAAACATCTCCCTCAAGCACATTTCATAACCAACATATTTTTGATTTTCTGATTTTCTAATGTTTTTGGATTTTCTTAAAATTTTCTAATTTTTGTATTGTTTTTATTTCTCCCCCCTAAATTTGTGCATAGGAGAGAAACGAAAGTAAATGCGCAAATTTAAACTATCCTAAAACAAAAATTAGTCTTTAAAGCGAATCAACTTAAGAAAAACTCAGGAGTATAGAGAAGAAAACTCAAACCGTAAGTCACCGATTGAATTTGCATCCATAAGGTCTGAGAACAGCACGCGTAATCTCAGAACAGATCCGAAAATTCTTCATGTCATTAAGCACAAACCCCATGTGTGATCCCTTCTTTTCTTCCCTTTCCCGTAAAGGACACATACTCCCAAACAAAGTTATGAATGTTGTACAGTTGAGAGATGTCCCCTATCATGTGCCTGGAACAGCCACTACAAACAAACCGAAGTCTGATGATATGCCTCCATAGCTGCTCCGACACAGAGCGGTATTAGTTGGTCTTTGGAACCCAGTCCATTTTGAAACTGGGTTGACCTTTTTCACCCTTGCACGGTACTCTCTCCCATGACATGTCCTGCTTATCACAAACAGAAGATGTAGAAATATTAGAATCGTTAGAAGATTTGGGAGAGTGAGCCTTTGGAACCCATTTGTAGTTGGGTTTAACCCATTTCTTTTTCGATCTGATGGGTGGCTCAGTACTTGATTTTGATCTTGATGTCGGCCGTTGAGATGACTTTGACCTAACCGGTATTTGTTTCACTGGAGCATCTCTTGGATTGGGCTTCTTGGCCGACATTCCCTTCTTGCCATTGGGATTCAGATTCTTGGCCTTGTGGGTTTGATTCTTGGCCTTCTGCGCGTTCCAGTCATCATGGTCTGAACGTGACCTTGAGGGGTTTCTTTTGAAGTATCTCCCTCTTGGCGCATTCTGCCAGCCTTGTGCATAGTACGGAAAATATGCGCGATTAGGACAATTTCGGGCAATGTGACCAGGTGTTCCACAGTGAAAACATGTCTTTTTCTTCACTGTGAAGTTGTTTATTCCTGCCCCTGGTGGCGTATCTTTGCCTTGTCTCTTATTTTTACCACAAGCACAATTGCAGGAGTCACTCTGTTTCACTGGAAATGGTGGCCTGTATTTCTCAACAGCAGGTTGATCAGAAGCAGCTGAGTTCGAAGCAACAGATTCAGAGCTCAAGGAGATGTTAGTTTGTTCAATGGTGTTCTCCTTGTTCTTATCCTCTGCTACTTTACCTGCACATGAAGTAGAAGCATTAGAATTTTCAACCTGAATACCTCCTGAAACAAAACCAGCTGGTTTGCCATATTGAAGATGTGCCTCCCTGTCAATTTCTTCCTGTGTCGTAGGAATGGATGTGTAGTTATGATTGAAAGGTGGAGGAACACTATCATACCCTAGACCCTTGTTTTGATTATCTTTGAATTTTAATTGGGTTTCAAATAAGGACTCGACTGTCTTACTTGACGCAATATAATTTTTGAAACTAACATCTCTTTTTCCACACTTAATTTTCAAAGCGTCAAGTTCTTCAGTTACAGCATCAAGTTGTCTCTTAATATAGTCATAAAGTTCACATTTTTCACTGTATTCTGTCTGAATTCTCATGAAATCCTTTATTTTTGTTTCTAACTGGGCCTTCAGGGGTTTCTGTCCTTTCCTGAGTTGATATCCTTCATATCTCAGGTCCTCAACTTCTCTTTTTAATAAAATCATTATATTCACGAAGAAGTTTAATCGTAGCTTCACATAATTGAGAACATGAAACTTCACATGATTGAGAACATGAAACTTCATTGACCGGAAGGTTTGCGGAACTCATTGTTTTTCCACACTTCAAACCGTCAATTTCTTCAATTATATCAGCAAGACTAAGACGATTGAGATCTTTTGTCTTCTTGATGTCAGCCACGTTCATATCCCACGATTTCGGAAGTGTATTCAGCAACTTTTTGTTTATCTCAGATTTAGTCAAGAAGATCCCAGCTATATTTATCTCAGTAGTAAGTGTAGTAAATCGCTTCAACTGAGCTTCCAGGGTTTCTCCAGGGATATAATCGAACATGTTGAAATTTTGTCTTAACATATCCTGACGACTCTCTTTCATGTCTTCAATTTCCTTGTAGACCTCAAAACCATTAAAAGTCAAATTTAAAGAGTCAAACTCAAAAGTCAAACTTGAAGAGTCAAACTTAAAAGTCAAACCGAAAAGCTAAATTTGAAAATTTAAAAGTTAAACGAAAAGTCAAAGTTTAAAGTCAAAGGTCAAACTTGAAAGTCAAAGTCAAAATTTAAGGTCAAAAGTTAAAAAATAAAAGTCAAAAATTAAAATATAATTTATTATTATTTTATTATTATTATTATTGAAAATGAGGTTTTTAAAAACAAAAGAAATTATTTTATTTTATTATTATTATTATTATTATTATTTTTTGGGTTAAAAGTGCCAATTTTGAAAGTTGGAACCGAGAGGGACTCTTTAAGAATTTAGTTTCGAAGGAAAGACACAAAGGAATGGGTAGCTGAGTTGGTTAAAGCGTGGATTTGTTGTGCTTGAGGTCGCGGGTTTGATCCCTGGCACCCTCAAAATCGCGTCCCCCCCCCCCCCCCATTTTTTTTAATTAAGATGCTTTGCGAGGCTGCTTCTTGCGAGGCTGCTGCTTGCGAGGCCGTAAACCGAAGACCGCAAACTCGGATCGTAATCTCGGACCGCAAGCTCCGGGGCCGTAAACCGAGGACAGTAAGCTCGGGCCGTAAACTCCGAAAACCCTGGCCGCCACCCCCTCACTGGTTACGACCAAAAACACCGATTTTTGCCCCTTTTTGCTCCAAAACTCGATCAAAAACCCGTTTTTATGAAAAACCCGAAGAACAAACCCCCCTTATTTTTCAGACATCTATCCAAAAACGCAAGAATATTTCGAAAATAAGATCAAATAAGCTCCAGATCTGACAAAATTGACTGATACAATCCTTGCTCTGATACCAATTGTAAGTCCCTAATCTGCTTGTGTATCAATCAGATCCGTTTGATGGTGCGGAATCCCAATCAAACGGATGATGTCAGATCAAATAAAAGAGAAGGAGAAGAAGAATAATATGAATCTCAATGTATTAATGAATAGAATGATGATCCTTTATATGAGATTCACACACACTAACACACACTTGTTCTTCTCTCTAGTTTCTCTCTCTAGAACACCTTAGAATACACACACTTAAGCTCCTCTAGTGTTCATCAATCCACTCCTCAACCCTAACACCTATATATATACTAGGGAATATGGGCTTGGTGAACATGGGCCGTACATGGGTTTAAAGCCGTAAACCTGTTTACGGCCGTAAACACAACCGTAAACACGTATACGACCGTAAACACCAAGCTGTTTACGGTCCAAGACACAAAAATACATTTTCCTAGAAAAGTAAAGTATAAACCATATTTTTGACCCAACAACGACATTTCCATGGTTAACCTCAAGCCGCAAGCGCTCATCTTCAAATCATTTGCTTCTTCTTTACTCAGTCAATCGACTTTTCCATGGCGACCTTGATGATTTCCCACCCGGATTGTTGAACCCTAATCTCACCTTTATCGAAGGTAATTGATAAGTATAGTTAAATTTTGACTTTTAGACACAAATGTATTGGTTATTAGTTTCACATTCGGTAAGAAAATGCTTTGAT
Source organism: Lactuca virosa (assembly GCF_052849685.1). Taxonomy (NCBI): domain Eukaryota; kingdom Viridiplantae; phylum Streptophyta; class Magnoliopsida; order Asterales; family Asteraceae; genus Lactuca; species Lactuca virosa. The sequence continues at coordinate 77,498,864 of NC_136431.1, forward strand.
AAGTTCAACTCTAGTAAACGTATTTACTCCTTTCACCTTAGTTGTGAACTTGAAACACAATTTTTTTTTTTTGGGGAAAAACTCTACAACAAATGCCTACGTATACAAAATTTTGTGGCAGATATTTATCAAAATCCATATATATTATCTGAATGTAGATGCTTTGGCTTAAAAAGTCTACTGCTATCTCCTTCTTCTGAATAGAGGGTGTATGTGCTAGCATAGTCATCACCTGCGGATTGGGCAACATCTATATTTTCATAGTTGTAAAGAATAATAGTAATATCTATTATGTAATTGTTTTAGGAAGGACATTTAATAGCAAACCAACTTATTCAATGAATTGAGGGTACTTTTGAAAATAAAAAAGTTGTAGTTTCACTAAATATTATTACGTTATTGGAGAAAATTATGCTCTTATTTTAACAAATCTTTGATTGTATAAAATTGCAGATGAGCTATGCATGAGGGTTATACTTCATGCATGTTGGATTGTACCTTTGCACTGATCAATGATCATATAATAGTCGTAAACAAAAAATATGCTATTTAGTAAAAACTAGATTTTTAAAATATGTTATTTGATATATTTTATTCACAGTTGTATTTTCTTCATGGGTAACATGTGACGACTCATAAGAATATAAGAAGTATTATTTTTTCTTTTTTCTTTTTTCGTGCTTATTTCAATTTTTACTGCTATTGGTATTTCCCACAATTTGCCTTTTTTTCTTTATTTGTAGTTTATTCTTTGGATTGTTTATAATCACTACAAGAAAAAAGGGTAATAGCTTTACCGGCGACACGTCGCCGCTATTGAGTCGCCGCTACTGCTTTGTCGCTATTGATCAAAAAGTCGCCGCTAATGCTCGCTGTCGCCACTAATGATGATGTCGCCGCTAATGCTACGTGTCGCCGCTAATACTCTTGTCGCCGCTAATGCCCAATGTCGCCGCTAATAGTGTCGCCGCTATTGTCTTTTTTTATTTTTTTTAAAAGCAGCCATTTTCGGCTGTCCAAAAACCGATACATAATAACGTTAAATGCAGAAAAACCGATACGTTAAATGCAGAAAAACGATTACATAACATCCAAGTTTTATAATACCATACATACACCAAAATAAATAACAAAATTCTTATAAATTTATATCATACTACAATCTCTAATAAAAGATAAATCTAATACGACATGTCATCATCCCCGTCACCGTTGTTCCCTCCTATAAGTTCCACAGTAGACTCCGGATCATTGTTCCCGCCACCTATTAACTTAAACCAAACTTAAAATTATCAAATTAACAAACCACCTAACTAACATTAACCTTTTAAGTTAAACCAACAATCAAACTAACAAACCAACAAACTAATAATTACCAATTTATCTACAAATACACATTACATAGGAACTATTATAGTAATTTACTTTAAATAACATTTTCAATATTAGCGTCCTACTTGTTTTTTGTTTCTTTTTTACATTATGACATTGTACTTTACACATTGTATACAATACACTTCAAATTGCATTCAAATACACACATACATACATTATACACAAATATATACTTTTTATACACATAAAACAACCATCAACACACTCCAAATTGCACATAAATACACACTTACATACATTATACACAAATATATACTTTTTATACACATAAAACAACCATCAACACACTCCAAATTGCACATAAATACACACATACATACATTATACACAAATATACATACTTTTTATACACATAAAACAACTATGAACACAATCCAAACTGCATACAAATACATACATACATATATACATTATACACATATACGTATAACATATTTGAAATACACACACATATATGAAATACACACAATTTTCACACACATATATATGAAATACATACACATATAACATATTTCACACACATATATACAAAATACACACACAAATTCACACATATAAAACAAATTACAAAAAAATGCACATGTGGTTCCCAAAACTTTTCTCTCTTTCAACTGGAGTCTTCGGTGCTGCAATAATGGTGGTGGTAGTTGATGCAGGTGACAGCAACTGCCGACGGTAGAGATGGTGACCAGAGAGGAAAAGAGATTTTTGAAAACAAAAATGCAATTAATCACAAACTCTTATGGAGATCGACATTAAAGTAGAAACAAAGGAAGAGATGAGGAAGGAAACACGAACCCGGGAAAAGGAAATCGACAACAGCAACAGTGCCGGTGGCCGGAGAGGGGAAGTTTTCGGTGGCCGGCGGTATCTCTTCTACTATATGTTGTTAAATGAGGGAGAATCGTTGGAGGAATGGAGAATCGTCGGAGAAAATGTTGGAACAAAATGAGAGTAGATTGAAGCAGAAAGAGGAAGCAAGTGGGAGTAATCTGCGTCGACCTTTAGCGGCGACACCCAATAGCGGCGACAAAAGAATCAATACCGGCGACATCCAACCCGTATACAAAGAGGGAAAAAAAGGCGCATTTTTTTCGACCTTTAGCGGCGACAATTTAGATCTTTAGCGGCGACATATTGTCGCCGGTATTGGTTTTGTACGTTCCACGAGTTTCTCAGCCATTAGATTAGAAAAATGATCAAACGGTTGGTGTTCACCGGAACGTGAAAACGCGGATTCGGGTAGGCAGCCATTACCGGCGACACTAATAGCGGCGACAACACCTTTAGCGGCGACTTTTCGAAAAGTCGCCGCTAAAGGTGTTGTCGCCGCTATTAGTGTCGCCGGTAATGGCTGCATTTCTTGTAGTGAATCATCACTCTGAGAGGTTAGGATATATAGACATCGGAACAACTACAACCTAGAAATTCTCAATATAATATAAGCAAGTACCAACTCTTCTATACGACTTCGTTCATAATTAAATACACCATAAAAAATAAAAATAAAAACTTCCGACCCATGCGAAGAGCCCTTTTCCCAGTTAAATTTGATTTTAAACAGTTTATTTATATTAAAATATATTAAACTTTTATATGATAGTTTGGGTCTTTTAATGTTATCAACTCCTTATTTTTTAATTGTCATGAACCATCCACACAAACGATAATAAAATAATCATGTGAAATGTTATCTTAACAAGAGCATAAATTGTAAGATGAAAAAATTGATATTGAAATCAGAAAAAATAAAATAACATAGGGAAAACTTTGCTAAAATAAATCAGCCAATTGGATATAAATATTTACAAAACAAACTCTTATAACATAATATTTTGTACGGATTTCGATTTTTGTAATCAACATAACAAAAAATTACATAAAATTTTTAAAAAATTGCAGTTCCTCATAAATTTTGGCAGCCCACTGCAAATTTCAGTCAACGATACCTGTATCGAAACAACATTTTAATTTTTTTTTTTGCATGCCCAACGTATTTTTGCAGATGATGGCTATTTTGGTATTTTCCTGTTTTTTGAAGTATTTTGTAATAATATATTAAAAAAAGAAAATTTATTATGCTCTAATGACCATACTTAAAAATAACGAACACACAAAAGTGATAATATTAATGATTTTTCATGATGAACAGACAATTACATCAATTTTAGCATTTTTTTTTAAAATTTTAATTTATAAATAAACTCAGAAAAATATCAATGACCATTCCATCTTGGAATTTATGTGGATGAAATTGCCAGTTTGAAATAGTTTTAACGATTTGAGACCTGACGCCATAAAGTCTTCGTCTTCTTTCATTGATTTCTTCTTCCACTTGTTTGATCCGAACTCAGAAGGAAACTTCATAGAATCAACAACGAAAACCTTAAAATTTTGACCTTTATCGATTCAATTTCTTCATATATTCACCCTTTAATCACCTCCTATCGTTCACTTGTAAACACCGTTCAACAAAAAAAAAAAATGAATCAAAATCATGTTATTACAATAGACCAAGAGGTGAAGTTCATGAACACCCAAATGAAAAAACCACCAAAATTACTACACAAATCAGCTGGAATGGACTCTTGTTGCATATTCAGAGTCCCCCAGAGTCTTTTCGAGATCAACAGGGAAGCATATCAACCTCGAATTGTCTCAATCGGCCCATACCACCATGGAAACAAGCATCTTGAGATAATCGAAGAACATAAATGGAGGTACCTGAATGATTTGATCCAAAGAACAGGTAAGTCAATTGGATTTTTCATGAAAATCATAGTGTCAATGCAGGATCAAATTCGACAAAGCTACTCAGAATCTATTGATCAATTTTCCACCAATGATCTTGCTAAAATGATGGTGCTTGATGGGTGTTTCTTGATTGAATTGTTCAGAAAAGTTGGAAAGTTGGTTCAGACTGATATATATGATCCAATTTTCCGTGTGGCTTGGGTGTCTCCATTTTTGATGAGAGATCTTTTGAGAATTGAGAACCAAATCCCATTTTTTGTTCTCCAGAAGTTGTTTGATGTATCTAAACCTGAAGTGTCTAAACCCGATGATCCCACACTTTCATATTTAATCCTTGAGTTTTTCAATTACACAGTTGATAGGAAAAAAGAGATACTAAATCAACACAAGAATACCGAAGGGAAACATTTACTAGATTTTTTCCGAAAAAGTTTCATAAACCCTAAAGAACAAAACCCAGTTCCCACCTTTGACATATCCAAAAATTCTTTCCAAAAACTTATCCACCTCCCCACCAAACTCAGGATCAATTATAGCTCTTCCGTTAAACTTATCCCCCCAGCGAACAAACTCAAGATCGCTGGGGTTAAGTTTAAGGCAAGTCATGAACCCGATAGCTTCTTGGACATTGAATTCCGAAATGGGGTTCTTTTGATTCCTCAAATAAACATGGACGATTTTTACAGTTCGTTCTTTTTGAACTGTGTTGCTTTCGAGCAGTGTTATTTTCACTGCAGGAAACATATTACAACTTACGTTGTGTTCATGGGATGTCTAATGCACACCTCGACTGACGTGGGTTTACTTGCGGAAGGCAAAATTATTGAGAATTATTTTGGTAAGGATAAAGAGATAGCGGAATTCTTCAAAAGTGTTGGGAAAGATGTAGCTTTTGATATCACAAACAATTACTTAAGACACCTGTTCATCGAATTAAACAATTATTGGAATGGGTGGAATGTGAGTGTGGACGGGATTAAGAGTACTTATTTTCCCAGCCGATGGGCCTCAATTTCGGTGTTTGCAGCCTTCTTGTTGCTTTCCCTTGCGGTTCTACAGACATTTTACACTATTTACCCGTATTACCATCCTAACTGATGTGGGTGATTCGAGGTGGTGCGGGGGAGATGTTGCATCAGCATTGTATTTCTGTTTCCATTTTTTTTCGGTTCAACTTGAATTCATTGTTTAAATTATCAACGGTGTACTATTTCCCTAAAAAATTAGTTTCTCTATCATTCATACACACAAGCAACGACTATCTACTTTCAATCATTTATCAACAAACTAACACAATAAAAAATATATATTATTTGGGAGTTAATATATATATATATATATATATATATATATATATATATATATATATATATATATATATATATATATATATATATATATAGAGCTAGGTTCAAATATGGATTGAAATGTGGAACGTGTGGATAATGCTATAATTTGCAATTAAGGCTACTATTTCTTAAACCAATTAACAAAACCTATTTTAACTTTTAAGTCACCTGTAAATATTAATACCCTATATTTTTATTTTTCTGCAAATTAGATAATTTTGCATCGCTTTTATACGATTTATATGCATCTATTATCGAAAAAAACTAGAGCAATAAACAACACTAGAAAATAAGAATGAAGTGGAAGAAGTAAATAAAGATAGGAGATTAGCTGGATACCTTCATCTCCATAATAGCTGTCAAGACAACTGCATGGCATAAAATTCAATATTTGTTAATTGTAAGTCCATCTTTAGCAATGTGTAGAGCAGCTTGATTATCACAAAACAAGGGAGTTGGTTTAGCTGAGTGAACGTCCAACTCTGTTAGAAACCATCTCACCCAAATAATTTCACTGTCAGTGGACGTCATGGATCTATATTTATATTTTGCTTCAGCAGATGAACGTGAGACAACCGATTGTTTCTTTGTTTTCCAGAAAATGGGTGCACCTCCAAGTAAAAGTAGGTGTATCCGGTCTGAGACCTTGATGTAGGGATAGCCGAGCCAGAGTCACAATATGTCATGAGAATGCATACTCCCTCTCATGGAAAAAGAATACCTTGTCCGGTTGCTCCTTTCAAGTAATGAAGGACCTTATGTGCAACGTTAAAGTGGGATTGTCTTGGATCAACAACAAATTGGCTCAACACATTCACCGAGTATGTGATATCTGGTCGTGTAGCCTGTACGTAACGTAATTGTCCAACTATGCGATGATAACGACTAGCATCAACTTTTGGTTCCTTTTCAGTTCTATCCAGTTTTAGGTACTATTCGATAGGGAACAGACTCGGTTTTCATCCTTGTAACCCATAATCCTCAAGGATGTCAAGTATGTGCTTTCGTTGATTTAGTACCAGCCCTGAGGTTCGAGTTAGCTCTATGTCGAGGAAGTATTTGAGGTTTAGTACATCTTTGATGCTAAATTTGTTGTTCAGATTATCCTTGTTTCTTGTATTTTCCTGGTATCGTTTCCAACCATAATTACATCATCGACATAAATGAAAGAAACAACAAAGTTGTTTCCTTTCTTGTGAATAAAAAAAGAATAGTCTGGTCGTGACTTTTTAAAACATAGACTGATTAGAGCATTGGTAAACTTTTGGTATCAATTGCATGAAGCTTCTTTTAAACCATATAACGACTTACGTAGACAATAAACTATAGTTTCTATTTCATTTCAAAACCCCTGGGGAATTTTCATGTAAATTTATTCATTTAAGTCGCCATATAAGAAGACATTGTTAACATCGAGTTGATGGATTGCCCAATCTCTTTTGACCGCCACAGATAGGAGAGTTCTGACAGTGACAAGTTTTTCCATTGGTGCGAACATGGCGTGATAGTCGACACCCTCCATTTGAGTGAACCGTTTTGCAACAAAATTGGCTTTATATCTTTCTACTTCGTCATTGGGTCTATACTTTACTTTGTAATCCCATTTTGACTCAATAGCATTTTTTTCCTTTAGGAAGAGCTTCTAAAGTCCATGCCCCTTTCTTTTCTAAGGCTTGAATTCCTTTTTTCACAACTTCTTTCCACTAGTCATTTTTAATAGATTGATAGAAATATTTTGGCTCATTGTTAGAATTAATGGCCACAAGGTAAGCCTGGTTAGTATCAGATATTTTTGGCATGAAACAAATTAGATAAGTGATGTACCGTAGAGGACGCTTGACTTGGTGAAGCTTGTGCATGGTTAACCAAGGTGGGGAGTTAGACGTGATAACCGGAAAAGTGTTTCGGTTGACTTTTTTTTTTTCTAAAGATTTGGTGCAGTAGGTTCAGTGGTGGTGTGGTGTTATGCGATTCTTGGTGAATTTGTCGGCCATCATTGATTATTCTTGTATTGATAGTAATCCCATTGGTTACTATGGGTGAGCTCCCTTCATCGAGGTTTTGGATTGAGACATTTGATTCAATTAGCTCTTGAACAAAGTTGGATCATTTTTTGTTATTATCCCATACATCATGTTTGGTGTCGAAGTGAACCGTCCCATCAAGAACTTCCAATGGGTCATCATTTGTACATTCATCGTTTTTCTTGAGGAAAGGAAACCGGTTCTCGTGGAACCTCACATCTCGTGAAACAATTACCCTTTTGTTCTCAATATCAAAAAATTTATAACCTTTAGTCCCTTATGGGTAACCCAAAAACATGCCAGATCTCCCCCTTGCTTCAAACTTGTCCTCTCTAGTTTCATTGCTTCTAAAATAAACAAACACCCAAAAATTTCATGTGTTCATATTCTGGTTTTTGTTGAAAAATAATTTCATATGGGGTTTTATTTCCTATATCTTTAGAAGGAAATCTATTAATAATATAAAAAACTGTTAAAATACATTCACCTTGAAATCTTTTTGGAAGATTAGCTTCAAATCTAAGAGCACGAGCAGTTTCAAGGAGGTGCATGTGCTTTCGTTAAACAACCCCGTTTTTCGCGGGGTGTGAGGACATGTAATCTCTAATAAAATTCCTTATTTATTATAAAAGTTAATCATCTCGTGATAAGTGAATTTGGCTCCGTTGTCACTTCTAATTTTCTTAACCAATTTTCCAAATTTGTTTTTTTTTTCAAATTATAAAAATTAATGATACATTTGCAGATTTACCTGCTTCATTTTTATGTTTAAGGAAGAAAACACATACGCCCCTACTAAAATCATTTAAAATGGTTAAAAAGTAGCTTGCTCCCGAAATTAAAGGAAAACGATACTTTCCCCAAACATCACAATGCAATAATTCGAAACAACCATTAGTCTTAATTTCACTAATTTGAAAGGGCAGTGTAGTGCCTTTATGTCACACGTGTGGCCGAGGCGGCGAGACACGTCGAACTGTGCGACTAAGTTCATAGATCACATGTAAACTAAATATATAGCACAAGTACAACAATAAACAAAATAACATTCGTATTTCATCTTGATATTTGAGTACAAGGTTTTTATAGATAATAATAGTACATGAGTTGCCTTAACAGATAGACAGATATTACAACAACTAGTAAACTAGGTCACCTGTAATCCAATCCGTCTTGAATGTATGTTTAGTGATTTTCTGAGAATACATGTAGTTTTGAGGGTCAACACAAGGTTGGTGAGAGTTACAAGTTTTCTGCTAACAAAAATAATACTTTTAAAAAGTCTAAAAAATATTTTCTTTGTAAGTATAACAATACTTAAAACTGTGTTTGTAAAGAGTCTTTGAAATCAAAAAATTATCTTTGTTTAAGTAAATCCATACTTAAAACTGTGTTTGTAAAGAATCTTTGAAAGCCAAAATGTATCTTAGTATAAGTAAATTCATACTTAAAGCTGGGTTTGTAAAGAATCCTTGAATATACTTGAAAACCAAACTGTACTGTTGCATAAGAAATCCATACTGAAATAGTGTTGAAAGCAACCAATCCCATGGTTTGTAGCGAGAGAGAGAGAGAGAGAGAGAGAGAGAGAGATAGAGAGATATTCTAGTTAATGTTTATAGTGAGTCCTATAACCGAGCTATTGACTGAATGTACCCCCTACAACGCTTCATTGGACGCTATAGTAACAATAACAAAAACTTATCACCCGCTTCAATTGATCGGTCGAAGTTGTAACTAGCAACCGCAGGTGGGGATGTCAACCTTGTATAGATACATACATATGTATCTCGATCCAAAGATTAACGTTTATAGTAGTGTGGGTATGCTAAGTGTTTAGACTCAGCTAATGAATATAGTCTCACTAAAAAGCCCTTAACTAAAGTATGTGAATAACTCTCAGCCCTAACTTAATTGTGGATAAGTCACTAGGCATAATGAATTTCATTGTATAAAGTTTATAACATCCGAGTATGCTTGGGACGTATGTAAAAGTGTAATGTACTCGCTTTTATAAAGATGTATGTTCCGAAATAATGAACATGTTACATATGTATGTGTATAAGCTTTATGTATTTATACATATAAGTATACATGCATAGTAATAGCTGGTATCCTTGAAATACTACTATAGTTTTTATGACGTACAATGTCACATAAATCATATATTTTTTTGTCATGTAGAGTTTGTTTTGCGGAGTAGTTATTTCACGATAAAATAGCTATAATATGTATATTAAAAGTTTATAATAGTTTATTTGTAATAATATGTTACATTGTTAAATAACATTGTTATAAACTAAACTTATTGTATTTTTGCATAAAAGAAGAATTTGTTTGTATAAACAAAGTATATAGGCACATGTATCCCCCCCCCCCCCCCCCCCCCCGAGATAATTAAAATTATTAAATGGGGCCGTAAGCACTCACTCTTGAAGCGTGAGTTCCATTTGTTCGAAGTCGTTTCATTTTTGTGAAGCTTGTCGTGAGAAATCGTAAAACCACAATTCTTGAACTTTGAAATACTTTCGGGGCTATTTTGTAACGAGTTTGCACTATAGGGGTAGATTTATAACTTCACTAAACTATAAGGGCTGTTTGGTAATATAATTAACCAAAGCAGGACTAATTTCGTTAAAATAAATCAAAGGAGGGGTTGTTTTGAATAAATGGATTTAATGTTTGGGGTTTAGGAATTGTTTTTAAAAATTTATGTTGCAGCAGAGGTTATTTAGTCATTTCATCAAAGTTGAAAGATCTTAGGGCTTTTATGCGCTGTCTATTGTTTGATCGATCAAAAGAAATGAGGGACACAAACAAACGATAGCAGGTGCAAATGATCGACGATGGCAAGAAGTCACGCAGGCTCGCAGGCAGCTAATCCGAACGTTTTGGTCGATCGATCGCAAGAAGGAGGCGTCTTCGGGGTCGAAGAGACCAAAGAAATGAAGAGACGAGGCAGCAAGATTGCACTCTTTCTCGTCCAGCTGTGAGGTGCAAAGGGAGGAGGAGGGTTGGTCCGGTGACGTGTCACGAGCAGCAACAGCAGAGCATGCGAGGCTTCTACAGTCTTTGGTTGATAGAAGTAGAAGAAAGAGTGCGAGGGGAGGAGTTCAGAAGAGGGGTCCAATAAGCAGCAATAACCCTCTCTTTCCAGGAGGCAAAAGAGTGTAGGAGGGTAAGGATGGGCAACCCTAGCCTTCTCTTTCCATTAAGTACCCAAAATATTAGGGTTTGGACATCCATCCAATCTCACGTCGTGAGCATTCAAAGTCTCACTTTGTGAGAATCAAAATCATGGGTCAACTAGTCAATGGGCATTCACGACGTGACCATTATGTTTCACGTCATGACCTTCAACCAAAGTTAAAAAAATTCAAGAAATTAAATCGCTCCATGATCAAAGTGTTACACAAGGAGTTTGATCTCTCCAATTCCACTTCTTTGTTCCTAATGGCCGAATTTGCAGTTGACTCATATGTGAAATTAGTATTACAATCACACACGATAACCAAGATTTAACACCTGTTTTTAGGTATTTTCACTTATGCTTAAGTATTTATAAACTTTTCAAATTTGGTCCTACGTGGTGCGTAGGAAGATGGCTACGCGTGGCATAGCAAGAGGATGTGGATGCGAGACTTTAATGATCTATGCCCATCGTAGATCAGAGTACGCAATGCATACTCGCCCAAAGCCAAAGCCCTAATATTAGGGTCAAGACCCTTTATAATCTCATTATCTCCCTTGAGACTTGCTCTATCTTCAACCTCCATCCTCCATATCTATGATCTCGAAACCCTAGACCCATTTGTGAGGCTTTTGAACTTTTTGAGTGTTTTTGTATGTTTAATAGTGCATATTAAAGAAGACGCAGTCCACCGTTGAAGCTTGATGAAGATAAAGCTCTTAGATCCTGAACTTACTTGTCATTCCTCAATCTCAAAAGGTATAGAGCATGAACCTTTATGTTTCATTTTGCAAGATCTTAAGTTGGTTCATCATTTATTATACTTTTGGTCTAATGACTTGGATTTTATGGACTATGGATTACTCCAGACCTCATGAATGCCATTTCTAGCCTTTCCTGAGTTTGTAAAGTCATAAAAATTGGAACTTGAACACTCCCATTCATCCATGCATGAGACTTTGGGCATTAGAGTGTGTTTTGGACTTAGGTTTTGTTTTGTACCTTATTAAGCCATGCACAGGCATAAAGTTGACGATCTTATCATTTAAGACGTCCCTTAGGCTCAAATTTGAGTGTGGATGTTTAGTCTTTAGGCATTAAGGACTTAATAAGAAGATTGTTGAAACAGTGGAATTATGCAGGGCATAATCTTGGGTATGCGGGGCGTAGCCCGTGGGTTGGCCGATTTTCCGAATAAGGCTCTACGCCTTGTGTAGAGCTATGAGTATGCCATGAGTAGGTCAATAGATGTTTGACCGGAGACTTTTTGACCAGTTTGACTTTTGTTCAACTGTGAAGGATTTGGACTCGGAAGGGTAAAATGGTCTTTTGCCCAATTGTGATATTTTCTTCGTAATTGGATTTGCTAAGTTGGGTTATTACCTTAATTTATTCATTAGGGTATTGGTTTTGATATATATATATATATATATATATATATATATATATATATATATATATATACACCATTATATAAACCATACATATTTGTGGCCCCTTAGAAATTAAGACATTGTCTTAAAAAACAAGGAGGTGAAATATGAAGCGTTGGATCTAAATTGGATGGTTTGGATTATTTTGTGGGTGATCCATGTGAATAGCTTACAACCAATCAGAATTAAGTATTTAAAGTTTACAACTGTTAATACAGAATGTACAAATATTAAAGCTTATTGAAACACTCTTGCTCATTCTCATATGGATGAAGCTTTCACACACACAGACATAACACCCCCGTGCACCCTAATTCATTATATACCCTAAATTCCTTTCAATTACCATTGTTATCTACCTCAAAACACTAAATACACAACATCCCTAACCATCGCCACAACCCACCACAACCACCTCTAAGAGCTACCCTCATCACCACCGCCTGTGGTATCCTCTGCTCGCCAAGGTCACCATTGCTCCCTGTCAGCGATCCTCCGTCGTTTTCTTCCCTTTGGTTTTGTTTCGTTTGTTTAGACAACACCACAACCATGACCAGGAATAACCCTTCTCACGGTAGCTACTGCTCCCCGCCGACCTCCCCTCTCACCTTCAAAAGCCAACGGTAAATCTTGACCCACCTACATTTGTTGTCGTTTTGTGACGTTTAGTGTCATTTGTGTGTGTGTCGGTTGCTGTCATTTGCTGATGTTTGGTGCCATATGTTGTTTATGTGTGAACAAGCAACACCTTCATGACTATGAAAAACCACTAACGAGGGTTCTCTATACATTTTCATTCTATCTATATGTGTGAATCCAAATTTAAACAATGCTTGTTTTCTGTGGTTTTGATATAGATTTGATAATGGTTTCATTTATGTGGTGTTGATATAATTTTTGTATCTGAATATGCAGAAAAAATGAAATATATGGGAAAGGCAGATGAGACGAAGCGAAAATGAAATCAATACGGTGTTAGTACAATATTGAATGTGCGATTTAGGTTTTATTTATGACGAATGCAAGATCGAACCAAAAAATCTAGAAGGGGGTTGAAGGGGATATGTGTTGGAAGGACAGTTATGGGTTTGGGTTTGCTTTAGGCTTGGGTTTGGGGTTCTTGCTCCATTACTGATTGTTTTGTGTTGCGAATATATCCACCAGATCTACAACAATTAGATTAATTTGTTTTTTCAAAATACCCATTACTGACTGGTATTCATATTCTGTAGTTTGTGGTTTTAGATTAATGGAACCAGGTTTAAGATACACAGATGTTTCGTTGTTATTTGATTATTCATTTTCCGATCTTTGGTTTCAGATCTATATCGTATATATGTGAAGCTATTAATAGATAAACAAATTTATCAGCTTTTAGATAGATGGAATAAGAAATTTTATGTTGTGGTTAGTAAATTTTAAGAAATATTGGATTTTTTTTTGTATTTTCATGTGTTGTTTTAGTTCCATTTATTCTTTTGCACAAATATGATTAGATCTCTTAAATTAAATTTAAATACCTAACATCCTTTTGTATAATTATGTAATTGTTTTTACTAAGCTCCTTAGTTTGAAGCGTTTTTATTTTTTGAAGTCATAGTTTTAATTATCAATTATGTGTTATGACACAAAATATTAACTAAAAGATAATAATATTTTTTAATTATTGTTTTTGAGATACTAATGTGTTTATTAAAAAACGAAAAGTCATATATTGGATTTTTAGTTTAGATGAGTCAAATATGACTTCCTTGTCTTCCTAGGGTAAAGGTGTATAAGATTACTTTATTGAACATGTGCCTTCTGAAAAAAAATCTTTTGAGGGATTTTGTTGTTAAAAATTGTAACACGGCCTTTAACTTTCTTTATTAAACGTCATTAACGTGACTTTCTTTGGCACCAGTGAGACGTCAAATTTTCTATTCAATGATCTTTTGAATATTAAATAACTAAATAAGATAATAATTCGATTTAATTTTAAAGCGTCTTGATATTAAATTTATTTTATTTATTTAAGTTTTAGACCTCATATTTTCATTTATGTCAAATTTGGAATTATATCCTACTTTTTTAATACTAAAGTTGGATGGTAAATCATTTCTTAAAATACATGTGGTGATGGGAGGCCAACAAACCCGCCTAACAAAAGTATATAGATTTTGGTTTTAAATTAATTAAAAAAAACGCAATTAATTTCTTAAGCCATTTAAACATTATTCCATGATGGTTTTTGAACATAATATTTTTTAATATAAGTTAATCGCTTATTTGTAAGTATTTTTTAGATGGTAGTTTTTGAACTTTTATGTTAACATATAAATCCAAAAAACTAGAAATATTATTTGTAGTTGACATAGAATTATATTAAAAAATATATTTTCTAAAACATGTATTACAATCTTTATGATTTAGTTTTATAAATATCATAATTATTCTATCAATGTAGAAATATATTAAAAATAGACATTTTTGACATATAGTAAAAGCGGTTTTTGCAAACATACGTAATTTGGGTGATTCTAATGACTATAGTTATAAAAGAAACAATGTAAATACTGATTTTAAGTTTTTCTTTAAAATCTACTTAAGTCATACATCTTTTTATAAGTTTTTTATAATATATATATAAAAAATAGAGAATTTTAAAAACTTCTTGCGATCTCTTTATTGTCACGCGGGAATATAGGATAGACAATAGTAACTCAAACCGAACTAGACTATTTTTTTTGTATGTTTTTATTTAAGAACAAGGATAAGAATAGACATAGACAAATAATAAAATAAAGAGTAAACTACACGAATGGTCCTTGTAGTTTGTGTTAGTTTGTATTTTTGGTCTCTAAATTATTATTTTTTAACTTGAAAAGCCATTACAATTTGATTTTGTTGTCTCTAACTAAATCCTCCACTCGATAACCGGGATGAAAATACATTAGTTTCAAATAACCGACAACTTACTTATATATAATATCTAATAGTATTATTTTTTTCTTAAAACTAATAACAAAAAAAAAAATACTATACAATTTACATAAGTAAATAAGACTTTCACATGATGCATTTCATAGATGACTTTCATATTAAAACTAAGGAAAAAAGATCATCATCGAAAACAAAGTATTCACCGAATGAAAACATTTGACGCCCGTAGAAAGGGAAACAAACCGTCTCTCGAAAATTAACCGGTGATAGAGAAAACTTATATTCAAATACTCGCCAATAGAAATGAATCGCCGCTCGGAACTATTAATTGTAAAAGACTGCTCGCCGACGCTGCATCGCGCGGGTACACTACTAGTATATATATATATATATATATATATATATATATATATATATATATATATATATATATATATATATATATGTCTTTGTGATATTTGCATGGAAGACCGTGAGGGTAGCCCATGAAATTTCAAGGAAAGACATTGGGGTAGCCCATGACACTTAGCTGTAAGAGTATGGGGGTAGCCTATGGCATTTCAAGGAAAGACCATGGGGGTAGCCCATGGAAAATGTATGGTATGTGGTATTTAGGGGAACTCACTAAGCTTTATGCTTACAGTTTTATGTTTAAATGTTTTTCAGGTACTTCTGGTTCCAAGGGGAAGAGCTCGACGTGATTGCATCGCATCCACCAGTGTTCCACATATTCCAACTTTTTGGTCCTCTAAGAATTATTTGATACGATTTCATACTTGATGGTTTTGGGAATGAATGAATGAATTTTTGGTTGGTTTTAAAACAAAATTTTTATTTAGTATTTTTGGGACGTTACAGGTTGGTAGCAGAGCCTTGGTTTGAGGGATTCGGGTACACTATCGAGTGTGTCTGGACTCAAACTAGGGAAGTCGTAAAAACTAATAAAACAGTTTTCAATAAAGGTTTTTGGTAAAATAAAAAGGTGTGATGCATACAATCGGCCGAGCTTAAGTAAGTATTTCCCAAAATACCCATACAAGTTTTGTGATTAATGCTTGGTTATGAGTATATGATGACTACATGCTGGAATAAGGCTAAGGATTTTCTGAGAATTGCGTGATAGATCGATAGGAGGAATGCCTTTTTCCTAATATTTGAGCTTTAGAATTGCATGCTAGTATGGGTTTCAGTTATGAGATAGAATGACATGATTAGATGATTGTTGGTTTAGATTACTTGATGCTTGAATGTTGTTTGCTTTGTGTTTTTAGAGACCTCCAAAAATATCAGCTAATTATTAAGCGAATATATTAGGTTACATGTTAGGGATTAGATAATTTTATAAGGTTAGGTTTAACTCTATTGCACAACTCTTGTCTGAGTCCAACCATTGTAGTGTGAGACCTCGCAATCGAAGAATTATCTAGTGCTTGTGGCATGTAATTGTACCCGTGAGGTAGTTAGAATATATTAGAGGGAGTTTATTCTATAACTGATAACGGAGAGTGGTGTGAGGTGGGAATCCTAGGAGAGCCTAGGAAGAATGCTAGTCTTTGTGAGCGCAAGATAGCAAGGTTTTCATGAATCGTAAGGAAGTAACTTAGAGGATTCGGGATCGTTGTTGAGGAAAGTACAGATAGATGTGGAAGGTAGTATTGGGCCCGTACTACTAAAAGAATAGGATCCGTACTCGAACCAAGGAATGTCTCGAGGATTCTAGGGAGCTTGTAGAGTGTGAAGTTGCTTGAGCATATTTTGATGGTTTTATGTTTGTATTTCAGTATCGTGGTCACTCGAGGTTCTGGTTCTGACATTGGTATGGGTCCGACCCCTAGGGACGAAGCATTTCACGAGTGGATGTGAGAGTTCATTTCATCTGAGATTACTCGCAGTATTCTAGAGCAAACTCCTGTAATCTTCAGTACGATCAAGGAGGGTATCATGGAGGTCTTGGACTAGCGTCTGGGTGCATTTCAGACCGAGGTAATGGCTATGGTGAGCACACTCTCTCTAAACTTTCAGGAGTTTCGTGCATGTGGGGCTCCTGGGGCTCCTGAGTTCTCGGGAAGAAGGAACCGATTTTTAGTTGACGGTGGCTGGAGTATGTGACGAACGCTTTTCGGACGAGCTTCTGCCCTGAGGGGTCTATGGTAAGATATACATCCTGTCTGTAACGCCCTATTTCTGGTATGTAATTTAAATATAGTATTTTCCCTTCTTATGAGGAACTCGGCGAGTCAGTAGCCCGAGTCGACGAGTAGAGACGAGATTTGCACGTGTTTTTAGTGGGCGACTCGACAAGTCCGTTTCCCAAACTCGGCGAGTCCGCCAGTCTGGGTGAAACCCTAAATCCCAGGGTTTGTACCCTATTTAAACGTCATTATAGCCTCCTACCCCAGCCTCCAGCACCTCCAGAGCCTTACTCTGTAAACCCTAGTCCCCATTGTTGAGCTTGAGTGTTTTGTGCTAGCTTGGGAGTTGTAGAAGAAAAGAAAGGAAAGAAGACCAATATAAGAGAAAGGAGATCCATAATCTAGCTTCCATTTGCTACATATTCTGGTAATAAAGTTATCACCTTGCTTATTCTTCCATTAAACCCTCTTTTATGCTTGTTTATGGTTCTCTTGGAACTTTATATGATTCAAACTCGAGAATTGAACTCTCCTTAGGATGGAAACCATAGATCTGGATGTTATTGAGCTCTAGGAGCTCAATGTAGCTACCTTTATGCAGATATAGCCTTGTTCCAAACCCTAAGTGGTTATTGTTGGATGATTTTGGTGTTTAAGCCCCATTCTCTTGTGCATGCATGTAAAGTTGGAAACTTTACGTATAAAACCAGCCCTAGAAGCCCAGATCTATGAACTGGATGCACTGAAATCGACTAGAATTGACTGTATAGTAATGGAATGCATGAGACTCGGCGAGTCTACGCCATGACTCGGCGAGTCCAAGGCAATCTTCTTGCCTCAGGAACAGACTCGACAAGTTGTTCATACAACTCAACGAGTCACATGCTGGACGTGTTCATACGATGAAGGAGAACTCCAAGAGTTGTTCATACAACTCGGCGAGTCGGATGAAGTTAGACTCGATGTTAGTATCAAAGAAGAACTCGTCGAGTCTTTGCCAAACTCGACGAGTTGAAGCGGGAAGAGGATTAGAAAGGATGTTAGGGACTCGGCGAGTTGGCGGCCCAACTCGGCGAGTCCGGTCAACTGAAAGTTGACTTTGACCAGAATGTTGACTTTGACCAGGGGTAAAATAGTCATTTTACCCTGAGAGTAGTTATCAGTATCTGATTTAGTGCTTATGAGGTTTGTAGCCGGGGAGTTCTGGAGCAGCAGTCATCCAGTTTCAGATTTAGCATCTCAACAGCCAGCGTTACGAGGTGAGTTTCCTTCCAGTAGGAACGGGTCTATGGCCACAATGCCGACCCATTTAGTTAGCAGTAGTTCCGGACTTCGGTCCTATGCAATAGTTCAGTGTGCTTGATGTCTTTGTGATTCAAGCATGTCTTTGTGTTATGTGTTCCGGACTTCGGTTCGATGCAGTATGCAGTATATGTGTTTATGCTAGTAGATATGATTATGATATGCTATGTTCAGTTAGTTCCCGGACTTCGGTCCGATGCATAGGGCGAGGCCCTGGTTAGTTCTGGACTTCGGTCCGATGCAGTTTCCGGACTTTTGTCCGATGCAGAGGGCAAGGCCCTGGTTAGTTCCGGACTTCGGTCCGATGCAGTTTCCGGACTTCGGTCTGATGCAGAGGGCAAGGCCCTGGTTAGTTCCGGACTTCGGTCCGATGCAATTTCCAGACTTCGGTCCGATGCAGTGGGCAAGGCCCAATACGTGTTTATATGTTATTGTATGGTATATGGTAGCTTGGGGGAGCTCACTAATCTTTGTGCTTACGATTTCAGTTTTTGGTTTCAGGTACTTCCGCTAGTAAGGGGAAAAGCTCGGGATGATGGCATGGCACGCACCACAGCTTCAGTTTATCCTGGGAGTTTATTTTGATATTTTTTTTGATATGTTTTGACAAAAGTTGAATTGATACATTCGCTTTTACATTTTGAGATATGCGATTCGTGGTTTTGCTAAATGTTAGATGATTTTATGATTTGATAATGTTTTAAAAACAAATTTTTGGGTTGTATTTTTTGGACGTTTCAAGTTGGTATCAGAGCCTTGGTTTGAGGGATTCGGGCACACTTTCGGGTGTAACTGGACTCAAACTAAGGAAATGGTAAAAAGATTTTCAAAAGAAAAATGCTTTCGAAAGAATTATTGAGAAAAAAACTTAAAAAGAAAAGAGTTTTTGAAAAAGAGAAAGGTGTGTGGTGCATGTGATCAGCCGAGCTCAAGTAAGTACTCCCAAATTACCCATACAAGTTTATGTTATGATTATCAGTTTCAGTTTCAGTAGAACAACATGCTAGAATAGGACTAAGGATCTAGGAGGATGCCTTATGTGCCTGCTATATGTGTTTCAGCTTTATGAGAATTTCATGCTAGTATGGAGTAGACAGTAATAGGATAGTCTGTTTAGGTTATGCCTGATAGTATGAGCTTAGCATTGTATGCTAGTGCAATTTCTTGATATGAGGATAGATTTACCTGAGTAGTTTCCTGTGTCTGAATGCTGCTTGCTTTGTGCTTTGTGGGACTCGGAGTGATGGGAGTTAACTATTATGACAACCCGAAATTTCTATTTTGTACAGCCATTCAAATCAATAAGAAGTCAGAACAGTTCTGCTAACTTTCAAGCTTTTTGGAATAAGTTTGAGCGTTTTAAAGTTAGTACTTCAATAGATATCAGGAGAGAGGATACCTTAGGGTTTATTAAGTAGCTATAAGGTCCCAAAACTTCAAAAGTTTGGAGTTTACGGCCCAAATGGTATTAGGGCCGTAAACCCTAATGACTATATAAGTGAGACTTAGTTTATTTTAGCTTTTTTTCACATTTCCAAGACTAGAACCAATTCTTTCTCAAGTATCATCCCACTTTTCTTCAAGATCTTCAACTTGTAAGTGTTTCTAAGCCCTAGTAAGTTGATATCTACTCTAATCTAGTGATCTAACACACTTCCATCCGTGAAAACATTCCAAAAGTGTAGATCTTCAAGTTTCACCAAGAACACCAAGAACACACACTAGTGTTCTTGGACTTTTAGCACCTTTTCAAGCTTCTACCTAGTAAGTACTTCTATCCTAGAGTGTTATAAGCCTTGTTACACTTCTAAACATCAAGAAAACACCCAAGAAAGTCAAGATCAAAGGTGTTTACGGTCCAAGATGTTCTTGGACCGCAAACCCTAAAAATGGTGCCAATGTGTGCCTTAGTCCCTACCAAGCCTTGCAAACTAGTTTAGATCTTAACCTTGATGTGCTTAGGACTCAAAACAACCAAAAGACCATAACCCATATGGGTTTACGGCCGTAAACACATGGAGAAGTGGTCCATGGGCTGTAAACTCCATTTAGGAGTGTATTGATGCCACAAACACTTCCAAAGGCTTAGACTTGAAGTTAGGATGCTTCATTATGACTTTTAAGACTTCAAATCACAAAATGGTGGGAGTACCATGAGTTTACAGCCGTAAACTCATGGGTTTACGGCCGTAAACTCCAAAGGTGATGGTTACAAAACCGTAAACACCTATAGATGCCATTTCACTTCCCTTTGATGAATCACATGTGATTCCAACACTTGATCAAGGTGTTTCCTAGTCCCGGAAGGTGTTTCCTTTCATATAGTTGTTTATAAACACTATATTCATGTCAGTATGTTTCCTTATATGTCATTTAGGACTTGTTGTGTCTCGGGACTTCATTCGTGGAACTTCTCATCCTTACACGCATACCCGTTTGAATCACCCACATCAGGTGAGTTCATACCCCGTAATGAATCTTTTAACTGTTTTAACTGTTTTAAGGGGGGGATACAAGTTGAACACAATGATAATTGTGTAAATGTTTGTTATAAACATCTTTCAAAATGTTGCTTATGTCACTAATAAGTTGTCAAAACATTTCAAAACTCCTTTAAAAGTTATGTTACTTTTTAGTTATACAAAACTCTGTTTTTAAAGTACAAGCATAACTTAGTAGATAAATGAGTCTTTGCAATATCAGTCCAAGTAGAACATTAGTAAACTATAATAGGTATAGTTTAGGAGAATGCTATTCATTACTTCTAGTACAATGAAGCACACAAAGAAACAATACCATACAGAACAATACCATACAAAACAATACCATACAGAACAATACCATACAGAACAAACAAGTAAGGTTGCTATAGCATGAGAACACACAATACATGATCTAATTATACCAATGAATCACTAACGCATTGTTTTAAACAAAAGGTGATAGTTATATTGGGTATACATGATCATATACTTTAATGTGAATTACATGGCTTGCAAGAAGTTGCAGAGGTCGTGTTTGGTCCCCCTAATCTCTTGACAAGGAGAGCGTTTAATAAGGGTTCTAGCTTTCACATTATAACTGTAATAAAACACTTATGTTTTTAGGTTATTAGTACATCCGCATGTCATTATAAACGACAACTGTGTACTTAAAATTTCCATTACTTTCGTAAAGTGACAGTACCACTTGAAAGTTGAACTCCAACTATGTTAGAGTTATAAACTAGGGAAATGATACTTTTTACAATCGACAAATGGAACAGTCGAGTCTAGCACAGAACAGAAGATGCCTTGGTAGAAGGCTACAATTAAAGGATAGGACCATAATGCTAGTCTTATGATTCCTTAATGTATACATCACGGGATACATATATACCAATAGGATCCGACAGCTAATAGGATGTGTGCTCTCCGCTTCATTTCCTGTTCCTCGTTGGGTTGTGGGCTTGGAACGGATTCACCCAATCTATTATCTACCCGATTCTATATATATGTATGCTTAGTATACATTAAGTCATCATAAGGGTACCAGGTATGGGTCAGGTTATAGAACACAGACTCAAGCACATTTTTTCTAGTACAAAACATACTTTCCAAAATCAGTACTTTTGGTATACAAAACTAGAAACTTCCCAGTAAAGGGTTTAATCCATTTTATTAAACCAATTCAATTTTAAAGACTTTAGGTGAGTAACTCTATAATACCTTAGTTTATACATCATGTTTATATATAAAACTAATACCCAATAGGTAGTTGGATGTGTGTTTTCCGCCTTACTTCCTGTTCCTCGTTGGGTTGTGGGCTTAGGGCAGATTCACTCAATTAACTTTCTATTCGATATTAGATTATATATAGCAGTATAAACTAAGCTATTATAAAAGTAGTCATTGTGGTCACCATTTTATATTAAGAAATAAGGGTTTTCTTAAAAGAACTTTTCATTAGATATAAAGGAACCATTACAATTAACTCCATGAGTAACAAGTGAATACACTAGGGTTATATATGACAACGATCTAACAACCAATAGGATGTGTGCTATCCGCCTTACTTTTTGTTCCTCGTTGGGTTGTGAGCTTAGGGCAGATGCGCACAATCGATTGTTTATTTACTCTGAGTCCTATATAACTTGTACCCACTTAGTACCCATAGAAAGGCTTGTAGTGTCATTTTACTTAACTTTCATCAAAGTAGGAAATATAGGATTTTCTAGAGGAACATGCGAACTTTTCAAAACAGAACTTACAGCTTACACCACTTTTACATATACATTTTCAACCACATTTTACAGCTTACTCACATCACTAAAATCTTATGAACTCACCAGCTTAATTGCTTATCAACTCTTTCAAATAACTTGTATTCTCAGGAGACTATTAGACAGGTGCTCGTGCTGGGAAATCAGAAGATGGAGCATTATAGCTTCAAGTCTTGTTTGGTTATTTGTTTATGAATTCTATGTTTTGTGAACACACACATTGTAAACACTTTCTTTCTAAATGAAATGGTTGTTCATTACTTGCTTACCATATACATATCTCGTGATACTAAACATGACGTCCTCCACCCCTGAACGTTTCCGCCGTTCCGGTTTTGGGGTGTGACAGATTGGTATAAGAGCATTGTTTATAGTGAACTAAGTATATCAACCAATAAAAGATATACAGCTATTAATGCAATGGGGTTTAGTGCTCTGGATAATGATATATTTTAAAGTATAACTACAAGTTATAAAAATATACCTACTTGTTTATACATGTACATAATAGCACTAGTGTCACGAGGAGAACAGAACTAAAGTATTTAAAGGTTGAGCACTGTCGTCAACCTGAACAGTTATGTACTCATAGCTAGGATCAATATAGCCTGATCAACTATATTCATTCGAGATGTGACCGACATGTGTTTGGGATTGATGGGGTGTTGCAACAGTGTTAAAACTTACCAGAACAGCAGAACAAGTATATTCAGAGTTAGAATACTATAGGAGTATTTTAGTCCAGATAAATAACTTATGTGAGAACTTAAAAGACCCTTACGGATAGGTCTATAATATTGCAATGTATATTCCTAAAGTTTTATATATAATCAAGATCTTATAGACTTAGAATCTGTGGCCTACGCTTCGCTATCCATTCCTCTTAAGGGAGTAGTGTTGAGGTAGGACCACTTATTCGAAGGTCTATTTAATCTTCAATTATATATAAACTTGTGTACCTTGTACAATTATAGGAAGACTCCGTAAGGATCACCCCATCCTTAAAGCTCATAGATTCTTTAGTCACATTCATTCTCGCACAACAAGCCCAAATAGATGTAACCACTTCCTCATAGTATACAACAGAAGAGTCCAGGAGGAACAAGAGCAAGTTCATGAGAAGTTTTCAAAGAAAGATCAGCCGAAGTAACCAAAACGTCTTACACGTCACATTAATAAATATTAATCTTGTTAATTTATTGAGCGAGTGGAAACACTGCTCACATTACATGTGTTAGGATTATTTTCTTACATGCAGCTGGTAACAATTATTCAGGAAACAAATATTCATTCGAGGATAGTTATTTCAAATTCATAGAGTTTTTTTTGGTATAGACTCATTTATGAATTGTTTCTAGAACCCTGTGGAAGTCAGGACCCGATACATCCAGAACTAGGATAACCTTGTCTTTTCCGCTTTTGGCTAGTGTCCATTGCTATAGACTTATTCCGTCTCATCTTTGTTTTCTTTTAGCAAAGATGCCTCCTCGCAGATCACCCAGACACACTACCCCGATAACTCCAATACCGCCTCCTTCGCAAGTCGATATGTGACGAGCGGTCGTTGTCGCGTCAAAAATAAACCTTATTTCCACTAATCTAGCGAGTGGTAAGTAAGGGTTGGATCCAGAGGAGCTTATGGTTAATAGTTTAGTTACTATTTTGATTTAACGATAAAGAAATAATGATTAATTTGAGATTTATAAATATGATGACAAACAAAAAATATATGATTTTAATTCAATTAAAAAAAATGATCGCTTCCGGTTTCAGAATTAATAATTATATGAATTAGAAATGAGTGTTATTAATTTTTCATAGTCGATTCAATTAAAGTCTAAGTCCAAAATAGAAAATAAGTGTAACCGCACCCTCCGTCCTACACACCGCTATTGGATGATTTGGCACGGTGGGGAGATCACTTAAAATTATTTTAAACTTGGAATAATTAATTGATAAATGAATAAAATAAGTGTAACGATTTTATAATGTTAAAAACATAAACAAAATCCACAAATAATATTCAACAAATTCAAATGTTCACACCCAAAAATAATACAATAAGTAAGAATTAAAACCTACTCCCGGTTGCGATCACGAGAGGATTTAGCCGCACATTGTAGACTTATACAAACTCATATTTGTATTCTTGAATTCTTGATGTCTTGATCTTGAATCTTGAAAAGTCTTGAATCTTTGATGGCTTGAATTCTTGGAAAAAGAAAAGAATTTGGAAGACTAAAATGCTTCCAAAAAAAAATATAGAAATTTCCTAAAGAAGGTGGTGGTATGAAAGTAGGTTGGTATAAGAGGTATAAGAGGGTGTGTAAGAATGTAAGAGGTGTCTTAGAGGTAAGAGGTGTGTTTGAAATGGTGATTTTGAGGTGGTATTTATAGTGAATTTTTGGAAAATTAAATATCAAAAAGAATGAAATAAAGCTAGGAATATTAAGCTTTTAGATTGGACCTAAGATCCAATCTAAATCTTATGAAAAAGAATTCAAAAGAATTAAAAAGATGGAATTATTTGGTTTTTGTTGGAAAGAATTTGAGTTTAAAATAGGAAAAGTGGTGAAAAAGTGGTTAAAATTGGTTGGAAAGTGTTTAAAAGATAGGAAAACCCGTAGGTTCAGCACATGGCACAAGCACTTGGAGCTGGCATCAAAACGGCGTCGTTTAGGGCCATTTTTCGCGGGTCCAGATCGGGTCCGAGTTGGGTCGAGACGCGGATCTTCTGTGAGTAGAAACGGGGCGGCAACGGGGCGGGTCGGAGCCGGATCAAAGCGGATATGGATCGGACGACGTCATCGATGACGTCACGTGCGGATAAAAGCGCGGATCCAACCCGGGTCGGAGCCGGGTTTCACTGTGAGAGCATCTGGATTGCGGGGCGGTCTCCGGATCGGGCTCGGATCTTTGGATCTGGGTCGCGAGCTTTTGGGCTTCTGGGTTTGGGCTCCGGGTTTGGGCTCATTCCGAAATTTTTCCTTTTATATTTTTTTTTGTGAATTAAATTAAATTAAATTAATTTAATTAATATAAATTTTTTAGAAATTAAATAATTAATTCCCAATAATCTATTTTAATTAAACCTCATTAATTAATTTAAATTCTTTTTATTTTTATTTTAAAAATACAATTTTTCATTTTTTTATTTTGTGTTCTCGTCTTTCCAAACCCGAACATCTTCAATTCTTTTGTTTTCAATCTTGATTTCTCTTCGTGTAATTCCTTGAACTTCTTTTTGCATCTTTTTGTACCATTTTCATCATATTTACCACCTACAAACATAATTCAAATACATGTCAAAGTAGCACCATTCTTAGATAAAATCGGTTATTTTACATAAATTATAGTATATTAAGCGTGATGTAAAATATACCGATCAAACCTCCCCAACTTATCTCTTTCTCGTCCCGAGAAAGATCCAAATGTAATTGATTAGCGTGCTTGAAAACTTCTTTGATGTTTTTGAAAACTAAAGATATGAATTATAAACTAGTTTTCACATGGAACCATAACAGAATTAAATAACACCAATCAATACCACCTGATCAAGATATAACAACAAATGTTAGGATGAGGTCACATTTCTTTCTTTGAAGTGGAGACGTGTTTACAATCAAGGTCGATTTAAAGATATCGCTTTACCATAGGCTTGATCTACCTCTACTTAGTGACTACTTAAATATCAATCAAAATGACTTTCAGGTTGTAATGTTTGGCTAAGGGTAGGGTAGGGATGTTTTTGGATTGGTGACTTGGTCTTTTAGACTTTAAGAGCACAACAAAGATAATTATTACAACTCGATAAATACAATACAACTATATACAAACATTAATAACATCTACAACTTATGTAAAATGACTCAAAATGTTTAGATAAGACAAAAATCTTTTTGGATTATGTTCAACTTAAAAATCATGACATTATTTGAATATGTCATTTCAAATTAAAATTGTATTATTAATAAAAACACAAAAGTTATTCAAACTAAAATGATTGGTTCTGGTTTTCTTTCTTTTTTTTTTTTTTTTTTTTTTGCACAGCAAAACCCTAAAGTGTATATATATGGACTCAACTTGAAACAAAAATTGCAAACGTTTACAAACATATAAAATATTTCTAACTAACCTTCACTAACGCTATACTTTTATTTTTAACATTTTTTTTTGAACACAACAGATATATATCAAAATATGGAAGCTCAAACTTTAGATTTGTTTCTAAACTTTGATTTTCTAAAAATAACAAATAACACATAAAAAATCTCATATCATATAACTTTAAACTTAGGCTTAAATTTTCTAAAAATGTCGAAAATTTGTGTAAAATGTTTCGAACAACGTTAATTTCTTGATATCTAACCTTAAGTTTATAAAACTATAAATACTTACACAAACAAAAAGAGAACATTCAAATAAAGGGGTAGCTGTCTTCTTTTTCAATTTATATATATATATATATATATATATATATATATATATATATATATATATATATATATATTAAACCAATTTTTTAGAACCAAGCAAGAGAAATTTTCTGAAATTTCACAATTTATTTGACTCGCTAAAATATGAACAATATATATAACAAATACATACACGGAAATGATAAAACTTTGCTTATAAAGTCGAAAGACATGGTAGGAAAGTGTTTGGGATATGGCTTAAATCTGCTTAAGAAACGAACAGGCTAAGGCTCAAAGTGGTTAACAACAGGGATTTTAAAAACAAATGGGTAGGCTTAAGGGTTAATTGGCTAAAAATAAAAATAAATGAATTGCCTTTATCATTTTGATATTCAGTATTCTTAAAATAGAGTTAAAACAAGTTCTAGAAAGCTGATCTACTGCATGAAATGTATCAGTCTGTTACGGTCCACTTTCTCACTGTTATGCATCCTATTGTTTGTTTCTATATCCATACAAGTAATACTAATTGGTGCTTCAAAATGTTTTTTTTATGTTTCCTGCTATAATTTGGTAAAAGCACACTAACATACTAACACAATTACATTCTTTCCTTTTTGGGATAATTTCTTATTTATATTAAAAAAAATCACACAAAACAAACAAAAAATCGAGATCACCTGATAGTTCTTGGTAGAGGAGGCTTTTATATCTTCAAAAATAGGAGAAAAATGTTGAATTTTTTTTTTCTTGTTGGGCTCCATCAAAACCAAAAATTGCAGCATATTTGGTTTGTCGCCTTTTTCTCATTTAAGTATACCTCCCCAACTTTAAACTTTGCATCGTCCTCGATGTAAAACACAAAAGAAAACCATAAAACAATAAAATGAAATAAACCACAAACACACCAAATAAAATAAATCCATCATTTTCGCTGAGGATCGCGATTGCACTTGGCATGTGCAACAAGCCTTTTAAACCCCTAGGTTACCCTAATGGACGAGTGAAGTCTCGTGAGGGTTTGCAGTGAACATACCCACAAAGTTCTCGGGTTGCCTCCCGAAGTAGCGCTAAGTTTAACGTCTTCAGCCAGACGTGTTACCTCAAAGCAAAAACTAGATGACGTAAGTGGGTTGTTCTTGTAAAAAGTCAACCCGTTCTACTTGTACCTCATGTCGTGTGGCGGATGAAATATAGGGCTTGAGACGATGCCCGTTTACTTTGAATGACTCACCGCCTTTTTCATCTTTGATCTCAATCGCTCCGTGAGGTGTGACATCAACTACTTCATATGGTCCTGACCATTTGCTTTTCAATTTCCCGGGAAAAAGCTTTAATCGTGAATTAAATAGCCACACTTTTTGTCCTTTTTCAAAAGTTTTGATCTTTAATTTTGCATCGTGGAATGCTTTCATCTTGGACTTATATATGACAACATTATTGTATGCCTCATCCCAGAGTTCTTCCAGTTCACTCAATTGTAGTTTTCGTTCCTTTCCTGCTTGATCATACTCCAAATTTACTTCTTTGATGGCCCACAATGCTCGATGTGCTAACTCAACCGTTTTGCTTGTGCCATGAAATGTTTCATCTTTTGCTTTGTCCAATACTCTGGTATTTTTCCTGTAGCCAAATAATTCACAATATTAGCAAACCAAGGTAATCCATTGATGTTCAATAATTGTTCATCGGGAAAGGTATCCCGAATTTCTTCCTTGAAAGTGCTTGATACATCAATGGGGAGTCTGGACAAGTGATCAACTACTACATTATCACTTCCTTTCTTATGCTGAATTTCTAAGTCAAATTCTTGTAGTAGCAATATCCATCTAATAAGCCTCGGTTTTGCATCTTTCTTTTGCATGAGATGACGCAAAGCACTATGGTCCGTAAAAACAACAACTTTTGACCCCCAAACATATGAGCGAAATTTGTCTAAAGCAAAGACAACTGCTAACAACTCTTTTTCCGTTGTTGTGTAATTCAATTGTATATCGGAAAAAGTTTTGCTAGCAGATTACAACGGGCTTTTTATTCACCTGTTGCCCCAATACAGCACCAACCGCATAATCACTTGCGTCACACATGATTTCAAAAGGTTGTGACCAATCAGGTGATCGCAATATTGGTGCTTGGGAAAGTTGTCCCTTTAGATTTTGAAAGGATTTCATACACGATTCATCAAAAGAAAATGGTGCGTCTTTAGAGAGCAAATTGCATAAAGGTTTTGAAATCGCACCAAAATTTTTGATGAATCGTCTATAAAAACCTGCATGTCCAAGAAAAGATCTCACGCCTTTGACATTTGTGGGAGGTGGTAGTAAGGAAATGAGTTGTACTTTGGCATGGTCAACTTCAAATCCTCTTTCAGAAACAACATGCCCAAGTACAACTCCTTCTTTAACCATGAAATGACTTTTCTCCCAACTTAAAACCAAGTTTGTCTCCATGCAACGTTTCAAAACTTTTACCAATTGTTGGAGACATGTGTCAAATGTTGATCCAAAAATAGAGAAATCATCCATAAAAATTTCCAAGGACTCCACGACCATGTATGAAAACATACTAGTCATTAATCTTTGAAAAGTGGCAGGGGCATTACATAATCCGAATGGCATTCGTCGGAATGCGAAAGTACCATAGGGACATGTAAAAGTAGTCTTGGCTTGGTCTTCAAGATGTATAGGTATTTGATTGTATCCAGAATACCCATCCAGAAAACAATAAAACTTTTGACCTGATAATTTCTCTATTATTTGGTCAATGAAAGGTAAAGGAAAATGGTCTTTTAAAGTGGCAGTATTTAATTTGCGATAATCAATACAAACCCGCCACCCGGTTACCGGCCGAGTGGTTATCTTTTCACCACTTGAAGTTTCTACGATCGTGACGCCAGCTTTCTTTGGAAAGGTTTGCGTTGGGCTAACCAATACACTGTCAGAGATTGGGTAGATGATTCCGGCATCTAACCACTTTAACACTTCTTTCTTCACGACTTCCCTCATATTAGGGTTCGATCTTCTTTGCGTCTCTCTTGATGGTTTTGTCGACGGTTCGGTAATGATTCTATGCATGCAAACTGCTGGGCTTATTCCTTTAAGATCGGCAATTGTCCATCCAACTACGGCTTTGTATGTGTTAAGCACCTTCAGTAATGCTTGTTCTTGTTCCTCTGTCAAATCTGATGCAATGATCACCGGAAGCGTTTGATTTTCTCCCAAAAAGGCATATTTCAAATGCTTCGGTAACAACTTCAATTCCAATGCTGGTGGTTCTTCCAATGATGGCTTTATCTTTGAATCAATTGAATCTGGGAGATCATCAAAATTATTTGACCAAGTTGACGTGCGACCATGGATATCATTCAGAAACTCTTTTTGATCTTCAATTGATTGAGATCTGTCACTGTCACAAAAAACATCCTCCAAATCATTGGTTATGTCCAGGAGCATATTTGCGGTATGCTCGTGAACACAATCCCCGATGGTGCCTATCATAAAGCAATCATTATGATCTGGAGAGTTAGCGTTCGGTCCAAAGGCTTGTAGTCTCAACTTGCGGTTGCCAAAAGTCACGTCAATTGCACCATCTCGACAACTAATTTGAGCATTTATAGTTGCTAAAAAGGGACGACCGAGAATGACATTTTGTTGTTTGTCCTTGAAGTGTTTTTCAGAGTCCATAACTATGAAGTCAACTGGGTAATAAAATCTTCCACCTTGACTATGACATCAGGCAACATCCCCCGTGGTAATTTAAGTGACAAATCGGCCATGGACACAGTAATGTTAGTTGGTTGCAATGGGCCAAGGTCATATTTATCATATAAACTACCAGGAAGGACATTGATACTTGCTCCAAGATCAAGAAGTGCCTTTTTGATTTTTATGTTTCCAATTTCAATTGTAATTAAAGGTGCTCCAGGATCTTTTAATTTGGGTGGAAGTATTCCTGTCAAAGCGGCACTAACATGTGCTGTACCGTTTGATTTTGTTGGAATTCGGTGACGTCTCTTTTGAGTACATAAATCTTTGAGGAATTTAGCATAAGCCGGAATTTGCTTAATGGCATCGATAAGTGGGATGTTAATTTTGACTTGTCGAAAAGTTTCCCAAATATCATCATTTTTTTTAAAAACTTGTTTTTCTGGGTTTTTCAAAGCTGTTGGGTAAGGGGTGGTATTTGTCTCCACATGTCCTTCCCCAACTTTAGACAGTTCCGACTCATGCAATTTTCCTTTCAATTTATGTTCTGGTTCAATTGGTGTTTTAAGAGTCTTTTCACTTTCATTATCAGAAGATACATAATCCTCCACAAAAACCTCATCAGGATTTTTAACGAGTTTGGTGTAGGCTTATGCACTTGATTATCATATGATTTACCACTACGTAGAATAGTTACCTCATTTAGATGTGCGTTGTTGTTGGTGTTGGTGGTGGTGGTGTTGCTAGTTGAAGCTCTTGAGTGTTGAGGATTTACTTGCGTGGTGCCCGGAAGGTTGCCAGGTGGTCGCCGATTTATTTGCTCTGCTATTTGTCCCAACTGCTTCTCAAGTATTGAAATTGATTTGGAGTTAATTTCATTTTGCTTGAGACTTTCCTTCATCATGTTCATCAATTGTTCCATTTGCTTATCATGGTATGGTTCACTTGTCTTTCCATGATTTGCTTGAGAAGAAACTGGCCCATGATGTTGATTTTGACTGGATTGGCCCGAATTGTTGTTGCTGACCTTGTTGCCTTGCCAGGGGTTGAAGTTGTTGTTGTTGTTCCGCCAATTTGAACTTGAATTGTTGTTGTTCCTCCATCGGTCATTGTTGCTTTGGTTGTTGAATTGATTGTGTTGTTGTTGTGGTCTATAGAAATTTCGCCTTTCTTCATTCAAGTCAGCCTGATCACCGGAAGAATAAAAGACTTCTTCAACTTTATCATTGTTTTGAGCGAACATGTTCCCTTTTCTGCAGTCTTTAGTCTTGTGTGGTCCTTCACATAAACTGCAAACAGTTTGAACATTAGATTGAGGGTTTTGTTTAAGTTGACTGATTTCAGTTGTCAGTTTCCGCATTTGGGAAAGGACTTCAGTCAGCACTTTATCGGTTTGATGTACACTCTCAAATTTAAGTTGTTTGTTTTTGTTGCCACGATATTGGACCGAATGAGCGGGACTGCCATTCATTGCCATTTCATCTATGAGTTCATAAGTTTCTTCTGGTGTTTTGTTCCTTATGGAACCTCCGGCAGCTGCATGGAGTGATTGTTGTGTATGAATGTCCAAACTATTGAAGAATGTTTGGACCTGCCTCCACATAGGTAGCTCATGATGTGGGCATCTTTGGAGTAGCTCTCGGTATCTTTCCCATGCTTCGTATATCGATTCGCCATCTTCAGCTTGAAATGAAAGGATTTCATTGATCATCATGTTTGTCTTTGATGGTGGAAAGTACTTGGTTAGGAATTTGTCAGCCAAGTCTTCCCAAGTGGTGATGGATTTAGCGGGTAATGCTGAGAACCACCTCTTGGCACGGCCTCGTAGAGAGAAAGGAAAGAGGCGTAGTCGGATTGTATCTTCAGTTACTCCATCCATCTTGAGCATGTCACAAATGTCCAAGAAACTAGTGATGTGTGTATTGGGGTCACTATCGGGTGAGCCATCGAATTGCGCACTATTTTTCACTATTTGGATCACATGCATCTTGATCTCAAAAGTTGTAGCTCCTACTTCAGGTCGTTTAATGCATGATTTGGTCCCGTCAAGTGAGGGTCGTGCAAAATCTCCCATGGTTTTTCGGTCTGTCATCTTGTCGTCGGTTTTGTTGGCTTCTTCAAAAATTAAGGCGCGGTGAGTAACACGATTTCTTCTTGCCGCTCTTTCGATTTCTGAGTTAAAAAGCAATGGAGAGGATCGTCTCGAATAACGAGTATGCATGCACAAAAAAAAAAAAATACAAACGCGTAAAAGGAATTTAACAATTATAAATAAAGACTATAAGAATCAAATAAATTTTTTTTTATATGTATTTTTTATATTTTTTTTTATATATTTTCGAAGTTATAAAAAAAATCAAATAAACAAAAAAAAAAAAATTATATTTTTTTTATATATATTTTCGAAATTATACTTAAAAATCAAAAAAAAAAAAATTGTGATTTTTTTTTATTTTATATATATATTAGAAAATTATACTAAAATATATATATATATATATATATATATATATATATATATATATATATATATATATATATATATATATATATATATATATATATATATATATATATATATATATATCAAATAAACAACTAGAAAGAAAATGTGAAATTTTTTTAATCAAAAATTTTGTTTTTAATTTTTTTTTAATTTAAAATAAAAATCAAAATAAATAACTAAATATTAAGCGCAATAGCTCCCCGGAAACGGCGCCAAAATTTGACGAGCGGTCGTTGTCGCGTCAAAAATAAACCTTATTTCCACTAATCTAGCGAGTGGTAAGTAAGGGTCGGATCCAGAGGAGCTTATGGTTAATAGTTTAGTTACTATTTTGATTTAACGATAAAGAAATAATGATTAATTTGAGATTTATAAATATGATGACAAACAAAAAATATATGATTTTAATTCAATTAAAAAAAATGATCGCTTCCGGTTTCAGAATTAATAATTATATGAATTAGAAATGAGTGTTATTAATTTTTCATAGTCGATTCAATTAAAGTCTAAGTCCAAAATAGAAAATAAGTGTAACCGCACCCTCCGTCCTACACACCGCTATTGGATGATTTGGCACGGTGGGGAGATCACTTAAAATTATTTTAAACTTGGAATAATTAATTGATAAATGAATAAAATAAGTGTAACGATTTTATAATGTTAAAAACATAAACAAAATCCACGAATAATATTCAACAAATTCAAATGTTCACACCCAAAAATAATACAATAAGTAAGAATTAAAACCTACTCCCGGTTGCGATCACGAGAGGATTTAGCCGCGCATTGTAGACTTATACAAACTCATATTTGTATTCTTGAATTCTTGATGTCTTGATCTTGAATCTTGAAAAGTCTTGAATCTTTGATGGCTTGAATTCTTGGAAAAAGAAAAGAATTTGGAAGACTAAAATGCTTCCAAAAAAAAATATAGAAATTTCCTAAAGAAGGTGGTGGTATGAAAGTAGGTTGGTATAAGAGGTATAAGAGGGTGTGTAAGAATGTAAGAGGTGTCTTAGAGGTAAGAGGTGTGTTTGAAATGGTGATTTTGAGGTGGTATTTATAGTGAATTTTTGGAAAATTAAATATCAAAAAGAATGAAATAAAGCTAGGAATATTAAGCTTTTAGATTGGACCTAAGATCCAATCTAAATCTTATGAAAAAGAATTCAAAAGAATTAAAAAGATGGAATTATTTGGTTTTTGTTGGAAAGAATTTGAGTTTAAAATAGGAAAAGTGGTGAAAAAGTGGTTAAAATTGGTTGGAAAGTGTTTAAAAGATAGGAAAACCCGTAGGTTCAGCACATGGCACAAGCACTTGGAGCTGGCATCAAAACGGCGTCGTTTAGGGCCATTTTTCGCGGGTCCAGATCGGGTCCGAGTTGGGTCGAGACGCGGATCTTCTGTGAGTAGAAACGGGGCGGCAACGGGGCGGGTCGGAGCCGGATCAAAGCGGATATGGATCGGACGACGTCATCGATGACGTCACGTGCGGATAAAAGCGCAGATCCAACCCGGGTCGGAGCCGGGTTTCACTGTGAGAGCATCTGGATTGGGGGGCGGTCTCCGGATCGGGCTCGGATCTTCGGATCTGGGTCGCGAGCTTCTGGGCTTCTGGGTTTGGGCTCCGGGTTTGGGCTCATTCCGAAATTTTTCCTTTTATATATTTTTTTTGTGAATTAAATTAAATTAAATTAATTTAATTAATATAAATTTTTTAAAAATTAAATAATTAATTCCCAATAATCTATTTTAATTAAACCTCATTAATTAATTTAAATTCTTTTTATTTTTATTTTAAAAATACAATTTTTCATTTTTTTATTTTGTTTTCTCGTCTTTCCAAACCCGAACATCTTCAATTCTTTTGTTTTCAATCTTGATTTCTCATGTCAAAGTAGCACCATTCTTAGATAAAATCGGTTATTTTACATAAATTATAGTATATTAAGCGTGATGTAAAATATACCGATCAATATGGCAGCTATAAACGCTACAGTGGCCGCGGCTGTGGCAACAGCCATGGCTCAATATCACTCCATCAGTACCAGTGGAGGTGGAACGTCTACTGATTCTACTCAAGGTGAGGTCCCTGTGGACCAAGGAGAGTTCTCCTACAAGGACTTCACCAGATGCCAGCCATTGTCCTTTAATGGGACTGAAGGAGTCATTGCCCTTATGCAATGGTTCGAGAAAACAGAGTCGATCTTCGAAATCTGTTTATGCCCAAAAGGAAGCAAAGTGAAGTTTGCTGCCTGCACCTTCTCTGGCAAGGCCCTAACATGGTGGAACAGCCATGTTAAGTCACTGACCCTATCAGTGGCAAACTCAATAGGTTGGGAAAACCTAAAAGAGTTAATACGGGAGGAATACTGTCCGTTAGGCGAGATTCAAAAACTGGAACAAGAGCTGTGAGATCTCACTATGGTCGGCTCAGACATAGTGACCTACACGGACCGGTTCAGCGAACTAGCAGCTCTATGCCTCGAGATGATTACCTCGGAGAGCAAGAAGATAGAAAGATACATTTGGGGTCTGACTGCTCCGACCCAAGGAAATGTGCTGTCTTCTAACCCAGCCACGTTCGATAGTGCTAAACGCCTGGCTCAGCGACTCATCGACCATGGAGTCCGACATGGTGTAAAAGTCCCTATTCCCGAGCCATTGAGGGAAGAGGACGATGATCAGAAGTCAGGGAACAAGAGGAAGAAGAAGCGAACAACACAAGACACCCCGCAAGAACAATGAACGAGTACTATGTACGCCGCTACGACACCTACTGCTTCAGCACCTGCCAACCGATATGCTGGGAACCTTCCGGAGTGTGGAAAATGCAATTTTCACCACACCGGAGTGTACCGAGAAATGCAGTGTCTGAACTTCCACAGAAAGGGACACACCGTCCGTTACTGCAGGGCACCGGCTCAACCGATCTCCCAAGTCCTCGGAGCTGAAGGAAACCAAGCCTGCTATGGCTGTGGTGAGACTGGACACCGTCAGAGGGACTGCCCAATAGTAAGGAACTCAGGTACGGATGGACGCATTCTGATGATTACCGCAGGGGAATCTACCCCGGAGTCGTCGACGAGTAGTGGTACGTTTTCAAAATAGTAATTACTTTTAAAATTAATTTATATTGGTATAAGATTAAAATTTGGGGATAACACTTAAAAGTAACTTTAACAACTCACATGTTGAAATAGGTCACAGTATTCAAGAGAACTAAAAGATCCGTTTAGAGAAGCTATTATGGCTTACCATATACATCAGGGTTGTGCGCAACTAAGATGTCGCAGACTAAGAGTGAGTGACTCCGCTTAGGTCCCCATCCCTTAATTGGTTGGGGGATTTGAGGCAGGGTTACTCAGTCGACTGCCTGGTACATCTTAAATATTCATAACTAGTATATGGCAGGCGATGGTAGTGGTACCAAGGAGCATTATGATATAAAGTACCCCCACCAATTGGTAGAACACTTTTGTTCGTATGTATGTGCACATAGTAGTACGATACGTAGGAGTGTTAACTTCAATTAGAAAACAGGAAACACGAGAACAGTTACAAAGAGTACATTGTTGAACATACTAGGAGTACAGTATCGAGCATACCAGGGATACATCGTCGTTTATCAGACGTTTTATTTCATTTGACCAAAACTTTGTTCGGTAAAGAGTCTGTTGCTTTCATCCGTCATGAGTTGGCGTGGTCCTCACCATACTGAGTTCATATGTTTCTATCGCCTCGATCGACAAGTTCTCGAAACTTTCGTCCTTCGTATCGAAGGTCCGACCTAAACCTAAATCTTATCTTTCGTATTCTAAACCCCCGAAGTACTCATGCGAAGAGTACTTTGTTTTCGAAGCCTTATCGTCAGATGTCCGCAGACCGTCACGAAATACCACTCGTCCAGCAGACCAAGTTCGAGCACAGAGGCTATGGACGAATACAGCCCACCTATTACTATTTAGTGTATACGCGAGGGTGGTATATGATTATGATTACACAGACTTAGTATGTGTGTTTCCGCCCTTTCTCCTGTTCCTCGTTGGGTTGTGGACCTGGGGCAGAGTCGCACATCCGACCGTCTAACTAACCCTAATTATATACGACTTCTATACGCGAGGTAATGATAGATGGACCAAGTATGAATCCTATCAGGAACACCAGGGCAAAAATTGCCAGGTCTACGAGTGGGTATTCAACAGATAAGAGAAGCGCAACCCCAGTAGTAATGTTAAGAGAGCTAATTTCGGGACGAAATTCCATCTAACGGGGGGATGATGTGACAACCCGAAATTTCTATTTTATACAGCCATTCAATTCAATAAGAAGTCTAAACAGTTCTGCTAACTTTCAAGCTTTTTGGAATAAGTTTGAGCGTTTTAAAGTTAGTACCTCAATAGATATCAGGAGAGAGGATACCCTAGGGTTTATTAAGTAGCTATAAGGTCCCAAAACTTCAAAAGTTTGGAGTTTACGGCCCAAATGGTATTAGGGCCGTAAACCCTAATGACTATATAAGTGAGACTTAGTTTATTTTAGCTTTTTTTCACATTTCCAAGACTAGAACCAATTCTTTCTCAAGTATCATCCCACTTTTCTTCAAGATCTTCAACTTGTAAGTGTTTCTAAGCCCTAGTAAGTTGATATCTACTCTAATCTAGTGATCTAACACACTTCCATTCGTGAAAACATTCCAAAAGTGTAGATCTTCAAGTTTCACCAAGAACACCAAGAACACACACTAGTGTTCTTGGACTTTTAGCACCTTTTCAAGCTTGTACCTAGTAAGTACTTCTATCATAGAGTGTTATAAGCCTTGTTACACTTCTAAAGATCAAGAAAACACCCAAGAAAGTCAAGATCAAAGGTGTTTACGGTCCAAGATGTTCTTGGACCGCAAACCCTAAAAATGGTGCCAATGTGTGCCTTAGTCCCTACCAAGCCTTGCAAACTAGTTTAGATCTTAACCTTGATGTGCTTAGGACTCAAAACAATCAAAAGACCATAACCCATATGGGTTTACGGCCGTAAACACATGGAGAGGTGGTCCATGGGCCGTAAACTCCATTTAGGAGTGTATTGATGCCACAAACACTTCCAAAGGCTTAGACTTGAAGTTAGGATGCTTCATTATGACTTTTAGGACTTCAAATCACAAAATGGTGGGAGTACCATGAGTTTACGGCCGTAAACTCATGGGTTTACGGCCGTAAACTCCAAAGGTGATGGTTACAAAACCGTAAACACCTATAGATGCCATTTCACTTCCCTTTGATGAATCACATGTGATTCCAACACTTGATCAAGGTGTTTCCTAGTCCCGGAAGGTGTTTCCTTTCATATAGTTGTTTATAAACACTATATTCATGTCAGTATGTGTCCTTATATGTCATTTAGGACTTGTTGTGTCTCGGGACTTCATTCGTGGAACTTCTCATCCTTACACGCATACCCGTTTGAATCACCCACATCAGGTGAGTTCATACCCCGTAATGAATCTTTTAACTGTTTTAACTGTTTTAAGGGGGGATACAAGTTGAACACAATGATAATTGTGTAAATGTTTGTTATAAACATCTTTCAAAATGTTGCTTATGTCACTAATAAGTTGTCAAAACATTTCAAAACTCCTTTAAAAGTTATGTTACTTTTTAGTTATACAAAACTCTGTTTTTAAAGTACAAGCATAACTTAGTAGATAAATGAGTCTTTGCAATATCAGTCCAAGTAGAACATTAGTAAACTATAATAGGTATAGTTTAGGAGAATGCTATTCATTACTTCTAGTACAATGAAGCACACAAAGAAACAATACCATACAGAACAATACCATACAAAACAATACCATACAGAACAATACCATACAGAACAAACAAGTAAGGTTGCTATAGAATGAGAACACACAATACAGGATCTAATTATACTAATGAATCACTAACTCATTGTTTTAAACAAAAGGTGATAGTTATATTGGGTATACATGATCATATACTTTAATGTGAATTACATGGCTTGCAAGAAGTTGCAGAGGTCGTGTTTGGTCCCCCTAATCTCTTGACAAGGAGAGCGTTTAGTAAGGG
Source organism: Lactuca virosa (assembly GCF_052849685.1). NCBI lineage: Eukaryota > Viridiplantae > Streptophyta > Magnoliopsida > Asterales > Asteraceae > Lactuca > Lactuca virosa. Next base: position 77,538,334 of record NC_136431.1, read on the forward strand.
TTCTAGCTTTCACATTATAACTGTAATAAAACACTTATGTTTTTAGGTTATTAGTACATCCGCATGTCATTATAAACGACAACTGTGTACTTAAAATTTCCATTACTTTCGTAAAGTGACAGTACCACTTGAAAGTTGAACTCCAACTATGTTAGAGTTATAAACTAGGGAAATGATACTTTTTACAATCGACAAATGGAACAGTCGAGTCTAGCACAGAACAGAAGATGCCTTGGTAGAAGGCTACAATTAAAGGATAGGACCATAATGCTAGTCTTATGATTCCTTAATGTATACATCACGGGATACATATATACCAATAGGATCCGACAGCTAATAGGATGTGTGCTCTCCGCTTCATTTCCTGTTCCTCGTTGGGTTGTGGGCTTGGAACGGATTCACCCAATCTATTATCTACCCGATTCTATATATATGTATGCTTAGTATACATTAAGTCATCATAAGGGTACCAGGTATGGGTCAGGTTATAAAACACAGAGTCAAGCACATTTTTTCTAGTACAAAACATACTTTCCAAAATCAGTACTTTTGGTATACAAAACTAGAAACTTCCCAGTAAAGGGTTTAATCCATTTTATTAAACCAGTTCAATTTTAAAGACTTTAGGTGAGTAACTCTATAATACCTTAGTTTATACATCATGTTTATATATAAAACTAATACCCAATAGGTAGTTGGATGTGTGTTTTCCGCCTTACTTCCTATTCTTCGTTGGGTTGTGGGCTTAGGGCAGATTCACTCAATTAACTTTCTATTCGATATTAGATTATATATAGCAGTATAAACTAAGCTATTATAAAAGTAGTCATTGTGGTCACCATTTTATATTAAGAAATAAGGGTTTTCTTAAAAGAACTTTTCATTAGATATAAAGGAACCATTACAATTAACTCCATGAGTAACAAGTGAATACACTAGGGTTATATATGACAACGATCTAACAACCAATAGGATGTGTGCTATCCGCCTTACTTTTTGTTCCTCGTTGGGTTGTGAGCTTAGGGCAGATGCGCACAATCGATTGTTTATTTACTCTGAGTCCTATATAACTTGTACCCACTTAGTACCCATAGAAAGGCTTGTAGTGTCATTTTACTTAACTTTCATCAAAGTAGGAAATATAGGATTTTCTAGAGGAACAGGCGAACTTTTCAAAACAGAACTTACAGCTTACACCACTTTTACATATACATTTTCAACCACATTTTACAGCTTACTCACATCACTAAAATCTTATGAACTCACCAGCTTAATTGCTGATCAACTCTTTCAAATAACTTGTATTCTCAGGAGACTATTAGACAGGTGCTCGTGCTGGGAAATCAGAAGATGGAGCATTATAGGTTCAAGTCTTGTTTTGTTATTTGCTTATGAATTCTATGTTTTGTGAACACACACATTGTAAACACTTTCTTTCTAAATGAAATGGTTGTTCATTACTTGCTTACCATATACATATCTCGTGATACTAAACATGATGTCCTCCACCCCTGAACGTTTCCGCCGTTCCGATTTTGGGGTGTGACAACTATTAGGTGGATACATTAAGTCACATGCAATCAGGGTTGAATAATCTCAGAGTGTTGGATTTGATCCTATTGCGCAGCTCTTGTTTGAGTCCTAACCGTTGTAGGGATGAGTCCCTTACTTGAAGGATTATCTGAGCCTAGTTGTATGAGATGGTATCCATGTGGTGGCTAATTGGCATTACAATGAGGCTTTCAGCAGCTGAGGGCTGGTTTTTGGGAGAGTCATAGATTTCCCTAGGGTAAGCCTAGGATGAGAGTAGCAGAGATCAGTAGCAGTAGAAGTGACTTGGTGGAGTCAAGGCAGTTCTTGAGGAAAGTACAGATAGATGTGGAAGGTAGTATGGGCCCGTACTACTGAAAGCAGAGGATCCGTACTTGAATCGAGGAAGGCTGAAATGAGACCAGGAAACTTGTAGTAGTAGCGATCCCTCGAGATATATCAGTGTTTCTGACGTTTATCATGATGTGTTTTCAGAATGGTGGTTTTACGCCCTAGGCCAGCAATCGGCAGTTCAGGAGCCGACGAGGGATCAGGATCAGGCTCGGGGGCCGAGCATTTGGATGAGCAGACTAGGGAGTTCCTCTCCTCAGAGGTTACTCGCACCATACTCGAGCAGACTCCTGTGATCTTCGGTTCGATCAAGGAGGGTATTTCGGAGCTGATGGATGAGAGGTTGAGCATATTCCGTGCTGAGGTGGCGGCTATAATGGCGTCGCGCACACTCACCTTCAAGGAGTTCCGGGCTTGTGGTGCTCCAGACTATCATGGGGCGCGGGACCCCATAGCGAGTACTAGGTTTTTGGCAGACGTCGCCAACGCATTCCGCACCAGCAGATGTCCCGAGGGGGACAAGGTCAGACTAGCATCCTGTCTCCTGAAGGACAGGGCAAGAGATTGGTGGGAGGAGATCGGGCATGTCATCGGGGATGACGCAGCTCTTGATGCGATGACCTGGGCTGATTTGACTACCAGGTTCAGAGCCGAGTTTACACCGGTTATTGAGGTGCAGCAGTTACCTAGGGAGTTTCAGGATCTCACTCAGACTACAGAGACAGTGGCGGAGATTACCGCCAAGTTCAGGGAGAGGGCTTGTGACATCCCCTAATTTCTCGGCCAGAAAAGACCGATTTAATTTATGCTTTTTAAAATAAAATCAGAGAAATCTTTTCAAAAGATGTTGCGGAATTGGTCCCCAAACAACATATGATAAAAGTTTATTAAAACCTTTCTTTAAGAAATATATAATTTCCTTTTATATCAAAACCTCGGGATGTCATGTTCTGATACAGATCAAAAGCATAAACAAGACATTATAAGCCTTACAACAGTTATTCATAACTACTGGCCTATAATCCATAAATCACTCATCATCATCATCCGACTATGCTCGGGGTCCACTACCTGTAATATAAAAAAAACTGAATGGGTCAGGCTTGGAAGCCTGGTGAGCATATAGGGTTTTCAACCCACAATAAATAAATTTATTGTACTTAAACATCAATCAATCAACCAAATTACCCCAACCCCATTATCTTATTTATTTCTTAAGGGTTTACCCTAAGAATCAACTATCACTCCTTCCTAAGGATTCATCCTAAGGAATAGACACAAGGTCACACCATCACCAGGGTTTATACAATAGGGGCTAAACTCATAGCTCTTATTTATTGACAGTATTATTGACAGTATTCACCCCTGTCATACATGTCAATGGGTTTTTAGAGTACTCCAAATGAACATATAGTTCATTACACCTACAGGTTGCAGGCCTGCTAGTGTTCCACAGACTGTCTAGAATAGTCCATGGTTGTCATCCCTACTCTGCTGAATGACGAGGGTCACCGTTTGGGTAAGGACTTATCTCATATTTCACCACTCACCCTCAACTTATGATCTCCTTTCACCACTCACCCTCAACTTATGATCTATATCACTGATCATTTTATTTATCCAACTCACCTTTCATCACACACCCATTATTTCATCTACCCATGTTTTACCCAACATTTTTTGTAGATAAAAATACATATACAGTTTAAATTATTTAAAAACATGTATAAATCACACCTTCAACATCCAACTCAAATAAACAAACAATAAATATTCACACAGCACATATTTTTTATAAAATACTTCATATCTATGTGTAAGGTGAAAGTAACTACACACTCACTTGATATAATGAAAATCGGGCAGCAATTCGTTTCCTAAAACGATCGTTTCTAATAAAACTGGGAGTTTTATTCAGAAACCGGGCTCTGCGAGGGTCGGGCTTTGAAACCGAAAATATAAATTTTCCGGGTCTTCGGGCACTTCGGGACGTGTTTCGGGCGTTGGAAATAATCCCGGGGCTTCGGGGGATGTCAAAATAGTAAGAAGCAGCGAAGGATACGTGTGAGGCGTCTTACGAGCCGTCTTAGACGTCGCCTAGGATGTCAAAAGGCGCGTCAGATGCTTACCAGACCGAAGCTCAGTCCAATCGGAAGGCGACAGGTGCGCGACACGCGGCTACTGTTCATGCGAGGTGACGTGGCTCTTCCGGATAAGGCTTATCCATGCGAGATTCCTCGGAAAATGAGCCATAATCTTCTAAAATCCAGAACTTTCGCATACGGGCTCCGTTTTCGACGTTCTTTATATGCACGCGTAGGTAAAATTACGCTCTACAACCTTTGTTTAGACTTCGTCGGCTAATTTTGACTTTAATTTTTATATTATTATTTTTAACAGACCGGGACAGGAAATCCGTTAAAAATTCATAACTTCTTCATCCGACGTCCGTTTTCGTCATACTTTTTACTATTGTGCTACTATTTACGAGATCTTCAATTCTCGTTTAGGTTGTGTCGGCTAAAAATCACTCGACCTAAATTCGAGTTTTTAGCTGTCTACTGCTAAGCTGAAACTTCGAAAAATCATAACTTCCTCATACGAAGTCAGATTTGGGCGTTCTTTTTATCGAACTTCTCGGTTTAACGAACACTACGAGTTTCGTTTAGATCACTAAGGCTAAAAAGTAGTTTATTGAAAACTCACTTTTTACGACATTCAGCACCGAGCCGGTTTATCGTGAAACTTTGACATGTCATAACTTCTTCGTTATAACTCGGATTTCGGCATTCTTTATATATCCGTAATCCTTGTCACGCCCACTACAAGTTTCTTAATAGATATCGGCTTTATCTAAAATTTAATTTTTGACGCTCATTTTTATTCTTAATTAATTAACTCATACTAATTAAGCAGAAAACACATAAAACACATAATATTCACATAATTCCTTTTCATTTCTTCTAAATGAGTTACAAAGGTTAACCTAGACCATTATGTCAATATTAATGCCTAGCCTAGAAACACGGGCGTTACAACTCTCTCCCCCTTAGGATGATTCCGTCCCCGGAATCACACAACGACAAACAACTACGGGTAGCGACTCACCATGTCACTCTCCGTTTCCCAGGTGGGATTTGGTCCATTTATATGTTTCCAACGCACAAGTACTAAATCGACTATCTTACGTTACAACTTCTTAGTCTTACGGTCAACGATTGCCTCAGGTTCTCCAATTAACCTCTTGCTCTCATCCAAACTTAATTCAGAAATGGGAATTATGTCGGGCACACCTCCCGTGAACTTCCTCAAATAACACACATGAAATGTGTTATGAATAACCTCCACTTCTTCCTGTAATTCTAGCTTTTAAGCTTGATTCCCGATCCTCTGAAGAACTTTAAATGGTCCAATAAACTTTGGACTCAACTTTCCTCTTCTACCAAACCTTATAAGTCCCTTCCATGACGAGACTTTAAGTAAAACCGAATCTCCAACTTCGAATGATATCGGTTGTCTTTTCTTGTCAGCATAGCTCTGTTGAGCAGCGAACATCCTTTTCCTAATCACTTTCAACTTTCCAGCAGTCTGATGGACTATTTCAAGTCCCATAAGCTGCTTTTCCCCAGCTTCCAGTCACCATGACGACATTCAACAATTTTCCCCATACAAAGCGTGATAAGGTGCCATCTTGAGGCTTGAGTGGAAACTATTACCCTAGAAAAAATTCTACTAAAGGTAATTGTTCATCCCAGTTACCTTGGAATTCTAGGGTACATGTTCTCAGCATATCCTCGAATGTTTGAATCGTTCGTTTGCTTTGACCATCAGTTTGCGGATGGTAAGATGTATTCAAACACAACTTGGTACCCAATTCCTCTTGTAGACTCCTCCAAAACCTTGAGGTAAAACGGCTGTCACGATCGGAACACCGTGTAGCCTCACAATTTCCTTCACGTAAGAATTTGCAAGTTTATCCATAGACCATTTCTCGTTGGCTGCTATGAAATGCACACCCTTATTGAAGCGATCAACGACCACCTAAATCATGTCGTGACCGTTCCTTGTTCTGGGCAGTTCAGTCACAAAATCCATAGTGCTGTCTTCATATTTGCCCATGGGTATAGGCAAAGGTTCTAAACTCCCATACGGTTTCTGATGTTGTGCCTTAACCCTAGCACAAGTTACACACTCGTCCACATACTTTGCAATATCGAGCTTCATCGTCGGCCACCAGTAATAGGGTTTTAGATCCCTATACATTTTCGTACTGCCGGGATGAATCGAGTACATGGTTTTGTGAGCTTCTTCCATCAGAAGATCTCTTACTCCTCCCGCCTTAGGTACCCAAATCCTATCTTTGAATACCTTCAGTTGTCATACCCCCAAACCAAGGATGGCGGAAACGTCCGGGGGTGGAGGACTTCATGTATAGTATCATAACAACAATTTGAATAGTGATCAAAGTAAACATAACCAACATAAATATAATTGAAAAAAAAGTTACATCATTGTATGAATTACATGTTTACAAATCAATTACATTATGTTGACAAAATATGAAATGTTTGACGCCTTAACGTCCCATCCTCAAAAGCACTTGTTTACCTGTTTAGTGATTTCCTGAGAATACAAGAAGTTTTGAAAAGAGTGTCAACAATTAAGTTGGTGAGTTCATAAGCTTTTGTATGCAGTTATGAAAACCTTTTCTTGTAAAAGTAGTGTTCGTTCCAGAAAATCCAATATTTTCCTTAATGTGTAAATGTAGTCTTAAAACCCAAGGACCGAAATGTACAAGTAATTTGTCATACTTGTAGTAAAACAATGCAAGTTTAAATCGACATAAACCCATTTGATTTTAATGAAATCCCCGTAAATTCTTTGTTTGTTAATACCACATGTGAGTTATTATAACCATGCTATGACTTAGTTGGCCTGAAACGACGTTCTTCAGGCGTCGGAAATGTTATGACATTTGTCACCCCAGACATGCCGGTCTAGCTGTTGCATGTAGCTAAGGCGTGGGTTTGTCAGATCCAATATAGATCTATACACAAGTATCACGCTCTCCCTCCAGGAGACTCTGGTTATAATACAGGACTTATTTGTAAAGTGAAGCGAATGTCTCACAGAAGTCATTAACGAATTTACGTGTAGTGTAATGAAAACTCCTTTTGTATAAATGTACCCTTTAGTAATGAGTTCGTTATGTAAATGTATCATAAACTATACCTATTATAGTTTATCACAACAAGGGTAGTAGTAGTGTTCATAAACTATATTTGTCATAGTTTACCAAATGTTTGTGTATAATGGATGTAAACTTTGTTTATAAAAATTAATTAATTACCATACTTGTGAAGGTAAAAATCCATTTGTTTTCTGATGTATGTCATCACACCAAGATGAAATGACATATAATGTAATAATATAAAATTACACAATGATACACACCTTGCTCAACAAGTTACAAGGTGTGAATGAAATTGATGGTATTTTTCTAGTGATAACATTTCTGTTCCTGTTCTTAGAAAATTTATAGAAAAATCATCAAATGTCTAAATCAAAAACCGCAAATTCTGAGAGTTTAGAAAATATGTCTAGTTTGTTCATAAATTTTCTCATGATTTTTAGTGATCTTCAACTTGTGTGAAAAAGTCCATAATCACAGACTGGTCTGGATTTGTTCTTGAAATGATAGGCAGTTTTGTAAAAATCACCATAAATTGTAGAAAAATTGTATGGAGATGTGAAAGTAGTCATTTTAAAGGTATGAACCTGACCTATTTTCACCTGATACAGTTTTGAAAAATAAAATGTTTAAGTTGACCAAAACAGTCCGTGAATGGAGTTAAACTTTTCTGATGAAGACTGTTAAATGAGCTTAGTTGTGTTTTTGGTGTTTTAACTTGTATTCCCCCCTTAAAACTTAAGAAAAACATGAAAAGATAGGGGTATGAACTCACTTTATGTGTTCTTAGAGGGTGGATGTTGAAGAAGAGAAGTGTTCAACTCAAGAACACTTAAAAGATGCCTTGATGAATCGAGAACCTAACATGAAGGTGACGTTGTTTGTGTAAGATTCCTATGATTTTGAGTAGAAGGATGTGTACTAATCATAAGAGGAATGAATTATACTTACCAAGAGTGGACGAAAGCTTGATTATCAGCCTTGGAAGTCTTGAAATTGAGAGAGAATGGTGAGAGAATTTGGAGTGTGATCCTTGGAGGAAAATGAGAGAATGAAAGAAGTATGAAGAGAGGGGATAGATTTTATACTTAGACAAGGAGTGGGGCTGGTCATGTAGTGGATATGAGCTGGTCATGTAGTGGGTAAGAGCTGGTCATGTAGTGGAAAAGAGTTGGTCATGTAGTGGGTGTGAGTGGTGGAATGTGTCATAAAGTAATGTAAAGTCATCTTTCCACCTCAAGCACTTCACCCACTAATTATTGGTATGATTGGCCCTAAAAACGTGGGGATTAATGAAATATGGGTTTTTAATTGTTAAAATAAAGTTTTTGGTGAAAATCCCGCGTTAAAATGATGAAAAACGGGCCTAAAACGAAGTCGTAGTCGAAAACTGGGAAGAAGGGGGCTGTCTGCGAGACCTCTCGCATGGGGGCCGAAGGTGCGAGGTTTCAGACCTGAGGCTTCGGTCCGAGGCTTCGGTCCTGAGGCTTCGGTCCGAGGTTTCGGTCCTGATCCCTTCGGATGCGAGGCTTCGGTCCTGAAGCTTCGGTTTTGGGTCCTGAAGGCTATTTTACCCGTTTTACCCCGTTTCAAGTGGTTTTTGACCCGGTTAAGGGTCGGGATGGCCCGAATGATTACAAAAAGTTAAAGGAACTTTTGAGAGAGATTTTAATAGAGAGAGATTGAGTGAAAGAGATTGAGAGAGGTTTCGTTTGTGATCTTTTTGAGTGTCCGGCTTCGCAACGCAAGGTCCATAAACCCCGTTAAGCCATGATTTAGTGTCCTACACACTTCCGATGATTGTGCAATAGTGTTTTATCGCTTTGGTTCGTTGTTTAGCACTATTAAGGCTAAGGAAAGTCAAACACACGAATTTTCCAAATGATATTTTCTCATTAAAATAGCGAATTGTATAGTGATTACATAACGTAAACCCTAACATACAAGGGTTAATGGAGTTGACCGGTTTGACTTGTTGACTTTGTTTGACTTTGACTTGACCGAAATTTGACGGTTGTCACATCATCCCCCCGTTAGAAGGAATTTCGTCCCGAAATTTGTATTTTTGACTGGGACTTCAAGAGTTCGGGAAGAGATGTGGATACTTTTGTTTCATTTGATCCTCGCATTCCCAGGTGAATTCGGGTCCTCGTTTAGCATTCCAGCGGACCTTCACTATGGGGATACGACTTTGCTTTGTTCGTTTGATCTCTCGATCCATGATTTCTACCGGTTCTTCCACGAAGTGGAGACTCTCGTTGATTTCAATTTTGTCGAGAGGTATCACGAGGGTCTCGTCGGATAGACATTTCTTTAAGTTCGATACGTGGAAGGTAGGATGTACGTTATTCAGTTCCTGTGGCAATTGTAGTTTATATGCTACCGGGCCAATCCTGGCAAGGATTTCGAATGGTCCGATGTATCTAGGGTTTAGTTTTCCTCGTTTGCCGAAACGTATTAAACCTTTCCAAGGTGAGACCTTTAATAGTACACGATCCCCAACCTAGAATTCTAAAGGCTTTCGTCTGTTTATCCGCGTAACTTTTTTGTCTGTCCCTAGAAGCTTTTCACCCTTCACGGATTTGAACTATCTTCTCTGTAGTTTCCTTTATTATCTCCGGGCTAGTGGGGGTGCTATTAGGGACTTGTCCCTTAGCTAGTTGCGTGTCACCCACTTCAGCCCAGCACAGAGGTGACCTGCACTTGCGGCCATAGAGGGCTTCAAATGGTGCAACCTTGATGCTAGTGTGATAACTGTTATTGTATGAGAATTCAACAAGTGGTAAATGGATATCCCAAGATTTACCAAAGTCTATCACACACGCTCTAAGCATGTCTTCTAGCGTCTGAATGGTCCTCTCACTTTGCCCGTCGGTTTGTGGGTGATAGGCTGTACTCATGTCCAGCCTAGTTCCCAAGGACTTCTGAAGTGATTGCCAGAATCGCGAGGTAAATCGACTATCCCTGTCTGAGATAATGGATTTTGGCACGCCGTGCAGTCGTACAATCTCTTTGATGTACGTCCTAGTCAGTTTCTCCATCTTGTCGGTTTCTTTTATCGGTAGGAAGTGCGCTGATTTGGTCAATCTGTCTACGATTGCCCATATGATATTAAGCCCGCCCGTGGTCTTAGGTAGCTTGGTTATGAAGTCCATGGTTATCTGTTCCCACTTCCACTTAGGTATATCAGGCTGTTGTAGAAGTCCTGAAGGTTTCTGATATTCTACCTTGACCTTGGCGCAAGTCAAACACTTGCCTAAATAGGTAGAAATTTCGGCTTTCATGTTTGGCCACCAGTACGACTTTTTGAGATCCAAATACATCTTATCTGAACCTGGGTGGATGGAGTATCGATTCTTGTGTGCTTCGTTCATGATGACGTCTCGGAAACCACCGAACTTCGGTGTCCTGATTCGGTTCATGAGGTAATGAACTCCGTCGTCTTTGACTTCTAGGTTTTTATCCATTCCTCTTAATGCCTCACCTGTCACATTTTCAGGTTTCGAGGCCTCCAGTTGAGTCTCTTTGATTTGTGTGGACAGGTGTGAATGGATTGTCATCGTTAATGACTTTACTCGGCGCCCCGAGTATTCCTTTCGACTTAAGGCATCTGCTACTATGTTTGCCTTACCTGGGTGGTAACGAATCTCACACTCGTAATCGTTCTGTAGTTCTACTCATCGTCTTTGCCTCATGTTGAGCTCCTTTTGATTGAGAATGTGCTGAAGGCTTTTGTGATCGGTAAAGACAATACACTTTGTTCCGTAAAGGTAGTGCCTCCAGATATTTAGGGCGAATACTACTGCTCCCAATTCGAGGTCATGTGTGGTGTAGTTGACTTCGTGCGTTTTCAATTGCCTCGATGCGTAGGCAATGACCTTTCCTCGCTGCATTAATACACACCCAAGTCCCTGGTTTGATGCGTCGCAGTAGACTACAAAGTCTTCGGTTCCTTCTGCAGAGACAGGATTGGTGCGCTGCATAGGGCTTGTTTTAACGTTTGGAAGGCAGCTTCTTGTTTATCTTCCCATTTAAACATCACACCTTTTTGAGTTAAGGTGGTGAGCGGTTTAGCGATCTTTAAGAAGTTTTGGATGAATCTTCGGTAGTATCCAGCAAGCCCCAAGAATTGTCGGATTTCCGTTGGTGTTGTAGGTGCTGACCAGTCTTGATTGCCTTAATTTTGGAGGGGTCCACATGTATCCCTCTCGCACTGATCACATGACCCAAGAAATCTACTTCTCGGATCCAGAATTCGCACTTAGAGAATTTAGCATAAGCTTCTCAGCTCTCAACGTCTCTAGCACTTGTCGCAGGTGTTGGCGATGCTTTTCCTTACTTCGTGAGTAGACCAAAATGTCGTCGATGAACACGATCACGAACTTGTCTAAGTAGTGTCGACACACTCGATTCATCAGGTCCATGAATACCACAGGTGCGTTTGTTAATCCGAAGGGCATCACTACAAACTCGTAGTGCCCGTAGTGAGTTCTGAAAGCTGTCTTGGGGATATCTTCTTCTTGAACTCGTAGTTGATGGTAACCCGACCTTAGATCGATTTTTGAAAAGTAACTTGCTCCTTGAAGTTGGTCGAAGAGGTCGTCGATTAGGGGTAGAGGGTATCGGTTTTTGATGGTAAGCTTATTTAACTCGCGGTAGTCAATGCACATGCGAAAAGATCCGTCCTTCTTCTTTACAAACAGGACCGGTGCTCCCCAAGGTGAAAAGCTCGGCCTGATGAACCCTTTGCTTAGCAGTTCGTTCAATTGACTGGACAGTTCTTGTATTTCTGCCGGTGCTAGGCGGTATGGAGCTTTGGCTACTGGGGTAGCTCCGGGGACCAAGTCAATTCGGAATTCGACTTGCCGTGCGAGGGGTACACCTGGAAGGTCTTCCGGGAATACGTCGGGAAAGTTGCACACTTCTGGAATGTCTTTGATATCCTTCATCTCTTGTTTCTTATCTACTATGTGGGCTAAAAAGGCATGGTATTCCTTTCGGAGATACTTTTGAGCCTTGACGCAAGAGATGATTTGTAACTTTGTACTGGGTTTATCACCGTAGACGAGAAGGGTTTTGCCACTTGGCAGATTGAGGCGAATGACCCTTTCGTAACATAGAATGTCGGCACAATGAGGACTTAACCAATCCATACCGATGATTATGTCGAAACTTTTTATTGTTACCGGCATTAGATCGATTGTAAATGAATGATTATCTAGAGTGAGGGTACACCCTGAGTATATATCGCTAGTGCGCTCTACTTTTCCGTTTGCCATTTCTACGATGTATGTGTCTTTTAGTAATTGGGGATCTTGTCTAAGTAAGTGTTTGAATTGATGGCTCACAAAACTCCTCTCCGCTCCACTATCGAAGAGTATGCATGCATATGAGTTATTGAGAAGGAACGTACCAGTAACCACCGTGGGGTCCTTGATTGCTTCCCCATGTCCTATAGCCTGGACTCTCCCCACACCACCAACATTAGGGGTTTATGCCTTTGGGCAGTTTCTTTTGAAGTGTCCTGCCTCCCCACAGCCATAACAGGCTTGACTTGCCCCCGTATTGGTGACTTGAGTGATGGGTTGGGATGACGCTCTACAGAAGCGAGCGGTATGCCCCTTCTTGTTGCAATTTTTGCAGTGCATTTCCCGACAAGCACCGGTGTGGTGGAAATTACACTTGTTGCACTTGGGAAGGTTTCCAGCATATTGCCTTGGTGGTGCTGGAGTAACAGGAGAAATGGCAGCACGAACAGCAACCATCTGTTGCCTTTTGGTGGAGTCTGGCACTGACTGGTTCTGTTTGTTGTTCCAGAATTTTCTTTTGTTGCTCCTCCCCTTAGCTTGATCACTGGTGGTAGTAACAATACCGTGGCTAGCTCTATGGTCGATAAGTTGTTGTGCCAATTCTTTGGCACTTTCAAAAGTAGTGGGTTTCGAGGCTAGCACACTATCTTGAATCTGGAATGATAGTCCCCAGAGGTATCGTTCCACCTTCTTCGCTTCTGGAGTGACCATTGCTGGGCAGAGGAGTGCGAGGTCATTGAATCGGGTAGTATAAGTTTCAAGGTCTGTGCCCGACATCTTGAGGTTCCAGAGTTCTTCTTCAAGTTTTTGCACTTCGCCCCTCGGGCAATACTCCTTTAGCATCAAAGCTTTCAAGTCCTCCCAGCTGATAGAGTTAGCCACTGCAGGAGTAAGTGACTTAACTCGGCCATTCAACCAAGTGAGAGCTTTACCGGTGAAAGTGAATGCTGCAAACTTGACTTTTCTTGCTTCGGGGAAAGCACAGATTTCGAAAACTGCTTCCGTCCTCTCGAACCATTGCATTAGTGTGACCACTCCCCCGCTTCCATTAAAAAAATCAGGTTTGCCACTTGTGAAGTCTTTATAAGAACACTCTTTTGTACGCCACGTACTGTCCCCATGGTTAGAGTGCATAGCACCCAATCCAGAACACCAACACCGTTTGTCCCTATCTGCGACATTGCGGCCGCTACGGCTGCTGTTACTGCCGCCTGGAACATCACGGAATCAAACTGTGGAGGCGGCGGCGGAGGAGGTGTTGCTGTGCTACCGGAAGGTCTGGGTCTTCTCCTTGGTGGCATAGTTCTGTCATAAGTTTTAAAGATGACAAGTCGGTAAGACTTCAATGGTGATAACGAGTCGATTGTTACTTTATCTAACTCATTTGTATTATGTCCCGACTTTATTGTATTTTCAAGTAATTCATAATAAAAGTTTATACGAGCAAACTTATGAATTAGATAGTGGTGACTCAATCGGAGTCCTGTGTTCTGTTCCATGTCTAATCCACTCCTAAGATTCACTCGACATGCCCCAGTTATGTGTAATTAAAATTTTATTTGACTGTTGCTCCTAATGAGTCTACCCTAAGTCCACAACCAAACAAGGAATAGGTTCTAAGGCGGACTCACCATTTCTAGGTCAATCATTTCTTACACATAACTTCGAGGTACACCTGAAGAATCTTAGAGTTATCAGTTGTAAATTGTTTGTAATACCAAGTAGTGAGATCTCATGTCAACATCCAATGAAATAATATGCATGCCAATTTCATTGATAAACCTTTTAGTGCATATTTTTTTAGGAGAATTTGACCTTTAAGCAGGTCTATATCAATGTAATGGAAATTTTTTTGGCCTAACATAGCCCCTTAAGTAGTGTAATCACTTAATCGCATGGTTAGCTTACATGCAAAAAGAGTAGCACCAACGCGTACTCATAAACCTACTCTACAAGGACGTGCGAGTAGCATGAGTTTTACTCACGGTAATCGGCCCCTGGCAGCGTAAGAGATATGAAATGAATCTAAAATGTCGAGTTATAAGTATACAAAATACTCCCATAGTATTTTTAAATGTTATGTTTGGTTCTTAGTGTCTTCATTATAGGGTGATGTTAGGTTGTCAGATTTGTTGTCCACTACGTCTATCCCCCAATATATGCAAGTCACTTCTCGGACAGATATAGTTGATCAGGCTATATCCTTCCCAGACTTGATTCACATATACCAAGGTATACCCATAGTGTACAACTCCTCTTCTTTTACTTTATGTTCTCCTAGTTATGACACTATGTGAGCATGTATGCATGTATTTATACTTTTAACAAGAAACCATTTATTTTCTAAAAGTATATTCATTTAAAAGTTGTTCAAATCAGAGACTTTCAGTCCCAAATGTGTTTATAGTTTGTATATCTTATGTGGTCCGATATACTGAGAATACAAGAAGTTTTGAAAAGAGTGTCAACAATTAAGTTGGTGAGTTCATAAGCTTTTGTATGCAGTTATGAAAACCTTTTCTTGTAAAAGTAGTGTTCGTTCCAGAAAATCCAATATTTTCCTTAATGTGTAAATGTAGTCTTAAAACCCAAGGACCGAAATGTACAAGTAATTTGTCATACTTGTAGTAAAACAATGCAAGTTTAAATCGACATAAACCCATTTGATTTTAATGAAATCCCCGTAAATTCTTTGTTTGTTAATACCACATGTGAGTTATTATAACCATGCTATGACTTAGTTGGCCTGAAACGACGTTCTTCAGGCGTCAGAAATGTTATGACATTTGTCACCCCAGACATGCCGGTCTAGCTGTTGCATGTAGCTAAGGCGTGGGTTTGTCAGATCCAATATAGATCTATACACAAGTATCACGCTCTCCCTCCAGGAGACTCTGGTTATAATACAGGACTTATTTGTAAAGTGAAGCAAATGTCTCACAGAAGTCATTAACGAATTTACGTGTAGTGTAATGAAAACTCCTTTTGTATAAATGTACCCTTTAGTAATGAGTTCGTTATGTAAATGTATCATAAACTATACCTATTATAGTTTATCACAACAAGGGTAGTAGTAGTGTTCATAAACTATATTTGTCATAGTTTACCAAATGTTTGTGTATAATGGATGTAAACTTTGTTTATAAAAATTAATTAATTACCATACTTGTGAAGGTAAAAATCCATTTGTTTTCTGATGTATGTCATCACACCAAGATGAAATGACATATAATGTAATAATATAAAATTACACAATGATACACACCTTGCTCAACAAGTTACAAGGTGTGAATGAAATTGATGGTATTTTTCTAGTGATAACATTTCTGTTCCTATTCTTAGCAAATTTATAGAAAAATCATCAAATGTCTAAATCAAAAACCACAAATTCTGAGAGTTTAGAAAATATGTCTAGTTTGTTCATAAATTTTCTCATGATTTTTAGTGATCTCCAACTTGTGTGAAAAAGTCCATAATCACAGACTGGTCCGGATTTGTTCTTGAAATGATAGGCAGTTTTGTAAAAATCACCATAAATTGTAGAAAAATTGTATGGAGATGTGAAAGTAGTCATTTTAAAGGTATGAACCTGACCTATTTTCACCTGATACAGTTTTGAAAAATAAAATGTTTAAGTTGACCAAAACAGTCCGTGAATGGAGTTAAACTTTTCTGATGAAGACTGTTAAATGAGCTTAGTTGTGTTTTTGGTGTTTTAACTTGTATTCACCCCCTTAAAACTTAAGAAAAACATGAAAAGATAGGGGTATGAACTCACCTTATGTGTTCTTAGAGGATGGATGTTGGAGAAGAGAAGTGTTCAACTCAAGAACACTTAAAAGATGCCTTGATGAATCGAGAACCTAACATGAAGGTGACGTTGTTTGTGTAAGATTCCTATGATTTTGAGTAGAAGGATGTGTAATAATCATAAGAAGAATGAATTATACTTACCAAGAGTGGAAGAAAGCTTGATTATCAGCCTTGGAAGTCTTGAAATTGAGAGAGAATGGTGAGAGAATTTGGAGTGTGATCCTTGGAGGAAAATGAGAGAATGAAAGAAGTATGAAGAGAGGGGATAGATTTTATACTTAGACAAGGAGTGGGGCTGGTCATGTAGTGGATATGAGCTGGTCATGTAGTGGGTAAGAGCTGGTCATGTAGTGGAAAAGAGTTGGTCATGTAGTGGGTGTGAGTGGTGGAATGTGTCATAAAGTAAAGTAAAGTCATCTTTCCACCTCAAGCACTTCACCCACTAATTGTTGGTATGATTGGCATAAAAACGTGGGGATTAATGAAATATGGGTTTTTAATTGTTAAAATAAAGTTTTTGGTGAAAATCCAGCGTTCAAATGATGAAAAACGGGCCTAAAACGAAGTCGTAGTCGAAAACCGGGAAGAAGGGGGCTGTCTGCGAGACCTCTCGCATGGGGGCCGAAGGTGCGAGGTTTCAGACCTGAGGCTTCGGTCCTGATCCCTTCGGATGCGAGGCTTCGGTCCTGGAGCTTCGGTTTTGGGTCCTTAAGGCTATTTTACCCGTTTTTACCCTGTTTCAAGTGGTTTTTGACCCGGTTAAAGGTCGGGATGGCCCGAATGATTACAAAAAGTTAAAGGAACTTTTGAGAGAGATTTGGGAGAGATTTTAATAGAGAGAGATTAAGTGAAAGAGATTGAGAGAGGTTTCGTTTGTGATCTTTTTGAGTGTCCGGCTTCGCAACGCAAGGTCCATAAACCCCGTTAAGCCATGATTTAGTGTCCTACACACTTCCGATGATTGTCCAATAGTGTTTTATCGCTTTGGTTCGTTGTTTAGCACTATTAAGGCTAAGGAAAATCAAACACACGAATTTTCCAAATGATGTTTTCTCATTAAAATAGCGAATTGTACAGTGATTACATAACGTAAACCCTAACATACAAGGGTTAATGGAGTTGACCGATTTGACTTGTTGACTTTGTTTGACTTTGACTTGACCGAAATTTGACGGTTGTCACATCAGTCCTTGACCGTTTGTATCAAACACCAACGTTTTACCCAAACGTTCCTCCTTTCGGTCATTTCTTTCTAAAGCTTCCTCTTGAGATTTCACAATTGTCAAGACAACCTCAATTCTCAACGCTCTTGGCCTTTTCTTTTCAAGATTTACCTTCCGACTGAGAGCATTAACAACAACATTTGCTTTACCAGGGTGGTAAAGTATCTCACAGTCGTAGTCCTTGAGTAATTCTAGCCAGCGCCGTTGCCTCATGTTCAATTCCTTCTCCATATCCTTAAGGCGAACACTAGCGCTGCCAACTCCAGATCATGAGTGGGGTAGCTCTTTTCATGCTCCTTCAATTGTCTCGATGCATACGTGATCACTTTATCCCTTTGGGTCAGAACACAACCTAACCCAACTCCGGAGGCATCACTATAAACTGTGAAGTCATCAACTCCTTCAGGTAACGAAAGAATCAGTGCTTCCCACAACGTCTTCTTTAACTTCTCAAAGCTTCATATGCTTCTCATTCCAAGTATAGACATATCCTTTGTGGGTCAAAGCTGTCAATGGAGTCGCGATCGAAGAAAAGCCTTGGATAAACCTTCGGCAATATCCGACGAATCCTAAAAAGCTTTAGATCTCCATAGGACTTTCAATCGTAATCTTTGAGTTACAAAATAAATCCTTATTGAGGACTCCTTCTTCTTCTTGGAATAAGTACTTTCCTCCATTTATTGTAGCTGACCGATGGGTCATGTTCTAATCATCTCTCATTGTATAATGCACTACTTAGACTCAGATCTCCTAGCGACAAATTTCAGAAAAAACTATACCTACCTTCATGTTCTAATGTGATACAATCACAGTTCAACATGTATCATTTCTAACTACCAACTTCTTCAACAATGAGTGTGATACTTCTATTGGTCGCTTTGATCATCTTTCACTTCAATCATTTGGCTTAAGTCAAATGCTACATCGAACTTCGTTCTTGGAATCACGTAACAAACTCATCGTTGTCGGACTCGATTCGATATGACCTCTAAGGTCGGAATAACAATCATCTTCTTAGTCATTACCGAAACGATGGTAACGACAGACTAGAATAAGACGGAATCAATTACTAGTTCCTTGGTAACCTTGTGACTTTCCCTGATCCAAGTGTGAGTCCTGTGCTTCCAGTAGTATAGATCTCTACTACTATTCACACCTACTCATACTCGTCCCAAGTACGGTCTCGCAGTCCCCAAATCCTAAAATCACAAAACAATTTAACACATACGAATGTGTCCAATTAATCATAAAATTTTCCTAGACTCTACTAGGACTTCTTCCATGCGTATCTTCAATCATCAATTTTGCTTCAACTTGGTTGGTGATGGAAATTCCAGACGATTGGGACAACTTTAAAAATTACACCAACCATTCCATTCATCGGATGACAAAACCAGGGTTTATATTATTTCCTTGAAACGATTACACAAAGGTTCAAGTTTACCCTACACTATGCCTCTAATAGGCTAAACCACTTGTTACTATTCACATTACTACTTCGTAACATGATCTTCGAGTATCAAGTCTTTACTTCTACTTCCTAGCATTATTAATTGCTTCGTCAAGGATATTCTGAAATTCCCTTGACGTTGGCGGTGCACTTGGCCTTGTTACTTCATTTTTCTTCGGACAGTCCTTAGAAACATGGCCTTCTTCCTTACATACATAACACACCCTCTTGGGAATCGTACAGTGATTGGCGTAATGCCCTATTTCTCCACACCTAAAGCACTTCACCTTCCCGTCACGATTCCCAGAGTGTTTATTTTTGCACTTTTCGCACCATTTTCCTCTACCTCTTCTTTTGCCAGACTTTGAGGATATGTTGCTCTTGTTGGGCCTTGAAGACCCCTCAAATTTCCTCTTCTTGCCAACTTCAATCTTGTTGGCGGTCCTGTCATTGATCATTTCTTCAATAGACTTAGCAACCCTAATAGTTGCCTCAAGAACAGATGCCTGACGTACTGGCACAGTAAGTTCATCCTTACTTTGTTGAAGTAAACGTTTTGTTTCTTCCATCTGTTGATCCAACATCGTACGCACCATTGCTTGCACCCCAATCATCGTAATTGGCTCAGGCTGTGGATTATCGTTTCCGAATCCACTTTGAGTACTCGCCATTTCGATCTATACACCAATCGTAGGTGAATTTAGATCTTCACTTTCGTTAGACGTTAAGTCTTCGTTACTACTCCGAAACGTTTATATGTTAGTTCTAATATCGTAGTCATACGTTTAGATTGCTACACACATAAGGTTTCCAGATCCGGTCGGCAACAGACCATAGATCTGAACAAATAATGGCATATATGGCAAACATATATCATTTAGCACATAAAAGCATTTTAGGCATCTTTCCTAAAATAAACTAGTGCTCGTGTCAATTTAGGTGTACTACCTAAAATATAATAGACACACTCAACTCACAATCATCACTTAGCATTCTAAGTTTAAGTCTATAAATCCTACAATTTCTTAGTTCGCTTAAACTAATGCTCTGATACCAACTGTGACATCCCCTAATTTCTCGGCCAGAAAAGACCGATTTAATTTATGCTTTTTAAAATAAAATCAGAGAAATCTTTTCAAAAGATGTTGCGGAATTGGTCCCCAAACAACATATGATAAAAGTTTATTAAAACCTTTCTTTAAGAAATATATAATTTCCTTTTATATCAAAACCTCGGGATGTCATGTTCTGATACAGATCAAAAGCATAAACAAGACATTATAAGCCTTACAACAGTTATTCATAACTACTGGCCTATAATCCATAAATCACTCATCATCATCATCCGACTATGCTCGGGGTCCACTACCTGTAATATAAAAAAAACTGAATGGATCAGGCTTGGAAGCCTGGTGAGCATATAGGGTTTTCAACCCACAATAAATAAATTTATTGTACTTAAACATCAATCAATCAACCAAATTACCCCAACCCCATTATCTTATTTATTTCTTAAGGGTTTACCCTAAGAATCAACTATCACTCCTTCCTAAGGATTCATCCTAAGGAATAGACACAAGGTCACACCATCACCAGGGTTTATACAATAGGGGCTAAACTCATAGCTCTTATTTATTGACAGTATTATTGACAGTATTCACCCCTGTCATACATGTCAATGGGTTTTTAGAGTACTCCAAATGAACATATAGTTCATTACACCTACAGGTTGCGGGCCTGCTAGTGTTCCACAGACCGTCTAGAATAGTCCATGGTTGTCATCCCTACTCTGCTGAATGACGGGGGTCACCGTTTGGGTAAGGGCTTATCTCATATTTCACCACTCACCCTCAACTTATGATCTCCTTTCACCACTCACCCTCAACTTATGATCTATATCACTGATCATTTCATTTATCCAACTCACCTTTCATCACACACCCATTATTTCATCTACCCATGTTTTACCCAACATTTTTTGTAAATAAAAATACATATACAGTTTAAATTATTTAAAAATATGTATAAATCACACCTTCAACATCCAACTCAAATAAACAAACAATAAATATTCACACAGCACGTATTTTATATAAAATACTTCATATCTATGTGTAAGGTGAAAGTAACTACACACTCACTTGATATAATGAAAATCGGGCAGCAATTCGTTTCCTAAAACGATCGTTTCTAATAAAACCGGGAGTTTTATTCAGAAACCGGGCTCTGCGAGGGTCGGGCTTTGAAACCGAAAATATAAATTTTCCGGGTCTTCGGGCACTTCGGGCCGTGTTTCGGGCGTTGGAAATAATCTCGGGGCTTCGGGGGATGTCAAAATAGTAAGAATATTGATTTTTGGGTGAAAAATAGCAAAATTCTCATTCTACCCGGGAAGGCTCGCAGCCTCCCTTTTATAGGGTCCGAAGGTCGGCCGAGAAGGAAGTGAGTCAGCAGCAAAGCAGCTCGGTGGCAGCATCAGCGAAGGATACGTGCGAGGCGGCTTACGAGCCGTCTTAGACGTCGCCTAGGACGTCAAAAGGCGCGTCGGATGCTTACCAGACCGAAGCTCGGTCCAATCGGAAGGCGACAGGTGCGCGACACGCGGCTACTGTTCATGCGAGGTGACGTGGCTCTTCCGGATAAGGCTTATCCATGCGAGATTCCTCGGAAAATGAGCCCTAATCTTCTAAAATCCATAACTTTCGCATACGGGCTCCGTTTTCGACGTTCTTTATATGCACGCGTAGGTAAAATTACGCTCTACAACTTTTGTTTAGACTTCGTCGGTTAATTTTGACTTTAATTTTTATATTATTATTTTTAACAGTCCAGGACAGCAAATCCGTTAAAAATTCATAACTTCTTCATCCGACGTCCGTTTTCGTCAGACTTTTTACCGTTGTGCTACTATTTACGAGATCTTCAATTCTCGTTTAGGTTGTGTCGGCTAAAAATCACTCGATCTAAAATTCGAGTTTTTAGCTGTCTACTGCTAAGCTGAAACTTCGAAAAATTATAACTTCCTCATACGAAGTCAGATTTGGGCGTTCTTTTTATCGAACTTCTCGGTTTAACGAACACTACGAGTTTTGTTTAGATCACTAAGGCTAAAAAGTAGTTATCGAAACTCACTTTTTACGACATTCAGCACCGAACCGGTTTATCGTGAAACTTTGACATGTCATAACTTCTTCGTTATAACTCGGATTTCGGCATTCTTTATATATCCGTAATCCTTGTCACGCCCATTACAAGTTTCTTAATAGATATCGACTTTATCTAAAATTTAATTTTTGATGCTCATTTTTATTCTTAATTAATTAACTCCTACTAATTAAGCAGAAAACACATAAAACACGTAATATTCACATAATTCCTTTTCATTTCTTCTAAATGAGTTACAAAGGTTAACCTAGACCATTATGTCAATATTAATGCCTAGCCTAGAAACACGGGCGTTACAGGGCTCTTCTCGTTCCTCAGTACGCAACTGATGAGGAAATGAAGAAGGCCCGTTATCATGAGATGTTGCAGAGTGATATCCGCCAGTTTGTGAGCCGGTCCAGCTGTAAAACGTTGGATGATATGATTGCGAGGGCTCGTGAGAGAGAGAGATAGATTTGGAGATGGAGAAGAAGAGGAAGCCAGAGGCGGCATCTGGCACAGGGAGTTCGGGCAAAAAGCCCAAGGTATCGAATCACAAATCTAGAGGACAGAAGAGCCACAGTCGGTGTGGCAAGTGTGGGAGGTTGCACGATGGGGCGTGCAAGGCAGGGAGTCCCGGTTGCTACAAGTGCGGCCGGACCGGGCATATGAGCAGAGATTGTACAGCTACTACCACTGCCACCACAGAATCTGATCTGATTTGCTTCCATTGCAATCAGAGGGGACATAAAAAGTCCTAGTGTCCGAGTTTGTCAGCAGCAGGGAAGGTGACGGCACCTGCCCCTGCTACATTGAGGATTACAGACGGCCGTCAGGGCCGGGGTGAGGCACCGGTGGCGAAGAGTAGAGCTTTCCAGATGACAGCAGAGGAGGCGTGAGCGACTCCTGATGTGGTGACGGGTATGTATTTCCTTCTTATCTCTTTATTGATATTGATTGTTTCTCATGGTTATATGTTTTCGTATAGGGTCGTTCTTAGTGAACGACATTTCATCTACAATATTGTTCGATTCGGGGGCTACCCGATCATTTGTCTCGCTTGCGCTTAGCAAGAGATTTAGCTAAGCTCCAGGGGAGCTGGACAGTCCACTTGAGGTGGAGATAGCTGATGACAGGACCGTCAGGGTCGCGAGAATACATAGGGGGTGTTCGCTGCAATTATTTGATGAGCAGTTTTCAGTGGACTTGGTTCCTATTCCCCTGCGAGGGAATAAGGTTATAATGGGTATGGATTGGCTGAGCCCCAATGGGGCAGTGATTGATTGTGACCTGCAGTTAGTGAGGGTTCGCACTCCCAGTGGGGGAGAGTTAGTGATTCAGGGCGAGAGGCCACAACGCGGACTAGTCCTTTGTTCAGCAGTGAGAGCTAGACGCTACGTTCAGCAAGGTTGTGCAGGGTACATCACCTATGTGATAGATGCCCATGAGAAGGGTAAGGCAACAGTTGATGATGTACCAGTAGTGCGAGAGTATCCGGACGTATTCCCGGAGGACTTACCTGGGATACCTCCGGAAAGACAGGTCGAGTTTCGAATTGACCTGGTTCCGGGTGCGGCTCCGATAGCCAAGGCACCATATCGGTTGGCTCCTCCAGAGATGCAGGAGTTGTGTACGCAGCTGCAGGAGCTGCTAGACAATGGTTTCATCAGGCCGAGTAGTTCACCCTGGGGAGCCCCGATCCTGTTCGTGAGGAAGAAGGATGGGTCGCACCGTAGGTGCATAGATTACCGGGAGCTGAACAACGTAACGGTGAAGAACCGTTACCCACTACCGAGGATAGACGACTTGTTTGACCAGCTTCAGGGAGCATCTTGGTTCTCCAAGATTGATCTACGGTCAGGATATCACCAGATGCGGGTCAGGGATGAGGATGTGCAGAAGACAGCTTTTAGGACCCGCTATGGTCATTATGAGTTTGTGGTGATGCCGTTCGGGCTCACCAACGCTCTAGCCGCGTTCATGGATCTCATGAACCGCATATGTAGATCAATGTTGGATCGGTCTGTGATAGTGTTCATTGATGACGTCTTGGTTTATTCCAAGACTCAGGAGCAGCACGAGGAGCACCTGAGAGAGGTGCTAGAGACGCTGAGAAGGGAAAGACTTTTTGCAAAGTTCTCCAAGTGTGAGTTCTGGTTGCGCGAGGTGTAGTTCCTTGGACACCTCGTCAGCCAGAAGGGCATACTAGTAGATCCAGCCAAGAAAGAGGCCGTGATGCAGTGGGAGGTCCCGAGGTCTCCAACCGAGATTCGGAGCTTCCGAGGACTGGCATGGTACTACAGGAGATTCATCCAGGATTTCTCCAAGATAGCAGTTCCGCTCACCCGAATGACTAAGAAGTCGGTGGTTTTTCGCTGGGGGCCTGAGAAGCAGGCAGCATTTGAGACCCTCATACAGAGATTGTGCGAGGCGCCGATTCCTACCCTGCCAGAGGGAGTAGAGGATTTTGTAGTCTAATGTGACGCTTCGATCACAGGAATGGGAGCGGTTTTGAAGCAGCGAGGCCATGTGATAGCTTACGCCTCTAGATAGTTGAAGCCTTACAAGGCTAACTATCCGACACATGACTTAGGGTTGGGGGCGGTAGTGTTTGCCCTCAAGATTTGGCGACATTACCTCTATGGGGTCCGTTGTACCATTTACACGGATCACAAGAGTTTGAGGTACCTCATGGATCAGCCGAATCTGAACATGAGGTAGCGCCGATGGTTAGACGTGGTAAAGGATTATGACTGTGAGATCCTTTATCATCCGGGCAAGGCCAACGTAGTGGCCGACGCCCTGAGCCGAAAGGCGGTAGCAGCCCCGATCAGGGATATATGTCTGAGGATGACAGTGATTACTCCATTGTTGGAGCGGATCAGAGAGGCACAGGTTGAGGGCCTGAAGGAGGAGAGGTAGAAGTGTGAGAGGATTGTGGGTCGAGTAGCTTCCTTTGACTATGACAGTCGAGGATTGTTGACCCTTCATGGGAGAATTTGGGTACCGTACTGGGACGGAGTACGACAGGTGTTGATGGACGAGGCTCACAAGTCTCAATTCTCCATCCACCCAGGGGCAACGAAGATGTACAGAGATCTTCGACCCGATTATTGGTGGCCCTGCATGAAGCGGGACGTAGCTTGGTATGTGGAGAGATGCCAGACCTGCAGGAAGGTCAAGGCGGAGCATCAGAGACCCCACGGCAAGATGCAGCCGTTAGACATTCCTGTGTGGAAATGGGAGACTATCACTATGGATTTCATCACTAAGCTTCCCAGGACCGCACGTGGAGTTGATTCGATTTTGGTCATAGTGGATCGGCTGACAAATAGCGTGCATTTCATACCGATTCAGGAGAGCATATCGGCCGAGAAGCTAGCCGATATTTATGTGCGCGAGGTAGTGGCACGACATGGAGTGCCTGTATCAGTAGTATTAGATCGAGACGTCCGATTCACTTCCAGGTTTTGGAAGCGGTTTCATGACGAGATGGGGACTCGTCTTCACTTCAGCACCGCTTTCCAACCTCAGACGGACGGACAGAGCGAGAGGACGATTCAGACTCTCGAGGACATGCTTCGAGCATGCGTCCTAGACTTCGGTGGCAGTTGGGATACGTATCTTCCGTTTGCGGAATTTTCGTATAACAACAGTTACCACGCCAACATTAACCGCCCTCCCTTCGAGATGCTCTACTGGAGGAAGTGCAGGACCCCGATTTGTTGGGGTGAGGTCGGTCAGAGAGCCATCGGGAGTACCGAGGTGGTGCTCAAGACCACAGAGTTGATCCAGCAGGTCTGTAGCAGACTGCAGACTGCGCAGAGTCGGCAGAAGAGTTACGCCGACAGGAGACGTTCGGACTTGGAGTTTCAGGTGGGCGATATGGTCCTCCTGAAAGTGTCACCCTGGAAGGGTGTCATCAGGTTCCGGAAGAGGGGCAAGATGGGCCCCAGGTTCATTGGTCCCTAAAGGGTTTTGGCCCGGGTGGGTCGGGTTGCCTACCGTTTGGACCTTCCAGCAGAGCTTAGCTAGATCCACAACACTTTCCACATTTCTCAGTTGCGGAAGTGTTTGGTAGATGAGTCAGCAGTGGTACCATTGGAGGATATTCAGGTTGATAGCAGCCTGAATTATATCGAAAGGCCAGTTGCGATCTTAGATCAGAAGACGAAGACCTTGAGGAACAAGGTGGTTCAGTTAGTGAAGGTGCAGTGGCAACACCGGAAGGGTTCATAGTGGATGTGGGAGACTGAGGAGGAGATGAGGGAGCACTATCCGGAGTTATTTTCAGGATCAGTAGCAACAGACTTTGAGGACGAAGTCTAAGATAAGTGGGGGAGAATTGTAACGCCCCATTTCTGGTATGTAATTTAAATATCATATTTTCCCTTCTTATGAAGAACTCGACGAGTCAGTAGCTCGACTCGACGAGTAGAGACGGGATTTGCACGCGTTTTTAGTGGGCGACTCAATGAGTCCATTTCCCGAACTCAGTGAGTCCGCCAGTCTGGGTGAAACCCTAAATCGAAGGGTTTGTACCCTATTTAAACGTCATTATAGCCTCCCACCCCAGCCTCCAGCACCTCCAGAGCCTTACTCTATAAACCCTAGTCCCCATTGTTGAGCTTGAGTGTTTTGTGCTAGCTTGGGAGTTGTGGAAGAAAAGAAAGGAAAGAAGACCAATATAAGAGAAAGGAGATCTAGAATCTAGCTTCCATTTGCTACATATTCTGGCAATAAAGTTATCACCTTGCTTATTCTTCCATTAAACCCTATTTTATGCTTGTTTATGGTTCTCTTGGAACTTTATATGATTCAAACTCTAGAATTGAACTCTCCTTAGGATGGAAACCATAGATCTGGATGTTATTGAGCTCTAGGAGCTCAATGTAGCTACCTTTATGCAGATATAGCCTTGTTCCAAACCCTGAGTGCTTATTGTTGGATGATTTTGGTGTTTAAGCCCCATTCTCTTGTGCATGCACGTAAAGTTGGAAACTTTACGTATAAAACCAGCCCTAGAAGCCCAGATCTATGAACTGGATGCACTGAAATTGACTAGAATCGACTGTATAGTAATGGCATGCATGAGACTCGGTGAGTCTACGCCATGACTCGGCGAGTCCAAGGCAATCTTCTTGCCTCAGGAACAGACTCGACGAGTTGTTCATACAACTCGGCGAGTCACAGTCTGGACATGTTCATACGATGAAGGAGAACTCGACGAGTTGTTCATATAACTCGGCGAGTCGGATGAAGTTAGACTCGATGTTAGTATCAAAGAAGAACTCGTCGAGTCTTTGCCAAACTCGACGAGTTGAAGTGGGAAGAGGATTAGAAAGGATGTTAGGGACTCGATGATTTGGCGGCCCAACTCGGCGAGTCCGGTCAACTGAAAGTTGACTTTGACCAGGATGTTGACTTTAACCAGGGGTAAAATAGTCATTTTACCCTGAGAGTAGTTATGAGTATCTGATTTAGTGCTTACAGGATTTGTAGCCGGGGAGTTCCGGAGCTGCAGTCATCCAGTTACGAGGTGAGTTTCCTTCCAGTAGGAACGGGTATATGGCCACAATGCCGGCCCGTTTAGTTAGCAGTAGTTCCGGACTTCGGTCCGATGCAGTAGTTCAGTGTGCTTGATGTCTTTGTGATTCAAGCATGTCTTTGTGTTATGTGTTCCGGACTTCGGTTCGATGCAGTATGCAATATATGTGTTTATGCTAGTAGATATGATTATGATATGCTATGTTCAGTTAGTTCCCGGACTTCGGTCCGATGCAGAGGGCGAGGCCCTGGTTAGTTCCGGACTTCGGTCCGATGCAGTTTCCGGACTTCGGTCCGATGCAAAGGGCAAGGCACTGGTTAGTTCCGGACTTCGGTCCGATGCAGTTTCCGGACTTCAGGCCGATGCAGAGGGCAAGACCCTGGTTAGTTCCGGACTTCGGTCCGATGCAGTTTCCGGACTTCGGTCCGATGCAGTGGGCAAGGCCCAATACGTGTATATATGTTATTGTATGGTATGTGGTAGCTTGGGGGAGATCACTAAGCTTTGTGCTTACTGTTTCAGTTTTTGGTTTCAGGTACTTCTGCTAGTAAGGGGAAGAGTTCGGGATGATGACATGGCACGCACCACAGCTTCAGTTTATCCTGGGAGTTTATTTTGATATTTTTTTTGATATGTTTTGACAACAGTTGATTTGATATATTCGCTTTTACATTTTTAGATATGCGATTCGTGGTTTTGCTAAATGTTAGATGATTTTATGATTTGATAATGTTTTAAAAACAAAATTTTTGGGTTGTATTTTTGGGACGTTTCACTGTCTTTTGAAGGACAAAGATCGTAATTGGTGGGAGGAGGTAGACCATGCCTTGGGAGGCGAGGATGTAGAGACGATGGCTTGGGCTGAATTTGTGAAGAGATTTAGGGCTGAGTTTGCAAAAGTGATCGGGGTTCAACAATTGGAAAGAGAGTTTCAGGACCTTCGTCCGACTACTGAGACTGTGGGAGAGATCCCTACCATGTTCTATGAGAGGGCTCTATTGGTTCCGTAGTATGTGGTGGACGATGAGATGAATAAGGAGAGGTATCATGACATGCTGAGGGATGAGATTCGTGATTTTGTGAGTATGTCCAGCTGCAAGACCCTGGACAACATTATAACGAGAGCTCGGGAACAGGATATTGATTTAGAGATTGTGAGGAAGAGGAAGTCGGTTCAGGCTTAGGCACCAGAGGGCTTGGTGAAGAACCCCAAGGTTTTTGATTCTAGATCGAGAGGCCAACATCTCCAGGGCTGTTGTGGCAGGTGCGGCAAGACGTACGAGGGAGTTTTCAGGGTGAGTGTTTTTGGTTGCTACAAGTGCGAAAAGATTGTTCACTTTTGCAGGGATTGTACTCAGGGATCGGGTCTGATTTGCTTTCATTGCAATTAGAAGGGCCACAAGAAGGCCGATTGGCTGAGATTGTCTGGAGGAGCAGTCGTAACGACTGCTCCAACTATTTTAAGGATCACTGACGGCCTCAAGGGCAAGGCGGAGGCTCCAGTTTTGAGGAGTCCTGCTTTCCAGCTGACAACTGAGGAAACTTGTGCAACACCATACGTGGTTACTGGTATGTATCTTCTCTTTATCTTATTTATTGTTTGTTGATTATGCTTATTTTATATGTTGTTATATAGGGACATTCCTAGTGAAGGGTGTTTTGGATTTAGTTCTTTTTTGTTCGGGCGCCACCCAATCATTTGTATCACTTGCGCTCAACAAAAGATTTGGCGATGCTCTTGGGGAGCTTGATTATCCTTTGGAGGTGGAGATCGCCGATGACCGTCTAGTGAGAGCGTCGAAGGTTCATTGGGGATGTACTCTGGAGTTGTTCCAAGAGAGGTATCCATTTGACATGGTTCCTATTCCTTTATGTGAGAGCAAGGTCATCATGGGGATGGATTGGTTGAGCCTTAATGGGGTGATGATTGACTGCAAGCACCAATTTGTGCGGGTTCAAACCCGAAGTGGGGAGAGCTAGTTATTCGTGGCGAGGGTGCTCAACACGGACCAACTCTTTGTTCAGCTGCGAGAGCCAAAAGATACTTGCAACATGGATGCTCGGGGGTTTTGGCATATCTAGCAGATACTCGTGTAAAGGGAAAGAAGACTGTTGATGATGTGCCCATCGATCGGGAGTATCATGATGTGTTCCCTAAGGATTTGCATGGAGTGCATCCTGAGAGGCAGGTTGAGTTTCATATTGATCTAGCTCAGGGCGCGGCTCCGATAGCCAAAGCACCCTATCGTTTGGAACCACCCGAGATACAATAGGTGTTTATGCAACTACAGGAGCTACTGGACAATGGATTCATCAGGCCGAGTAGTTTGCCATAGGGAGCACCGATCGTCTGTGAAAAAGAAGGATAGTTCACACATGATGTGTATTGACTACCAGGAGTTGAATAAGCTATCAGTAAAGAACCATTACCCACTCCCAATGATTGATGACTTGTTTGACCAGCTTCAGGGTGCCTCTTGCTTCTCCAAGATCTATTTGCGTTCGGTATAAAATCAGATGAAGGTTCGAGATGAGGATATCCAGAAGACAACATACAGGTATCGTTATGGTCATTATGAGTTCACCGTGATGACTTTTGGGCTCACTAATGTACCAGTGGCGTTCATGGATCTCATGAACCGTGTATGCAGGTAGATGTTGGGTTGGTCTGTGATTGTGTTTATCGATGATATCTTGGTCTATTCTAATACCAAGAAGCAGCATGAGGATCATCTACGAGAGGTTTTGGAGACTTTGAGGAGGGAGAGGCTATATGCCAAATTATCAAAGTGCGAGTTCTGGTTGCGTGAGGTGCAGTTTCTGGGGCACCTTGTCAATCAGGAGGGTATATTGGTCGATCCGGACAAGATCGAATTCGTGATGCAGTGGGAGGTTCCGAAGTCTCCATCTGAAATTCAGAGTTTCATTAGTTTAGCAGGTTATTACCGGAGGTTCATTGAGATTTTCTCTAGGATCGTAGTTCTATTAACCAAACGGACAAAGAAGGCCGTTACTTTCCATTAGGGGGCTGAGCAGCATATGACATTTTAGAATTTGAGACAGAAGTTGTGCGAGGCTCTAATTTTGACCCTACCCGAGGGCATGGATGATTTTTTCATTTATTGTGATGCTTCGATCACAAGGTTAGGTGCAGTGCTTATGCAGAGGGGTCACATGATTGCTTATGCTTCAAGGTAGTTAAAGCCTCATGAGACGAATTATCCGACTCATGACTTAGAAATGGGGGTTCTGGTTTTTGCCCTGAAGATTTGGCATCACTATTTGTATGAGGTTCGTTGCATCATCTACACAGAGTACAAGAGTTTGAGATATCTAATGGATCAGCCGAACATCAACATGAGGCAACATAAGTGGCTCAATGTAGTGAACGATTATGATTGTGAGATCCTTTATCACCCTAGGAAGGCCAATGTGGTGGTCGATTCCTTGAGTCGCAAGGTGGCTTGTACTCCAATCCAGGCTTTATGTCTGAGGATGATAGTTGCTACTCAACTATTAGAGCAGATTCGCGAGGCTCGGGTCGAAGCGAACAACATGGGCTGTTTTGATTATTATAGTCAGGGTTTGTTGACTTTGCATCGAAGGGTATGGGTTCCGTATTTGGGTGGTACTCTTCAGATTTTAATGGAGGAGGCGCACAAGTCTAAGATCTCTATTCACCCGGGTGCAACGAAAATGTATAGAGACTTCCTTGCATGAAGAGGGATGTAGCTTGGTATGTGGAGAGGTGCTTGACTTGCTGGAAAGTCAAGGTCGAACACCAGAGACCTCTCGGAAAGTTGCAACTGTTGGACATTCTCATGTGGAAATAGGAGCAGATTGCTATAGATTTCATCACAAAGCTACCAAGGACGACTTATGGGGTGGATTCGATTTGGGTCATCGTGGATCGATTGACCAAGAATGCACATTTCATTCCTATTCAGGAGAGTATCTCTGCAGAGAAGTTGGCAAATATCTACATTCGTGAGGTGGTTGCACGTCATGGGGTGCCAGTC
The DNA here is from genome assembly GCF_052849685.1 of Lactuca virosa. NCBI lineage: Eukaryota > Viridiplantae > Streptophyta > Magnoliopsida > Asterales > Asteraceae > Lactuca > Lactuca virosa. The sequence goes on from NC_136431.1 coordinate 77,569,912, forward strand.
TTGGTGATTTCTGATCATGATGTTTGTTTCACTTCCAGATTTTGGAGGAAGTTTCATGAGCAGTTGGGTACTTAACTAAATTTTAGCACGACATATCACCCTTAGACTGACGGTCAGAGCGAGCGAACGATACAGACTCTTGAGGATATGCTTCGGGCGTGTGTGCTGCATTTTGGCGGGAGTTAGGATTCATACCTTCCTTTGGCCGAGTTCTCATGCAACAATAGTTATCATGCCATCATCGATCGACCTCCCTTTTAGATTCTTTACAGGAGGAAATGTCGGAACCCGATTTGTTGGGGTGAGGTCGGCCAGCGTGTTATGGGGAGTACTGAGGTGTTACTCAAGACAACTGAGATGATTCTCAAGGTGTGTGGGAGGTTACAGATTGCATAGATTCGGCAGAAGAGCTACGCGGATAGGCGGCGTTTTGATATCGAATTTTAGGTTAGTAACAAGGTACTTGTTGATATGTATATCTCATCGACCTTTTACAAATGGTTCGACCATTTCTCAACAGTTCGGCCATTTCCGTATGGTTCGGTCATTTCCGGATAGTTCGACCATTTCTGGACGGTTGGGTCGTTTCTCGACAGTTCAGCCATTACCAGACAGTTCAGTCATTTCTTTATGGTTCGGCAATTTCCCGTCGGTTTCGACATTTTCTCTACGATTCAGCCTTTTCACGACGGTTCGGTATTTTTGCTATGATTCGACCATTTTCGGGTTTGGCCATCTTCCCAATGCACAATTGTTAAGCTTTCTTCCCAAGAAATAAGGTACACCCGATTACACTATATATACACCTCACAAGACACTTCGAAGGTAGGTGCCAACTTTCTCTCTTTCTCTCTCTATGTATATATATATATATATATATATATATATATATATATATATATATATATATATATATATATATATATATATATATATATATATATACACATAATTGGGTTCCTTCCACTCGAAGGAACCGACCTCCATTTGTGTCGATACTAACTTGATCGTCGAAGGCCGCTCCCGGGACGCAAGTCCTGGGGCGACTCTAACGATCCTCGTTTATGAGTATAGCAGCAATCACATTGGGGCTCGCTAGTGGCAACGAAGAACACATCCAAGATCTTGACTCGATCAGCCCCAAGACGATTTTCTGGGTTACATCAACTGGCGCCATCCGTGGGACCCGAGCATAACAATCGTTTCCTTGCGCGTTCTCAAATCATTTGCACGACAATCTCTGCAGATCTTAGCCTTCTATAAGGAAAAAAAACTATGTTCTTAAATCTCTTAGTATTTTTACCCGTAGTTGTCTTTTCAAAAGTCTGATTTCACATTAGAAAAGTAAAAAGAGAAGGATCAAAGAGCAAAATATCCAAGATTTGCATTTTCATGTAAAGAAAATTGTATAGAAAAACAACTATCTCCAGAGTTACTTCTCTCTCCAAAAACCCAACTATCTCAAAATTTTGCATTTAAAATCGCATGTCGTGTAAAGGAAGTCAAAATCATTTTGAAAAAGTCAAAAGGAAGTATGAAGAAAGAAGTTAAGTCCGAGCTTCAAGAGTTGTATTTTTGGCTAAAATATATATACATTAGAGACACCATCCTCTAAATACAGTAAAAGTACAGGCACAATCATCAAGGAGCTGGAAACCACATGTTTATTATCTAGGGAAAAATACTAATCTAGCCAAAATCACTAATTATCTATCCAGAAATAGCAAAAAAAAACATATTAGCCAAAACTAGCCCACGAAAGAGTAGTTTGGACACGGTTAACTACGGTCAACACCTGAAACCTACTATTTTTTGGCAATGGGCTACTGTTTCCCGACCCGTTTACTTTTTCGTGGCCCATTAACCCAAAGTATATAATGTTTAATTTTTCAGATTAGGGTATTTTTCACTACTGTTTTGTAGGGTTGCCTATTTTTTCTCTCAATAGAGCACCCGAAGAACAACGAAGTTTGTCTATTTTGCATCAAAATTTTACCGTGCTCTTGATTAGAAGTAGTTTTTGTATATGGGGTTAAGTTTTTTTTGAAAAAAAACCGAAAAAAATAAATAAAACCGTAGGTTTCATACGAAACCTACGGTGTACAAGTGCACAATGCACAAATTGTGCAGTGTGGACTTGTACACCATAGGTTTCATATGAACCGTACAAATATTTTTTTTGTTTTTTTTTAAATTTGATGCAACGTGTAAAGAATTATATATATGTTATGATTTCATGATTTTTTTTCATAAAACTTAAAAAAAAATTACGAAACCATAGGTTTCCAAAAATCCTACAGTTTTTTTTTTTTAAAAAAAGGTTATAACCAATAAACACTTGTATATATTGTCGATTCCGTGATTTTTTTTTTGGAGAAAAAATTAATGAAACCGTAGGTTTTCTTAAACCTACGGTTTTTTAATTTTTTTTTCGTTTTTTTCAAAAAAAAAAAAAAATGGTTCTACGAAATTTTAACGATTGTATATATGTTATGATTCCATGTTTCCATTTTGTGATAAAGTATGTTATTTTCTATGTCTCGATTATAGCATACAATAGCAATATACTATCAATTTGAAGAATTTTCCATGTTTATAATTGATAGATACTTTGAAGTATAATGTATTGATAAAATAACATTGTGTTTTGGTAGTTTCAGGTTTGTTATAAAATATGTTATTGTCACACCATTTTCAAAGTACAATGCTATATTTGGTATATTATTAGTATAGAAAATACAAAAAACGTTGTCAATTAATTTCCTTTGGTTTTTTATACAAAGTAAATAGAATATATGAAATGGTTAAGTGTTATGTTGTGTGGTTTCTCTACTTCTTTCAAACTGCTGTTCTTATATAAAACCTTATTTAACCTTAATGTTTATTTAATTTTGTAGCTTCCAAACAAAAGGATGATGTGTAACATATATGTCAAAGCTTCATGTCATAAGTTAGATGAACTTTTGAGTAGCTTGAACGAACGAGTGCGAGAGATGTTTTCAACAACTAGCTTCGGTTACTTGTTGGACCTACCAGCTCAGTCCGAAGACAGACTTCTTATTCATGGGCTGTTACTGCATATGTTGCGCCCTACTGCTGAAACAGACACATCTGAGCGTCTACAGTTTAGGTTTTCTAGACGTACATTGTCATTTGGGCCCGAGGAGTTTTGTATTGTGTCCGGACTTCACATTGGCCAGTGCCATATCAAGGATCAAATTTTATACTATGTGTAAACACAGATACGGTGAAATTACATTTTGGTTAAGAGTCTTCCCATATCGCACAAACACTAGTTTACTTGTAGAAGATTTAGAGCTCCTTATCATGAATTAACGGTTCAATGATATATCGGCTCATGACGATGTCCATTCAATTTTGCTATATATTCTCAATCAAGGTTTTTTTTGGGAAAAGAGCCCAATGATCGTCGCGTGTCACCAAGATCGGAGTTTACTCTTTAGTGCTCAGTAGTGGATTAGGATTAGATTTAATTAATTGTTGCTATTCGCCAGATATGGCAAGAAACATCATTTCATTTCATGGTTTGTATAGACAAGGTTTTAGATATTCATTTGATAATGAAAAGGGTTCTATTAATGCTTATCTTAATGGTGTTTTCTATTTTGAAGCATTGTCTTGTAATGGAATATATTAAACTATGATGGTTGTAGACAATTTAGGAAATGATGTGTTGTGTATTGATTTTTCCAATGGTTTGGATAAAGCATGCTTGTGGCATTGTCGTCTAGGACATGTCAACAAGAAACGCATAGCCAAACTCCAAAAGGATGGAGTATTGGAGTCATTCGACCTTAGGGACGATGACGTGTGCGAGTCTTGTTTACTTGGAAAGATAACCAAGTCACCCTTCACTGGCACTTGTGCGAGGGGTGAGGGTTTATTGGATCTCATACACACCGATGTGTGTGGGCCCTTTAGATCCACCACAAGGGATGCGAGCCGCTTCTATGTGACTTTCACTGATGATTATAGCAGATATTGGTATATCTACTTAATCAAGCACAAGTCAGAAACCTTTGAAAAGTTCAAAGAGTTTAAACAAGTGGAGAATCAGTTGGGCAGGAAAATCAAGATGCTTCGATCCGATCGAGGTGGAGAGTACCTAAGTCCTGAATTCCACGACTACCTCAAGGAATGCGGAATCGTTTCCCCATTTGATTCCATCTAGGACCCCACAATTGAATGGTGTGGCTGAGAGGCATAATCGAACCTTGCTAGACATGGTTCGTTCCATGATGAGTCGTGCTTCGCTACCTATCTCATTCTGGGGGTATGCTTTAGAGACTGCCGCCCATATCCTTAACTTAGTCCCTACGAAGAAGGTTGCCAAAACACCTCACGAAATGTGGACAAGGAAAGCTCACTCGTTAGCACATATCAAGGTTTGGGGTTGCGAGGCTTCCGTAAGACGAGAGACTCACGACAAGCTCGAACCTTGTAGTGAGCGGTGTATTTTCATCGGCTACCCGCAAAAATCCTTTGGATATCTCTTCTATAGACCGAGTGACAATGTTGTTTTCGTTGCGAGGAGAGGGGTTTTCCAAGAGCGAGAACTCATAAGATAAGGGGACAGTGGGAGGTAGATCGATCTTGAAGAGCTTCATGAGTCGAGCGATGAAGGAACCTCTAACGCTGGCGCTCAACCCGAGGAGGAAACTCCGGTTGAACCGATTGACGAGTCCTTACCTCTTATACGTTTCGAAAGAGTCAGGGTTCAACCCCAATTTTATGGTTTTCATATTATTACGGAAGGGGATACGTTCATTAGTGATAGTACACTAGTGAATTTGGACGAACCTAATAGCTACAAGGAAGCCATGGCAGGCCCGAAGTCTACAAAATGGAAAGAGGCTATGGACAGCGAGATTCAATCCATGTATGACAACAAAGTTTGGAATTTGGTTGACAATATGCCAGGTCGTAAGATGGTCGGGTGCAAGTGGATCTTCAAGAAGAAGACCGACATGGATGGGAATGTACACACCTATAATGCGCGATTGGTTGCGAAGGGTTTCACTCAAACTACCGGAGTTTACTATGATGAAACCTTCTCACCGGTTGTGAAGATAAAGTCTATTAGGGTGATGATAGCCATTGTTGCATTTCACGACTATGAGATATGGCAGATGGATGTCAAAACCGCTTTCCTTAACGGGAAGTTGGCTGAGGATGTTTACATGGCTCAGCCAACGGGTTTTGTCGATGCAAAGCACCCTAATAGAGTGTGTAAACTTGAGAAGTCCATTTATGGACTGAAACAAGCATCTCGCAGATGGAATTTTTGTTTCGATGAGAAAGTCAAAGAGTTTGGTTTTCTGCGAAGCGAGGATGAATCATGTGTATATGTCAAAGCCAGTGGGAGTATAGTTAGCTTCCTCGTATTGTATGTCGATGACATACTACTCATAGGAAACGATATCCCGACGCTGCAGGAAGTAAAGTCCTGGCTTGGGAAGTGCTTTGCTATGAAGGACCTCAGAGATGCTGCCTATATTTTGGGAATAAGGATAGTGAGAAATAGAAGTAAACGACTAATATGACTTAGTCAGAATACTTACTTGGACATGGTACTAAAGCATTTTAGTATGGAGAATTCCAAGAAAGGGGAGTTACTAATCTAAAGTAATGCCAAGTTGAGTAAGACTTAAAGCCCGAGCACCAAAGTCGAGATAGCAGAGATGAGCCGAGTACCATACGCTTCCGCAGTTGGCTCGATTATGTATGCAATGACTTGTACTCGCCCTGATGTGGCCTTCGCTTTGAGCATGGTCAGCAAATATCAGGGGAACCCTGGCAAAGTACATTGGTCCGTAGTCAAGAATATTCTTAAGTACCTTCGGAGGACCAAGGAATGGTTTCTAGTCCTTGGTGGGAGCGATGACTTAATGGTGCGAGGGTATAGTGACGCCAGTTTTCAGACAGACAGGGACAACTAACGTTCGCACTCGGGCTGGGTCTTTACCCTAAATGGAGGAGCAGTGACTTGGAAAAGTTCCAAGCAGGAGACCGTAGCTGATTTAATGTGTGAATCAAAGTACATTGCGGCGAGCGAAGCATCAAAGGAGGCAATATGGTTGAAGAACTTCATTGGAGACCTTGGAGTTATGCCATCCATAAAGGAGCCCATGGAAATTTTTTGTGATAATGAATGAGCAGTTGCCTTGACCAAGGAACCGAGGGATCATGGCAGATCTCGACATATCGACAGAAAATATCATTTTATTCGACATCGGGTGGAAGAGGGACTCTTCGTAGTGAAGAGGGTATCGTCGGAGGATCCCAGCAGATCTGCTTACGAAGGGATTGTGTAGGGTTAAACACTTGCAGCACGCTAGGAGCATTGGGCTGAAGGACGATATTAGTTTAGATTAGATTGCTTTGAAACGTGTAATAGATAAATGTAATTGACATCTGATGATTAAATAAAAGAGTATTATTTATAAGTAAAGTTACTGTCTTATGTTGATTATTTACCTATTGTTTCACTTTGCATGTTTTGACTTCCTGAATAATAAGATTGTTTGAACGTTCCACAGTCGCTCGTACTTTAGGAGTAGGTATGAAAGAAGATTGTCATGAATTGGTTTGTAGATTGTCTAAAGTGTATTAGACATAACAAAGGTTTGCTGCAACGTTCATGAGTGCTTATGAATTTGATTTGAGCATTGGATTAAACCTGCGCTTGCTGGCATCACTAAATGGAATTTATCTCGAGTGATCGCAAGACGATAATATCATATGGTCTTAAAACATAGATATATGGTTTATTGTTTGCTTGTTGATTATGCATTAATAATGCGTAAACGCATCAGTAACTTGATGTTATAAAACACATTTTTGTGTATGATTGATAAGTGAATAGTAAATGCATATAAGTCGAAGTTTATCTGTTCCTTTTATCCTAAGAGGGTAAAAGCAGTATATGGGCCACTCGATGATTTGGTTTGACTTATGTGTCGGGCCCGGTCAGGACTGAATTGATGTGTTCAGTTAAGTTCTATGTCAGACGAATCAGAGACCGATAAACAAACTGCAGTACAATGAGTATGACTATGTTCCATGTAATTGTCCGCACGATATCTAGAACAGAGCACTATACGATCCCTTATCTAAAGGACAGGTTACTGATAAGATCAGACTTCGACAGCGTCTTTGAGAGCTACGATTGCTAATCGGATTGTACTTACATTTGTAGTTACTAGACTTATCCAAGTGGGAGACTGTTGGATTAGTGTCTAAGCTCGTAACTATATTTGGTATGTACTTGACGCGGTTGTGCATGGTCCTTTTGGGTTGCCTTCACCAAAGCAACATGATAGGATGATTTATGAGTAGAGAGGTTATTATGGTTTATTAATATATTATATGAATAATATATTAAAGGAGAAATCATATAGTTTAATTAATATTAGACAAGAATTAATTAAGAATTAGTTCTGTGGCTAAAAGACATTAATTAAATAATGGGGACTTAAACTGTCAGTTGTGTAATAGTTGAATATTAGGCTGAGAAGGCTTATGGACTAGGCATGGACGAAATTAGGGATGTGTCCATCCTAATTTCGGCCATAAAGGCGCTATTCCAGAAGCTTCCTTGGATTGCTTAAGGCATAAGCTGTCCATTAGAGTTTTGACTGAAACCCTAGCATCACCAGTATAAATAAGACCCTAGGGCATCCAATTTTCGGCCACTTGAAACCCTAGGAGTCTTCATAGCTGAAATTGTGCCATCCCCTCTCTCTCAATTAGCATCCTCTTGCTTGTGGTGTTTGTAAGCCATTAGAGGAGTGACACTTGTGACTCTAAGCTCCAAGACAAGAAGATTCAAGCCATTGAAGAAGAGGTAATCATCTAGATCTGTTTTCATATGTTAATTTCTAAATATGCATGCTAGATCTAGGGTTTATAAGTCTTGGATGAATTGCATGTACAATAGAGAAACCTAGATCCAAGCATTAGGGTTTGTATGAGCACATAGGATGTTCTTTTGGCTCAAACCCATCATGTGTGTGGTTAACCGGCTCATTGGTTAGGTGATAAATGACTTAGAGAGTACCAAGCTAATTTTCATGGTTCTTCACACCTTGTTTGTGATCCTCGGTATCCCAATCACAAACTTGAAGGGCATAATCCAGATTAAACATGCCATTGAAAAGTTCAATGAATCTCAAAAGATCTAGGAATTTCATTTAAAACTTAATTCGTTTAAAAATTTTGTTTTCGTGGTGGAATTGGTACATCGTCATTTACCTACCAAAAAATAGTTTGCAATTGGATTACAGCATCCCTCTTCTGTGTAAGGTTGAAAGTGTACTGTAATATGTCGAAGTCTGTGTAATGGCTGTTTTCGTTAATTTCATTATGTATTTACTAAGGCACCTTTGAAGTCGAAGTTGAATGCTAGCCTTAGTATTTTTTGTATGCTTTACTGTTTTCCAATAAATAGGAAACGTTACTTAGAGTTAGATAAGAGTTTTTGAGAAGTCTGTCTTGTCTATTCTTTCTTTGTAACTGTGAAGCATAATTGAGCTGAAACAAGATCTTATTTACTCTCGGTGTCCTTAATTCTTGTAATTCTGATTTTAATTTCATTATTCGATTCAATACTTCATCAATTGGTATCAGAGCAGGAATCATATCACTGCGATCTAATTTTTATTCTGAATCAAAAGGTTTTTGAATCAATTATTGATTCAAAAGTTTCCGCACCTTTTGTTGTGAAAATTGTTCTTGATCTTCAGTTGTGATTCGATTCTTCAACTGATATGTTGAATTGAGTGTTCTACTTGAAATCTCTGATCGTTTCAACAATTTGCTTTCACAATCTATTAAGTTTTTCTGAAAGATTCATCCGTACATTCATGGCGAATTTCAATCTGAATTCAATGACTTCTTATTCTCATCTGCTAGGATCTTCAACTAAGATTCCTATGCTCATCCCTGAATACTATGATCAGTGGGCTGATCGCATGCAAGACTACTTGAACGGGCTAGATGAGGAGCTCTGGTCATGTATTAAAGGAAATGGAACTCCACCACTAAATGTTCAAGCAATTGGATCTTCATCTAAAACTTCAAGTGTTACTGATCAATCTGATAGGTTGAAGAAGCTTGAGAAAAGATGCATGAGAGAATTGCGCGGTGCATTGCCTCCTGTTGTGTACAACTATGTCAGAAGCTGTACAACTGCAAAAGACATCTGGAACAATCTCAAAGAAAAGTTTCAAGGAAGTTAAAAGACTAAGATCAATTCTGTGAAACACTGTTTGATTGAATTGAAAGAATTCAAATAGAAAGATGGTGAATCGATAGAAGACTACTATGATCGGTTGAACGAGCTAATCTACAAGTGTAACCGCCATGTAATTACTCGAACAACCATGAAATTTAATTTGACATTCATCATGGGTTTGCTCAAAGAATGGAGGAATGTGACATTGATGGTGAAAACTCAGCAGAGTTTCGATACTTCAACGCTTAATGACTTGTATAATCTGCTAAAAACTCATGAAGGAGAAGTAAATGAAATTGCTGAAGAATCGAAAATGAGTATTGGAGGACCATCAGCTTTGATGTCGAAAGTTAATGACAAAGAGTCAGTCGAAAAGGAAGATTCTGAAAGTGAAGGATTTTTGGTTAATTCAGACGATGAAGCTGTTGCATTTTACTCGAATAATAGGGTAAAGAAAATTTTCAAGAAACCCTTTAATTCAAAGTCGAAAATTGGTGAGGGAAAAGGAAAGTTTGTGACAAAAGCAGGAGGAGAAGAGAATAAGAAAAGTGAGAAAAATGATGTTAAAAAGGAAGAGCAGAAAGTTGAGAAGACTTTAAAGGGGATTCGGGAATTGATTGCCACTACTGTCATGGAGCTAATCATATGGCGAGTGATTGTATGCTTCGTAAGAAAGATGAAAAGAAGAATAAAGTTAAGGACGAAACATACTATGTGGAGTGTTTAGAAGAAGTTCATGCAAAAGCAAAATGAATTTATCTAATGGCGAAGGGTGAGGATGATGATGAAGGAACTTACCAGATTTGGTCGTCAGGTTCAGATGATGAGGAAATGCGTAATCCTATGCATGGTGCCATGTATGCAAAATATGAGGAAGAAAGTAACGAAGTGGTGACTGGTCGTTGTTTTATGACCAAAGGAGGAGATAAATCACCCATTACAACAAAGGTACGTTCTATTCTTCAATCTTTTAATATTCCTTTAAGTGCATATGATTCTGAACTAATTGCTTTTGATGATACTGTTGCTTATTTCGATACTTTGGTTGTCTCTGCTAGTAACGAAGCTAAGAAATCAACTTCTCAGTTGCTAGAGGTTTAGAAGCAGTTAGATTTCAAGAAAATAAAAATAGAAAGTCTAGAGTTACAGATTACAAATATAATGTGTGACAGAGATTCATTGAGTAGTGAAGTAAAATTGATGTAAGCTCAAAGAAACATTTATTGTAATTCTGTGAAAAGACTCTATGCGAAATTAACTGCTTTGCATCATTCATCAGATATAAGCAAGGAACAACATAGGAAGTTATTACCTTTTTTAGCTTACGAGAGAGAGAAGGTTGATAACATTTCTTATGATTGTGAGAGAACAATTGCTGAATTTGATAAAATACCTGATGATAGATATGCTTATGGAATTGTGAAAATTGATGAATATCTTGATGCATATGAATTAGTTGATATTATGAATGATACATTGACCAAAACTGAACAAATTAAAATTTTGAAAAGAACTGAAAATTCAACATCTGATTCTCAATTTAATTTTGCTGATATTGAAGATAATTCTGATAATATTAGCGAAATTAGTGATTTTGAGGATGTTGATTGTTCTCAGTTATCTGCCATTAATGTTGCATCTAAGTCTAAAGGAAAAGAAAAGTGTAATGATTCGTTGGTTAAGATTGTCACTGACAAATCCTCAACTTCGAAAGTTTTTGATTTCGATCATGTGAGTCTCAAAGATAGTCAAACTTATAGTAGTGATGATGAAAATGATGATGAAGTTTCGAACAAAACACCATAAACAAACAACGAGTCGAAAGAAACAACAATTACACAAATTGTTGTTGATCAGGTGTATAGTGACATTGAAATATTCGATAAGGTAATGAATGAGAAGGGTGCTCATTATCTCGAAACTAATTAAGTGGTGTTTCCGAACTTCAAATGCTCAGATGATGTTGTTTTTCCAAATCAAGTGTTTGTGACAAAAGGAAATGTCGAAAGCATTAAACCAGAATTTACCAAGTTGGTTGAGGAAGATAACAAACAAACATCTGATGAAGGATTTTTTGCAAATCAAAGTATGATCGAAAATAATCTCACAAAGAATACATATACTTTTCAAAGACAAAAACCTCAAAGAAAATGGATTGAGAAACAAAAAGTTTCAAACGAATTTCCAAAACAGAAAGAGGAGAAAATTGAACAAATTGTCAAAATCAACTCAAAAGAATTTAAAGATCAAATTGCCAAATTTTCGAAAGATAATGACATTTCAAATAGACAAGCACGAAAGAAAGTTTTCTGGCAAACTGTTGAGTCTTGAAAGAAACAAAACGGTTTGACAAAGAAAACATCTGAAAAGACAGAATTCAAATCTGTTAAAGCAAAGTGTTTGTCAAACTCAGGCAATCAGAAAAATCCCGTTCAATTTAAGAAACCATTGTCTGAATCCATTTCACAAACTACATTTTCGAAAGATAAAACTCAAGCCACTAAATCATTTTCGAAAAATGTTATTCAGTCATCACAAAAATTTCCAAATCAAAATTTTCAAAATCGATTTTCTCCTCATTCACAACAAAGATTTTCTCAAAATCAAAATTTAAAACACACTCATCCATCAACTCAATCAAAGAATTTTCAAAATCAATTTTCACGAAACACAAATGTCAAAAACATTGTTAAAAATCGACAATTTGAGAAATTTCGTCCTAAATCAAATATTGATTTCATTCGACAAAAACCAAATTTTCCAAATCCTTCTGGGAAGCAATATTCGAAAGTTTCATACACTAAGGGTTCATCAAATGTGAAGAATATCGACCATTGACTTGAAGGGAAAGGAAAGATGTTTCAATCTCGAAAATTTTCCCAACAACAAATTCGAGAAGCTTATGAGAAATATGTGAATGATTCTTCAAACGGAAGTTCATCCTCAAAAGAATCAAATATTTCAGTGAAAACTTGGAAACCAGTTTCGAAAGACAAACATATTGAAAAACAAAATACGAACAAAAAGGCGAATATCTGTGACAATCCTAAACCTTCGAAAACTTATATTTCTGCTCCTTTACCTAATGATGTTGATTTAATTGATTTTTTCAAATCAAAAGTTCATGATTGGGTTTTAGGTTCTTCTTTTCACTCAGTTTTCAAAGCTAATAACCAAGCAAAACAGCCTTGGGTACCTAAATTCTTTCGTTAATTGCAGGTTTTGAGTGGTGAGCAATATGATGATAAATGGTACATTGATAGTGGTTGCTCTTGTCACATGACTGGAAAGAAGGAGAATTTGCGTGATTTTCGACGGTTGGACAATGCAGGTGTAGTGAAGTTTGGGAACAATCACAAGTGTCAAGTAAAAGGTTACGGGAAAGTAACGAAAGGAAAATTTACTGTACATCGTGTTGTTTATGTCGAAGGTCTTCAACATAACTTGATAAGTGTTTCACAACTTGTTGTGGGCACTGGCAATCAAGTGGTGTTTAACGAAGCAGGAACCATCATTTCAAATGTTAACACTAAAGAAGTTTTGCTCACATCCAACGACATGGAGACATGTTTACTCTCAATATCAAACCAATCATAGGAAAACCATCAGTGTGTTTACTTTCGAAAGCTTCAGCTAATGTTAGCTGGCTTTGGCATCGAAGACTTTCTCACTTGAATTTTCGAAATATCAACGAATTGGTAGTTGATGATCTTGTCCGAGGCTTGCCTGTGTTAAAATTTGATAATGATACTTTATGTGCAGCTTGCGAACAATGAAAACAACATCGAAAAGGTCATCCTGTGGTTATTGATTCAAAGATTGTTGAACCGTTGGAATTACTTCACATTGACTTATATGGTCCACCGACTGTTGAGACACTCAACAAGAAACGGTATATTTTAGTTATCGTTGATGATTTTTTCACGGTTTACTTGGGTTTATTTTCTCAGGTTAAAATCTGAGGTTGCTCAAGCAATGATCGACTTTATCAAGAAGATTGAGATCAGCTTAAAGAAGAAAGTTCGAAAAATCAAAAGTGATAATGGTTCTAAATTTAAGAATAACTTTCTTGATTCGTTTTTAGTTGAACAAGGGATTTCGCATAGTTTCTCTTCACCATACACACCTCAGCAAAATGGTGTGGTTGAGAGAAGAAATCGTTCTCTCTGTGAAGCAGCACGAACAATGCTTACATATGCGAATCTTCCTCAATATCTTTGGGCTAAAGCTGTTTCCACTGCATGTTTTACTCAAACAAATCGTTTATTCATCATCGTTTCAACATTACTCCTTATGAAATACTAAATAACCGAAAAACTAATGTCAAATTCTTTCATGTTTTTTGTTGCAGGTGTTTTGTCATGAATCTCAAGGATAATCTTTCGAAATTTCAGTCTAAAGATGACGAAGGAATTTTCTTATGATATTCTCATAATTCGGTTGCATACAGAGTGTTGAACAAACGAACACGAAAAGTGGAAGAAACGTTTAATCTTACATTTGATGATTACTATGTTAAACAAGTCGAAAAATGTTTTGATCACACACCAATTATTAATGAATCAAATGTTGAGTCTGAAATTTCAAATTCGACAAATTTTGATTATGATTTAATTTTTGGTACTCCAGATATGGCTGCTGATGCTGAAGTTAATGCAACTGATAATCGCATACGTAAAGCTTCAAAGCATCTTGATGATTCGACGTTCTCACAAGATATTTCCGACTTGAATTCAACATCAAATTCTCCAAGACTTGACGGAAGCATGATAAATGATCAAGTGGAGGGGGAGCACTTGAATTCGACAACTCAGATTGAGGGGGAGCATCCTTTCGAGGGGGAGTATAGAAGATTGGATAATGATGTTGAGGGGGAGCATCCTATTGAGGGGGAGCGAAATGATTCAATAATGTCAAATAGTGATCATAATGAAAATTTTCATGATTCAAATGACAATTTTTCTATTGCAGGATCTGAAAATGAAGAAATGTTTGAAGATACACCATTGGATTTTGATCAAGCATATCCACCTTTAGATAAATGGACAAGAAATCAACCAAAGGAACAAGCTCTTGGAAATCCACAAGACGGTGTATTAACAAGGGCTCAACTTCGTGCAAAGAATGAGGTACTTAAGGAGCATCAAGAATTTTGTATGTTTAACGTTTTCATTTTGAAAATTGAACCAAAAACATTTAAGGTTGCAATGGAACTTCAGATTGGGTTGTTTCAATGCAATCTGAATTGGCTGAATTCGAAAGAAACAAGGTTTGGAGATTAATTCCTAAGCCAAAAGACGTTTCGATAGTTGGGTTAAAATGGATTTTCAAAAACAAAAAAGACAAAGATGGTAATATTGTTCGAAAAAAATATAGGCTTGTAGTAAAAGGTTATTCGCAACAAGAAGGAATAGACTATGAAGAAACCTTTGCCCCTGTTGCAAGACTCGAGGCAGTTCAAATATTTTTGGCCTATGCAGCTCATAAAGACTTTGATGTTTATCAAATGGATGTGAAATGTGCATTTTTGAATGGAGAACTCGAAGAGACAATTTATGTGGAACAACCTCCAGGTTTTGTAAATGAAGAATATCCTAATCATTGCTATATTTTAGATAAGGCTGTTTATGGGTTAAAACAAGCACCGAGAGCATGGTATGGAACTTTAACTTCTTTCTTAAAACAATCGAAATTTAAACAAGGATCAGTTGATCCCACTCTTTTTCGAAAGAAAGTTGGGGATCATCTAATGCTTGTTCAAATTTATGTTGATGATATTATTTTTGGCTCTAGTGACCCTGCTTTGTCTAATGAATTTGAAAATCTGATGAAAAGCAAATTTGAGATGAGTATGATGGGAAAAATCAACAATTTTCTTGGTTTAAATATTCGTCAAAACAGAGAAGGAATTTTTATCAATCAAGAAAAATATACCAAGAATTTGCTTGAAAAATTTGGATTGACGAATAGCACAAAATTACGAGTACCGATGGTGACTGGAACAAGGCTTACACATTCGTTAGATAAACCTGCTGTTGATTTGACTCTTTACAGAATCATGATAGGTTCGTTACTTTACCTCACAGCAAGTTGACCTGATATTATGTTTTCTGTTTGTAATTGTGCTAGGTATCAATCAAATCCTTGAGAACCACATCTCACTGCAGTCAAGAATATTTTTCGTTATCTCAAAGGTTCAATTTCGTTAGGATTGTGGTATCCTTCGAAAACTGGATTTTTCATACAAGCTTTTTCAGATGCTGATTGAGGAGGTTGCAATCTTGATCGAAAAAGCACAAGTGGTGGATGTCAACTTTTGGATGGGAAGTTAGTAAGCTGGCAGTCGAAAAAGCAAACATGTGTTTCGATTTCTACAACAGAAGCTAAGTATGTTGCAACTGCCGCTTGTAATTCGCAAATCATATGGATCCAAAGTCAATTGCGTGATTATGCAATTAACATGAAAAAGATTCCATTATATTGTGATTCACAAAGTGCTATACGCATTTGTCGTAATCCAGTACAACATTCGAAAACCAAACACATTACACTTCGTTATCATTTTATTACAGATCATGTGGAAGATGGAAATATTGAAGTTCATTTTGTAAAAACAACTGATCAGTTTGCTGATATTTTTACAAAACCATTAGACGAAAAATCATTGGTTAGAATTTTGCAAGGTTTGGGAATGATAGAAGCAAGTGCTGTTCCAGGATTAATTTCGACAGAGTGACAAAGTGTTTATAAGCAAATGTGTCGAATACGAGGCAATAATGAATGATTCAGTGACATCTTGTATTAACCATTCAGAGGTTACTATTCATATTCACCGCTTTGATACGCTTCGTTTCAACTTCTGGGAATGAAAATTTTCGTTAGTTTGGTACATACTTAAATTTTCGTTATTTTTTTTTATTTTCGAAAAATCAAAAATACCAAAAATATTTTCGTTAGTTTGTGTTCATTTTCGAAAAATCAAAAATACCAAAAATATTTTCGTTAGTTTGTGTTCATTTTCGAAAAAATCAAAAATACCAAAAATATTTTCATTAATTTGTGTTCATTTTCCAAAAAGATTTTTGTTATTTTGTACTTTGTCTTTAATTCAAATTTTGTAGATTCTGAGGATGTTTTACATGGTTCATACTTGCTATTCTAGGTTCAGGTATTCTTTCGACACTTTGTACTAGTTAGGATGTCCCTAGAAGCATGCTGCGGTATGCTGACCCAAGCCTCAATTGACTCAATGTGTGTTTTCGAAAGTCTTAATGAAAATTTTCATCGTGAAAAATTTCTTCCCAATCAGGCTTGTATTCACATTAGTCTACAGAGCTACCTAACTCTTCTCAAATGAGTTAAGAGTTTTTTGCTTGGTCCAAAGATAGCAGAGGTACAACTGGATTCGTGAACAAATCTTTTTCATCACAAAGTTCTTACACTTTCACACACAATGACATATTTCCAAGAGATCTCTGGTCAAACCAATCAGGATTTAGACATATCAAACTTCTGTGTTAATGATCTAACATCATGAGACCATGATGAAAGTGAAACCCACAATATCAAACTCATTTAAGGAATTGATGGGGAACTATGTTCCAGATCTAACGAAATAATTGTTTATATACCAACTTTCGAAACTCCAAATCATATTCAATTCTTTTGAGTGATCTTGATCAAATGTTCGAATCCCACGATGTTTGTTACCCAACAGGATCCAGTCAAAATTTTTTCTTGAATATGATTTCTGGGTGAGTTTCATTTGAATTCTCTTTCACTTCAAAAATTTTTCCAAAGCATACTTGTCACTGACTACACTGGCCAAACAAGTAATTTCTGTTACAATTACTCACCTTATGTTTAGGTTGATTTGTAACGAAATTTTTTAAGCCACCCACAAAGCCATATAAAAGAAGCCCTTCGATACTTCTCTACAAGTATTCAATTATAATTCATGGGGAAAATACACAAGCTGTTGCTTATCTCTCTTGATAATTAACTAAGCAACCTTTGTCCGGGGTTTAACTGCTTTTGTGTCGAAATTTTATTTTTCGACATCACAGATCCCAAATTTTCGTTATTTTGCTTTTTATCTTATTCTATTGGCACACTGCACTCACGAAATCCTTGAGGTTCTGAGTATTACCAACTCAGGCTGATGATTTCGACAGTCAGGCATATGACTTCGTTTCTGATTCCAAAAATGAAAGAGCCTTACCTTCATGCCGAAGGTTTTCGATCTTATCCACTTGGTACTCACGAACAGGTTGATGTGACGGTTTGGCAACTTGGTCTGACTTTCAAGGTACTTTATCTGACATGGTACTCATAACGGCTAGTAGTGCGAGTTTCAAGGACAGACGTGGCTTACTCGTTAAAGAAATCGTTTGGAATTCTATTGGGTATACATATAAAAGGAAGTTATCTCCTTTTATGATTACGCGTTTAAAATATCAGACGATCATAAAGCCCTAAAATTTCTCTGTTCTTCAAGAATTTTTCAAAACTCTAATCAATGGCTACTGCTCCAACCGACACTACTTACGAAATTGCATCTCAACCGATCATGAAGATTCAAAGCACCAATTATCAAGTAGAGGGCGATGTTTCAGTATACCCTGAGGAACTCAAAATGTTGATTGTCGCTTTGCAACATTCTGTTTTATCTACTACGATGTTCAATTCTTTCGATGTTCCCTTATCCTGGCTATCCCTAGCAAGATCCACTGCAACTTACAGCAAAGCTCTAGATATGATTACATTCAAACTGGTGAATGATAAGAAGATTCGTCTTTCCAAGAAACTGTTTTGTCAAATTCTTGAAATCCCTAATTCTCCACCATATTATACTCTTACACATGCTCAAGTCATTCACATGTTCAACGAAATGGGTCATCAACCTCCACTCACCAAGATCGGTGACTTTAAGAAGTCAAGCCTTCCAAGCATTTGGAACTTTCTTTTTGGTATTTTTCTTCGATGTTTGACTGGTCGGAGTGTTGGTTTAGACAAAGGACGAATGGAAGTATATGTCATGGTTGCTGGGCTGTACTATGATCTTGCTGTTGATTTTTCGACTCAATTGTGGAAAGAGTTTCTAAAGAGTGTGGAGAATACAAATGTTGTACAAGGAATTTCATATGCACGATACTGGAGCTTAATTCTTCGTTATGTGTATGAAAAAGTAGGAATTGAGGTGTCTACTGATGAACAAAAAGCTGAGTTTTTGAAGTATAATTTTCCAAAGGAGATTGAGGATGATGCATAGGTGTTTCCACACATTGCAAGAATTCCTAATGGTATGCTGAAGAAGATTGATCCCTCAAATTTTGTCTTTGTGGCTTATTTGCAGAATGTAAATCCTTCTGTTGAAACTGGTATATTGCTTGACAACAGTAATCAAGGTTCATCCAAAAAGATCAAGAAGTCTAAGAAGACTACTGATGAAGATGTTGTTCACGAAAGTCTAAAGAAAGTTAAGCCTAAGTCTCCTAAGAAGGTTATTATTTAACAGGAGAAAGTTTCTACGAAAGTTGAGAAGCCTATGAAGAAGGGGGTTACTGAGTCTTCGAAGGAATTAATTCCTTCAAAATCAGGGGTTTTTAAGCGCGTAAGGAAGATGTCTCATAAATTTCGAACCTCGTCTGATGATCTATTACCAACTATTCGAAAGGCACATCTAAACAGTAAAGGTGTCATTATTTGTGATATACCAGCTTCGGTATCCCCATCCTCGAAGAAAAGACGAGCTGAGGATGTGGCAAAGCATATTGCCGGAAAGAGAAAGAAAAGGAAGTTGGTTATCAATGCCAAATCATCTGATAGTGAAGTTGTTCCAGATACACCATTGGGATTGAATTCTCCAAAATTATCCTTACCACAAACCACTACTTTAATTTCACCAACAACAACAACAAGTCCACTCGAAATTGTTCTTATCGAATCACATACTGAGGAGGTTCCAATTTCTAACATTGTTGCAAACGTATCTGATATGGGTACACTTGTTAATATGAGTGTTGAAGGATCACAATCACTGCTTACTCAAGGTATTCCTCTTCCATCTCTTTTCGAACCTATTTCAACTGTCGATGTTTCACTTCCACCTTTTATCACTCAAGTTCAAACAGCTACCACATCACCTACATTTGAGCAAATTTTACAACAACCATTTACCACTCTTTTTCAATCTCAATCCACCAATACACCAAAACCCAATTCCAATGATGAAACAGATGGAGGAGGTTTTGGAGGAACGTTTGATGATCTCCACTTTGATTCAGAAGAAGAGGATATACCAGATCACATGTTGATGTCTGGTAAGCAGTTTAAAATTCAGAACAAGAAACTTAACTCTATTCTACAATCACAAGCTGATTCCGGGGCAAAGAATTCGGTTTCGGGGATAGAAGTTGATGTTATGTTAAAGGCAATGGAGCTTCAAATGCAGAATCAATTGGATGTTATGGATAGAAATAACGAATTGAGAGTCAAGGCTCAGGCTGATTCATTTAACTCTAAAATCAAAGATCTTCGTGTGGTAGCAAAAGAGCGTCATGTTCTTTTTGTTAAAGATGTCAAGACCGTAAGAGAAGATGTCAATCGAAAACTTGAGGAGCTGAAGGTTGAAATCTCCAAAGAACTGAATGAGATGAATTCCAACTATTCGATAATCAATCATTAACTCCTAAGTTTGACGCAAAGGATAAAGCAGATGCTCAAAATTTCGATAAGATGGGTGCTTTACTTGGTGAACTGAAAGAATTAGTATCGCAACCTGCTCCAACTTCATTTTTAACTCCTGAGTTTTTAACTCAGAAGATACATAGTTTGGATCAAGCTACTCAGAAGGCTGTTGCTCCAATTTCAAAGTTTGCAAATATGTTACGTACTGGTGCCCCACCTGTTGTCACAGGGGTGAAAGGGGGAGAAAAAGGTCAAGTAGGTAAAACTTCGAAGGTTTTGAAAGAAGGCAAAGTTTAGTCTACAACTATTGAAAAAGTGATACCTACTCAAGTTTCAACAAAGGTTTTATCAACTCAAATTATCACTCCAATAGTTTCGATAGTCAATACAACACAAGCCATCAAAACCACAATAAGACCCATAATGAAAGGTATTGTGATTGGTTCAACAACTGAAGGAGGGAGTTCAAGTTCTTCAAAGCCTAAGATTCCTGGAGATGAAAAAGATAAAGGGAAAGGAATTGTGGTTGAAAAATCAAAAGAAGAGAAGTAGGCTGAGATAGAAGCTAAAATGGAGAAACATAGACATATTCAAAGCATTTTGAGGCTTCGTGAAAATGATCCACCACACATGGATAAGGGAGATCCTAATAAGTTGCATAGTTATGAAAACATCGATGCCAGAGTGTCATACAATCAAATGTATGCATTCGAGAAGAAACCGAGAAAGAGTTATTCTATCGAAAATTCTGATATGAATCAACTTGATTTTCCTGTTAACGAAATGATGTTCATAACAACACAATATAAGGTGATAGAGAAGTTCAAGAATTAAGATGACTTTCTTCATATGAAACTTAGGTTTCATGCTGTTGTTGGAAACGAACAAGATGAAATTTGGTCTCTCATCAAGATAAAAAGGGTGTTGAGTATTACAAAAGACATAATGTTTGAGAACATGATACAGAAATTTCGTTATCATGTTGTTAGAGCAAACAATGTTGCATGTGATTTCTCAGTTGCAGACTTCCCTCTCATGAACTTGAATGATCTTATTCAAGTTGCTCTAATTTTGAAAGATGTCGATGCTTCACAACTTCAAGGAACTGATAAAGAAATTTTGAGGCTCGGTCTTGGTCATATCAAAACTTTCATAGACAATTACTATGATTGTTTAGCTCTGACTGATGTTGAATTGTTAACTGCTCTTGGGAAGGAAGTAAAAGTGTCTATGGAAGTGACAAAGACTCAAGCTGAGCTGAAGAAATATGTTGACGGGGAGATATGCTTAAAGCCTTTTGGATTGGTCTTTGAAGGAAAAGATAAGAATGGCAAAGCTAAGAGGTTTTTGTTCCAAGCAAGTGAAGTGGAAAGATATACTACAACTCAATATACGAATTTCATTGTTCGTATGAATCAGTGCAAAAAGAACAATGAGGGTGATAAAGCTGAGCTAAAGAAGGTCATGAGCTAGTATACAGAGATTCGTAGAATGATGCATTTTGCTGCACAGATTCTCACAAATTGAGAAGTTCGACATTATTACAAAGGGGGAGATTGTAAGTTCGAAAGTGTATTGTAATATGTCAAAGTCTGTGTAATGGTTGTTTTGGTTAATTTCGTTATGTATTTACTATGGCACCTTTGAAGTCGAAGCGGAATGCTAGCCTTAGTATTTTTTGTATGCTTTACTGTTTTCCTATAAATAGGAAACGTTACTTAGAGTTAGATAAGAGTTTTTTAGAAGTCTGTCTTGTCTATTCTCTCTTTGTAAATGTGAAGCATAATTGAGCTGAAACAAGATCTTATTTACTCTCGGTGTCCTTAATTCTTGTAACTCTGATTTTAATTTCATTATTCGATTCAATACTTCATCATTCCGAATTGTGAATTATTGTGTTGGTTCCTAGCCTTAATATTTTGTTTGGGTGTTATACTAAGGACTCAAATCAACCAAACTTGAATTTCTCCCTTGTAGATGTCTAGTTCTGACAACTATGGTCTTCCTGAATCTTATGGAAAAAGCTTTCCTCATGTAGATGATGTTCACAGAAATCATACTTCACATCCTCCACCTCCTCCAATTATTCTCCCTGACACACATGTTTGCCAGCTTGAAAAGTTCAAGGTCACTCAAACCCTATTGGCAAGCAAACACCAAGATGGAAGGTATGTGTGTGCACATATCTTGGAGATGAAGTCACACATTGAGAGGCTGGGAATGTTAGGAGTCGTTGTGTCAAGAAAGTTAGTTGTTGACTTGGTTCTTCAATCACTTCCTAAGTCATATAGTGAGTTTGTTAAAGATTACTATATGATAGACCACAATGTGACCCTTATCGATCTTACCTATTTGCTAATTGCAGCTGAATCAGAAATGATTTGGTGCACTGGTAAAGCAAATTCGGGGAGATCTACTTCCCAAACTTCCAAGGACATTCACAATGGAAACATTGGAAGTCCAGAAAAGTCTTCTCTTCCCAATGGAAAGGGAAAGACTAAGTCTGAGATTGTCCCGTGTGCCATTCCAAAAGAATCTATTTGCTTCTATTGTCAATAGAAGGGGCATTGGATGCGTAACTGCCGTATCTACCTGAATGATCACAAGGATGGTAAAGTCAAAGTGTTTGACTCAGCTTAAGGTAAGTCCACTATCTAAATCTATTAAGTTCCTATTTGAAGATTCTTAATGCATGACGTGATGAGATCACATTTTGATGTTTTGTAGGATCGAAGAAGAGAAAGGAAGCTTAAAGAAAGAGCATGCTGAGTCTGATCGCGAAGAGATGGATTTCGTTCGCATGATTCGATGATGAAAATTGTGAGCTGCTACTTAGGAGTTATGATAGATTGTTTAGAAATATGTAGTAACATAATTTTCATTTGTAATTGCATTGTAAGGACAAGATTTTCCGCATTTTATAAATAAAGAAAATTTTGATTTTATCTAATTTTATATTTCCTTGCAATGGCATTTGTGAAATTTTATGTTTATGTATATTCTAGCAATGTTGGAAAATGGATTTGATTCTTTCATTTGTGTTAGTGTCAAAAATTTACCAAATAAGGAAAGATTCTCATCACCAAGTTTCAATTGGACAGAAACTTGGAATCATGCAACTTGTATTGTATGATGAATGAGAACTTTCATCTTTGGAAAATTAAGACTAATTCCTTGTTCTCATATAGGTATGAGTCAAGTGAAGGACTAGGGGATCTAGTACAAATTGTTGTGCACTGGTCAGGTCCACCATAAAGATCGATAAGACTATTCGTCATGATTTACTAAAACTTTAGTAAATATGGTTATGCTTACAAGATTAAGTGTAATATTGAATCATTGAAAAAGTTTCATTGTATAGCAGAACGAATGAGAAGAATCAATTAGGCAGAATGATAACAGTCTCTCCAATCTGAAAGGAAAGGAGAGTACTTTAGTATCATGTTTTATGATCATCTTAATGATTATGAAAACCATATCACAGTTGATCCTCTAAGGACACCTTAGTGCACTTGTATGGCTAAGAAGAAGAATCATGAATTATTGAAATGGTTAAGGTGAATCATACTTCGTTCCAAAATCACGTCTTAGAGTCATACTGCAAGATTGTGACTTGAGTGACATATCTTAAGAAGGTTTATAACACATCATGAAATATGGGATAGAAATGTTTTCTAATTCTTGCATATTTCAATTTGGTAGTTGTGATGTTTTGGATAAAACAAAGACCAAGTCCAATTATATGAAGTGTCATCCTTGATAAGAATCCACACTAACTCTTTGATATTAGTTTGTCAAGGAATGTTTCTTGACATAGAATCTTATAGGTCTAGAAGTCAGTGTGAGTCTTAAAGATCTTGAAAAGTTTCAAGAACTAATCAAGAATAAACCTATTGTTTATCAATAGCACGCGACTTGAGGTTTGTAACCTATCGTGTTGATATATTTTTGTTTCTGTGCTCATTCCAGTTAACGTTGACTATGCATGTGAGTTTTATGAGTTCTCAATTTTTTGCATAAGGCAAAGCGCCTTGATCAGTGAAAGTTCATTGACCAGTATAGATGAGTTGCTAAACAGCTTGGAAGACATGGTAGGCCCTTGTGCTGCCAAGTTGCAAGAAATTAAGATTGAACAAGTTCAGTCCATATGTGTTTGAATCTGCCATAGACCTTATCTAATGATTATGGTTGGAAATGACAGTTTCACATGGATAGGAACACATACACCATTAAATCTAAGTGACAAAGTTTTCTCTCCAATTAATGAAAATGATTGTGAGGAAACACTTTCACTAAGTAGATTTTAAGAAGATAGTAGTTGTGTTAATTGCGTTTTCAAATTCGATTATTATTACGACATCCCTCTTCATAGTTCGAGTTGTGAGAAATGGAAAATAGTTTGAACATTCGGGACTTACTACCGTAAGTTCTGAAATAGTTTAGACACACATGAGCTTTCTTATAAAAGGTGTATATGCTTAGATAAAGACTTATCGAAGCATCTCGTATTAGAAATCTGAACTTTGGTAAGAAACTCAATAAATATTGATTTCTAGAAGTCCAGTTGATTTCTGGGTACATGTCAAAGCTAGTGGGAGCATAAGTGTTATGCTGGCAAGAATATAATTATCATGATATTGGGAACATGATTATTATGTGAAGTGTTGCAAGCTAGCAATACTGGTTATAGGAAACAAAAGTTAAGAATTTTGCAAAGTTGCAAAATTTGAAAAATTGTTTCGCTGTAGTGTAACGCCCGGGTTTCGGGGCTAAGCAGTTTTAGACGATGTAATAGTCTAGGTCAACTATTGTAACTCTTTTGATGTAATAAAAATGAAATATTTGAGTATTTTGTGAATTATGTGAATTTATGTGCTTATTATTTAATTATAAATGTATAATTAATAAAGAATAAAAATAAGCGTCAAAATGAAATGTTAGATAAACCCGATATCTATGAAGGATGTGGTAGTGGTCGTGACGAGGTTTCCGAATATATAAAGAATGCCAAAATCCGAGTTATAACGAAGAAGTTATGACCCGACGAAGTTTCACGACGGAACCGACACGATACCGGGAAGCGTAAATAGTGAATTTACGATAAAGCGAGTTTTAGCCTTAGCGATCTAAATGAAAGTCGTAGAGTTTGTTAAACCGAAAGCGTGCATAAAAAGAATGCCCAAATCTGACTTCATAAGAGGAAGTTATGATTTTTCTAAGTTTCAGCTTAGCGGTATACAGCCCAAATACTCGATTTGAGATCGAGCGGTTTTTAGCCGACACAACCTAAACGAGAATTGAAGATCTCGTTAATAGTAATGCAACGGTAAAAAGACAGACGAAAACGGACGTCGGATGAAAAAGTTATGAATTTTTAACGGACTAATCCTGTCCCGGCCTGTTAAAAATATAACTGTTAAAATAAATTCAAAATTAGCCGACGGAGTCTAAACGAAAGTTGTAGATTACGTTCCCGCCTACGCGTGGATATAAAGAACGTCGAAAACGGAGTTCATATGAAGAAGATATGAATTTCCAAAGTTTTTAAAATAATTAATATTTATTTATCTATTTATTTATTATTCGACCGGAGGAATCTACTTTACACCGGAGAAAAGGAAAAGGAGCCGGCAACTAATCGAGTACTGCTAGGTGACGTATGCAGTGACGTCGTGTACGCCCAGCGTACGTTGAGATTACGCCCAGCGTACTGAGTACGCCCAGCGTACTTGAAGTTACGCCCAGCGTAATCGGGGTTTCCAGCCTCTATAAATAGAAACCGAAGTTCAGCCATTTTCCTTACCAATATTCATTCCTTCTCTCTAAATTTTGCCTTGGTTTGCGTGCCAATAATATCCCGAATCCCCGATATTATTCCCGAGCCCCGAAGCAAGTTTTGAAGCCCCGAAGATCCCGAGAAGTGCAACTCTCGAGCCGAAGCTCTACTCGCGAGAAGCTCGTTTTTTTGTGAAGATCTTCCAGGACTGCCGAGGAATACTACTTCTACAAGTCGTAGTGCTGTCCGGTTATCTTCTGAACAAGTGAGTGTGTAGTTACTTTCTTCTAACGCATATTATGAAGTATTTATTATAAAATATGTGTGATGTGTATATTTGGTTGTTATATGTGTGAATGTATATTCACTTTCTTCTATCTCATATATATGATATATTATCTATGAAATATGTGTTATATGTGTGTGCCTTATCTGTTATGTGGAATATATATTAAATGAACATGCTTTACAGGTTTTAAAACTATGCATAAAAATATATATTTTTATCTACTAATATGTTGGGTAGAACATGGGTAGATAGTTGATGTGTGATAAACAGATGAGAGGCCTCGATGTTGTTGTTGATCTAGTCATCTAGCGGAGTATGGATGACGACCACGGACTCTTCTAGGCAGTCCAGTGGAACACTAGCAGGCTCATAACCTGTAGGTGTTGTGAACGACGTGTTCACCGGTGTACTCTACTCCCCCACATGGTTGCCTTTAGGACATCTATTGTTGAGGAAACCCCTTAGCAGTAATGTCCGTCCCGATGAACTTTCCTAGATTAGGTCCCTTTAGATAGATGTTATTTTAGGGACGTAAAGTGAGGATAACGGGAATGGGTAATCGGGTTATTGTTGGTCGGTAAAAATTAAATATAATTATTTATTGCGGATTGAAAACCCTATATGCTCACCAGGCTCCCAAGCCTGACCCACTCAGTTTATTTGTATTACAGGAAGTGGCGCAAGGGCATAAGATGGATGAATCATCAAGTTGTTTTGTTTATGAGCCTTTATATGAATTCAACTGTTGTATTACTTGTAATATTTGTTTATGCTTTTGGTCTGTTTATCGGAACATGACATCCCGAATATTGTTATAAAATGATTATGCATCTTTGATAAAATGCTTTGATAAACTTTATTTTATCATATTTTGTTTTGGGACAAATTCCGCAACTCTTTTGAATAAAAGAAAAAGATTTACTCTGAAAATATTTTTAAAAGCATAAATAAAACCGGTCTTTTCTGGCCGAGATTTTGGGGATGTCACAGTTGGTATCAGGCAAAGGATGTTAGCAGCTCAGGATCGTCAAAAGAGCTATGCTGACAAGAAAAGACGACCGATGACCTTCGAAGTTGGGGATTCCGTTTTGCTTAAAGTCTCACCGTGGAAAGGACTTATACGATTCGGGAAACGAGGAAAGCTGAGTCCAAGGTTTATTGGACCGTTCAAAGTTCTTCAGAAGATTGGGAACCAAGCTTACAAGCTGGAATTGCCCGAAGAACTCGATGGTATTCATAACACCTTCCATGTATGTTATCTGAGGAAATTCACGGGAGAAGTTCCCGACATAATTCCGATCTCGGAGTTAAGAATGGATGAGAATAAGAGGCTAATCGAAGAGCCCGAGGCAATTGTTGACCGTAAGATTAAGAAGTTACGACGCAAGATGGTCGACTTAGTGCTAGTCCGATGGAAACATTCGAATGGGCCGAATCTCACTTGGGAAACAGAGGATGACATGATGAGTCGCTATCCGCATCTGTTTGCTGACGCATGATTCCGGGACGGAATCATCCTAAGGGGGAGAGAATTGTAACGCCCGGGTTTCGGGGCTAAGCATTTTTAGACGATGTAATAGTCTAGGTCAACTATTGTAACTCTTTTGATGTAATAAAAATGAAATATTTGAGTATTTTGTGAATTATGTGAATTTATGTGCTTATTATTTAATTATAAATGTATAATTAATAAAGAATAAAAATAAGCGTCAAAATGAAATGTTAGATAAACCCGATATCTATGAAGGATGTGGTAGTGGTCGTGACGAGGTTTCCGAATATATAAAGAATGCCAAAATCCGAGTTATAACGAAGAAGTTATGACCCGACGAAGTTTCACGACGGAACCGACACGATACCGGGAAGCGTAAATAGTGAATTTACGATAAAGCGAGTTTTAGCCTGAGCGATCTAAACGAAAGTCGTAGAGTTCGTTAAACCGAAAGCGTGCATAAAAAGAATGCCCAAATCTGACTTCATAAGAGGAAGTTATGATTTTTCTAAGTTTCAGCTTAGCGGTATACAGCCCAAATACTCGATTTGAGATCGAGCGGTTTTTAGCCGACACAACCTAAACGAGAATTGAAGATCTCGTTAATAGTAATGCAACGGTAAAAAGACAGACGAAAACGGACGTCGGATGAAGAAGTTATGAATTTTTAACGGACTAATCCTGTCCCGGCCTGTTAAAAATATAACTGTTAAAATAAATTCAAAATTAGCCGACGAAGTCTAAACGAAAGTTGTAGATTACGTTCCCGCCTACGCGTGGATATAAAGAACGTCGAAAACGGAGTTCATATGAAGAAGATATGAATTTCCAAAGTTTTTAAAATAATTAATATTTATTTATCTATTTATTTATTATTCGACCGGAGGAATCTACTTTACACCGGAGAAAAGGAAAAGGAGCCGGCAACTAATCGAGTACTGCTAGGTGACGTATGCAGTGACGTCGTGTACGCCCAGCGTACGTTGAGATTACGCCCAGCGTACTGAGTACGCCCAGCGTACTGAGTACGCCCAACGTACTTGAAGTTACGCCCAGCGTAATCGGGGTTTCCAGCCCCTATAAATAGAAACCGAAGTTCAGCCATTTTCCTTACCAATATTCATTCCTTCTCTCTAAATTTTGCCTTGGTTTGCGTGCCAATAATATCCCGAAGCCCCGATATTATTCCCGAGCCCCGAAGCAAGTTTTGAAGCCCCGAAGATCCCGAAAAGTGCAACTCTCGAGCCGAAGCTCTGCTCGCGAGAAGCTCGTTTTTTTGTGAAGATCTTCCAGGACTACCGAGGAATACTACTTCTACAAGTCGTAGTGCTGTCCGGTTATCTTCTGAACAAGTGAGTGTGTAGTTACTTTCTTCTAACGCATATTATGAAGTATTTATTATAAAATATGTGTGATGTGTATATTTGGTTGTTATATGTGTGAATGTATATTCACTTTCTTCTATCTCATATATATGATATATTATCTATGAAATATGTGTTATATGTGTGTGCCTTATCTGTTATGTGGAATATATATTAAATGAACATGCTTTACAGGTTTTAAAACTATGCATAAAAATATATATTTTTATCTACTAATATGTTGGGTAGAACATGGGTAGATAGTTGATGTGTGATAAACAGATGAGAGGCCTCGATGTTGTTGTTGATCTAGTCATCTAGCGGAGTATGGATGACGACCACGGACTCTTCTAGGCAGTCCACTGGAACACTAGCAGGCTCATAACCTGTAGGTGTTGTGAACGACGTGTTCACCGGTGTACTCTACTCCCCCACATGGTTGCCTTTAGGACATCTATTGTTGAGGAAACCCCTTAGCAGTAATGTCCGTCCCGATGAACTTTCCTAGATTAGGTCCCTTTAGATAGATGTTATTTTAGGGACGTAAAGTGAGGATAACGGGAATGGGTAATCGGGTTATTGTTGGTCGGTAAAAATTAAATATAATTATTTATTGCGGATTGAAAACCCTATATGCTCACCAGGCTCCCAAGCCTGACCCACTCAGTTTATTTGTATTACAGGAAGTGGCGCAAGGGCATAAGATGGATGAATCATCAAGTTGTTTTGTTTATGAGCCTTTATATGAATTCAACTGTTGTATTACTTGTAATATTTGTTTATGCTTTTGGTCTGTTTATCGGAACATGACATCCCGAATATTGTTATAAAATGATTATGCATCTTTGATAAAATGCTTTGATAAACTTTATTTTATCATATTTTGTTTTGGGACAAATTCCGCAACTCTTTTGAATAAAAGAAAAAGATTTACTCTGAAAATATTTTTAAAAGCATAAATAAAACCGGTCTTTTCTGGCCGAGATTTTGGGGATGTCACAGTTGGTATCAGAGCATTAGTTTAAGCGAACTAGGAATTTGTAGGATTTCTAGACTTAAACGTAGAATGCTAAGCGATGATTGTGAGGTGTGAGCACTAGCTTATTTTAGGAATTGTGCCTAAAATGCTTTTATGTGCTAAATGATTTATGCCTTATATGCTGATATTTGTTCGGATCTATGGTCTGTTGCCGACCGGATCTGGAAACCTTATGTGTTTAGGATTCTAAACGTACGACTACGATATTAGAACTAACATGTAAACGTTTCGGAGAGATAAGGATGATTTAAACGTCTATCCTGAATAAAGATCTAAATTCACCTTATTCGGGGTATAAATCAAAATGGAAAGAACCCGCAGTAGAGCTGGAAACGCAAACGAAAACAAGAATCGACCACCTGTAATTGAGCAAATACCTGTTGTAGCTGCAGCACCTGAGCCAGTAACGATGGCTGGTGTACAATTGATGATTCAGGCGATGTTGGATAATAAGATGGAAGAAACTAGACGTTTGCTTCGACAAAATCGTGAAGAATTTTCAATCCAAGTTGAAGAGCCCGAAGTGAATGGAGGGCCATCGGAAGGTGGAAACTTCAGTGGTACCGTTGGTCAAGACAACCCACAAATTGTTAGACAAGGCAATCGTAATGGAGGAAATGTTGGAAGAGGAATTATTGCCTATCGAACTTAACGGTTTCGACATCGTGTTGGGAATGGATTGGCTTAGCACCAATGATGCGGAAATACTGTGCAAAAAGAAGATTGTAAAAGTAAACCCGCCTGGGAAAGAGTCGTTTATGGTGTATGGGGACAAACGCAGGGTAAATTCTGGAATCATTTCTCTAATGAAAGCCAGAAAATGTTTGACCAAGGGATGTACATCATATTTAGCATTCGTGATCGATGCTAAGAAGGAAAAGAAGGTGATACAGAGCATTCCTGTCGTGTGTGATTATCCGGAAGTATTTCCCGAAGATCTTCCCGGATTACCGCCTGATCGACAAGTAGAATTCCGTATTGACTTGTTACCAGGAACGACACCAATAGCAAAAGCACCTTACCGATTAGCACCGACGGAGATGAAGGAACTGATGATGCAACTTCAAGAGTTATTGGACAAAGGTTTCATTAGACCTAGTTCATCACCCTGGGGAGCTCCGGTGTTATTCGTGAAAAAGAAAGATGGAAGTATGAGAATGTGTATTGATTACAGAGAGCTGAACAAGGCAACAATAAAGAATAGATATCCGTTGCCAAGGATTGATGACCTGTTCGATCAACTGCAAGGTTCAAGTTATTTCTCAAAGATCGATCTTAGGTCAGGATATCATCAACTGAAGGTGAGAGATCAGGATATTGAGAAGACTGCGTTCAGAACGAGATATGGACACTACGAGTTCTTGGTTATGTCATTTGGACTAACTAATGCTCCAGCAGCATTCATGGATCTGATGAACAGGGTTTGTAAACCATTCCTCGATAAATCCGTGATAGTGTTCATAGATGACATTCTCATCTACTCGAAAAGCCAAGAAGAGCATGGTAGACACTTGCGGGAAGTGTTAGAAGTCTTGAAGAAGGAGAAGCTGTATGCTAAATTCTCCAAATGTGATTTTTGGATTCGAGAAGTCCAATTCTTGGGTCACGTGGTCAACCAAGAAGGGATAATGGTCGATCCAGCAAAGATTGAAGCGGTAATGAAGTGGGAACAACCAAAAAGTCCCACGGAGATCCGAAGCTTTTTGGGATTAGCCGGATATTACCGAAGGTTTATCCAAGGATTTTCTTCAATCGCTAGTCCATTAACAGCGTTAACCCACAAAGGAGCTACCTATGCTTGGAGTGATAAGCATAAAGAAGCATTCGAGAAGCTAAAGAAGAAACTATGCGAGGCACCAATACTTTCTCTACCCAATGGAGTTGAAGACTTCGCTGTTTATAGTGATGCGTCTGGTGTTGGGTTGGGTTGTGTTTTGACCCAAAGAGAAAAGGTGATCGCATATGCGTCTCGATAGTTGAAGGAACATGAAAAGAACTACCCGACTCATGACTTGGAGTTGGCGGCGGTAGTTTTCGCTCTAAAAATATGGAGGCATTACCTCTATGGCACGAAGTGCAAACTTTTCACCGATCATAAGAGTCTCCAATATCTCTTTAATCAGAAAGAATTGAACATGAGGCAACGACGCTGGCTAGAATTACTCAAGGACTATGACTGTGAGATACTTTACCACCCCGGTAAAGCAAACGTTGTCGCTGATGCTCTCAGTCGAAAAGTCAACCTTGAAAGAAAAAGGCCAAGAGCGTTGAGAATAGAAGTTGTCTCGACCATTGTGGAAAGTATCAGGGAAGCTCAAGAAGAAGCTTCAGAGAAGAGTGACCGAAAAGAAGAACGTTTGGGAAAAACATTAGTGTTTGGTACAAACAGTCAAGGACTAAAGGTATTCCAAGATCGGATTTGGGTACCTAAGACTGGAGGAATAAGAGATCTTCTGATGGAAGAAGCTCACAAGACCATGTACTCGATTCATCCCGGTAGCACTAAAATGTATAGGGACCTAAAACCCTACTACTGGTGGCCGACGATGAAGCTCGACGTTGCGAAATATGTGGCCGAGTGTGTAACTTGTGCAAGAGTTAAGGCACAACATCAGAAACCATATGGGAGTTTAGAACCCTTACCTGTACCCATGGGTAAATGGGAAGACATCACCATGGATTTTGTGAGTAAACTACCCAGGACGAAGAACGGTCACGACATGATTTGGGTGGTCGTGGATCGTTTCACAAAGAGTGCACACTTCATAGCTGCCAATGAAAGGTGGTCTATGGATAAGCTTGCAAATGCTTACGTGAAGGAAATTGTGAGACTTCACGGTGTTCCTCTAACAATTGTATCGGATCGTGATAGTCGTTTCACATCAAGGTTTTGGAGAAGTCTACAAGAGGAATTGGGTACGAAGTTATGTCTGAGTACAGCTTACCATCCGCAGACTGATGGTCAGAGTGAAAGAACGATTCAAACGCTTGAAGATATGTTGAGAGCATGTACCCTCGAGTTCCAAGGTAACTGGGATGAGCACTTACCTTTGGTAGAATTTTCCTACAACAACAGTTTCCACTCGAGCATCAAGATGACACCTTATCAAGCTTTGTATGGACAAAAGTGTCGTACGCCTTCTTGTTGGCTTGAGGCTGGCGAAAAGCAGTTTATGGGCCCGGAGATAGTCCATGAGACTGCTGCGAAGCTGAAGGTGATCAGGGAAAGGATGTTAGCAGCTCAGGATTGTCAGAAGAGCTATGCTGACAAGAAAAGACGACCGATGACCTTCGAAGTTGGGGATTCCGTTTTGCTTAAAGTCTCACTGTGGAAAGGACTTATACGATTCGGGAAACGAGGAAAGCTGAGTCCAAGGTTTATTGGACCGTTCAAAGTTCTTCAGAAGATTGGGAACCAAGCTTACAAGCTGGAATTGCCCGAAGAACTCGATGGTATTCATAACACCTTCCATGTATGTTATCTGAGGAAATTCACGGGAGAAGTTCCCGACATAATTCCGATCTCGGAGTTAAGAATGGATGAGAATAAGAGGCTAATCGAAGAGCCCGAGGCAATTGTTGACCGTAAGATTAAGAAGTTACGACGCAAGATGGTCGACTTAGTGCTAGTCCGATGGAAACATTCGAATGGGCCGAATCTCACTTGGGAAACAGAGGATGACATGATGAGTCGCTATCCGCATCTGTTTGCTGACGCATGATTCCGGGACGGAATCATCGTAAGGGGGAGAGAATTGTAACGCCCGGGTTTCGGGGCTAAGCATTTTTAGACGATGTAATAGTCTAGGTTAACTATTGTAACTCTTTTGATGTAATAAAAATGAAATATTTGAG
The DNA here is from genome assembly GCF_052849685.1 of Lactuca virosa. Lineage (NCBI taxonomy): Eukaryota > Viridiplantae > Streptophyta > Magnoliopsida > Asterales > Asteraceae > Lactuca > Lactuca virosa. The sequence continues at coordinate 77,603,672 of NC_136431.1, forward strand.
TATTTTGTGAATTATGTGAATTTATGTGCTTATTATTTAATTATAAATGTATAATTAATAAAGAATAAAAATAAGCGTCAAAATGAAATGTTATATAAACCCGATATCTATGAAGGATGTGGTAGTGGTCGTGACGAGGTTTCCGAATATATAAAGAATGCCAAAATCCGAGTTATAACGAAGAAGTTATGACCCGGCGAAGTTTCACGACGGAACCGACACGATACCGGGAAGCGTAAATAGTGAATTTACGATAAAGCGAGTTTTAGCCTTAGCGATCTAAATGAAAGTCGTAGATTTCGTTAAACCGAAAGCGTGCATAAAAAGAATGCCCAAATCTGATTTCATAAGAGGAAGTTATGATTTTTCTAAGTTTCAGCTTAGCGGTATACAGCCCAAATACTCGATTTGAGATCGAGCGGTTTTTAGCCGACACAACCTAAACGAGAATTGAAGATCTCGTTAATAGTAATGCAACGGTAAAAAGACAGACGAAAACGGACGTCGGATGAAGAAGTTATGAATTTTTAACGGACTAATCCTGTCCCGGCCTGTTAAAAATATAACTGTTAAAATAAATTCAAAATTAGCCGACGGAGTCTAAACGAAAGTTGTAGATTACGTTCCCGCCTACGCGTGGATATAAAGAACGTCGAAAACGGAGTTCATATGAAGAAGATATGAATTTCCAAAGTTTTTAAAATAATTAATATTTATTTATCTATTTATTTATTATTCGACCGGAGGAATCTACTTTACACCGGAGAAAAGGAAAAGGAGCCGACAACTAATCGAGTACTGCTAGGTGACGTATGCAGTGACGTCGTGTACGCCCAGCGTACGTTGAGATTACGCCCAGCGTACTTGAAGTTACGCCCAGCGTAATCGGGGTTTCCAGCCCCTATAAATAGAAACCGAAGTTCAGCCATTTTCCTTACCAATATTCATTCTTTCTCTCTAAATTTTGCCTTGGTTTGCGTGCCAATAATATCCCGAAGCCCCGATATTATTCCCTAGCCCCGAAGCAAGTTTTAAAGCCCCGAAGATCCCGAGAAGTGCAACTCTCGAGCCGAAGCTCTGCTCGCGAGAAGCTCGTTTTTTTGTGAAGATCTTCCAGGACTACCGAGGAATACTACTTCTACAAGTCGTAGTGCTGTCCGGTTATCTTCTGAACAAGTGAGTGTGTAGTTACTTTCTTCTAACGCATATTATGAAGTATTTATTATAAAATATGTGTGATGTGTATATTTGGTTGTTATATGTGTGAATGTATATTCACTTTCTTCTATCTCATATATATGATATATTATCTATGAAATATGTGTTATATGTGTGTGCCTTATCTGTTATGTGGAATATATATTAAATGAACATGCTTTACAGGTTTTAAAACTATGCATAAAAATATATATTTTTATCTACTAATATGTTGGGTAGAACATGGGTAGATAGTTGATGTGTGATAAACAGATGAGAGGCCTCGATGTTGTTGTTGATCTAGTCATCTAGCGGAGTATGGATGACGACCACAGACTCTTCTAGGCAGTCCAGTGGAACACTAGCAGGCTCATAACCTGTAGGTGTTGTGAACGACGTGTTCACCGGTGTACTCTACTCCCCCACATGGTTGCCTTTAGGACATCTATTGTTGAGGAAACCCCTTAGCAGTAATGTCCGTCCCGATGAACTTTCCTAGATTAGGTCCCTTTAGATAGATGTTATTTTAGGGACGTAAAGTGAGGATAACGGGAATGGGTAATCGGGTTATTGTTGGTCGGTAAAAATTAAATATAATTATTTATTGTGGGTTGAAAACCCTATATGCTCACCAGGCTCCCAAGCCTGACCCACTCAGTTTATTTGTATTACAGGAAGTGGCGCAAGGGCATAAGATGGATGAATCATAAAGTTGTTTTGTTTATGAGCCTTTATATGAATTCAACTGTTGTATTACTTGTAATATTTGTTTATGCTTTTGGTCTGTTTATCGGAACATGACATCCCGAATATTGTTATAAAATGATTATGCATCTTTGATAAAATGCTTTGATAAACTTTATTTTATCATATTTTGTTTTGGGACAAATTCCGCAACTCTTTTGAATAAAAGAAAAAGACTTACTCTGAAAATATTTTTAAAAGCATAAATAAAACCGGTCTTTTTCTGGCCGAGATTTTGGGGATGTCACATGTAGTAAGGGAGAGGATACTTATACTTTATTTCAAAATTAGATTGAAGTATTAATCAAGCTTAATCATAAGCATATATGAATACCATGTTGAAGTGGTTCAACATTGGAAATTCTATGTACGAAATTATTATAGCAAAAGACTGGTCAAGTATCATGTCTTTATGTAAGACATTATGATTCGTGTCCCATATGCTTCGGGTATAGGATCGATTGCATATGCTATACTATTCGCGTGTTCTGAATTTTCCAAATGCCTAGGGCTTTGAGAAAGGACTAGAACCGAATATGACTAAAATAGTTAAACAACTGTCAAGGACGATCTAAGGTTCGCTAAGGATTGTTTGCAGTTGGAAGTAGTAATGGATGGACCATATTGACATTATTATGAATAGACAGGATTCTATTTATAATGAGTTGTCATATGGCATATATGGAAATGTTTCCATAATGGGATATGGATATTAAGAATCTATTTGCTCAAGAAGGATGTTCAAAAGAATGTACTTTGAATTTGAGACTTCGCTTCCTTGGAATTGTTTTGTTATCAATCTCCAAAGGAATACTTTGTAATATCATTGGCAAAGTCTCTGTGACTTTTGTACCTTGACATTACAAAAGGAATCATTGCATGATAGTTTATAATCTTACACTTGTGTTAAAGATTTGGAATCGTGAAATGATTTTCATAGGAAATGTCTTCTATTGATCTATTTCGCAAAGAAAGGACCATAGGCAAACATAGTGTGCATGCTTGGAGCATGGGATAAATATTGTTTTAATTCAAATATTAAGTTGATTAATTGAAAAATCATATAATGAATAATATATAATCAATATGGTGATTAAATAATAAGTGTTTTATTTATATTCAAAAGTTTTGAGACCATATTGAATTCGATTATTCTTGTCTTTCACTTTGCATGTTTTGACTTCCAAAATAATAATATTATTCAAAATATCCACAGTCGATCATACTTTAGAAGTAGGTATTGAGGTAAGACTGTCATGAATCCGTCTATAGATTGTCTAAAGTGTTTAGACATAGCAAAATTTGATGCAGTTTTCATGAGTACTCCTGTAATAAGATTTGAGTATTAGATTAAACACACGCTCATCTGAATCACTTCATGGATTTCATCACGAGTGATTGTGAGATGATAATATCTTATATTCTTGAAACGTAGACATATAGTTGCAGTTTACAAGTCAGTTGCACATTGATGATATGTAAACGCACCAGTAACTTGGTGTTATAAGATGTATTGTTGTGTGTGATTTGATGAGTAAATAGAGCAAGCATATGAAAGTTTATTCATTCCTTTTACCATAAGAGGGATAAAAGCGATATTTGTGGGCCCCTTGATGATTTAGTGATGACACCTTAAGTGCTTGGTCAAGCCTGAACTAATTTGATTTTGTTCAATTAGTCATTCATCATAAATCGAAAATTTGGAAACTACACATGAACAGAGAGAATGATTATAATTTATGTCTCAGTTCATACGATATCTTGTAGAATGTAGGAATATATGATCCCTTATCTAATGGACGCATCATTGATTTGTTCAAAGTTTGACAACAGCTTTTTTGAGAGCTACAATTGCTGGTCAGATTCTAAAGTCGAACTTGCAATAATATTTATTAGACTTATCCAAATAGGAGACTATTGGATTAGGTGTCTAAGCCCATAACTATAATTTGTATGTACTTGACCCGATAGTAGCATGGTCCCTTTAGGTTACATTCACCAGGGCAATTTGATAGAATGTATATTTGAGAAAGAGGTTATTTGTGATTTATTAATATATTATAAGAATAATATATTAATTGAGAAATCATATTATTTAATTAGTATTGGTCAATAATTAATATGAAATTAATTTAGTGATCAAAAGAGACTAATTAAATTTGCAGGGACTGATTAGGTAAATCAGTAATATTTATAGTTTGGGCTAATGATCCATGTTGATTAGTGATGGGCTAATTCTATGTGAAAGTCCATGAAGAGTTAGTCCAAAGGGCCTACCATATGGATCATTGGATTACCAAAGGTTTAGAGTTTTATGTATGAAGCCCTAAGGATTCCAAACTATAAATGGAACCCCTAAGCTTGCAAACTCGACCACTAGTACTCCAAGGTTAATGCCTAGCCGATTTTGAGCTCCTAAACTTCTCTCTCATTATCATCCATTTGTTCATGGTGTCTTGTGATTCCATTAGAGGCATCACACTTGAGGTGCTAAGCTCTTAAAAGGCCAAATTCTACAAGCTACAATATAGAGGTATTCATCTAACTTGATTTTATGTTGCAAATATCAAACTGTATGTTAGTTGTAGGCTTCATGCTTTTGATAATTTTATTGCATGTATAACTAGAGAAAACTTAGATCCAAAGCATTAGGGTTGTATACACACCATAGGGATGTTATAGTACATAAAACCCAGCACATTAAATATGAGTTTGTCATATAAAGACCATGAAGAAAGCTTTACGAACTTGCCTGTTTACCTCCACAACATTCAGCGTACAAATCCCCATAGTTACACTTACATCAAAACCGATGTTTTGGATCGGTTCCAAATATGTTTTGTTGCTACTCGATGGGTGGTAATGTACTTTCGATTTGTTTATTTTTTGTGCTAAAAAGATTTATATTAGTTTAAAAACTAATAATTGTGTTGTACAAAATATGAAATAGATCAACACATTCTTAGGATGCATGCTTCAGATCATCTTCATAGGCAGTGTTCCTATTCGGGGAGAGTATCTTAATTCAATGTTCGTAGCAGTTGCTATGGATGGAAACAACAACACTACGCCAATAGCATTTGGTATCGGGATGGCAAATAATGTTAACTCCTGTACTTGGATCCTTATGAGGTTGAAGGATGCCATCGGAGAGGGTAGGGAAGTTGCGTTCATAACCAATATGGACGATACCATTTCTTGTTTCGTGGGTCAGGTATTCCCTGATGCTTATCATGGTTATTCATCTAAGAGTGTATTGATTTATTGTCGCTTAAGAATTGGCCAAAGCACAAATTTAGACTACTTGTTCTTCCGTGCATGCAAAGCGTATACCACGCAAGATTTTCAAAAATCGTTTTCTAAGTTATGTCATGCTGCACGTGAGGTTCTTGCCAACATCGGAAATATGAAATTGGCACAGTCCTATTTCCCTAATATACGTTGGAATGTACTAAACATTAATATTCCAAAATTCCTATTGGTGTTATCGGTTCCTCAACGCAATGTACCGATAATAACGCTAATTGATGCAATTGTTCAATACATCCAACAGACGTTTGCAGAACGCAGTGTCGTGGGAGGTAATGTAGGAACTTTTTATAAACCACTAAAATATCCATAATTGACTATCCTTTTACTTTTCAGGGATGTTGAGCACCATATTCACCCCTTACGCAGAGATGGTCCTTCACAGGAGGATGCAAAAGTCTCTACAATGGAAAGCAACTAAAATCCTACCTGAGACCCCATCTCTGTTCCCTTCTGATATTTTCCGAGTTTTGGATCTAAAAATAAGATGTGTTGTAGATCTTAATCGACACACATGTTCTTGTGGGAAATGGCGCAGTCTGGGTATAGGATGTAGTCATGCTATTGCTGCAACACGTTATACAAACAACACGGTATTAACCAATATAGTTCAAATATATTATCGGGCTGATGTGTTTCAAACTACATACCAGACTAGAAATGTGAACGTTGTTCCCCCTGCATCTGAATGGGAAATACCAGAGCCATTGATGGTCGTTTTAATCCCTTTGTAATCCTATTTGTCTATTATGTGCTACTACTTATCATTTTAAATTGATGTGGAGTAACCTAAGATTGTGGTTTTAATCCCTATGTAAGCATATAATATTTGAAATCGTAATTGTTTATGTTTGTAAGCGAAATTGTAGTTGGTAATGAACATTTCCATTTTACAAAACCATACCGTTTATAATACATTAGGTGGTAAAAATCAAATATTATTTAATAAACATTAGGTGGTAAAATTCAAAGAAATTGCATTGCAACATTTACTCTTCTTTAACAAATAATTACATCTGGAATATATAATAATTTTAAAATTCAAACAATATTTTTTTAAGGTATACGACAATTTGACTACTCCTTCACATTATTTCACTACGGTTTCATAAACTTTGATTACTAATATCTATTGTGCATAATGTATTGTCATTTCGAACAATAGATTTGTCATTTCAAATAGTACTTCTATGTTGGTCTCACACTATTAATATGCAACTAACATACATCTTAAATGTAATACATTACAACATTAAAAAATTAAGAATGAATTCATCTGAGTACAATGTTTGGCATTGTGAAGAAGAAGACTTCTATGTTTGTTCGAATAACAACCCAATTCCGGAAGACCTAGATTTCCCACTCCCGGATAACATGCCTGACGATATTTTCCAAGCTATGAAGGTTGTCGAAGAAGCCAACGAAAGGGACTCCCAAATTAGTCACAAACTCAACCAACGTGCAAACGAGGTAGCAGATCAAGTAATTGAAAAAGAAAAATGGATTGTTGAAACTACAAAAAAATCAAAGAGGCTAAGAAGTGGATTTGAGATGCAAATACAGAGTTTGATAAGCTTCAAGCAGAACGGGAACGTCTAACAGATGTTGTTAGAACTAGAGGGGATTTTATCGACCGTGAACAAAATTTGTATCCTAAACAGTTTCATAATTTGTGGAAACCAATTTAAGTATGTAATAGGTTGTGAGACGCTCCTTTAATAAAAAAACATTTCCATTTTATAAAACCCTACCGTTTATATTACAATGCACTTTATTTTATTAAGTTATATTTAGATAAATGCAACACCTATTTTTGTTTATCAAAGATTAAAATGTTCAAGAAAAAGTAGTTGTAAAAAAATATAGGCTCATCACTTTAAACCCTAGGCTGCATAATGTATTGTCATGTCGAATAGTAGATTTGTCTTTTCAAACAGTATTTATGTCTAATACATATGACAATGTGACTACTCATTGACATTATTTGACTATGGTTTTATAGATTCTGACTACTACTTTCTAGCCTGCATAATGTGTTGTCATTTTGAATAGTATATTTGTCATCTCAAACAGTATTTTTGTGTAAGTTATATGACAATTTGACTACTCTTTGACATTATTTAACTACTGTTTTATATACTTTGACTACTTTCTACCCTGTATAATGTATTATCAGTTCGAAATGACTACTCTAAAAATGAATAATTACCCATGCATTCAAAATCCATTTATATTGGACAGCTTATTCATTGAAACATACCAATTGTCAAAATGAGTAGATTCAATGAGGTATACAAAAAACGTTTTTCCAACCCACCGATATTCTTTCATAATCTTGAAAGAACAAATCGTAACTCTTTCACGATCATTAAGAAATATATGAGAGACACGTTTCAATTTTGTTTTGTCGCATTCGGATGCGTGGTAAGTCCTTCTCTATAGTAATTTATTATTTATTTCATGTTCATATTTGCCTAATGTATGTATCGTTTCTTGCAGATTACTACCTTTCTCACATCCATGATACCAACAATATTTGTTACTCATGTACCCCTTATTTGGGCCAACATAACGACAATGTATGTTGCTCTTGCTTTGGATGGTAATCATGGACACCTAATCATTGCATTCGCTGGGGTAAGCATAGGCTTTGACGAGGCTTGGATTTGGTTCATGTGTAGGTTGAAAGAAAGCTTAGGTGACACTATCGAAGTTGGTTTCATAAGCTATATGTCTGATTCCATAGACTACGCCATTCGATAAGTATACCCAGATTCGTATCATGGGTATTGTTGTAAAAATATAGCCGATAAAGTTCGGGCTTCCACAAGAAGTACCGTTCCGGAACAGTTGTTCTGAAAGACATGAAAAACGTATAGTGTGTCTGAATTTTATGTTTGTTTGAAAAAATTAAGAAATGAGGTTAATGACAATGATCTTCACTGGCTTGAAAATATTACAATTGCAAAATGGGCTCGAGTCTTTTTTTTCCTAAAGTCCGTTTCAATGTGAAATACATCAACATTCCGATTGGATTGAATTGGCTAACAACAAACACGCACGAGTTACCAATAACGTCAATCATTGAAGTGGCCCATCAATCGATGCAAATAGTGTACACCCAACAAGCTGCATTGGGAGGTAATAAATATTTGTTATTTAACTTTTCCCTTAATATTCTTTTAATTGTAACTCAATTAATTTCACAAGGGGAATGCATGGTCATCTTACCCCTTATGCACAACACGTACTTGAAATAAGAATAAACCAGTCTAATGGTTATCAGGTTACACATATTGGTAGTGACAATTTTGAAGTGAGTTTAAATTTAACCACTAAAATGATACAAGTTGAACGTGGTATTTGTACTTGCGGAAAATGGAAAAAATGTGGCATACCTTGTGAACATGGTATAGCATCACTAAGAAGGCTTACAGTTGAAGATATATAGCAATTGGTAAACTATAAGTTGAGTTCTACGGTGTATCGGAATGCGTTCGAAGCTGAGATGGTCAATCCTATTCCAATCCTTCTACATTGGGAAATACCAGTTGAACCTATGGTTGTCTTACCACTATTTACACATTAGTATAATGTTATATTATGTTTATTATTAATGTTATGTTTATTTTTTATGTTTATTATTAATGTTATTGTAACACCCTGTTCTGAAAGTACCCGTTATTGGATTTCAGAGGCCCAGACTAGGGGCATTTCGGTCTTTTATGGGTCTTGAAGTTTTATTTGAGAGGTTTGGGGCCGGGGTTTGTTGCTAGAAGCGTAGGGCTTCTCGCCACATTTTCGTGGATATAAAGTTCGTCGGAAACGGACTTAGAATGAAGGAGTTATAGCATTTTGAAGTTATTGACATTAATGGTACCTTAATGGAAAAGTTGGCAAAGAAGGACCATGCATGCAAGGTGGCCAGCGCGAGAGTACGCCCAACGTAATAGAGCAAGTGATCGCGGGTGAGGAGAGGCATACGACCAACGTTTGAGAAGTACGCCCAGCATACGCTCAGAGTCTCAAAACCCTAGCTTTTAGGGTTGGGCCACTATATAAAGAACATAACACCCTATTTATCAGCCTCCCTCTCATCTTCATATAGTTCCCACGAAAACTCTAATCCTCTTGGAGCATTTTTGGAGCTTGGAAGGCTTGGTGAGAGAATTTTGGTGTATTGGATCCACTCTTCAAAGAAGCAAAGGTCAAGGCAAGGTGTTGGTGCTAGGGAGAAGGTTCAGATCTGGGATTGTTGCTTCACTTCAGACCTTTTTAAGGTATAAAGCCATGAACTTGATGATTAATCGTTTAGATCTCTTTAGGGTGGTTTTATGGACTCTTTTACTCCAAAGGATGGATCTTTGTGATGAAATCTCGTTTTCTAGGTCCAGGGTTGCCACCCTTAGTGTCATATGAGTCCCATAAGCAGTAAAGTTTCAATCTTTGGGACTCATTTGTGTTCATGCATGAGATCTAGCCCTTGGTATGGAAGATTGTTGTGTTTGGTCTCTTGGTGGGTTACAAGCCACCAAGTAGTCGACTTTATGGATTAAGACATTAATGAGGACTTAGATCTTTAATTGTATCCACTGGACTAGAGTATTAAGCACTTAATGGGAAGTGACTTAACAGTGGGGAGTACGCCCAGCGTACATAGGAGTACGCCCAGCGTACTCACCAGTAAAGGTTTCAAGAGTTTGCGGCCAGGACATAGTGATGTGGCAGGGGGTACCCCCAAGCGTACATAGGAGTACACCCAGTGTACTCATCAGTCATGGGCTTGTTATGTTTTGGGTCTCGGTTTGGGCCATGTAGTGGACCTTGGGTCTTTGGGCCTTAGTGGGCCATCATAAGTCAGATAATGGGGGTCAAGTATATGTTTTGGGCCTTAGATATAGACCAAGTTGGACTAGGGGTAGAATGGTCATTTTACCCTAAGAAGGATTATTGTACTGGACTAAGTGATGTTTGGTATTGGTACTTCGGGAAGCCGAAGGGTCAGTAGTTCGGGAATTGCCAGTCAGCAGCTAGAGGAGTATCAGCAGAGTTCAGCAGTGCGAGGTGAGTCTCCTCATTGTGTGAATGGGTCTAAGGCCACAATGCCGGCCCATGTAGTTTATGAGTAGGAAAACCAGGGGGTTAGCCCTACCCACCGTATGCTAATATGTGATTCCGGATCAAGGTCCGATGTCGGGCGGGTGCCCGAGGAATATTTATATGATAGTTTATACTTGTTGTCTGTGTGATACTCGTATGTGGCTGGTAGGGAGGTGAGCGTGGGCGAGGTCCCGTATCTCACCAATAGCAGAGTATGGATGGGGTTCCGTATCTCATTAGTAGCAGAGCAGGGGCGAGGCCCGAGATAGGAGAGAGGTGAGTGTGGATGGGGGCCCGTATTTCAATACCAGCAGGAGCATGGACGGGGTTCCATGACTCACCAGTAGCAGGACAAGGGCAGGGCCCAAGATAGGCGGGGCCTTAGTACAGGAATACAGTAGAGTGTGTTTAGCTTAGGTGTTATGTGTTATGTTATATGTTTGTATGTGTTTAGCGGGCGAGGCCCAGATACAGGCGGGGCCTAAGAGAAACAAATCTGTATACCGAGCGAGGCTTGAAGCCAGGCGGGGCCTGGAGCAGGCGAGGCCTGATGCCGGATTCATCCGGAGCCGGGCGGAGCCCGATGTAGCGGGCGAGGCCCAGTGCTTGTAGTATGTGGTTATGTATGTGGTATGTGGTAGTTTGGGGAACTCACTAAGCTTTGTGCTTACGGTTTTCAGTTTTTGTTTCAGGTATTTCCGGTAGCGGAAGGAAGAGCTCGGGGTTATCGCATGGCACACAACATTGATTGTTTAGCCTGGGATGTTTTACTCTGATAAAATAAAATAATGTTTTAGGCATGATACTCTGATGTGAAATGTTTTGAATGAATGGTTGACACTTGTGGTTTTATTATTAAATTAAAAATGAAATTTTTGGTCATGATTTTTGGGTCGTTACAGTTATGTTTATTTGTAATTCTAATTTCCTTTCAATTTTATGTTATGTTAGTAGTAATGTTATGTTTTTTTGTAATTCAATTTTTTTTCAATTTTATGTTATGTTTATTTATAATGTGACCAACGAAGAAGTATGCAGAAACAACATAATCAACATATAAAACATGAAAAACGGACTTAAAAACATACTTTTATGGTAAGCTAAAAATGACAATTTATGTTATTTTATGTCGTTATTAACATCACAAATTCCTATTTTGGAGGGTAAAAGCAATGGGGTAACGATATCGGATTTGAAATCCGGATATTTTTCGAGCAACAACTATGTACAAAGAACGTAATCAACATATAAATCATGAAAATCAGATTTCAAAACATACTTTTATGGTAACCTAAAAATGGCAATTTATGTTATTTTATGTTGTTTTTAACATCACGAAGCCTACCTTGGAGGGTAAAAGCAATGAGATAACAATATCGGATTTGAAATCCGGATTTTTTCCAACGAACAACTATGTACAAAGAACATAATCAACATATAAAACATGAAAATCAGACTTCAAAAGATACTTTTATGGTAACCTAAAAATGGCAATTTATGTTATTTTATGTCAATTTTAGCAGCACGAAACCTACTTTGGAGGGTAAAAACAATGAGGTGGCTATATTGGCTTTTAAATCCGGATATTTTCGGATGAACAAATATGTACATAGAACATAATCAACATATAAAACATGAAAATCAGACTTCGAAACATAATTTTGTGGTAAGCTAAAAATGAAAATTTATGTTATTTTATGATGTTTTTAACAGCACGAAGCCTACTTTGGAGGGTAAAAACAATGAGGTAACTATATTGGATTTAAAACTCGGATATTTTTCGACGAACAACTATGTAAAATATGAAAATCAGACCTAAAAACATAATTTTATGATAGGCTAAAACTGACACTTTTTAGCATTTTTTATGTCGTTTTTAACAGCCCGAATCCTACTTTGGAAGGTAAAAGCAATGAGGTAAACATATCGGATTTGAAACCTGGATATTTTCCATTACAGACTGGCAAATATTTAACAAACATAATAGATCTCTCATTACACTAACATATGGCAAATATATTACAAAGACAATGGCAAATATATTACAAACATAATATATTACAAATATATTACAAACATAATATATTACAAACACAATGGCAAATATATTACAAACATCCTTAATTAAAGGGAATTAAAATTACATTGGCAATAAAACAGCCATCATAGGGTCTGGTATTTCTCATTCAGATGGAGGGGGAACAGGGTGAACGCTTTGTGTCTGGTAGACAAGCTGAAGTACATTAGTATGGTAAAATACTTGAACCATATCAACTAATTCATGCATGTTTGATTGACGTGCTGCCGCGATAGCATGACCACATGCTATACCGAGAGTGCGCCATTTTCCACATGAACATGTATGACCATTAAGGTCTACAACACAAGTTGTTTTAAAATCAAAAACTAGATAAGTATATGGCGGCAAGGGAGACAAGATCTGTTAGGGGATCTGAGTTGCTTGCCACCCAACAGACTTTTGCATCCTTTTTTGAAGCACCATTTCAGCATACGGTGTGAGTACGGTAGTCAAACTCCCTGAAAAATAAATATGCTTATAAAAGGTTGTTGTACAAGTTATTTAATACTTTTATATTGCACCCGAAAATCTACCTGCCATTACACTTAATTCAACAAAAGTCTGTTGCATGTACTCACGAATCCCCTCGATAAGCATTATTATCGGTACATTATGTTGATTGAGCGATAAGACTAAAAAAATTTAAGAAACTTCCATGTCGAGTGTATTCCAACGGATGTTAGGGAAATAGGCTCTTGCCCATTTAGGATAGCCGATATTCGTAAGCACTTCACGAGCATCATGGCTTAGCCTAGCAAAATTTGTCAAAAATAGACATAGTGTATGCTTTTAATGTCATCCACAACAAAGTTTCCAATGATCTTCTAGAGCCCACTCTTGTGTGTAAATAATTAATGGCGCTCTTACAAGTGTACCCATGATAAGAATCAGTGAAAACATGATCTATGCAAGAACTAATGACATCGACCATATTGGATATGAACGCTACTTCCCTACCCTGTCCGAGAATTTCTTTTAACCTCATAAGGAACCATGTACAATTTAAAACATTATTTTCAACCGCCATACCAAATGCTATAGGAAAAGTTTGATTGTTCTCGTCTTTAGCAACCGCTACAAACATTATTTTTAGGTAGTCCTCTCTAAGACGGACACTACCTATGAAGATGACAGGCAAGAAACAGTTTATGAATGCATGGACCTATATTTTTTAGGAGTTCAAACCAATTAGTTTAAATGTAGAAACATTATCAAATGTAAAGAAACAATAGAAATTTGGAAAAAAATATATCACCCATCCAATAGCAAGAAAACAAGACTGGAAACGATCCATCAAATCTGTTTTGATGTGAGTGTGAGTATGCGGATTGGTTCGCCTTAGGTTATGAAGGTAAATAAGCAAGTTGTTAAAGCTTTCTTCATGCTCAGTGTCAGAGAAACTCATTTCGAATCAGTTTTAAGAGACAATTACCAATTACTTAGTGTGCCTAACGTTGTGAAGGTAAATAAGCAAGTTGACTACTACTTTATAGCCTGCATAATGTATTGTCATTTCGAAAAATAGATTTGTCATTTCAAATAGTATTTCTGTGTAATGTATCTGACCATTGGACTACTCTTTGACATTATTTGACTACGGTTTCATAGACTTTGACTACTACTTTGTAGCCTGCATAATGTAGTTTCAAATAGTATTTATGGGTATCCACCTAATTGTTTGTCAGTCTTTTTTCTTATTTAAGTATAACTTTAAAGTTAAACAAACTAACAAACAAATTACAAAAATGGCCTCTAATCAAACAACTTCTTCCAATGCAGCTGCTCTGTCCAATACTCCACATCCATAGATGATAAGATATGTGATGGTGGTAATACGATGTTGGATGAACGTTTACGAGGATGTAACAACCATGGTTAACCCTGATTGCTTTGAAGGTTATGAATGGACCCGCATAACAGCGATGTTTAACCTCTCATTGGGAGCAGGAAAACACCGGGTTCAAGCAAATATTGTGGGTAAGTGGATGGATTTAAAGGAAAAGTTCACATGGTTCAATCGATGGTATCGTCATCTTAAAAATATTTATCGTTATACAAACAACGAGGATGATCTTTTAGAAATTGTTAAAGATCATTACATTTTCGAGCATGAGGGAAGTACTTCGAGTATGAGGATGCTTGGATTCTAGTTAAAAATAACAAATATTTCATGTAAAAGGCTCTTTTATGTGAAATGTCTTATGTAATGTTTGCTACTGGTGTATCTCGTTTTCTATAATGTTTATGTTTGTATTTTATTTTTCATGGAATAAAGTAGATAATAAGTGGGGTACTAGATTTATTTAATAATGTCAGAAGTGCAGTTTAATACACACAATACAAATTATAAATATGAGAATTCATTACTGTGACATCCCCATTTTCACGGCCAGAAAATACTGATTTTGTTTATGCTTGTTTGAAAAATCAGAGTAACATTTTAAATAAAAGTGTTGCGGAATTTGTCCCAAAACAAAATATGATAAAGATTTATCAAAAGCATTTCCAAGGAAATGTATTTCATTAAAAGACTCGGGATGTCATGTTCGATACAGATCAAAAGCATAAACAGTACAATATAAGCCTTACTACATTATTTCATATCTACAGGCCTATATCCGTAATCCCTCATCCAAAACATCACATCTATGCTCGAGCGCCACTACCTGTAATACATGAAACTGAGTGGGTCAGGCTTGGGAGCCTGGTGAGCACATAGGGTTTTCAACCCACAATAAATAAGTTTATTAATTTCATCAATCAACAATAACCCGATTACCCGTTCCCGTTATCCTCACTTTACGTCCCTAAACACCTATCATAAGGGACCTAGCCTAAGGATCATCATCGGGATGGACACTACTGCTAAGGGGGTTCCTCAGCAATAAATGTCCTAAAGGCAACCATGAGGGGGATGGAGTACACCGGTGAACACATCGTTCACAAACACCTACAGGTTGCGAGCCTGCTAGCGTTCCACTGGACTGTCTAGAAGAGTCTGTGGTCGTCATCTATACTCCGCTAGATGACTGGATCACCAACAACATCGAGGCCTCTCATCATTTTATCACACATTGTCTTATTACATCTACCCATGTATTACCCCAACATTTTTGTAGATATAAAATACATATAGAGTTTAAATCATGAAAAACGTGTATAAAATCATTCATCCAACATAGACAACAAGTATTCAGATAATATGCACACATAGCACGTAATATATATAAAATACCTCATATCTATGTGTAAGATGAAAGTAACTATGCACTCACCTGATTAGGTGGTGACTCGGTACTCGAACAACACTTCGTTATCTCAAAACAATTTTTCCTTGATCAAAACCTAGTATTAATACCACTAGAGTTTAGTTTTAACGTTAACCGCGACTAATTAATAGTCTGGCTATTATTATAATTATATAAGCGTTAAGTAACACTCAATATAACTCATAATAATAGCCCAAATAATTATTTTAAGGACCTAATAACATTACTATAATTATTTAAAAGTTATATTAAAAATTGCGTAAGCGTAGTTCACTTATAGCGGATTTTAAAGAAAACCGGGCTTTGCTCGGAGCAGTGTTTCCGAACCGAAAGACCCTTTTTCTCGGGACTCCGAGAGCCTCGGGGCTTCCTTAGGGTGCTAGGGGATCACCTAGGCTTAAGGGAGGGTTAAAACCCTTAGAGAGAGAAAGTTATTTACAGAGAGGAAGAAAATGGTGTGAAAAACCCGGAGACCCTCGCATCTATTTATAGGGGGCGAAGCCTCTCGGTTACGTTGGGCGTCCAGCAGTCTACGCGGGGCGTAGGCTTCGGATAAGGGTGCCCGACGGATCCAGCTGTCTCGCATTTGGAAAGGATAAGAACCGAAGTACGCTGTGCGTACTTGGCCTCGGACGCGGGGCGTTTGCGAGGGCGACGTATCCTTCATCCGAAGCGAGCCGTGATCAGCAAGCGACGGTCCAGATTATGCCACGTCATCAATCGAGCAACAAATTTCGCAAATTCGATTTTAAACTTTAAAAATCCGTATCTTTCGCATACAAGCTCCGTTTTCAACGTTCTTTATATCCACGCATAGGCGAGAACGCACTCTATAACTTTCGGTTAGACTCCGTCGGCTAATTTTGACTTTATTTTACAAGTTATATTTTTAACAGGCTGGGACAGGATTGGTCCGTTAAAAATTCATAACTTCTTCATCCGTCGTCCGTTTTCGTCTGTCTTTTTATTGTTATGCTACTATTAACGAGATCTTCGATTCTCGTTTAGGTTGTGTCGGCTAAAAACCGCTCGATCTAATATTCGAACTTCGGGTTGTACACTGCTAAGCCGAAACTTCGAAAAATCATAACTTCCTCATACAAAGTCAGATTTGGGCGTTCTTTTTATGGACGCTCTCGGTTTAACGTTTTCTACGACTTTCGTTTGGATCGCTAAGGCTAAAACTCGCTCTATCGTAAATTCACTATTTACGCTTCCCGGTATCGTGTTGGTTTCATCACGAAACTTCGACGTGTTATAACTCGGATTTCGGCGTTCTTTATATCTCCGGAATCCTTGTTTCGACCACTACAACTTTATGTAAAGATATAGGGCTAATCTCATACTTTAATTTTGACGCTTATTTTTATTATTTATTAATTATACATTTATAATTAAATATTAAGCACATAAATTCACATAATTCACAAAATACTCAAATATTTCATCTTTATTACTTCAAAAAGAGTTACAATAGTTGACCTAGACTATTACATCGTCTAAAAATGCTTTGCCCTGAAACCCGGGCGTTACAATTCTCTCCCCCTTAGGATGATTCCGTCCCGGAATCATGCATCGGCAAACAGAAGTGGGTAGCGACTCATCATGTCATCCTCTGTTTCCCAAGTGAGATTCGGCCCATTCGAATGTTTCCATCGGACTAGCACTAAGTCGACCATCTTGCGTCGTAACTTCTTAGTCTTACGGTCAACAGTTGCCTCAGGCTCTTCGATCAGCCTTTTATTCTCATCCATTCGTAACTCTGAGATTGGGATTATGTCGGGAACTGCTCCCGTGAATTTCCTCAAATGACACACACGGAAAGTGTTATGAATACCATCGAGTTCTTCAGGCAATTCCAGTTTGTAAGCTTGGTTCCCAATCTTCTGAAGAACTTTGAACGGTCCAATAAACCTTGGACTCAACTTTCCCCGTTTCCCGAATCTTATAAGTCCCTTCCACGGTGAGACTTTAAGCAAAACCGAATCCCCAACTTCGAAGGTCATCGGTCGTCTTTTCTTGTCAGCATAGCTCTTCTGACATTCTTGAGCTGCTAACATTCTTTCCCTGATCACTTTCAGCTTCTCAGCTGTCTCATGGACTATCTCGGGGCCCATAAACTGTTTTTCTCCAGCCTCAAGCCAACAAGAAGGCGTACGACACTTTTGTCCGTACAAAGCTTGATAGGGTGCCATCTTGATGCTCGAGTGGAAACTGTTGTTGTAGGGAAATTCTACCAAAGGTAAGTGTTCATCCCAGTTACCTTGGAACTCGAGGGTACATGCTCTCAACATATCTTCAAGCGTTTGAATCGTTCTTTCACTCTGACCATCAGTCTGCGGATGGTAAGCTATACTCAGAGACAACTTTGTACCCAGTTCCTCTTGCAGACTTCTCCAAAACCTTGACGTGAAACGACTATCACGATCCGATACAATTGTTAGAGGAACACCGTGAAGCCTCACAATTTCCTTCACGTAAGCATTTGCAAGCTTATCCATATACCACCTTTCGTTGGCAGCTATGAAGTGTGCACTCATTGTGAAACGATCCACGACCACCCAAATCATGTCGTGTCCATTCTTCGTCCTGGGTAGTTTAGTCACAAAATCCATTTGTGATGTCTTCCCATTTACCCATGGGTACAGGTAAAGGTTCTAAACTCTCATACGGTTTCTGATGTTGTGCCTTAACTCTTGCACAAGTTACACACTCGGCCACATACTTTGCAACATCGAGCTTCATCGTCGGCCACCAGTAGTAGGGTTTTAGGTCCCTATACATTTTAGTGCTACCGGGATGAATCGAGTACATGGTCTTGTGAGCTTCTTCGATCAGAAGATCTCTTATTTCTCCCGTCTTAGGTACCCAAATCCGATCTTGGAATACCTTCAGTCCTTGACGGTTTGTACCGAATACCAACGTCCTTCCCAAACGTTGTTCCTTTCGGTCATTCTTTTCTGAAGCTTCTTCTTGAGCTTTCTTGATACTTTCCACAATTGTCGAGACAACTGCTATTCTCAACGCCCTTGGCCTTTTTATTTCAAGATTGACTTTTCGACTTAGAGCATCAGCAACAACATTTGCTTTACCAGGGTGGTAAAGTATCTCGCAGTCGTAGTCCTTGAGTAACTCAAGCCAGCGTCGTTGCCTCATGTTCAACTCCTTCTGATTAAAGAGATACTGGAGACTCTTATGATCAGTAAAAAGTTTGCACTTCGTTCCATAGAGGTAATGCCTCCATATCTTTAGAGCAAAAACTACCGCTGCCAACTCCAAATCGTGAGTGGGGTGGTTCTTTTCGTGCTCCTTCAATTGTCGAGATGCGTATGCTATCACCTTTTCTCTTTGGGTTAGAACACAACCCAACCCGACTCCAGATGCGTCACTGTAGACCGCGAAGTCTTCAACTCCATCGGGTAGAGAAAGAATCGGTGCTTCACATAACTTCTTCTTTAGCTTCTTGAATGCTTCTTCGTGTTTCTCACTCCATGTATAAGTAGCTCCTTTGTGGGTCAAAGCTGTCAATGGAGCAGCTATCGAATAAAAGCCTTGGATAAATCGTCGGTAGTATCCGGCTAATCCTAGAAAGCTCCGAATCTCCGTGGGACTCTTTGGACGTTCCCACTTCATTACAGCTTCGATTTTTGCTGGGTCAACCATTATCCCCTCCTGGTTAACCACATGACCCAAGAATTGGACTTCTCGGATCCAAAAATCACACTTAGAGAACTTTGCATATAGTTTCTCCTTCTTCAAGACTTCCAACACTTCTCGTAGATGTTGGCCATGCTCCTCTTGGCTTTTCGAGTAGATGAGAATGTCGTCGATGAACACTATCACGGATTTATCGAGGAATGGTTTACAAACCCTGTTTATCAGATCCATGAATGCTGCTGGAGCATTGGTTAGTCCAAATGACATAACCAAGAACTCGTAGTATCCATATCTCGTTCTGAATGCAGTCTTTTCGATATCCTGCTCTCTCACCTTCAGCTGATGATATCCTGACCTAAGATCGATCTTTGAGAAATAGCTCGAACCTTGAAGCTGATCGAATAGGTCATCAATCCTTGGCAATGGATACTTGTTCTTCACCGTTGCCTTGTTCAGCTCTCGGTAGTCTATACACATTCTCATGCTTCCGTCTTTCTTCTTCACGAATAGCACCGGAGCTCCCCAGGGTGATGAACTAGGTCGAATGAAACCGTTGTCCAATAACTCCTGAAGTTGCGTCATAAGCTCTTTCATCTCCGTCGGTGCTAATCGGTAATGTGCTTTCGCTATTGGTGTTGTACCTGGTAACAAATCTATTCTGAACTCTACTTGTCTATCAGGTGGTAATCCGGGAAGATCTTCGAGAAAGACTTCCGGATAATCACATACGATCGGTATGTTCTGCACCTCCTTCTTTTCCTTCTTAGCATCGATAACAAACGCCAAATATGATGCGCATCCTTTGGACAAACATTTTTTGGCTTTCATCAGGGAGATGATCCCAGAATTTACTCGGCGTTTGTCCCCGTACACCATAAATGACTCTTTTCCGGGTGGGTTTACCCTTACTATCTTCTTTCGGCATTGAATCTCAGCATCGTTGGCGCTAAGCCAATCCATTCCCAAAACGATGTCGAAACCGTTCAATTCTATGGGTAACAACTCTTCATGGAATTCGTTTCCGTTTAGGTTGATGACGATGTTCTTAATACGATTACTAACAGGTATGAACTTGCCACTGGCAACTTCTACAATTAGGGCGTCATCAAGTTTTTCTATAGGCAATGCTAATTTTCCTCCAAATCTATGCGATACAAAGGAATAGTTTGCTCCCGAATCAAATAGTATATTGGCAGGTAATCCATTTACAAGAAAGGTACCTGAAGCGACGTCTGCGGTCTTCTTCGCAGCCTCGAGCGTCATCTGGAAGGCTCTTGACTTCGGCTTCGGTGGAATGTTGGGTCTTCCTGCCTCCTTCTTCTTCGGGCAGTCCCTCAAAACGTGCCCTTCTTCATTACACCCATAACATGCCTTCTGGGTGAGGGTGCATTCATTGGCATAGTGCCCAGGCTTTCCGCATTTGAAACAAGTGACCCCTCCGTCACACTTCCCAGAGTGCTTCTTCTTGCATTTGTCACACCACTTCGCTTCTGATCCTCCTCCTCTCAACCCAGATTTCGAGAATTTACTCTTCTTTCCGGACCTCGAGGATCCGTCAAATTTCCTTTTCTCACCAACCTCGGCCCTCTCCAGACCCCTTTCTTTCTGCTGGGTCTCCACATTCTTAGCCGCTCGAACAGCTAATTTCAGAGTGGTTGCCATCTTGACTGTTGGGCTATAGTCGGCTGGCAGTCCATTTGCGAACTTCTCAATTTTGGAAAGTTCGGTTGGCACTAAGTATGGAAACAACTTCATCTTTTCTGTGAATGCAGCAGCATAGTCGTCGATGCTCATTCTTCCCTTCTTCAAGTTTTGGAACTCATTGTTCAGATCAATTAGATCTATCTCTGAACAGTACTGCGCCTTCAGTTGTTCCAAGAACTCATCCCATGACATTTTCAGAGCTTCTCCTCGCGGCATTGTATCCGCCAATAGCTTCCACCAGCTCAAGACTCCAGTTTTCAATTGTCTCACAGCGAAGACGGTCTTCTGCTTCTCACTGCACTCGCAGCTCTCAAACACCATCTCCATCTCGGAGATCCAATCCATAATCTCAACAGGCTTTGGGCTTCCTGAGAGACTTGGTGGTTTCGCACCAAAGAAATTCTTGTACATCCACCCATCCTTGTTGTTTCTCCTCTCCGGGCCATCCCTTTGCTCAGCTTGAGTCCCTACTTGACTCACTTGGCGGCTGTAGTTCCCTTCCTCATATTGCTCGGGAATTGGCTCGGTCGGCTCAACATGTATGGTAGGTTCGTCCCTATTCTCTTGCATTATTTGCCTCATTTCTTCCCTTTGTTCAGCTAACATAGCCCGCATCATGGCTTGTACTCCAGCCATGGTGATCGGCTCAGGTGCAACATCTACTACGACTGGTATTTGCTGTATCACTGGGGGTTGATTTCTGTTCCCATTTGCATTCACGTTTCCGCTACGGGTCCTTGCCATCTTGATCTATACACCGAATAAGGTGAATTTAGATCTTTATTCAGGATAGTCGTTTTAAATCGTACTTATCACTCCGAAACGTTTACATGTTAGTTCTAATATCGTAGTCGTACGTTTAGAATCCTAAACACATAAGGTTTCCAGATCCGGTCGACAACATACCATAGATCCGAACAAATAATAGCATGTCAGGCACAAAGCATTTAGCACATAAAAGCATTTTAGGCACAATTCCTAAAATAAGCTAGTGCTCACACCTCACAATCATCGCTTAGCATTCTAAGATTAAGTCTAGAAATTCTACAAATTCCTAGTTCGCTTAAACTAATGCTCTGATACCAACTGTGACATCCCCATTTTCACGGCCAGAAAAGACCGATTTTGTTTATGCTTGTTTGAAAAATCAGAGTAACATTTTAAATAAAAGTGTTGCGGAATTTGTCCCAAAACAAAATATGATAAAAATTTATCAAAAGCATTTCCAAGGAAATGTATTTCATTAAAAGACTCGGGATGTCATGTTCGATACAGATCAAAAGCATAAACAGTACAATATAAGCCTTACTACATTATTTCATATCTAGAGGCCTATATCCGTAATCCCTCATCCAAAACATCACATCTATGCTCGAGCGCCACTACCTGTAATACATGAAACTGAGTGGGTCAGGCTTGGGAGCCTGGTGAGCACATAGGGTTTTCAACCCACAATAAATAAGTTTATTAAATTCATCAATCAACAATAACCCGATTACCCGTTCCCGTTATCCTCACTTTACGTCCCTAAACACCTATCATAAGGGACCTAGCCTAAGGATCATCATCGGGATGGACACTACTGCTAAGGGGGTTCCTCAGCAATAAATGTCCTAAAGGCAACCATGAGGGGGATGGAGTACACCGGTGAACACATCGTTCACAAACACCTACAGGTTGCGAGCCTACTAGCGTTCCACTGGACTGTCTAGAAGAGTCCGTGGTCGTCATCTATACTCCGCTAGATGACTGGATCACCAACAACATCGAGGCCTCTCATCATTTTATCACAGTTCGTCTTATTACATCTACCCATGTTTTACCCCAACATTTTTGTAGATATAAAATACATATAGAGTTTAAATCATGAAAAACGTGTATAAAATCATTCATCCAACATAGACAGCAAGTATTCAGATAATATGCACACATAGCACGTAATTTATATAAAATACTTCATATCTATGTGTAAGATGAAAGTAACTATGCACTCACCTGATTAGGTGGTGACTATGTACTCGAACAACACTTCGTTATCTCAAAACAATTTTTCCTTGATCAAAACCTAGTATTAATACCACTAGAGTTTAGTTTTAACGTTAACCGCGACTAATTAATAGTCTGGCTATTATTATTATTATATAAGCGTTAACTAACACTCAATATAACTCATAATAATAGCCCAAATAATTATTTTAAGGACCTAATAACATTACTATAATTATTTAAAAGTTATATTAAAAATTGCGTAAGCGTAGCTCACTTACAGCGGATTTTAAAGAAAACCGGGCTTTGCTCGGAGCAGCATTTCCGAACCGAAAGACCCTTTTTCTCGGGACTCCGGGAGCCTCGGGGCTTCCTTAGGGTGCTAGGGGATCTCCTAGGCTTAGGGGAGGTTTAAAACCCTTAGAGAGAGAAATTTATTTAGAGAGAGAAAGAAAATGGTGTGAAAAACCCGGAGACCCTCGTATCTATTTATAGGGGGCGAAGCCTCTCGGTTACGCTGGGCGTCCAGCAGTCTACGCGGGGCGTAGGCTTCGGATAAGGGTGCCAGGCGGATCCAGCTGTCTCGCATTTGGAAAAGATAAGAACCGAAGTACGCTGCGCGTACTTGGCCTCGGACGCGGGGCGTATGCGAGAACGACGTGTCCTTCATCCGAAGCGAGCCGTGACCAGCAAGCGACGGTCCAGATTATGCCACGTCATCAATCGAGCAACAAATTTCGCAAATTTGAGTCTAAACTTTAAAAATACGTATCTTTCACATACGAGCTCCTTTTTCGACGTTCTTTATATCCACGCGTAGGCGGGAACGCACTCTACAACTTTCGTTTAGACTCCGTCTGCTAATTTTTACTTTATTTTAAAAGTTATATTTTTAACAGGCCGGGACAGGATTGGTCCGTTAAAAATTCATAACTTCTTCATCCGACGTCCGTTTTTGTCTGTCTTTTTATCGTTATGCTACTATTAACGAGATCTTCGATTATCGTTTAGGTTGTGTCGGCTAAAAACCGCTCGATCTAAAAAAATCATAACTTCCTCATACGAAGTCAGATTTAGGCGTTCTTTTTATGGACGCTCTCGGTTTAACGTTTTCTACGACTTTCGTTTGGATCGCTAAGGCTAAAACTCGCTCTATTGTAAATTCACTATTTACGCTTCCCGGTATCGTGTCGATTTCATCACGAAACTTCGACGGGTCATAACTTCTTCGTTATAACTCGAATTTCGGCGTTCTTTATATCTCCGGAATCCTTGTTTCGACCACTAAAACTTTATGTAAAGATATAGGGCTTATCTCATACTTTTATTTTGACGCTTATTTTTATTATTTATTAATTATACATTTATAATTAAATATTAAGCACATAAATTCACATAATTCACAAAATAATCAAATATTTCATCTTTATTACTTCAAAAAGAGTTACAATAGTTGACCTAGACTATTACATCGTCTGAAAATGTTTAGCCCTGAAACCCGGGCGTTACAATTACTTTCCTACAATAATCTAAGGACAATTTAAATCAAATGTGTTGTCGAAATCAAAATTACGATACACTCTTTCGTTCTGTGACCCGCTTCCGGATGCCAATTCATCAGTCATTATGCCATTTTTTGTTGATTTTTTCCTCCCCCTAGATCCGCTCCCCGAACCCCTACCCGTACAATCGTTCCACGTGTGTCCAAATTGACCGTATGTAGAACATTCTTGTCGTATGGGACGCTCACCTTGCCACAAAATACAGTCAATGTTTCTTGGCCTACCCGACTGACGTCTCTCCATTATGGATGGCTTCATAATCATCAAAGCATCGGGGATCTCCCGCTCAGATGGACTTGGCAAAGGGTTCACACACTCCTCGTATGTTTTCCTCAGTGTCTCTGTAAAGTTAGCTTTTAAAGCAAATTCCGAACAGTCTTCGTTACGGTTAATTGTGAGCACTTTTTTGACATGGCCATAAGGTAAACCATCTATTTGACACCGCCTACATGTACAGGTTCTTTGTTGGAAATCAACAATGACACTTTTGTGAGTAGAGCTTTTCACTTCAAATCTACTATTTAAGATAGGGTACACCATCCAATTATTACAAGCATTCTTATTTGCTTGTATAATCATATCAGCCCATGGGGTGAGTGTTTTTTTGCTTCAGCTAAAAAAATAGACATAATTTCATAATATCATATGAGTAGTAAAATAACATTTCAAATACTATTATATGTATAATATTAGTACCTGCAACATTACGTTTCTGAAAACTCCATTGTTGCATTGTTGCACGAAAATACTCAATCAACATCAATATTGGCATCTTTCTTGCAGATCTGGACATTGAATTTATCGACTCCGTACTATTTGATGTCATAAGAAAATACTGATTCCCTGGAAAATGTGCACTGGCCCATCTTTCTGGATTGATGTTTTGTAGGTATTCCCATACACGATCATTTACCTTTTTTATTTTTCATCCCATTATCGAATTTTCTAATAGTATAGGCTTTGCATGTATCCCAAAATAATATGTGTATTGTAGCGCTGCTTCCAAATTTTGCTGAAATGTTGAAATACAAATGGATACCACATATTCCATGATGGGCATGAGGAAATATATTTGCAATTGACGTCGGTATGGATGGAGCCCTATCAGATATGAATGTAAGGTCCTCCACATTGCCTATACATTCATGTAGTTTTCGAAGGAACCAGGACCATGTCTCCGTACATTCACTTTGGTATATGACATAAGCAACAGGCATGATTTGGTTTTGACCGTGTAACATCCCAAGTTTTGTCATTTGTACTCCATCGGGATGGAAGGGTAAAGCCATGAAGAGTGTAAGGGCTAGATTGTAATTTTGGGACTAGGAGGAGTACGATGCGCGTACTAGGGCGCACCCTGGTACGCTAGGCGTGCACTTGTGTGTGCTGCGCATACTCATAACAGAAGGAAACCCTAATATCTCGGGTTGGAGGCTATATAAACATCCTTATGGCTCATTTTCTCTCCTCCTTCTCAGCCTCCATCTTCTATAAACGTCCCGAAACCCTAGTTCTTGTGTGTGAGAGTGAGTTGGTGGGTATTTTGAACTCTTGAAGGTGAAGCCATTGCAACAAATAGTTGAAGAAGGAGGTTGGCTTGTAAATCTGAAGTTGTGTTGTGCCCTAGAAGCTCCAGAAGGTAAAAAGCTTCAAACTTTATGCTTGTAGGTCATAGATCTAGCCTTTCTAGCATTATGGAACCATTTCTTGTCCCAAAAACCCCAATATGGTCCATGATGCATTTTGGACGAGATAAGTTGTCCTTTCTGGACCTTGAAGAGGTCTTAAGTGATAAAAATGAGGTCCCAATGGCTTAAGATGTCCCATGAATGTAGTAGAAGGGTCTTAATGGATTAAGACCTTGGATTAAGAGCTTTCTGGACGTCGAAAGTGATAAAGTTTGAGACTTTATGAGTCCTAGGCACATTTGGTCACTGGATCTGGAGTTTGGGCTTAAGTGCTTTAGCCATTAAGCACTTATTAGGGTTTTGGTGAAACCCAACGTACGCCCATCGTAAAGTTCTGTACACCCAGCGTACTTGTTCAATGACCCCGTTTTCCATTCAATGCGAGACTCGTGTACGCCCCATGTAGCCTTGGGGGTACACCCAGCGTACGCCTTCTGTGGACTTTTGGTGATTTGGGCTTTGGGTTTGGGCTACTTTTTGGGCTAGTAGGGTTTGGGCCTTGCTGGACTTTCTGAGTAGATATGTTTTGGAGCAGTTTGGTCATAATGGATCGTGGGGTTAAGCCCAATAAGGAAGTTGGGCCCAATTTACTAAATTGGGCCAATAATGGGCCTTACATAAAGACTTTCAAGGCTGTGTACTTGGAATTTTGGCCTTGGCCCAATAAAAGAGAATGGACATGATGGATTGAGTGGACCCTTAGCCAAGTTTGTTATGTTTTTTAATGACTTGGTAATTATTATGTGATAGTTCGGGACTTCAAGTGAAATAGTGGTTCGCGAGTTCTTTTCTTCATTTCAGATCGGCATTGTGAGGTGAGTTATCCTCACTAGATCAACAGGGTCTAAGGCACCAAGGCCGGCCCTCAATATATTTGTATCTGGATTATGGCATGATATGTTTATTAATTACATCCCGATAGTTAGGATGGTGGTATGTTTATGTTAGTGACCTCGTTTAGGTCGGTATCCTAGTATAAAGGATGATGCTATGTTAGTGACCGGTAAGGTCAGTATCCTGGTTATGATGTTGCTATGCTATATGATCTGCTAGATCGGTTTGTTTGTCTATGAACTGTTATGTGATTATCTGTTATATGTGCACATGGTTGTTTGATTCGGGTTGGGTTGAGGCGGGTCCTGCTTTGTGATGTAGGCCAACATACCCAGGGCGGACCGAATAGACTGCAGACCCGGGAAGGCACATAGTTAGGCCGAAGGCCTGGCGAGCGGTCCGGATAGGCTGAAGGCCACGAGAGGGCGGTCCAGGTGTGCCGAGGCTCGGAGAGTGGGCCAGATAGACTGAAGGTCCGACACGGGCGGTCCAATCAGACTGTAGACTCAGAGAGTGGACCAAGTGGACTGAAGGCCCGGTACGGGCAGACCAGTCACACTATATAAAGGAGGCTTTGGTTCTTGAAATCATACTAGTTGATGTGTGTAAACTAAGAGGGCCGATTTCAAGAAGGTTGTAGCTATTCTCTCAAGTTTTTACAAGTTTGTGGTGATTTGTGACTTCCATTTGAGGCATCCACATTATTGGTGCTAGGCTCTCAAACTCCAAGCAATCAACTACTACTACAAGGTAAGTAATTATACTAGCTTTATTTGATTCAAGTACCTCATGCCATGCTAGTTAGGATAAGAACCTTGGAAAAATAATTATTTGCATGTATCTTAGTCAAACATAGATCCAAGGTTTCTAGGGTTTCATGTACACCATAGGAGTGTTAGAATGCTCAAAACCCATCAGTGGTATCAGAGCCTAGGCTTGTTTACTTAATACTTGATGCAAATTACTTGAAAAACGAAGTTTTTGTTCACTGCACGTATGAACTCGCCGAGTCCATGGGGGGACTCGACGAGTCCATGAAGAATGCATGCTACTTGGCGAGTCTGTTCATGCACTCGACGAGTAGAGGCTGCAGTGTCCAGATTTTCGAGTTTTGCTGCTGGAAATGGACTAGAAACATTACCCTAAACTGTTTTGGTGTTATAAAACTTGTTTTATATGGTGTAATGTTTATGCTAATCCATTTACAATGGCTATTATCAAAAATTACAAGTTTTATATAAGTTATTTATGATTCTTGAAATTATTGATAATCATGTTCTTGAACTTATGAGATTAGATGATCATAGGAATTGTTTGTAACCTCCTTGGTAGTTTAATTCTTGATCATTATGTGTTTTAATGGAGTCCATAACTTGTCCTCAAGTTATGGAAAACCAAAGGTCACACTTTAATTAAAAACCATTATAAGAACACATGAGTTATAAAAATGAAGAGTCTTCATTTTAATACTCAATTAACTCATAAGTTATGAGAAATGTAAAGTTTGAAAGTTTACAAAACTTGCCCTCAAGTTTTGGAACAAGTAAAGTCATATTAAAACTTTAGTTCCAACCCTTAGAAATTTAATTATTAAAATTCAACCCTTATACTTTGTAATATTATAAGTTAATAATATATATGTATAAGAACAAAGTCGTCTTACCATTAGTAGGCCTCATTCACGAAGCCGGTCTATAAGGGGGGTATAAGGTTGTTACCTATAAAATGGCAACTTAATGGGTGCCCATTCTCACCCACCGCTTCCTTGATCGGTGGAGGGTCGTTAGCCGAAAAGGTAGGACAAGGACTATAATTCTCATTTAAGTATGATGAATATACTAAAGTAACTAAACCTTTATTAAATTCCCAATCTTAGTTACTTTAGGAAAATGTGAATAAGGTGCTAATCCATGAAATTACACTTTGCACTTTGATTAAGTCGTTAGTGGAGCGTGTGTGGTTAACCGGCACACTAACCTGGACTTATCAAGGTAGGCAAAGGGTGACTTAATGTTTATCATAGTATCGATGGAGCGTGTGTGGTTAACCGGCACATCGATTGAGGGGTAATACATTAAGGGTACCAAGTAATTTGCATGGTTACTTCACACCTTGTTTTGTGATCCTCGGCATCCCAGTCACAAAACTTAAAGGGCACACTCGAGATTCAAACATGCCATTGAAAAGTTCAATGAATCTCAAAGAATCTAGGAGTTTCTAAACCAAATAAAACCTAATTAAATATTTCGTTTTTCATGGTGGAAATTGGTGAATCGTCATTCACCTACCTTCAAATATCTTATAGCTTAGATTACGGCATCCCTCTTCTAAGTTATAAAATATTGTGTTGGGTCCTAGCCTTAATATTACATTTGGGTGTTTTATTAAGGACTATCTTTATATCTAATCTAAATAACAATGCTTCTGGCTCAAACCCTACTGGCTCCTTCTCTCTCATAAATCTTTGTGGGAGAGTCATCTTTGATGGATCCAACTTTATGGATTAGATCAGAAACATCAGGATGGTCACTCGTTATGAGGACAAAGAATATGTCCTTGATAAGGAGCTAAAGGAGATTGATGAGTCAACTGCTACTCCAGAGGAGATTGCTGCATTTCAGGCACATGAAAGGGATGCTACTAACGTAGCATGCATCATGATGGACACTATGACAACTGAGCTCCAAAAGTCCTATAAGGACCACTACCCTTTTGAGATGTACATGGATTTGATGGACCGCTACCATCAAAGTGCTCGTCAAGAAAGGTATGAAATTATCTCCTCCATGATAACTACCCGAATGAAGGATGGTGAGACCATCACGGGCCACATGCAGAAAATGCAAAGATTCGTGGACCGTTTGAAGAAACTAAATGTTGACTTTCCTGAGGAGATGGAAATAGATATCATTTTGCACTCCTTACCTTCATGTTATGATCAATTTAGAATGCCATACCACATGAACAGGGAAGAAGTTACAATTAGTAAACTTCAAGGGATTTTAAAGACTGCATGAAGTAGTCTTAAAGGCAAGTCGGGTGTTACTACTCCTCCTACTCCAACTGCGGCCAATGTCTTGGCATTCAGGCATGGCAAAGGGAAGAAGAGAAAGAACCCTTCTAAGGGTACCAAGGGTAAGACCCTTGAAGGCTCCTCTTTAAGCAAAACCAAGAAAGGTTTTGTCACTCCTTCTGCTAACCCTAATGAGGCTGAATGCTTCTATTGCCATGAAAAGTCGCACTGGAAGCGAAACTGCCCAAAGTACCAGCAAGATGTGAAGGATGGGAAAGTAAAACCCAACCATGCAGGTATATACACTATATTGTCTAATAACTCACCTCATTCTAAGTCTTGGGTCCATATACAGGTTTTGGAATTCACATATGTTCTGATTTGCAGGGACTAAGAAGAAGTGAGAATGTGGAGCAGGGAAAGATAAACTTGATCATGGGAAATAGGAAAGCTTCACTTGTCACCAAGATAGGAGTTTATTCCTTATTGCTAAATA
The DNA here is from genome assembly GCF_052849685.1 of Lactuca virosa. NCBI lineage: Eukaryota > Viridiplantae > Streptophyta > Magnoliopsida > Asterales > Asteraceae > Lactuca > Lactuca virosa. The sequence continues at coordinate 77,634,311 of NC_136431.1, forward strand.
GTGGGTTTACGTTAGATTTGAATAAATGTTATTATTCGCCAGAAATGGCATGAAATGTTATTTCCTTTCATAGATTATATAAACAAGGTTTTATCTTTTATTTTGATAATAATAATGGTGGTATTGATGCTTTCTTTAATAATGTTCTTTATTTTAAAGCATTACCTTGTGATGGTGTGTATGAAACTGTATCTGTTGTAGATAACCTAGGAAATAATGTATTGTGTATTGACTCTTCCACTAGCTTAGATAAAGCATCTTTATGGCATTGTCGTCTTGGACATGTAAGCAAAAAACGCATAGGCCAACTCCAAAAGGATGGAGTCTTGGAGTCATTTGACCTAAAGTCGGATGATAGTTGTGAATCTTCTTTTCTTGGTAAAATGACATAGTCACCTTTTACTGGCACATGTGCTAGGGGTGAAGGTTTGTTGGACCTCATACACACAGATGTGTGTGGACCCTTCAGAACCGCCACAAGAGATGCTAATCGCTTCTATGTGACTTTTACTGATGATTTTAGTAGATATGGATATGTCTACTTAATCAAGCATAAGTCAGAAACCTTTGAAAAGTTCAAAGAGTTTAAGCAAGAAGTGGAGAATCAGTTGGGTAGGAACATTAAGATGCTTCGATTCGATCGAGGTGGTGAGTATATTAGTTCAGAGTTCCTCGACTATCTCAAGGAATGTGGGATTGTCTCACAATTGACACCTCCTAGGACACCTCAGTTGAATGGTGTAGCTGAGAGGTGCAATCGGACCTTGTTGGACATGGTTCGTTCCATGATGAGTCGAGCTTCGCTACCAATCTCATTTTGGGGGTATGCCTTAGAGACTGCCGCCCATATACTTAATCTAGTCCCTACAAAGAAGGTTGCCAAAACACCTCACAAGATGTGGACTGGAAAAGTTCCCAATCTAGACCACATCAAGATTTAGCGTTGCGAGGATTTCGTGAGACGCGAGACTCACAATAAGCTCGAACCCCGAAGCGAGAGGTGTATTTTCATCGGCTACCCACAAAAATCCTTTGGTTACATCTTTAACAGACCCAGTGATAATGTGGTCTTTGTAGCAAGAAGAGGAGTCTTTCGATAGAGAGAATTCATAAGCCAAGGAGACAGTGAGAGGCAAATTGACCTTGAGGAAATTCAAGAGTCAAGTGGTGAAGGAACCTCAACCTCTGAGGCGTTCCACCAAAGTTAGGAATGCACCTGAGCATTATTATGGTTTCCATATTACTATAGAAGGTGATATGCTTATCAGTGATAACATACTGGTAAATCTGGATGAGCCTAACAGCTACACGGAAGCCATGGCAGGCCCTGAGGCTGCTAAATGGAAAGAGGCTATGGATAGCGAGATACAGTCCATGTATGACAATCAAGTTTGGAACTTGGTTGACAATGTACCTAATCGTAAGACAGTTGGGTGCAAATGGATCTTCAAGAAGAAGACCGACATGGAAGGTAATGTACACACTTACAAGGCACGACTGGTTGCAAAGGGTTATTCTCAAACTCCGGGAGTTGATTATGATGAGACCTTCTCACCAGTGGCCAAGATTAAGTCTATTAGGGTTCAGTTAGCCATTGTTGCATTTCATGACTATGAAATATGGCAAATGGATGTCAAAACCGCTTTCCTTAATGGAAAGTTGGCTGAAGATGTTTACATGGTTCATCTAGAGGGTTTTGAGAAATCCATCTATGGATTGAAACAAGCACCTCACAGATGGAATCTTTGTTTCGATGAGAAAGTCAAAGAGTTTGGCATTTCGAGATGCGAAGATGAATCTTGTGTATATGTTAAGGCGAGTGGGAGTATAGTTAGCTTTTTAGTATTGTATGTGGATGACATACTACTCATAGGAAAGGACATCCCAACCTTGCAGGAAGTAAAGTCCTGGCTTGGGAAGTGTTTCGCTATGAAGGACCTTGGAGAAGCTGCCTATATCCTAGGGATAAGGATTTTGAGAAACAGGAGTAAAAGACTAATTGGACTTAGTCAAAGCACCTATGTTGACAAAGTGTTGAAAAGGTTCAACATGCACAACTCCAAGAAAGGTGAGTTACCTATCTTGTGTAATGCCAGACTAAGTAAAACTTAGAGTCCGAGTACAGAGGCTGAGATAGCTGAGATGAGTCGAGTACCATATGCTTCCGCTGTAGGCTCGATCGTGTATGCTATGACTTGTACTCGTCCTGATGTTGCCTTTGCTTTGAGCATGGTCAGCAGATATCAGGGGGAATCCTGGCAAGGCTCAATGGACAGCGGTAAAGAATATTCTCAAGTACCTGCGAAGGACTAAGGACTGGGTCCTTACCCTTGGTGGGAGTGATGACTTGAAAGTAACAGGGTATAGTGATGCTAGCTTTCAGAATGACAGGGATAATTTCCGCTCTCTGTCGGGCTGGGTCTTTACCCTAAATGGAGGGGCAATTACTTTGAAAAGTTCCAAGCAAGATACAGTGGCGGATTCCACTTGTGAATCAGAGTATATAGCAGCAAGCAAGGTTATATGGCTAAAGAACTTCATCGGAGACCTTGGAGTTGTACCAGCTATAAAGGAACCAATGGAGATTTTCTGTGACAGCAATAGTGCGGTTGTCTTAGCCAAGGAACCAAGAGATCATGGGAGATCCAGACACATTGACAGAAAATATCACTTCATCAGACATCGAATAGAAGAAGGAATGCTCATGACAAAGAGGGTATCATCGGATGAGAACCCAGCAGATCCCCTCACGAAGGGACTGACTCGGGTTAAGCATCTCCAGCATGCTCAGAGCATAGGGCTGAAGGATGATATTAGTTTTAGTAGTTAGATAATCTTGAAATTTGTAAAATATAATTGACATTTGATGATAAATAAAACCTGTTATTTATGAGTAAAGTGTTGCTATCTCTTGTCAATCGTTTACTATTATTTCTTTTTGCATGTTTTGACTTCCAGAATAATTATGTTATGGTATATATCATATTATTCAAACTCTCCACAGTCGGTCATATGATGGAAGTAGATATGAATCAAGACTGTCATGGGTTGGCTTGTAGAGGTCTAAGATGTTAGACAAAGCGGGGCTACAACACTCATGCGTGCTCATAAGTTCTGAGTATTGGATTCAACCCACGCTCACTGGTATCACTTCATGGAATTTATCTCGAGTGATCGTGAGACGGTAATATCATATAAGTCTTCAAACCTAGAGATATGATTTGTTGCCTATGAGTTGGTTATGCATTGATTGCATGAAAAAGCATTGGTAAGTCGATGTTATAAATCGTGCCTTTGTGTGTAATTCAACAAGTAGTAGAGCAAACATATGAGTCGAAGTTTATATGTTCCTTCTAGGATTAGAAGCGATATATGGGCCCCTCGATGATTTTGTTTTGACCTATGTATCTGGCCCGGTCAGAACTAAATTGATGTGTTCAGTTAAGTTCTATGTCAAACAAATCGGAAATCGGGAAACAAATGCTGGACAATAAGCAAGACCATGTTCCATGTATTTGTTCGACTGATATCTAGAACAAAGGATTATATGATCACTTATCTAAAATGGCGCTTCATAGTTCAACAGAGTTTTAAGAGCTACGATTGTTGATCGGTTCCTGAAGTCATACTTGCAACTATAGTTATTAGACTTATCCAAGTGGGAGACTGTTGGATATAGTGTCTAAGTCCATAACTAAATTTGGTATGTACTTGACCCGACCCGGCATGGTCCATTTGGGTTGCACTTCACCCGAACAATTTATGGATAATCTTTTGAGAATAGTATAAGTTATGATTTATTAATATATTATAAGTTCTAATATATTATATAAAATCATATTATTTAATTAGTGTTGATCTATAATTAATCTAGAATTAATTTAGAGATCAAAAGTATGACTAATTAAATATGGGCTCTTGCATTTATATAGTGTGGGCTAATGCTTGTTTGGAATGGGCTAGGCTTGCATGGAAAGTCCATGGATACTCCATGGAGCTTTAACCCATGGATCTCATGGAAATGAAAAGACATGGGTATTAGGGTTTACATGTATGTAACCCTAATCCACCACACTATATAAAGGAGGCTTTGGTTCTTGAAATCATACTAGTTGATGTGTGTAAACTAAGAGGGCCGATTTCAAGAAGGTTGTAGCTATTCTCTCAAGTTTTCCAAGTTTGTGGTGATTTGTGACTTCCATTTGAGGCATCCACATTATTGGTGCTAGGCTCTCAAACTCCAAGCAATCAACTACTACTACAAGGCAAGTAATTCTACTAGCTTTATTTGATTCAAGTATCTCATGCCATGCTAGTTAGGATAAGAACCTTGGAAAAATAATTATTTGCATGTATCTTAGTCAAACATAGATCCAAGGTTTCTAGGGTTGCATGTACACCATAGGAGTGTTAGAATGCTCATAACCCATCAAGAACAGCATGCTAGTACTAGGCTAAGGATCTTCAGAAATTGCATGATAGAATTGCCTGATTGCATGATGCCTGCTAGCCTAGGGTTTTCCTTATATGAGATTGACATAATTACTATAGCTTATTAGTGTATGCATCACATTTATACATAATTAAGATCTTATAGCCTGAGAATGTTTCATTTTTCCTTATGCTATGTTCTTGTTTGGTTGGGAGCTTAGGGTAGGATTGGATATTTGAAAGTCTGTGGGGTCCATCGTTATATATGGCTAGCATACACTAATGATGCAGGGTTGGTGGAAGTTTCATAGACGGGTGGTTGTGTGATGGTTGTGAGTTGGTACCCGGACTGTTATGAGGAGTATCTGATTTTTTTCGGCATGTTTTTCAGCATGGTGGTTACACGACGATTTCTGACTGGATCCGGGTCAGGATCAGGAGATGGCGGACAGGAGGTGCCGACAGTGCCCGAGACTATTGGCCAGATGAGGCCAGATGAGATGGATGACAGGATCCGGGAGATCCTGCATAATGAGGTTGCTGCTATGTTCCGGGCTCAGTTGTCGGAGATGTTTGGGTCAATCAAGACCGCCATGGTAGAGTATTTCAATGATCGCTATGCAGCCCTCACTGAGGCGGTTGCCACCGCAGCCACATCAGCTGTATCGGTGGCAGGGTTGGGAGCCAGTCGAGGCTTCCACCACCGGAACTTTGATAATACGAAGCCCCCGACTTTTGATGGGATACAGGACCCTATCATAGTCATGAGGTGGTTGTCGGACATCAATGGATGCTTTTTCACATGTTCCTGCCCGACTGACCAGAAGGTCAGGTGTGCCCTGAACATGCTGAGGTCCCGGGCGAAGGACTGGTGGAGGTTGATGACAGGGTCTTATTCGGATGAGCAGAGAGCTGAAGTTTCTTGGGATCGGTTTAGGGAGTTGTTTTGCTCCCACTACATTCCACGAGTTAAGCATGAGCGGCTAGCTCAGGAGTTCTTGGAGTTGAGACATGGTACGGAGTCGGTGACGGAGATCACCCGTATGTTCACTGAGAGGGCGATGTTCTGCCCGGAGTTTGCTTCCGAGCAGGCTCAGATGACGCGTTATCTGAGCATGCTCAAGACTGATATTAGACAATTTGTTGCTACCCAACGATGTGATACGTTGCTGGACTTACAGGAGGCTGCTAGGCGGCGTGAGCTGGAGATTAAGTTACAGTTGCGAGAGCAGAGGCAGGCCCCGGTGCAGTCGCAGCCGGTGCCGAAGCGGTCCAAGACCGCTGATTCTAGGGTTGGAGGTCAGGGAGGCCGCACTTGTGAGAAGTGCGGGAAGGGTCATACCGGAGTTTGTAAGTCCGGTGGTGTGTGCCGCAAGTGCGGAAAGGAGGGGCATTATACGAGGGATTGTCGCCAGTTGGCCCCGGTTCAGGACGTGACAATTTGTTATCACTGCCATCAGGTTGGTCACGTGAAGGCCAACTGTCCACGGCTTGTTGCAAGACCGGTGAAGGATCCAGCACCGACTACATTGAGGATTACTGGCAGGGGTCAGGGTGGAGCAGAGCCTCTGAGGGCTCAGGGACGTGCCTCCCAGCTTACAGCAGAGGAGGTCAGGACAGCGCCAGATGCGGCTGCTAGTATGTTTCTATCTTTTATCTTATTGTTTATGATTATATTGTGAATTTTTCTTCCATCCCTTTCTACATATGTCATAGCGACATAGGAGAGTTTGAGGAATTTAGTATCGAGGGGTTGTAGACGGTTAGTATCCAGGGGTGTTGGTGATCAAAAGTTAGGATATAGGATCTCTGTTCCAGGACTAGTAGCTGTGAATCAGAGAAGCAGAAGTGTTTAGCTGGGATTCGGGTTTCTTTTGAAGTTTGGTTGCACCATGACGGAAGGGTTGTTCTGCGGATGTTCTTCACTCTAGGGTTAATCGATCTATAGATAAGGATGATAATACCCAGTAGGGACGATTAAGCTGTGTTGGTTTCACCGTCAGTAGGTAGTAGCTAGTGTCCCAAGTGGGGGAGAATTGGAAATTCTTAGATGAAGGAGCGGTCATTGAGGGTTCTGTTAGCTGTCGGGGTTAGACAATACTTTCAGCAGGTATGCGGGTTACTTAGCGCATGTGGTAGGTGTGCAGGTCAGGGATCGGGCGACAGCTTTTCGAGTGGGTGGACGATCGACATGAAGCCTAGGGTTAGGTCGGGGTTATGGTCCGCAGAATGGATCAGGAGTTCGAAGTCCCAAGAGGGTGAGAACAGGCTGCATGGGAGAGAGAGCACCAGGAGGGGGTGGCCGAGGGTGACGCTCAACGGTTTAGAGCGGTCCGAATAGACTGAAGCTCGGTGGGGCGTACCAGTCAGGCCGAAGGCTCGGAGAACGGTCCAGACAGGTTGAAGACCCGGAGAGGCGGTCCAGACATGCTGAAGGTACTGAGTGTCGTCCAGATAGGCTGAAGGCCTGGTGATGCGGTCCAGTCATGCTGCAGACTCTGTTGGTGTAACATCCCAAGTTCAGAAGCAAGAGTCCGGGGGTGTAAAGTGTAACTTGGAAAGGGTGGACTCGGCGAGTTGGAGCTGTAACTCGTCGAGTCGGAGCGTGTGTAGATCACGTGATTAAGTGGCCTGACTCGCCGAGTCGGCGGCTGGACTCGACGAGTCAGTGCTGGAAGAGGAAAACCCTAATCTTAGGGTTTGCACCCTATTTAAAGGACTTAATGTCCTCCCCTCAGCCCCCTTAGCACCCTTTGAGATCCAGAAACCCTAAATTCGTGTGTGAGAGTCCTTAGGAAGCAAATTGGAGCTTGGATAAGTGATTTGTGGAGAGATCTTGAAGATCAAGGAGCTTGGATCAAGGAGATTTGTGGAGATTCGGTCTATTCTTCAGTGGGATGTCGTTTTGGAGGTAATGAATCGTTATCCTTGGCTTTCTCCTTTCTAGATCCATCTTTCACGGAGTTTTAGGGTTTGTTTGGAGATAATATGATGAGATCTTGGTGCATGAGTTAGATCTGGAGCTGAAACTCCAGATCTGAGTTCTATTTGGATCATACATGCAGAAAGCCCTTTTAGTTGCTATGCAAAAGCCTTTCCCTATGAGTTAAGTTCCTTTCTAGCATGGTTTTTGGAATTATGGGACATGAAGCACATAAAGGTGGCAACTTTATGTTGCTAATGCACTCTAGGGATCCATATCTATTGTTTGGAGCAAAGGTTAGTTCTGTATCTCTCGTATATGGGAATGCACGTATGAACTCGGCGAGTCTGGAAGATGACTCGGCGAGTTGGGCCAGGGTTTCATGTATTGAGTCGCGTAGTGACTCGGCGAGTCGCATGGGTGACTTGGCGAGTCATATGATGATGAGCTTGGACTCGACGAGTTGGAAGAACAACTCGGCGAGTCTGATGAAGGTTGCTGTGGACTCGGCAAGTCTGTTCTTGGACTCGGCGAGTCACGACGCAGAACCCCCAACCTCTTCTGGTTAGACTCAGAGTAGTGAGTTGAGTGGTGACTCAGTGAGTCAGTCAGGTTAAGACTCAGAGATTGTTGAACTCGACGAGTCATGGGGTGACTCGGCGAGTTGAGTCGTGTTATGAGAGTTTCCTGAGTTTAGGAACTCGACGAGTCAATGGGCTGACTCGGCGAGTAGGATCAATCAGGATGGTGGACTTTGACCAGTTTGACCTTCAGGGGTATTATGGTAATTTTTGGATATTTATGTCCTTGGATCATTGATGATGATAGGTGTTGAAGTTGGAGGCAGTGCTTCGGGTTTGTGCTTTCGTGATTTGGTTCGGCAGATTCAAGGTCAGTTATCCTCACTATATCAACAGGGTCTAAGGCACCAAGGCCGGCCCTTTATCGGATGGGAATCCGGGTATTTATTGATATGTATTGATTTGCTATGTCTGCATCCTGGTAATTAGGATGGTATTATGTTAGTGACCTGGTTGAGGTCGGTATCCTGGTATATAGGGTAATGTTATGTTAGTGACCTGGTTAAGGTCGGTATCCTGGTATATAGGGTAATGTTATGTTAGTGACCAGTTAGGTCAGTATCCTGGTTAGGATGTTGTTATGCTGTTTGATCTGATAGATCGGTTTGTCTGGGGATTATTATGTGATTGACTGTTTTATGTGCACATGGTGGTTTGACTGAGGTTGGGTTGAGCAGGTCCTGCTTTGTGCTGTAGGCCAACATACCCAGGGCGGACAGGATAGACCGTAGGCCCAGCGAGTGGTCCGGATAGGCTGAAGGCCCCAGGAGGGCGGTCCAGACGTGACGAGGCTCGGGGAGTGGACCATACCGACTGAAGGCCCGGTGCGGGCGGACCAGTCATACTGTAGACTCAGAGAGTGGACCAGGTGGACTGAAGTCCCGGTGCGGGCGGACCAGTCACACTGTAGACTCGATATGCATGGTTGTTATGTATTATGATATTATTTGATATGTGTATGGTTATGTGGTTGTTATTTTGGGGGTAACTCACTAAGTTTTCGGGCTTACAGTTTCAGTGTATTGTTTAAGGTACTTTAGGAGATCGTGGAAAAGCGAAGGCGTGATCGTACCGCTCCTCATTTTTATGTTGATGTTTCTGGGATACTCTAATAATAAACTAATTGAGAACCTTTTTGTAATAATTAATGGATTTGTGTTGTTTTCGAAATGTTTAAATTGGTTGGAAAATTTTGGTTGTTACAAGTTGGTATCAGAGCCTTGGTTTGAGTGAATTGGAGTAACATTCGTGTGAATCCAGTCTCAAATCAAGGAGGGATTTTCAAAATTGTTTTCAAAAGGTTTTCAAAATAAGTAAAGGAGGATGCAGAGGGTACGATCAGCCAGAGCCAGTAAGTAACCCCAAAATACCATACAAGTTATTTGATTATGTGATATGTTAGAGCAGCATGTTAGTACTAGGCTAGGGATCTTCAGGAATTGCATGATAGAATTGCCTGATTATGTGATGCCTACTAGCCTAGGGTTTTCCTTATTTAAGATATTCAGCTTTCCTCTAGGAGCGAGGATTGAGCGTGTGTGTGTGTATATATGGTTAGAGTGCTGTGGTGATACTTGAGACAAATATGGGTAGGTGTGGAAGGTAGTATGGGCCCGTACTACTGAAAGCACAGGACCCATACCCGTATCAAGGAAGTTACAACCCTCTAGGGTGTCGGTTATGAGATAGTTCCCCGGGCGGGTATGTGATGTGTCTAAGGGTCTTGTTGGTGTATTGCAGTATGGCGATTACGAGACGTTTCGGGGCAGGATCAGGTTCGGGATCGGGATCAGGAGAGGGTGGTCAGGATGGACCAGTACCACCCGAGGTCATTGGTCAGATGAGTACAGATGAGTTGGATGCCAGGATTCTAGAGATCCTGCATGATGAGGTTGCTGCCATGTTCAGGGCTGAGTTGCCAGATATGTTTGGGTCGATCAAGACCGCCATGGTTGAGTACTTTGATGAGCGATATGCAGCTCTTGCGGAGACAGCTGCCGTGGAAGCTGCAGCGGCTGTAACAACGGCAAGAGGAGGAGCCGGTCAAGGTTTTCAGTATCGGGACTTCGATAATACGAAGCCCCCTACCTTTGATGGAGTTCAGGATCCGGTCATTGCAATGAGATGGTTGTCAGATGTGGAGGGTTGTTTCTTCACGTGTTCATGCCCTGCGGATCAGAGGGTGAGGTGTGCTCTGAACCTTTTGAGGCTCGGGGCGAAGGATCGGTGGAGGTTGAATACGGGATCTTATTCTGATGCGCAGCGGGCTGCGTTTACGTGGGATCAGTTTCGGGAAATGTTTAGTACTCGTTATGTTCTGCGGGTTGAGAGAGAGAGGTTGGCTCAGGAGTTCTTGGAGCTAAAGCAGGATTCAGAGACGGTGACGGAGATCACCAGGATGTTCACTAAGAGGGAGATGTTTTTCCTGGAGTTTTCTTCGGAGCAGGCTCATATGTCCCGATATCTGAGTATGCTCAAGAGGGATATCCGGCAGTTTGTGTCCACGCTGAGATGTGATACCTTGTTAGAGTTGCAGGAGGCCGCCAAGCGGCGTGAGTTGGAGATTGAGTTGCAGTTGTGAGAGCAGAGGCAGGCCCCGGTGCAGTCGCAGTCGGCGCCGAAACGGTCCAAAACCGTTGACTCTAGGGTTGGAGGTCAGAGCAGCCACACTTGTGAAAAGTGTGGGAAGGGTCATGCCGGAGTTTGCCGATCTGGTGGTGCGTGTCGCAAGTGCGGGAGAGAGGGGCATTATGCGAGGGATTGTCGTCAGTCGGCCCCGGTGCAGGATATGAGGATTTGTTATCATTGCCATCAGGTTGGACACCTGAGGGCCAACTGTCCACAGCTTGATGCAAGACCGGTGCAGGCTCCAACACCGGCCAATTTGAGGATTACGGGCGGGGGTCAGCGTGGAGCGGAGCCTCCGAGGGCTCAGGGACGCGTTTTCCATCTTATAGCAGAGGAGGCCAGGGCGGAGCCAGATACAGTTGCGGGTATGTTTCCATCTTGTTAACTTATTATTTGTGTGGTATTGCAAATCTGTCTGCCTTTTTCCGCATGATTCGTAGTATGATTGAGGATCTTAGTAGTTAGGAGTTGTAGTGGTTAGCGTCCAGGAGGATTCATGGTCGGAAGATAAGATATATGATCTCGCTGCAAGGAATAGCAACTGCGATGTCAGAGGTGTTCAATTGAGATTCGAACTTCCTTAGAGTTCGGGATGTGTGATGAAGGAAGAGTTGTTCTGTGGAGGTTGCTCACTCCAGAGGGAATGAGTTCATGGAGAAGGGGTCGATACCAAGTGGGGTCGATCGAGTCATGCCGATTTTGCCATTGGTAATTAGTAGTTGGTGCACTAAGTGGGGAGAATTGGCAAATTCTCAGGTGAATCAGCAAGCATCCAAGGTGAGTTAGCTGTTTGGATTCAGCAGTGTCATTAGTCGAGAGTGTGGTATGGTTAGAGCAGGTGATAGACATATGGGGCAGGGAACAGACCATGGTTTCTGGTAAGGTAGTTGATCGACGGGAGGCCAGGGTTTAGGCCGGGGTGAAAATTCATAGAACAAATTTAGAGTTCGGAACCCCTAGAGGGCTAGAACAGACTGCATGGGAGAGATTCCCAGGAAGAATGGTTCAGGGTGACGAGCAATAGTTTTCGAGCGGTCCGGATAGACTGAAGGCCGGTGGGTATACCAGTCAGGCCGAAGGCTCAGAGAACGGTCCAGACAGGCTGAAGGCCCGGGAGGGCGGTCCAGACATGCTGAAGGTTCTGAGAGTGGTCCAGATAGGCTGAAGGCCTGGTAAGGCGGTCCAGTCATGCTGAATGACTCTGTATGTGCTAGAAGACCTGTATGCGGAGAATGAGTGAGTGTGTCGTTGTGAAATAGCAATCGATAAGGTCTGGCCCCAAGTATTGATCATGATGATGGAGTTAGCTAAAGGCCGGGTATGGGCTTCGTTAGCTGTGTGATCAGATTCGGAGCATATGGTAGTTAGGGAGTAGCAGTTGCTCTGCATGGGTGGTGTAAAGTGGAGTTTTAGCACCATGACACTTGTGATGTGGTAAAGGTCGTTGAGTAAGACTTCCTTGAAGAATGGAAAGGAAAGGTATATGGCTCCGGGAAGGAGTATTGGTCATCTGAAGGGAAAACAGTAGTGTAAATAGATGATCGGAAGTATTTCGGTTATTGATAGTGAGCACTGAGATTGTACCAGTTGTATGGAAGCACATCCGGGTTGGATGTTCGCTGAGGTTGTGGAACGATTAGCGCTGATGTCGAATCAGAGGAGTTCGGAACTGATGCAAGGGTAGATCCTTGGGATCCAAGTATGGATGTAGTCATGAGTTTTGTATGTGGTGGGGTTCCATCTAAGGGATGTCTGAACCCATCGATGGTGGGCCTGATATTCCAGCCCGAGGCTGTTTGGGCCAGGTACGGTGTGTATGTGCGTATAGACGAGTGTCCATGGGAGTTGCTCAAAAGCTGAAGGATGCATTATCTTGTCAGCGCGGAAGGGGATTGGGTTCGGGAAGGGAACAGAAGGAGTTCCCAGCAGGGTGATTTCATAGAAGTAGCGCCAGTTTGGGCAACGGATAGCAAAATTATACCGGGGCAGGGCCCGGTGGTTTGTATGGTATCCAGTTTCGCAAGCGGCGAATGAATATGTAATTCGGAAATATGGTAGCATCATCGAGTGGTACTTAGTTGATGAGTATTGTCAGCAGATAAAAGAAGTCGGTGGCCGGCTTGAATCAGTTGTCAGGACTCTGCAGGAGAAGAGTGGGATCTTATAGGGGTGGATAGTAGTATTTGGAGGAACCTGGGTCGGTTCGAGATCAGAAGCCGTATTGTAGGAGTATTTTCCGAAATTGTATGTTGCGGCAGGCTTCGAGGACGAAGCCTAATTTAAGTGGGGGAGAATTGTAACATCCCAAGTTCAGAAGCAAGAGTCCGGGGGTATAGTGTGTAACTTGGAAAGGGTGGACTCGGCGAGTTGGAGCTGTAACTCGTCGAGTCGGAGCGTGTGTAGATCATGTGATTAAGTGACCTGACTCGCCAAGTCGGTGGCTGGACTCGAAGAGTCAGTGCTGGAAGAGGAAAACCCTAATCTTAGGGTTTGCACCCTATTTAAAGGACTTAATGTCCTCCCCTCAGCCCCCTTAGCACCCTTTGAGATCCAGAAACCCTGAATTTGTGTGTCAGAGTCCTTGGGAAGCAAATTGGAGCTTGGATAAATGATTTGTGGAGAGATCTTGACGATCAAGGAGCTTGGATCAAGGAGATTTGTGGAGATTCGGTCTATTCTTCAGTGGGAGGTCAGGGCGGAGCCAGATACAGTTGCGGGTATGTTTCCATCTTGTTATCTTATTATTTGTGTGGTATTGCAAATTTGTCTGCCTTTTTCCGCATGATTCGTAGTATGATTGAGGATCTTAGTAGTTAGGAGTTGTAGTGGTTAGCGTCCAGGAGGATTCATGGTCGGAAGATAAGATATATGATCTCGCTGCAAGGAATAGCAACTGCGATGTGAGAGGTGTTCAATTGAGATTCGAACTTCCTTAGAGTTCAGGATGTGTGATGAAGGAAGAGTTGTTCTGTGGAGGTTGCTCACTCCAGAGGGAATGAGTTCATGGAGAAGGGGTCGATACCAAGTGGGGTCGATCGAGTCATGCCGATTTTGCCATTGGTAATTAGTAGTTGGTGCACTAAGTGGGGAGAATTGGCAAATTCTCAGGTGAATCAGCAAGCATCCAAGGTGAGTTAGCTGTTTGGATTCAGCAGTGTCATTAGTCGAGAGTGTGGTATGGTTAGAGCAGGTGATAGACATATGGGGCAGGGAACAGACCATGGTTTCTGGTAAGGTAGTTGATCGACGGGAGGCCAGGGTTTAGGCCGGGGTGAAAATTCATAGAACAAATTTAGAGTTCGGAACCCCTAGAGGGCTAGAACAGACTGCATGGGAGAGATTCCCAAGAAGAATGGTTCAGGGTGACGAGCAATAGTTTTCGAGCGGTCCGGATAGACTGAAGGCCGGTGGGTATACCAGTCAGGCCGAAGGCTCAGAGAACGGTCCAGACAGGCTGAAGGCCCGGGAGGGCGGTCCAGACATGCTGAAGGTTCTGAGAGTGGTCCAGATAGGCTGAAGGCCTGGTAAGGCGGTCCAGTCATGCTGAATGACTCTGTATGTGCTAGAAGACCTGTATGCGGAGAATGAGTGAGTGTGTCGTTGTGAAATAGCAATCGATAAGGTCTGGCCCCAAGTATTGATCATGATGATGGAGTTAGCTAAAGGCCGGGTATGGGCTTCGTTAGCTGTGTGATCAGATTCGGAGCATATGGTAGTTAGGGAGTAGCAGTTGCTCTGCATGGGTGGTGTAAAGTGGAGTTTTAGCACCATGACACTTGTGATGTGGTAAAGGTCGTTGAGTAAGACTTCCTTGAAGAATGGAAGGGAAAGGTATATGGCTCCGGGAAGGAGTATTGGTCATCTGAAGGGAAAACAGTAGTGTAAATAGATGATCGGAAGTATTTCGGTTATTGATAGTGAGCACTGAGATTGTACCAGTTGTATGGAAGCACATCTGGGTTGGATGTTCGCTGAGGTTGTGGAACGATTAGCGCTGATGTCGAATCAGAGGAGTTCGGAACTGATGCAAGGGTAGATCCTTGGGATCCAAGTATGGATGTAGTCATGAGTTTTGTATGCGGTGGGGTTCCATCTAAGGGATGTCTGAACCCATCGATGGTGGGCCTGATATTCCAGCCCGAGGCTGTTTGGGCCAGGTACGGTGTGTATGTGCGTATAGACGAGTGTCCATGGGAGTTGCTCAGAAGCTGAAGGATGCATTATCTTGTCAGCGCGGAAGGGGATTGGGTTCGGGAAGGGAACAGAAGGAGTTCCCAGCAGGGTGATTTCATAGAAGTAGCGCCAGTTTGGGCAAGGGATAGCAGAATTGTACCTGGGCAGGGCCCGGTGGTTTGTATGGTATCCAGTTTCGCAAGCGGCGAATGAATATGTAATTCGGAAATATGGTAGCATCATCGAGTGGTACTTAGTTGATGAGTATTGTCAGCAGATAAAAGAAGTCGGTGGCCAGCTTGAATCAGTTGTCAGGACTCTGCAGGAGAAGAGTGGGATCTTATAGGGGTGGATAGTAGTATTTGGAGGAACCTGGGTCGGTTCGAGATCAGAAGCCGTATTGTAGGAGTATTTTCCGAAATTGTATGTTGCGGCAGGCTTCGAGGACGAAGCCTAATTTAAGTGGGGGAGAATTGTAACATCCCAAGTTCAGAAGCAAGAGTCCGGGGGTATAGTGTGTAACTTGGAAAGGGTGGACTCGGCGAGTTGGAGCTGTAACTCGTCGAGTCGGAGCGTGTGTAGATCATGTGATTAAGTGACCTGACTCGCCGAGTCGGTGGCTGGACTCGAAGAGTCAGTGCTGGAAGAGGAAAACCCTAATCTTAGGGTTTGCACCCTATTTAAAGGACTTAATGTCCTCCCCTCAGCCCCCTTAGCACCCTTTGAGATCCAGAAACCCTGAATTTGTGTGTCAGAGTCCTTGGGAAGCAAATTGGAGCTTGGATAAATGATTTGTGGAGAGATCTTGACGATCAAGGAGCTTGGATCAAGGAGATTTGTGGAGATTCGGTCTATTCTTCAGTGGGAGGTCGTTTTGGAGGTAATGAATCGTTATCCTTGGCTTTCTCCTTTCTAGATCCATCTTTCATGGAGTTTTAGGGTTTGTTTGGAGATAATATGATGAGATCTTGGTGCATGAGTTAGATCTGGAGCTGAAACTCCAGATATGAGTTCTATTTGGATCATACATGCAGAAAGCCCTTTTAGTTGCTATGCAAAAGCCTTTCCCCATGAGTTAAGTTCCTTTCTAGCATGGTTTTTGGAATTATGGGACATGAAGCACGTAAAGGTAGCAACTTTATGTTGCTAATGCACTCTAGGGATCCAGATCTATTGTTTGGAGCAAAGGAGTAGCTCTGTATCTCTCGTATATGGGAATGTACGTACGAACTCGGCGAGTCTGGGAGATGACTCGACGAGTTGGGCCAGGGTTTCAGGCATTAAGTCACGTAGTGACTCGGAGAGTCGCATGGGTGACTTGGCGAGTCATATGATGATGAGCCTGGACTCGACGAGTTGGAAGAACAACTCGGCGACTCTGATGAAGGTTTTCGTGGACTCGGCGAGTCTGTTCTTGGACTCGGCGAGTCACGAAGCAGAACCCCCAACCTCTTATGGTTAGACTCAGAGCAGTGAGTTGAGTGGTGACTCAGTGAGTCAGTCAGGTTAAGACTCGGAGATTGTTGAACTCGACGAGTCATGGGGTGACTCGGCGAGTTGAGTCGTGTTAGGAGAGTTTCCTGAGTTTAGGAACTCGGCGAGTCAATGGGTTGACTCGGTGAGTAGGGTCAATCAGGAAGGTGGACTTTGACCAGTTTGACCTTCAGGGGTATTATGGTAATTTTTGGATATTTATGTCCTTGGATCATTTATGATGATAGGTGTTGAAGTTGGAGGCAGTGCTTCGGGTTTGTGCTTTCGTGATTCGGTTCGGCAGTGGCAAGGTGAGTTATCCTCACTATATCAACAGGGTCTAAGGCACCATGGCTGGCCCTTTATCGGATGGGAATCCGGGTATTTATTGATATGAATTGATTTGCTATGTCTGCATCCTGGTAATTAGGATGGTATTATGTTAGTGACCTAGTTGAGGTCGGTATCCTGGTATATAGGGTAATGTTATGTTAGTGACCTGGTTAAGGTCGGTATCCCGGTATATAGGGTAATGCTATGTTAAGTGACCGGTTAGGTCGGTATCCTTGTTAGGATGTTGTTATGTTGTTTGATCTGATAGATCGGTTTTTCTGGGGATTATTATGTGATTGACTGTTTTATGTGCACATGGTGGTTTGACTGAGGTTGGGTTGAGGAGGGTCCTGCTTTGTGCTGTAGGCCAACATACCCAGGGCGGACCGGATAGACCGTAGGCCCAGGAGGGCGGTCCAGACGTGCCGAGGCTCGGGGAGTGGACCAGACCGACTGAAGGCCCGGTGCGGGAGGACCAGTCATACTGTAGACTCAGAGAGTGGACTAGGTGGACTGAAGGCCCGGTGCGGGCGGACCAGTCACACTGTAGACTCGATATGCATGGTTGTTCTGTATTATGATATGATTTGATATGCGTATGGTTATGTGGTTGTTATTTTGGGGGTAACTCACTAAGCTTTCGGGCTTATAGTTTCAGTGTATTGTTTCAGGTACTTCAGGAGATCGTGGCAAGGAGAAGGCGTGATCGTACCGCTTCTCATTTTTATGTTGATGTTTCTGGGATACTCTGATAATAAACTAATTGAGAACCTTTTTGTAATAATTAATGGATTTGTGTTGTTTTCGAAAAGTTTAAATTGGTTGGAAAATTTTTGTTGTTACAGTAGGTGTTGTAGATCTATGTGCGGGTATTGAGTATGTTGATATGCTATAGCATTCAGTAGGTCTGTCCCCAAGTATTGAACATGCTGCTGGAGTAGGTTGAAGACTCTGGGGTATTTTTGGTTTGATCGGAAGTTATTATTAGAGATCGGATGGAGTACAGAGGATCTCGGTGATCTCATCAGTTCGGAGTGTCTCAAAGAATTAATCTTCTTGGATTGGGTAATACTCTAGTTGGGGACTGGGAGTAGATCTGAATGGGTATTCGTCAGCTTTAGGAAGGCTTGGGATTAGAATGTCCTGTCTTTCAACTTTTTGGGAACCGGGTTAGATATTTCTCATGATCATCTATGGCGTTTGGATAGGGTTGAGGCGGTCCTGCTCTAAGCAGTAGGCCAAGATACCCGATGTAGGCCGACTGGAAGTCGTAGGCACGGAGGCTCAAGGGGAGCGGTAGGGTTGAGGCGGTAGGCCCACAAACCATGAGAATTTCAACTTGATGGTTGAATCTACTTGGCATATTGGTATTCCCACCCGAAGGGGTGATATGGACTAGTTATGAGTGTCGTACTGGTTGACCGGTAGAGGTAGGTATGTTGTGGTGGTAACCGTTTGCGGGACTATATTCTATGGAAGTGGTGGGCGATGAGGGGAGGCATGGTGGATTATCGTCGGTACAATGTAGACATCTTATCATGATGGTCTATTAGATGGCAATTTCTGCTTGATCGGACTAAGGAGGTCCTGCTCTATGCAGTAGTCCAAGATATCTGGCATGGGCAAACGGTAAGTTGTAGGCGCAGGGGTTCAGTAGAATATGACCCACGCTTCTATTTATGGGTAGAAACCTCAGGTTCCCAGGGCTGAGTAGTTCGTTATTAGTAATGGGAAGGGAACTAGCGAGGTTCGATATGTGTGGTCTGTTAGGGAGACGGACCGGATTCAAGTTTCCAGATGGCGGATTCTAGGTAGAGTGGGGTTGTGTGCCGCATGCGTTTATGGATTCGTTTTCTCTGGAAGGAAAGATTCCCTTTGGGTTTAGTCTCCTTCAAAAGTTGTCGGATGTCATGGTTGTGGAGGTGCCCCTCAGGATGTCGGGTTACCAGGGACGGTAAGGGATGATTTCGAGGACAAAATCGAATTTAAGTGGGGTAGAGTTGTAACATCCCTAGTTTTGTCATTTGTAGTCCATGGGGATGGAAGGGTAAAGCCATGAAGAGCCTAAGGGCTAGATTGTAATTTTGGGACAAAGAGGAGTACGCTACGCGTACATAAGTGTACGATGGGCATACACTTGTGTACGTTGGGCGTACTCATAATAGAAGGAAACCCTAATATCTCAGGTTAGGGGCTCTATAAACATCCTTATGGCTCATTTTCTCTCGCCCTTCTCAGCCTCCATCTTCCAGAAACGTCCCCAAACCCTAGTTCTTGTGTGTGAGAGTGAGTTGGTGGGTATTTTGAACTCTTGAAGGTGAAGCCATTGCAACAAATAGTTGAAGAAGGAGGTTGGCTTGTAGATCTGAAGTTGTATTGTGCCCGAGAAGCTCCAGAAGGTAAAAAGCTTCAAACTTTATGCTTGTAGGTCATAGATCTAGCCTTTCTAGCATTATGGAACCATTTCTTGTCTCAAAAACCCCAATATGGCGCATGATGCATTTTGGACGAGATAAGTTGTCATTTCTGGACCTTGAAGAGTTCTTAAGTGATAAATATGAGGTCCCAATGGCTTAAGATGTCCCATGCATGTAGAATAAGCGTCTTAATGGATCAAGACCTTGGATTAAGAGATTTCTGGACGTTCAAAGTGATAAGTTCGAGACTTTATGAGTCCTAGGCACATTTGGTCAATGGATCTGGAGTTTGGGCATAAGTGCTTAAGCCATTAAGCACTTATTAGGGTTTTGGTGAAACCCTGCTTACGCCCAGCTTAAGGTTCTGTACGCCCAGCGTACTGGGTCAATGACCCCATTTTCCAGTCAATGCAAGACTCGTGTATGCCCCGCTTAGCCTTGGGGGTACGCCCAGTGTACTCCTTCTGTGGCCTTTTGGTGATTTGGGCTACATTTTGGTCTAGTAGGATTTGGGCCTTGCTGGACTTTCTGAGTATATATGTTTTGGAGCAGTTTGGTGATAGTGGATCGTAGGGTTAAGCCCAATAAGGAAGTTGGGCCCAATTTAGTAAACTGGGCCAATAATGGGCCTTGCATAAAGACTTTCACGGTTATGGACTTGGAATTTGGGCATGGCCCAATAAAAGAGAATGGACATGATGGATTGAGTGGACCCTTAGCCAACTTTGTTATGTTGTGTAATGACTTGGTAATTATTATGTGATAGTTCGGGACTTCCAATGACATAGTGGTTCGCGAGTTCGTTTCTTGAGATCAGATCGGCATTGCGTGGTGAGTTATCCTCACTATATCAACAGGGTCTAAGGCACCAAGGCCAGCCCTCTATATATTTGTATCTGGATTATGGCATGATATGTTTATTGATTACATCCCGGTAATTAGGATGGTGGTATGTTTATGTTAGTGACCTGATTTCGGTCGGTATCATGGTATATAGGATGATGCTATGTTAGTGACCGGTTAGGTCAGTATCCTGGTTAGGATGTTGCTATGCTATATGATCTGCTAGATCGTATTGTTTGTCTATGAACTGTTATGTGATTATCTATTATATGTGCACATGGTTGTTTGATTGAGGTTGGGTTGAGGCGGGTCCTACTTTGTGTTGTAGGCTGGATAGGCTGAAGTCCTCGAGAGGGCGGTCCAGGCGTGCCGAGGCTCGGAGAGTGGGCCAGATAGACTGAAGGCCTGACGCGGACGGTCCCGTCAGACTGTAGACTCAGAGAGTGGACCAGGTGGATTCAAGGCCCGATGCGGGCGGACCAGTCACACGGTAGACTCGAGATGCATGGCTGTTCAGTATTTGTTGATATGATATGATTATGATTGTATGGCGTTGGTATTTTGGGGGAAACTCGCTAAGCTTCGGGCTTACAGTTGTTGATTTTGTTTCAAGTACTTTTGATGATCGTGGGAAGGCGAAGTAGTGACCATACACTTCCTCATATTTTGATTTGGCTTTCTGGGATACTCTGACATAAACTATTTTGGAAACCTTTTTGTAATAACTTTGAGTATTTGAAATGTTTTAAAAGTTTAAATTTGGCATGAATTTTATGGTTGTTACAGACCGTCCATTGTCACTGCGAGCAACATCTTACCCTTGAATTCGCCCTTTAGGTGACCATCATCAATTATTAGGGTCGGCCTATAATATTTGATGAACGCGTGTACCTACAATTATTTGTGATTGCATTAACAAATACAAATTACGATTCATATGTTATATTTGTTATTAAAAAATATCACTGCTTACCGAGCAACCCAACGCGATATACAAGAACTCAAATTGATCATCATCGTCTGTTCTTATCATCAACAATGCACATACACTGGTAGTTTGGTGAATGAATCATCTTTGGTACCTCTTAACATCAACAATGCATATTGTCTTGCCCACCATGCCTGACGGTATGTGATATTGATAGGAAATTTCGAATTGATGTCCCTCACAATTTCATTACCCCGATAAACTCTATTACAATCTCCAGCCAATACTTCAACGATAAAGTGGTCGAGTACCTTTTTATTTGGTTGTCGATGATTAGACTCGAAGTTCGTTGCACAACATATGTGTTGGTCAACAACTTTTGTGACTTGTAAAGCATTAGTCGATTTGATTCCCCTTTCCCTAACCATCCAAGAACAATTCTCTACCAAACAAACCACCTCGAACCTTTCTTTTCTCGATCTGGAAGTCTTATACTGCTTACCTTGTTCCGTGTTGTAACGACTCAATTTTTCAAAAGAAAATTTTCATTTTTAGATAGTCAAAACACTTTCCATAAAACATAAAATCTCAATACATTTGTTTTCAAATTCTTAACAATAACAATATTATTCCAATCATCAGAGCGTCCCAAATAAAAATCCTGAGAGACAGTCCATGCTGCGCCATCAAGCCTTACCCTTGCCTTTGGGCTCAGATGTACCTGAAACAAATCTACAAAATGTAAGCTAATGCTTAGTGAGTTCCCTAGGGCATACCCCACATACAATCCACATAAACACATCATATTAGCTATAACAGGTACATATAACACCTAAGCCATGCATACAACATATAAGGATGCCGTGGGCTCGTCCCTAGGGTCTTACTCCAGGATGTCATGGGCTCCCCACATGGTCTTACACCTAAGTGTCATGGGCTCTCCTATGGTATTTGATAGGAAGGTCATGGGCTCTCCACATGGTCTTACATCCGGCTGCCATGGGCTTTCCCATGGTCTTTAGTTGGAAAGCCATGGGCTCTCCCATGGTCTTACATCCAGGTGCCATGGCCTCTCCCATGGTCTTCCATACAAGCATACCACATATACAATTATCATACTTCCTAGCACATAACCAACTATCATGCCTCATAATATAACTTCAGCTAGTGTACCACATATCATAAAATGGGCCGGCCTTGGCGCCTTAGACCCATTGGTATCGTGAGGAGACTCACCTCTCATGAATGCTGAACTGACAAGCTAAGATCAGATAAATCCCGCGTGTTGGCTAAGGGACTCAAAGAGTTCCTTCAGTCGTTTTTGTGTTCGGACGTTTTTAAGCTTCTCCCAAGCTCCATATTGCAGATCTAGCCTCCTAAGGCATGGTTTCCACGTAAAGTTGCAAACTTTACGTGCATGAAAGCTCTTAATTGCTAAAACCAAGCTAAGAGAGAGGTTTTAGTCAAAGGGAAGGACCAAGCTTGATAAATTCAGAAACTTTATAACTCTAAGGTCTTAGAGGAGTCCAGATCAGAAGTTGCAACTCCAGATCTTACCCAACACCCGAAATGCTTCACATATATACAAGAAATGGCCTAAAACCCAAGAAAAGGGGGATCTAATTCTAGAACGATCAAGGTAACAGCTTGTTACCTTCAAATGGGTGTCCAAACGTTGTAGATGCTGGATCTAGAGTCTCCTTCTCGATCCAAGCTCATCAATCTTCAACTCCTTTAAGTAAATGCACCAAAAACTCTTTCTTAGCCTCTTAATCTCAAGGAAACAGCAAAGAACAGTGTAACACCTGCTTCTTGGTACGTATTCTTTTATTTAAACCTTTGAGTATTTTGTGTTTTGGCCTTGGACTCGGCGAGTCACAGGCTCGACTCGTCGAGTAGGAGCGGGAAGGGGTACGAGGCTTAAGTCGTGGACTCGCCGAGTCGGGTCCCGGACTCGTCGAGTAGTCGCTGTCTGGACAAAAACCCTAATCCAGGAGTGTGCACCCTTTTAAACACTCTAACTCGGCCTCCCTTGTCCCTAACACTTCCAGAAGAGCTATAGAGCGAAACCCTAGCCCCCATATTGTTCTTGTGAGTGATTTTGGCTTTGTGAAGGAAGTTTGGAGCTTAGAAGAAGAAGGAGAAGGTTGAAGGGTGCAAGGAGGGGAAGTAGATCCGAAATCTACTCTGTGAAAGGCTTCCATTCAGGTAGAAAAGTTCCTACCTTGATCTCTAGTTCATTAGATCCCCTTTTTGTCCCTAATTTGTGGGTTTTAAGCCCTAAAACCTCAAACTCCATATGTTTATGCTCTATGTTCTGAAAGGACTTCAGATCTGGACCTTATGGACATCTTAGTAGTGTAAAGTCTCTGTGGTTGAAGTGATTGAGGTCCCTCTTGAGTGTTTGACCTCATGAAGAGCTTGGATTTGCCTTTTTGAGCTCATAGGGCCATGCATGGACATAAAGTTTGCAACTTTACGTGATAAGCATGCCCTAGGAGCTTAGATCTATGGTTTGGAACCGTCTCATGTCTTAAAATTGGTCTGAATGGGTGGAGAGTTGAAGGGACTCGGCGAGTGTCAAAGTGCACTCGGCGAGTTCTATGAAGATGGTCTTAGACTCGGCGAGTTGGATGAGCAACTCGGCGAGTCCGATGAAGATTGCATGGTACTCGACGAGTTGTTCTTCCAACTCGGCGAGTCATATGAACAGTTACTGAGTTAAGAGGGGTTAGGTGTAGAAGGTCCAAACCTTCGTAGCTGCACACGGAATTAGCAATTTAACGTGTAGCAATAGTCCCAGAAACCCAAATCCTCAAAATGGATGCTTTGGTGAGGATTTGGAGGCGAGTAGGAGATCTGCTCGTAGGGACTCGACGAGTCGTTCTCGGACTCGGCGAGTCGGATCGCGAGTCAGTCTAATCGTCCCAAGTAGCGAGTTAGGATGACTCAGTGAGTGGGAAAAGGGACTTGATGAGTAGGACTGGAATGGTGGGAAAGGGACTCGGCGAGTCGGTGCCAGGACTCGGCGAGTCCAGTCAACTGGAAGTTGACTTTGACCAAGGAGTTGACCTTGGGCCAGGGGTAGGTCAGTCATTTGGACTAAGGGTATTGATGAGTGGCTAATCTATGTTTATGGATTTATAGCCGGAGGATTTCTGGGGCAGCAGATGGGCGTCTAGCAAGCGGATTTCCAGCAGCTACTTTTCGAGGTGAGTTACCTTCCAGTAGGGGTGGGTCTACGGCCACAATGCCGGCCTACCAATGAGGAGTATTTAGGAGATGATTGTCTTTGTGATAATTATCTTGGTCTGGTTATGTGTTTGGTTATGAGTTATATCTGTATGATATGTTACGTGCATGATAGGGATAGTTTCCCTGATAGTGGTCCTTAGGACCGAGGGGTAGGTCAGTACCCGGATATGCCTGACTGTATGCTTATATCTTGTATTGTATGCTAGTGGTAGGGGGTGGAATAGTCCCCAGTTACCGGTTGAAAGATACCGATGAATGGTTACCGGTTGAAAGATACTGATGAATGGTTACCGGTTGAAAGATACCGATGATATTGTATGGTACATGGTATGATGGGGGAACTCACTAAGCTTTGTGCTTACAGTTTCAGTTTTTGGTTTCAGGTACCTCTTCGTCTAAGGGGAAGGAGCCGGCGGCGTAGCATGGCATCACACACACATATGATTTTCCGCATGGTGTTTTCTGGGATTGTACTCTGATATGACATTTGTTTATGTTGTGGGTTTCAAACATGATACTCGATTTCTGAGATGACGTGTTTATACAATATTTTCTAATGAATGTTTTATGAATTAATTAATCAAAAATGAAATTTTTGGGCTTGAATTTTGGGATGTTACAAGTTGGTATCAGAGCGAGCGGACCATCCAGACTCTGGAGGACATGCTGCGGGCGTGTGTTTTAGACTTTGGAGGTAGCTGGGATACCTACCTTCCGTTGGCGGAATTCTCGTATAATAATAGCTATCATGCGAGTATCGACCATCCTCCCTTCGAGATGTTGTATGGGAGGAAGTGCAGGACCCCGATATGTTGGGGCGAGGTTGGACAGAGAGTGATGGGGAGCACTGAAGTGGTGCTCAAGACGACCGAGAGGATTCAGCAGGTCTGGAGCAGGCTTCATACTGCTCAGAGTCGGCAGAAAAGTTATGCCGACAAGCGTCGATCAGAGCTGGAGTTCCAGGTCGGGGATATGGTTCTCCTGAAGGTGTCGCCTTGGAAAGGTGTCATCCTATTCAGGAAGCGGGGCAAGTTAGGCCCCAGGTACATTGGACCGTTCAGGGTATTAGCCCGAGTGGGCAAGGTGGCGTATAGGTTGGATTTGCCGGCCGAGCTCAAACAGATACACAGCACTTTCCATGTTTCGCAGCTGCGGAAGTGTCTGGTGGACGACACCGTAGTGGTGCCTTTGGAGGACATTCAGGTTGACGACATCCTGAATTACATCGAGCGGCCTGTAGCAATCCTCGACCAGAAGTCGAAGGATCTGAGGAACAAGAGAGTGGAACTCGTGAAAGTGCAATGGCACCACCAGAAGGGGTCGGAGTGGACATGGGAGCCGATGGATGAGATGATGGAGCATTACCCGGAGCTGTTCCAGGATCGAGCAGCAGACTTCGAGGACGAAGTCTAAAATAAGTGGGGGAGATTTGTAACACCTGGTTCTTGGTACGTATTCTTTTATTTAAACCTTTGAGTATTTTGTGTTTTGGCCTTGGACTCGGCGAGTCACAGGCTCGACTCGCCGAGTAGGAGCGGGAAGGGGCACGGGGCTTAAGTCGTGGACTCGTCGAGTCGGGTCCCGGACTCGGCGAGTAGTCGCTGTCTGGACAAAAACCCTAATCCAGGAGTGTGCACCCTATTTAAAAACTCTAACTTGGCCTCCCTTGTCCCTAACACTTCCAGAAGAGCTGTAGAGCGAAATCCTAGCCCCCATATTGTTCTTGTGAGTGATTTTGGCTTTGTGAAGGAAGTTTGGAGCTTAGAAGAAGAAGGAGAAGTTTGAAGGGTGCAAGGAGGGGAAGTAGATCCGAAATCTACTATGTTAAAGGCTTCCATTCAGGTAGAAAAGTTCCTACCTTGATCTCTAGTTCATTAGATCCCCTTTTTGTCCCTAATTTGTGGTTTTTAAGCCCTAAAACCTCAAACTCCATATGTTTATGCTCTATGTTCTGAAAGGACTTCAGATCTGGACCTTATGGACATCTTAGTAGTGTAAAGTCTCTGTGGTTGAAGTGATTGAGGTCCCTCTTGAGTGTTTGACCTCATGAAGAGCTTGGATTTGCCTTTTTGAGCTCATAGGGCCATGCGTGCACGTAAAGTTTGCAACTTTACGTGATAAGCATGCCCTAGGAGCTTAGATCTATGGTTTGGAACCGTCGCATGTCTTAAAATTGGTCTGAATGGGTGGAGAGTTGAAGGGACTCGGCGAGTGTCAAAGTGCACTCGGCGAGTTCTATGAAGATGGTCTTAGACTCGGCGAGTTGGATGAACAACTCGGCGAGTCCGATGAAGATTGCCTGGTACTCGACGAGTTGTTCTTCCAACTCGGCGAGTCATATGAACAGTTACTGAGTTAAGAGGGGTTAGGTGTAGAATGTCCAACCCTTCGTAGCTGCACACGGAATTAGCAATTTAACGTGTAGCAATAGTCCCAGAAACCCAAATCCTCAAAATGGATGCTTTGGTGAGGATTTGGAGGCGAGTAGGAGATCTGCTCGTAGGGACTCGGCGAGTCGTTCTCAGACTCGGCGAGTCGGATCGCGAGTCAGTCTAATCGTCCCAAGTAGCGAGTTAGGATGACTCAGTGAGTGGGAAAAGGGACTTGATGAGTAGGACTGGAATGGTGGGAAAGGGACTCGGCAAGTCTGTGCCAGGACTCGGCGAGTCCAGTCAACTGGAAGTTGACTTTGACCAAGGAGTTGACCTTGGGCCAGGGGTAGGTCAGTCATTTGGCCTAAGGGTATTGATGAGTGGCTAATCTATGTTTATGGATTTATAGCCGGAGGATTTCCGGGGCAGCAGACGGGCGTCTAGCAAGTGGATTTTCAGCAGCTACTTGTCGAGGTAAGTTACCTTCCAGTAGGGGTGGGTCTACGGCCACAATACCGGCCCACCAATGAGGAGTATTTAGGAGATGATTGTCTTTGTGATAATTATCTTGGTCTGGTTATGTGTTTGGTTATGAGTTATATCTGTATGATATGTTACGTGCATGATAGGGATAGTTTCCCTGATAGTGGTCCTTAGGACCGAGGGGTAGGTCAGTACCCGGATATGCCTGATTGTATGCTTATATCTTGTATTGTATGCTAGTGGTAGGGGGTGGAATAGTCCCCAGTTACCGGTTGAAAGATACCGATGAATGGTTACCGGTTGAAAGATACCGATGAATGGTTACCGGTTGAAAGATACCGATCATATTGTATGGTACGTGGTATGATGGGGGAACTCACTAAGCTTTGTGCTTACGGTTTCAGTTTTTGGTTTCAGGTACCTCTTCGTCTAAGGGGAAGGAGCCGGCGGTGTAGCATGGCATCACACACACATATGATTTTCCGCATGGTGTTTTCTGGGATTGTACTCTGATATGACATTTGTTTATGCTGTGGGTTTCAAACATGATACTCGATTTCTGAGATGACGTGTTTATACAATATTTTCTAATGAATGTTTTATGAATTAATTAATCAAAAATGAAATTTTTGGGCTTGAATTTTGGGATGTTACAAACGGCTTAGGGTTTCTTCTCTAGGTAGTGAAGTGGTAAGGGAGGCCACAAGAGGCGGATTAAGTCCATTAAATAGGGTGCAAACCCTAAAAATTAGGGTTTTCCTTTACAACTCCTACTCGTCGAGTCGAGGCCTTTCGACTGGTCGAGTAGGATCTGAATCCCGCGTCCTCATAAATGACTCTATTCAATAAGTTGGAGCTCCCCAACTCACAGAGTTGAATCACAAAACCCTAAAAATTAGATAAATTAAATGATACCTGGAATAGGTGTTACAAATCTCCCCCACTTGAACTAGACTTCGTCCTCGAAGTCTGCTGACGCGAATAAGTCTGGATAGTGATCTCGCATCTCATCCTCCGGTTCCCATGTCCATTCGGAGCCCCGTCGGTGCTGCCATTGCACCTTTACTAGCTTCACTTCCTTGTTCCGAAGAACCTCGGTCTTCCTATCCAAAATTTCAACAGGCATCTCAATGTAGTTCATGCTCTCATCCACCTGAATGTCGTCCAGTGAAATGACCGCGGCCTCGTCGGTGACACACTTCCGAAGTTGTGACACATGGAAGGTGTTTTGTATCTCGCTAAGCTCGTCCGGCAGATCCGAGCGGTAAGCCACCTTGCCCACCCGGGTCGAAATCCTGAACGGGCCAATATATCGTGGCCCTAACTTGCCTCTCCTACGAAACCTGGTGACCCCCTTCAATGGCGACACCTTTGGTAACACAAATTCCCCCACCTGGAACTCAAGATTCGATCGATGCCGGTCATCATAGCTTTTCTGAAGGCTCTGTGCGACTCGTAGTCTATCACGCACCTGCTGAATCAACTCAGTAGTCTTTAGCACCACTTCGGTGCTCCCCATGACCGGATGCCCAACCTCACCCCAACAAACCGGGATCCTAGATATCCTACCATACAACATCTCAAACGGAGGTCGATCGATACTCGCATGGTAACTATTGTTGTATGAAAACTCTGCCAATGGGAGGTATGTATCCCAACTACCTCCAAAATCTAACACGTATGCCCGAAGCATATCCTCAAGTATTTGAATCGTCCTCTCGCTTTGGCCATCTGTCTGGGGGTGCTATGTCGTGCTAAAATGTAACTGAGTACCCGGTTCCTCATGGAACTTTGTAACGCCCGGGTTTCGGGGCTAAGCATTTAAGACGATGTAATAGTCTAGGTTAACTATTGTAACTCTTTTTGATGTAATAAATATGAAATATTTGAGTATTTTCTGAATTATGTGAATTTATATGCTTATTGTTTAATTATAAATGTATAATAAATAAAGAATAAAAATAAGTGTCAAAATTAAAGTATGATATAAGCCCGATATCTTTACATAAAGTTGTAGTGGTCGAAACAAGGATTCCGGAGATATAAAGACGCCGAAATCCGAGTTATAACGAAGAAGTTATGACCCGTCGAAGTTTCGCGACGGAACCGGCAAGGCACCGGGAAGCGTAAAAAGTGAATTTACGATAGAAGCCTTTTTAGCCTTAGTAATCTAAACCAAAGTCGTAGAGTATGTTAAACCGAGAAAATCCATAAAAAGAACACCCAAGTCTGACTTCGTATGAGGAAGTTATGAATTTTCTAAGATTTGGCTTAGAAGTGCACACCCCAAAACTCGAATTTTAGTTCGAGCGGTTTTTGGCTTACACGACCTAAATGTGAGTTGAATATCTCATTAATAGGAACTTAACGATAAAAAGACAGACGAAAACGGAGTCCGTATGAAGGAGTTACGAATTCTTCGCGGTTATTTAACAGTCTAATCTCCTCGTACTGTTAAATTTAAGATCGGTCGAGAATTAGCCGACGGAGTCAAAATGAAAGTTGTAGATCTTATTTTTACCTACGCGTGAATATAAAGAACGTTGAAAACGGAGCTCGTATGTGAAAGTTATGAATTTTTGAAAATCGGCTGATTTCCACCCTGTGTGTGATGCCACGTGTCAGCACCAGGTTGTGTCTGGCTGTACCCAGCTGGCCACGACGTGGGCATCAAATGGCCACGACGTGGGAGCCTCTTCAGCCTCTTATAAATAGAGACGCCCCTCTCCTTCATTCCTCACACCTTAACCCTTCATTCCTCTCTCTATACTCTCTCTCTAAGCCCTAAAACCCCCCGAAAAGCCTATGGAACCCCCCTAGCACGAGGCAGAAGCCCCGGAGTGCCTGACGGCCCCGATAAGAAGAGTCTTTCAGCTCGGAAACGCTGCTCCAGCGAAGCCCGGTTTTGAGAAAAACCCGCTGTAAGTGAGCTACGTCTAACCTATCTTTAATATAGCTTATGTTTTAATATAGTAATGTTATTAGGTCCTTAAAATAATTATTTGGACTATTAGTATGAGTTATATTGAGTGTTATTTAACGCTTATATAATAATAATAATAGCTAAACTCTAGTGGTATTGATACTCGGTTTTGGTCAAGGAAAAATTGTTTGAGATAACGAAGGGCTGTTCGAGTACCGAGTCACCACCTTTCAGGTGAGTGCATAGTTACTTTCATCTTACACATAGATATGAAGTATTTAATATAAATTACGTGCTATGTGTGCATATTTTCTGATTACTTGTTGTCTATGCTGGGTGAAATATTTTTATACACGTTTTAAATGATTTAAATTGTATATGAATTTTATATCTACAAAATGTGTTGGGTAAAACATGGGTAGATGTAATAGTTGCTGTGTGACAAAATAAAATAATGAGAGGCCTCGTTATAGATGTTATTGATGATCTAGTCATCTAGCGGAGTATAGAAGACGACCACGGACTATTCTAGACAGTCCAGTGGAACGCTAGCAGGCTCACAACCTGTAGGTGTTTCGAACTGTGTGTTTACCAGCAGTACTCCATCCCCCACATGGTTGCCTTATTTGACATGAATTGCTGAGGAACCCCCGAAGCATGTGTTGTCACCCCGATGAAAGTCCTTAGACTAGGTCCCTTGTGTTAGATGTTTTAGGGACGTAAAGTGAGGATAACGGGAACGGGTAATCGGGTTTGTTTGGTTTGATAAAGTTAATAAACTTAATTATTGTGGGTTGAAAACCCTATGTGCTCACCAGGCTCCCAAGCCTGACCCACTCAGTTTCTTGTATTACAGGTAGTGGCGCATGAGCATAGATGTTTGGATGAGAGATAAGGGATTATAGGCCTGTAAATACGAAATAATGTAGTAAGGCTTATGTTGTACTGTTTATGCTTTTGATCTGTATCGAATATGACATCCCGAGTCTTTTAATGAAATACATTTCTTTGGAAGTGCTTTTGATAAATCTTTATCATACTTCGTTTTGGGACAAATTCCGCAACACTTTTATTTAAAATGTTACTCTGATTTTCAAACAAGCATAAACAAAATCGGTCTTTTCTGACCGTGAAAATGGAGATGTCACAGTTGGTATCAGAGCATTAGTTTAAGCGAACTAGGAATTTGTAGGATTTCTAGACTTCAACTTAGAATGCTAAGCAATGATTGTGAGGTGTGAGCACTAGCTTATTTTAGGAATTGTGCCTAAAATGCTTTTATGTGCTAAATGCTTTGTGCCTGATATGCTGTTAATTGTTCGGATCTATGGTCTGTTGCCGACCGGATCTGGAAACCTTATGTGTTTAGGATTCCAAACGTACGACTACGATATTAGAACTAACATGTAAACGTTTCGGAGTGATAAGGATGATTTAAACGACTATCCTAAATAAATATCTAAATTCACCTTGTTCGGTGTATAGATCAAAATGGCAAGAACCCGCAGTGGAGCCGGGAATGCAAATGGGAACAGAAACCAACCCCCAGTGATTGAGCAAATACTGGTTGTGGTAGCCGCTGCTGAGCCAATAACGATGGCCGGAGTGCAGGCGATTATCCAGGCGATGTTGGATCGTCAAATGGAGGAAACCAAACGTTTGCTCCAACAAAATAGAGAGGAAGCTACCATACAGATCGAACAACCCGAGTTGAACGAAGGGCAGTCTGAGGAGGGGAACTACAGTGAGACCGTTGGTCAAGTCAACCCACCGATAGTTCGACAAAACAACCAGGATGACGGAGTCGAAAGGAATGGATGCAAGTACAAGGATTTTCTGACTTGCAAGCCATCGACTTTCACTGGAAAGGAAGATTCGATCGGGGTCATGGATTGGATCTCGGAAATGGAGTTAGCTTTCTTGACATGTGGTTGCAGAGGAAAACTACAGACTACATTTGTTGTACGTCAGTTCCGAGGGGGCGCTGTGCGTTGGTGGAACACCCTGGGGAAGACCTTGAGCCCCAATGAGCCCCTGCAACTGACATGGGCCGAGTTTTTGGTGCAATTCAAACGAAAGTACTGCTCAGCCCAAAACCTTCTCGAGCTAGAGAACCAGTTCCTAACCTTGAAGAAAGGAAGCATGTCCATTGATGAGTACACTAACAACTTCACGGAGAAAATGGATTTTGCCTTGCATCTTGTTCCGGGTGAGCTAACAAAAATTGACAAGTACGCCAAGGGACTCCCATGGGAGTATGCGGTGTCGGTACGTCAGGCACATACTCTGGAGGCGGCTATCTAGGCTGCCAAGTCGGTGGAGGAAATGATCAAGGGAAGAGCTGCCAGCAAGGTTGAGGTTGGCGAGAAGAGAAAATTTGAAGGGTCTGCTAAACCCAACAATAAGAAGAGCAAGTTCGGTTCGAAGAAGTTCGGGGGAGGAAATGAATCAAAATGGTGCGAGAAGTGCAAGAAGAAGCACTCGGGAAAATGTAGCGAGGAAGTGACCTGCTACAAGTGTGGGAAAACGGGACACTATGCCAATGAGTGCACCATCAACAAGAGGGTGTGCTTCGAGTGTCGTGAAGAATGGCACATTGCTAAGGAGTGCCCAAAGAAGAAAGATGCGGCAAGACCCAACATTCCACCAAAGCCGAAGGCGAGAGCCTTCCAGATGACGCTCGAGGCTACGAAGGAGGCAGCATGTAACGCCCGTAGATCCGGGCTAGTCAATTTAGAGATAATAGGGGTCGAAAACGACTTTTCGACAAAAGATTATTTAGAATAAATAATCTTAACCAAGTTGTAGAATATGTCTCAAGGTTTCCGTACATATAAGGAACGCCGAAATCCGAGTTATAACGAAGAAGTTATGACCCGTCGAAGTTTGACGGCAAAACCGGCACGGCACCGGGAAGCGTAAATAGCAAATTTAAGATAGAGCGATATTTAATCTTAGCGATCTACACAAAATTCGTAGAATACGTTAAACCGAGAGCGTCCATAAAAAGAACGCCCAAATCTGACTTCGTATGAGGAAGTTATGATTTTTCTAAGTTTCGACTTAGCGGTATGCAGCCCGAATACTCGATTTGAGATCGAGCGGTTTTTAGCCGAAACAATCTAAACGAGAATCGAAGATCTTGTTGCTAGTAGTGCAACGGTAAAAATACAGACAAAAACGGACGTCGGATGAAGAAGTTATGAATTTATAACGGAGTTTTCCTGTCCCGGCCTACTAAAAATAATATAATAAAAATGAAGTCAAAATTAGCCGACACAGTCTAAACGAACGTTGTAGAGCATAATCTTACCTACGCGTGAATATAAAGAACGTCGAAAACAGAGCTCGTATGCGAAAGTTATGAATTTTTGAAGTTTGTGGCACGCACACCGAAGCTTATCCGAAGGGTACGCCCCGCGTTACCTCGGAGTACGCCCAGCGTACTTCGGTGCGCAGACCCGCCTCGCACTCGAGTGCTCCGATGACGTAAGCGATGACAAATCCGGAGTACGCCCCGCGTACCGGAGCATTACGCCCAGCGTAATGCGAGGCTTCGCCCCTATAAAAGGGCATGCGAGTGCAGCCGATTTTTTGCCATTTTTCTCTTCTCTCTCTCCCGTTTTACCTCGTTTTTCATGCCAGAATTATCCCGAAGCCCCGGTATTAATCCCGACCCCCGAAGCAAGTCCCGAAGCCCCGAAGATCCCGAGAAGCAAAGTTTCCGAGCCAAGACTATGCCCGCGTAAAGCCCGGTTTTGGAGAAAACCCCCCGGTTTTATCGGAAAAGATTATTTTAAGAGACGAGGTGCTCGTGTTATCAAGTGAGTGCATAGTTACTTTCTTCTAACACATAAATATGAAGTATTTTCTATGAAATACGTGCTATGTGTTTATATATTGTTGTTTATTTGAGATGAGTGTGGAATGGATGTTTTATATAGTTTTTAAATAAGTAAAACTATATATGTATTTTATATCTACGAATATGTTGGGTATGACATGGGTAGACGAATGATGAGAGATAAAAGATGATGTGAGTAAACATTGGCAGCTATAGACTTAGTGCCTAATAAACAACATCGGCAGCTATGGACTTAGTGCCTATTGGACGAACACTGGTAGCTATGGACTTAGTACCTGTTAGGAATTGGTAGCTATGGACTTAGTACCTACTAGATAAACATTGGTAGCTATGGATTTAGTACCCGATGAATAAACTATAGCAGCTATGGAATTAGTGCTTTACGAACGAGCATTGGCAGCTGTGGACTTAGTGCCAGTCCTATAACCCTGGAAGCGAGGGACCTCGGAATAAACGAAGGCATGATAGATGACTCTTAGGATAGATCCTTAAGAGTAAAGAAGATAATGGGGATGGGTAATTGGGTTGATTGTTTGATGTTTAAATATAATAATTATATTATTGTGGGTTGAAAACCCTATGTGCTCACCAGGTTTCCCAACCTGACCCGCTCCAGCGTATTTGTGTCACAGGTGTCGATACGAAGCTACTTTGCACTGAGAGATTTAAAAGAGATGTAGATCAGTAGTGTAAATGAATGTAAGTTCTGTTTATGCTTATGTTTCTGTATTGACGATGACATCGCAAATGTTTTAAAAATACATTTCTTCGGAAATGCTTTGATAATGTATTTATCATGTTTTTTTCTGGGAACAAATTCCGCAACATTTTATTAAAAGAAGTACTCTGATTTTTATAAAGCATAAACAAAATCGGTCTTTTCTGGCCGTGAAAATGGGGATGTCACAGTTGGTATCAGAGCATTAGTTTAAGCAAACTAGGAATTTGTAGGAAATTTCTAGACTTAAACCTAGAATGCTAAGTGATGATCGTGAGATGAGTGTCTGCTATATTTTAGACACGAGCACTAGTTTATTTTAGGAAAGATGCCTAAAATGCTTTTATGTGCTAAATGTTATATGATTGCCATATGTGATATTATTTGTTCGGATCTATGGTCTGTTGCCGACTGGATCTGGAAATTTTATGTGCTCAGGTTTCTGAACGTTTAATTACGATATTAGAACTGGCATGTAACTTTTCGGAGTAATTGGGAGATTTACACGTCAATCGTAAATAAAGTCTTTCCTATCTAAATTCTGGTCACTACACACCAAACATTTAAATTGGTGTATAGATCGAGATAGCAAGAACCCGCAGTGGAGCTGGGAATGCGAATGGGAATAAGAATCAACCCCCAGTGATTCAGCAAATACCTGTTGTAGTAGAAGTTGCACCCGATCCAGTCACCATGGCTGGAGTACAAGCCATGATTCGGGCTATGTTAGCGGAACAAAGAGAAGAAATGAGACAGATGTTAAATAGGGACGAACCTACCGTGCCCATTGAGCAACCCGAGCTGAGTCCCGAGCAATCAGAGGAAGGGAACTATAGCCGCCCTGTGAGTCAAGTTGGGACTCAAGGAGAACGAAGGAATGACCCAGGGAGGGGGAAGACAAGGATGGACGAATGTATAAGAATTTCTTGGGTGCCAAGCCACCAAGTCTTTCTGGAAGTCTGAAGCCGGTTGAGATTATGGATTGGATCTCTGAGATGGAGATGGTGTTTGAGAGCTGCAGCTGTAGCGAGAAACAGAAGACTGTCTTCGCAGTAAGACAGCTGAAAACCGGAGTCTTGAGCTGGTGGAAGCTATTGGCAGATGCGATGCCACGAGGAGAAGCCTTAAGGATGTCATGGGAAGAGTTCTTGGAACAGTTGAAAATGCAGTACTGCTCAGAGATAGATCTAATAGACCTAAACAACGAGTTTCAGAACCTGAAGAAAGGGAAGATGAGTGTTGATGAGTATGTCACCGCATTTACTGAGAGGATGAAGCTATTTCCCTATTTGGTTCCTACTGAAGTCTCCAAGATTGATAGGTTTGCTAACGGACTGCCCACAGACTTTGGCCCAATGGTCAAAATGGCAACTACCTTGAAAACAACTGTTAGGGCAGCTAAGAACGTAGAGACCCAGATAAGAGAAAAGGGTCTAGAAAAAGATAAGGCAGGAGAGAAGCGGAAGTTTGAAGGATCTTCAAGGTCCAACAAGGAGAGCAAATTCTCAAAGCTTGGAGGAGGAGAAGGAGGTGAGGCGAGATGGTGTGATAAATGCAAGAAGAAGCATTGTGGGAAGTGCAACGAATAAGTGACTTGTTACAAGTGTGGAAGGACTGGTCACTATTCCAAGGACTGTACACATAATGATAAAGTATGCTACGGATGTGGAGGCAAGGGGCACATGTCCAGAGACTGCCCGAGGAAAAATAAAGCAGCAAGACCAGAAACGCCACCAAGGCCAAGGGCATTTCACATGATCCTCGACGAAGCAGAAAACCATGCGAGGAATCAAGGATGAGGACTTCATATCCAAAGATCAAGTTATGCAGTAGCCATAGTATCGTATGATGTGGCCTATTAGAGGCATAGTCTAGGGTGAACTTGAACACCTATGTAATAGTTTCAAGAAATAATAAAGCCTTCGTTTTGTTATCTGATGTGTTAAACTATTATGTGATTTTCTTGTATGATGACTTGGAAAACTGCGAGACAATACTTGGGACGAGTATGAGTAGGTGTGAAAGGTAGTAGATGCATATACTACCGGAAGCACAGGACTCGCACTTGGATCAGGGAAAGTCACAAGGTTACCAAGAAGCCAGTAATTGATTCCGTTTTATTCAAATATGTCATTACCATTGTTTCGGTAATGACTAGTAGGATGATTGTTATTCCGACCCTAGTGGTCATATCAAATTGAGTCCGACTACAATGAGTTTGTTACGTGGTTCTGAGAACCAACTTCGATGTAGCATTTGACAGAATTCAGAAGATTGAAATCAATACGATCATTGGTAACGTGCTCGTTGTTGAAAAAAAGTTTGCAGGTAGAAATGCTACATGTTGAAATGTGATTATATCACATTAGAATATGAAGGAAGGTATATTCCATTCTGGAATTTGACTCTAAGAGACTTGAGTCTAAGCGTTGCTGTCACACCCCGCTAAAGCGGAAACGCAAGGTATGACAGCGACAAAAGGTTTCATTGCAAAAGATAAAGATACATCACCATAGCAATATTAAAAAGTTTACAACCCATAGCTTAAACAAAACAAAGTACAAGTTTTCCAAAATGACATTGTTCAAAATATATAACTTCATAAAATAACTTCCACACGATGCAGCATGCTCTATGATGATGAATCTCTATATCCACTTACTAATTATTTCCTGAAAAAGCATGTAAAACGAGCGTCAACTATGAAAATAGTTGGTGAGTTCACAAGTATATAAAATCGTGCTTGAAATAAGGCTTTTCGTGATTACAAGTACATTGCTTTAATGATAAACCAAGTTGATTGTTATTAATGAATACAAGTTTATTGCTATAACGAGAAACGAGTTTGTATGTGTATGAGCAAACAATGAGTCTCAACCAAACCTATGACTGAAGCCCTATCGAGATCTATGCTTATTGTTCCATAGATGAATATGGTATCATGCACTCCAGCAATAGGGTGAGTGAGGAGTTGTCAATTCCTAATAGCGCTATCCATAATGACCATTGGCTCAAAGAGTTAATGGTTAGAGATAAGGGAAGGGCCTTAGTACGATAAGTTCTCATGTTCCGTGTTGCATAGACATACATAAAGAAACATAGCAATACAATAGCAATCGTGTTTGATACAATTCAATTTAAATACAACATGCAAATAATAGTTTTTCTGGACATGCTTTTCCACCCCAAAACATAAAAACTGAAAATAGGGGAGTGCGTGAATACTCACAATGTTTCGAGTAGATACAAGTGGTGCCTTGGAATACACCAACGTCTTAATGCCGGGATCCTACGACATCAAACACACACTAGTGAGTTTCCATGTCGAAATCTAATGCTAATATACTAAACTCTACATATAGTGAAATGCCAATTTATGTTCTAATATTGGATTTTATATTAATTGGTTACACTTTTTCTGAAATGATGAAATTCTACAAGTCATGTGATAAATATAACTTTGGGATATTAATTTTCCAGATTTAGTAATATAAATTTAAGGGTGTTTCAACACATTTAAAGGTGTTTTAAATTTCTAAAAATGTAAGATATTATCAAATAGTTTCCAAAAATTGTCAAACCTTGTATTTTTCATTCTAAATACAATAGAGGTTTTCCAGAAAATTTTCCTTGAATTTTTTATATGGTTATCTATTTTCCAAATTTTTAAGCCTTCATAACAACATAAATTCACGAAAAATAGCATTCAAAGGATAAAAATTCTCAAACTTTTTATTTTACTGTTATTACACATTACTAAGCTGAGAAAAATATAAAAATGGATTTCCAAGCTGTTTAATTATATTTTACGATTTTTGAGCATTTATTCCAATAAAAATTGAAATAAATATAAAACAGTTTCCAAAATTACCCAAACTTTTTATTTAACTGTTATTATACATAACTAGGCTGGGAAAAATATAAAAGATATTTTTCCTTGTTTTATCCCCTTAAATAACCATTAATTGAAGAATAAATAACAAACAGTTAAAATAAATTACCAAAAATTTTTGTAACATCATTTACAGTGTAAGTAATCTGGGAAAAATACCAAAAGTGGTTTTCATATTGTATAGTCCGGTTTTTGGTATTTATGTGTATTTAAGTGTATTTAACTTTAGAAAATAGAAGAAAAATAGTTTACAGTAGAGAAAAATCATCAAAATTTTTATGTAATCTCCTACTGTACAACATGATGTTCTGGTAAATTTTCATGAATTTTGGATAATCAGAACTATTTTTCCTATTTTTAGGCCATTATAATTACCAAAAATTGGGAAAAATAGTAAGGCATGATGAAAAATTCTGAAATTATTTTTCTGAGTCACCCACCACAGGTAAGGGCTGCGAAAATTGTTAGATACAATTTTCACACTCTCTAAAGTGGTTTTGGGATTTATTATACCCAAACAAAAAGAAAATCGGAAATCATACCAAACAGCAACAACAATCGATGAAATTTAGTGAGGGGTCATTATTCACCATAGGGGTCATGCATGAATTTAATCCGGATTTATAGACCTCTGGAAGTATTTTATGTGATTTATGCCCTTGTTTTCGTGCAATAATTTTAATAAATCAAAGAAATGATAAAAGCTCTTGAAATTTTCCAGATTATCACATGCATGTGAGGGCTTTCAAAAGGAAAAATGTTCAAATTTTATTCAGAAGGGAAATAGGGGTATTGAACCCAAACAAGTTAAGAAATGTTGCATATAATGGTGCATGAGATGTAAATGTGGCTGAAGTTCATGAATTTGAGTAGCCCATTCAGTGGGGTTTTAAGCCACGAAATTTCAGCCATCATTCACTGGATATGTTAAGTTTCTAAATTATTTTTCCCCAGATTTATGGTTGGGTTTAAGGTCATTGATCACGCAAAGCAAAAATGGTGACCACAGAAAAAGAGCTGTTTGCGCAACCATTTTGTAAAAATTGCCAAAAATCCGATATTTAATATTTTACAGTGAGACCAGTTGGGTTTGAAAGTTAACTCGTGGAACTATCCAATACAAAAAGAATGTCAGGATTTGGTTAAGAAATGACCGAGTTATGGCCGTTCAAAGGTGAACAATGTAATCTGGCAGATTGCATGTTTGCTTTGAGTGCATTCTTAGGGCATTTTGACAAGAACAACATGCATGCTTCGGTTAAGGTCCGATTTCTAGCACATGCATGGAGTGAATGAGCATCCAAGATGTACTAGAAATGGTTTAAATGCTTTTGGTCATGCAAGAACACAAAAGAAATGGAGAAGAAGATGTAATACTCGGTTTTGAAGTCACATGAACACATGTGCATCTTTTTCACTCCTTGCATGGGTTTGATCCCGGATTTTCACCATCTCAAACACATACATTGTTTTATGGTGAGAATCTACAAACCACAAGGGAAAAGTAAGGATTTCTAGCCATGGAAGGGCATAGAATCCGAAGAGTAGAGAAAACCATGAAGAAGAGGAAGTAAAATCATGAAACCATGAGGGAGGATTGTGTTGTTTACCTTGGTTTTGATCTT
This sequence comes from Lactuca virosa, assembly GCF_052849685.1. Taxonomy (NCBI): domain Eukaryota; kingdom Viridiplantae; phylum Streptophyta; class Magnoliopsida; order Asterales; family Asteraceae; genus Lactuca; species Lactuca virosa. The sequence goes on from NC_136431.1 coordinate 77,674,174, forward strand.
GAGAGAAGCAAGAACACTTCAAGACCTTCTCAATTTCGAAATTATGGCAGAGAATGGAGGATTTCCTGGAGGTGTAGGAGAGGTTTTTGAGGTGGGGAATCTTCTTGGAGAAGGAGTGAGAGAGAGTGTGTGTATGGGAAGTTGAAGTGTAAGAGAAGAATAAAATGATTAAGAATTTTTGGGGAAAAATGGAGCATGGGGGAGAGGGTGGCAGATTTTATGAGTGTAAGAGAGGCCCTCTCTCTCCTAATTCAAACTAAATAAATTTCCCTTCAATTTTTATAAAACCCAAATTTTTATAAAAATGCCTCTTTATGTAATTCATGATTTATTTAAGAATCTTTGTTTTTAGCTCATAAAATATGATTTATGTTTGATAATTAAATCTTTATATCTTTGATTATATCCTTATGACTTAATTATTTAAATTTTATCTAATGAGGTTCATAACAAATCTTATAGAGTTTTTAGGTTTTAAAGTTTATAAATTTGGATTTTTGGGCTCTTTAGGGTTTTCGGAACATTGTTTGATATTCACCATCATATTGAAATGAAATTAGAATATTTTAATTTATTTTTAGGGTTTTATACCCTTTTTCAATTGTAGCAAGGTTTGAAGTTTATTCTAATTATAGCATTGGCATTTCCTATTGTAGTTAAGCAACTTACTAGAATCGTAAGTGTCAAGTATATTTGTCCTAGATCTTAGTTGGGTCCTAGTTTATGCAAGATTTTGACCTAATTTATACTACTAGGCCATGGCATGTTGTGCATGAATGGTTTTTATAAAGATGCATGAGTCCGAGAATGACCTGAATTGACAGTTGTCACAGTTGCATCACACGATGAGAGGTCATTAGAACACGACCCATCGGTCTGTTACAATAGCTAAAGGAATGTATTTATCCTAAGAAGAAGAAGGAGTCCACAATAAGGATTTATTTTGTAACTTGAAGGTTACGATTGAAAGTCGAACATAGTATGAAGAGAAGATGAAAGAGTGAGCATCACGGTTATTAATTAGGATGGAGAGTTAACGTATGGAATCATTGTTCAAGCCCTATTTTCGTTGATGATTCTGGGACGTAATCATCCTAAGGGGGAGATAATTGTAACGCCCGTAGATCCGGGCTAGTCAATTTAGAGATAATAGGGGTCGAAAACGACTTTTCGACAAAAGATTATTTAGAATAAATAATCTTAACCAAGTTGTAGAATATGTCTCAAGGTTTTCGTACATATAAAGAACGCCGAAATCCGAGTTATAACGAAGAAGTTATGACCCGTCGAAGTTTTACGGCAAAACCGGCACGGCACCGGGAAGCGTAAATAGTGAATTTATGATAGAGCGATATTTAGCCTTAGCGATCTAAACGAAAGTCGTAGAATATGTTAAACCGAGAGCGTCCATAAAAAGAACGCCCAAATCTGACTTCGTATGAGGAAGTTATGATTTTTCTAAGTTTCGACTTAACGGTATGCAGCCCGAATACTCGATTTGAGATCGAGCGGTTTTTAGCTGAAACAATCTAAACCAGAATCGAAGATCTTGTTGATAGTAGTGCAACGGTAAAAAGACAGACGAAAACGGAAGTCGGATGAAGAAGTTATGAATTTATAACGGAGTTTTCCTGTCCCGGCCTACTAAAAATAATATAATAAAAATGAAGTCAAAATTAGCCGACGGAGTCTAAACGAAAGTTGTAGAGCATAATCTCACCTACGCGTGGATATAAAGAACGTCGAAAACGAAGCTCGTATGCAAAAGTTATGAATTTTTGAAGTTCGTGGCACGCACACTGAAGCTTATCCGAAGGGTACGCCCCGCGTAACCTCGGAGTACGCCCAACGTACTTCGGTGCGCAGACCCGCCTCGCACTCGAGTGCTCCGATGACGTAAGCGATGACGAATCTGGAGTACGCCCTGCGTACCGGAGCATTACGCCCAGCGTAATGCGAGGCTTCGCCCCTATAAAAGGGCATGCGAGGGCAGCCGATTCTTTTGCCATTTTTCTCTTCTCTCTCTCCCGTTTTACCTCGTTTTTCATGCCAGAATTATCCCGAAGCCCCGGTATTAATCCCGAGCCCCGAAGCAAGTCCCGAAGCCCCGAAGATCCCAAGAAGCAAAGTTTCCGAGCCAAGACTCTGCCCGCGTAAAGCCCGGTTTTGGAGAAAACGCCCCGGTTTTATCGGAAAAGATTATTTTAAGAGACGAGGTGCTCGTGTTATCAAGTGAGTGTATAGTTACTTTCTTCTAACACATAAATATGAAGTATTTTCTATGAAATACATGCTATGTGTTTATATATTGTTGTTTATTTGAGATGAGTGTGGAATGGATGTTTTATATAGTTTTTAAATAAGTAAAACTATATATGTATTTTATATCTACGAATATGTTGGGTATGACATGGGTAGACGAATGATGAGAGATAAAAGATGATGTGAGTAAACATTGGCAGCTATAGACTTAGTGCCTAATAAACAACATCGGCAGCTATGGACTTAGTGCCTATTGGACGAACACTGGTAGCTATGGACTTAGTACCTGTTAGGAATTGGTAGCTATGGACTTAGTACCTACTAGATAAACACTGGTAGCTATGGATTTAGCACCCGATGAATAAACTATAGCAGCTATGGAATTAGTGCTTTACGAACGAGCATTGGCAGCTATGGACTTAGTGCCAGTCCTATAACCCTGGAAGCGAGGGACCTCGGAATAAACGAAGGCATGATAGATGACTCTTAGGATAGATCCTTAAGAGTAAAGAAGATAATGGGGATGGGTAATTGGGTTGATTGTTTGATGTTTAAATATAATAACTATATTATTGTGGGTTGAAAACCCTATGTGCTCACCAGGTTTCCCAACCTGACCCACTCCAGCGTATTTGTATCACAGGTGTCGATACGAAGCTACTTTGCACTGAGAGATTTAAAAGAGATGTAGATCACTAGTGTAAATGAATGTAAGTTCTGTTTATGCTTATGTTTCTGTATTGACGACGACATCCCAAATGTTTTAAAAATACATTTCTTCGGAAATTCTTTGATAACGTATTTATCATGTTTTTTTCTAGGAACAAATTCCGCAACATTTTATTAAAAGAAGTACTCTGATTTTTATAAAGCATAAACAAAATCGGTCTTTTCTGTCCGTGAAAATGGGGATGTCACACAGCAGACATCGCTTCAGGTACCTTTCTTGTAAATGGTTTGCCAGCCAATATACTATTTGATTCTGGAGCCAACTACTCCTTTGTATCGCATAAATTTGATGGGAAATTAGCATTGCCTGTAGAAAAACTTGATAATGCCCTGATTGTAGAAGTTGCCAGTGGCAAGTTCGTACCTGTTAGTGATCGTATTAGGAACATCGTCATCGACATAAACGGAAACGAATTCCACGAAGAGCTGTTACCCATAGAATTGAACGGTTTCGACATCGTTCTGGGAATGGATTGGCTTAGCGCCAACGATGCTGAGATTCAGTGCCGAAAGAAGATAGTAAGGGTAAACCCACCCGGAAAAGAGTCATTTATGTTGTACGGGGACAAACGCCGAATAAATTCTGGAATCATCTCCCTGATGAATGCCAGAAAATGTTTGTATAAGGGATGTGCATCATACTTGGCATTTGTGATCGACGCTAAGAAGGAAAAGAAGGAGGTGCAGAATATACCGGTCGTATGTGATTATCCAGAAGTCTTTCCCGAAGATCTTCCTGGATTACCACCTGATAGACAAGTCGAGTTTCGTATAGACTTCTTACCAGGAACGACACCGATAGTAAAGGCACCTTACCGATTAGCACCGATGGAGATGAAGGAGCTTATGACGCAACTTCAGGAGCTATTGGACAACGGTTTCATTCGACCTAGTTCATCACCCTGGGGAGCTCCGGTGCTATTCGTAAAGAAGAAAGACGGAAGCATGCGAATGTGCATAGACTACAGAGAGCGGAACAAGGCAACGATAAAGAATAAGTATCCATTGCCGAGGATTGATGACCTATTCGATCAGCTGCAAGGTTCGAGTTATTTCCCAAAGATCGATCTTAGGTCAGGATATCATCAGCTAAAAGTGAGAGAGCAGGATATCGAGAAGACTGCATTCAGAACGAGATATGGACACTATGAGTTCTTGGTTATGTCGTTTGGACTAACCAATGCTCCAGCAGCATTCATGGATTTAATGAATAGGGTTTGTAAGCCATTCCTCGATAAATCCGTGATAGTGTTCATCGACGACATTCTGATCTACTCAAAAACCCAGGAGGAGCATGGCAAGCATCTACGAGATGTGATGGAAGTCTTCAAGAAGGAGAAGCTGTATGCAAAGTTCTCCAAGTGTGATTTTTGGATCCGAGAAGTACAATTCTTGGGTCATGTGGTTAACCAGGAGGGAATAATGGTTGACCCAGCAAAAATCGAAGTCGTAATGAAGTGGGAACGTCCAAAGAGTCCCACAGAGATTCGAAGCTTTCTTGGATTAGCTGGATATTACCGACGATTTATCCAAGGCTTTTCTTCGATAGCTGCTCCATTGACAGCGTTGACCCACAAAGGAGCTACTTATACATGGAGTGAGAAACACGAAGAAGCATTCGAGAAGCTAAAGAAGAAGTTATGTGAAGGACCGATTCTTTCTCTACCCGATGGAGTTGAAGACTTCACGGTCTATAGTGACGCATCTGGAGTCGGGTTGGGTTGTGTTCTGACCCAAAGAGAAAAGGTGATAGCATACGCATCTCGACAATTGAAGGAGCACGAAAAGAACTACCCCACTCACGATTTGGAGTTGGCAGCAGTGGTTTTTGCTCTAAAGATATGGAGGCATTACCTCTATGGAACGAAGTGCAAACTTTTCACTGATCATAAGAGTCTCCAGTATCTCTTTAATCAGAAGGAGTTGAACATGAGGCAACGACGCTGGCTAGAGTTACTCAAGGACTACGACTGTGAGATACTTTACCACCCCGGTAAAGAAAATGTTGTTGCTGATGCTCTCAGTCGGAAAGTCAATCTTGAAAGGAAAAGGCCAAGAGCGTTGAGAATAGAAGTTGTCTCAACCATTGTGTAAAGTATAAAGAAAGCTCAAGAAGAAGCTAAAGAGAAGAATGACCGAAAAGAAGAACATTTGGGAAAAACGTTGGTGTTCGGTACAAACCGTCAAGGACTGAAGGTATTCCAAGATCGGATTTGGGTACCTAAGACTGGAGGAATAAGAGGTCTTCTGATGGAAGAAGCTCACAAGACCATGTACTCAATTCATCCCGGTAGCACTAAAATGTATAGGGACCTAAAACCCTACTACTGCTGGCCGACGATGAAGCTCGATGTTGCGAAGTATGTGGCCGAGTGTGTAACATGTGCGAGAGTTAAGGCACAACATCATAAACCATATGGGAGTTTAGAACCTTTACCTGTACCCATGGGTAAATGGGAAGACATCACCATGGATTTTGTGGCTAAACTACCCAGGACAAAGAACGGTCACGACATGATTTGGGTGGTCGTGGATCGTTTCACAAAGAGTGCACACTTCATAGCTGCCAACGAAAGGTGGTCTATGGATAAGCTTGCAAATGCTTACGTGAAGGAAATTATGAGATTTCAAGGTGTTCCTCTAACGATTGTTTCCGATCGTGATAGTCGTTTCACGTCGAGATTTTGGAGAAGTCTACAAGAGGAACTGGGTACGAAGTTATGTCTGAGTACAGCTTACCATCCGCAGACTGATGGTCAGAGCGAGAGAACGATTCAAACGCTTGAAGATATGTTGAGAGCATGTACCCTCGAGTTCCAAGGTAACTGGGATGAACACTTACCTCTGGTAGAATTTTCCTACAACAACAGTTTCCACTCGAGCATCAAGATGGCACCTTATCAAGCCTTGTACGGACAGAAGTGTCGTACAACGTCTTGTTGGCTTGAGGCTGGAGAAAAGCAGTTTATGGGCCCCGAGATAGTCCATGAGACTGCTGAGAAACTGAAGGTGATTAGGGAAAGAATGTTAGCAGCTCAGGATCGTCAGAAGAGCTATGCTGACAAGAAAAGACGACCGATGACCTTCGAAGTTGGGGATTCGGTTTTGCTTAAAGTCTCACCGTGGAAGGGACTTATAAGATTCGGAAAATGAGGAAAGCTAAGTCCAAGGTTTATTGGACCATTCAAAGTTCTTCAGAAGATTGGGAACCAAGCTTACAAGCTGGAATTGCCCGAAGAACTCGATGGTATTCATAACACCTTCCATGTGTGTTATCTGAGAAAATTCACAGGAGAAGTTCCCGACATAATTCCAATCTCAGAATTAAGGATGGATGAGAACAAGAGGCTGATTGAAGAGCCCGAGGCAATTGTTGACCATAAGACTAAGAAGTTACGACGCAAGATGGTCGGCTTGGTGCTAGTCCGTTGGAAACATTCGAATGGGTTGAATCTCACTTGGGAAACAGATAGTGACATGATGAGTCGCAATCCGCATCTGTTTGCTGATGCATGATTCCGGGACGGAATCATCCTAAGGGGAGAGAATTGTAACGCCCGACTTTTGGGGCTAAGCATTTAAGACGATCTAATATTCTAGGTCAACTATTGTAACTCTTTTTGATGTAATAAAGATGAAATATTTGAGTATTTTGTGAATTATGTGAATTTATATGCTTATTGTTTAATTATAAATGTATAATAAATAAAGAATAAAAATAAGCGTCAAAATTAAAGTTTGATATTAGCCCGATATCTTTACATAAAGTTGTAGTGGTCGAAACAAGGATTCTGGAGATATAAAGAACACCGAAATCCGAGTTATAACGAAAAAGTTATGACCCGTCGAAGTTTCGCGACGGAACCGGCACGACACCGGGAAGCGTAAAAAGTGAATTTACGATAGAAGCCTTTTTAGCCTTAGTAATCTAAACCAAAGTTGTAGAGTATGTTAAACCGAGAAAATCTATAAAAAGAACGCCCAAATCTGACTTCGTATGAGGAAGTTATGAATTTTCTAAGGTTTGGCTTAGTAGTGCACGACCCGAAACTCGAATTTTAGTTCGAGCGGTTTTTGGCTTACGCGACCTAAATGAGAGTTGAAGATCTCATTAATAAGAACTTAACGATAAAAAGACAGATGAAAATGGAGTCCGTATGAAGGAGTTACGAATTCTTCGCGGTCATTTAACAGTCTAATCTCCTCGTACTGTTAAATTTATTATTGGTCGAGAATTAGCCGACGGAGTCAAAATAAAAGTTGTAGATCTTATTTTTACCTACGCGTGGATATAAAGAACGTTGAAAACGGAGCTCGTATGCGAAAGTTATGAATTTTTGAAAATCGGCTGATTTCCACCCTATGTGCGATGCCACGTGTCAGCACCAGGTTGTGCCTGGCTGTACCCAGCTGGCCACGACGTGGGCATCAAATGGCCACGACGTGGGAGCCTCTTCAGCCTCCTATAAATAGAGATGCCCCTCTCCTTCATTCCTCACACCTTAACCCTTCATTCCTCTCTTTATACTCTCTCTCTATGCCCTAAAACCCCCAGAAAAGCCTAGGGAACCCCCCTAGCACGAGGCGGAAGCCCCGGAGTGCCCGACGACCCCGAGAAGAAGAGACTTTCGGCTCGGAAACGCTGCTCCAGTGAAGCCCGGTTTTGAGAAAAACCCGTTGTAAGTGAGGTACGCCTAACCTATCTTTAGTATAGCTTATGTTTTAATATAGTAATGTTATTAGGTCCTTAAAATAATTATTTGGACTATTATTATGAGTTATATTGAGTGTTATTTAACGCTTATATAATAATAATAATAGCTAGACTATTAATTAGTCGCGGTTAACGTTAAAACTAAACTCTAGTGGTATTGATACTAGGTTTTGGTCAAGGAAAAATTGTTTGATATAACGAAGGGCTGTTCGAGTACCGAGTCACCACCTTTCAGGTGAGTGCATAGTTACTTTCATCTTACACATAGATATGAAGTATTTAATATAAATTACATGCTATGTGTGCATATTTTCTGATTACTTGCTGTCTATGCTGGGTGAAATATTTTTATACACGTTTTAAATGATTTAAACTGTATGTATTTTATATCTACAAAATGTGTTGGGTAAAACATGGGTAGATGTAATAGTTGTTGTGTGACAAAATAAAATAATGAGAGGCCTCGTTATAGATATTATTGATGATCCAGTCATCTAGCGGAGTATAGATGACGACCACAGACTATTCTAGACAGTCCAGTGGAACGCTAGCAGGCTCGCAACCTGTGGGATAGTTCGCCTCGTGAGGCTTCAACTACCTCTAAGCGTACGCGATCACATGCCCTTTCTGCATTAGTATTGCGCCTAACCCTGAGATCGATGCATCACAGTACACTACCAAATCATCCAGCCCCTTAGGTAGTACTAGAATTGGAGCCTTGCATAACCTCTGTCTCAGGGTCTCAAAAGCCAAATGCTGATCCGTGCCCCATCGAAATGTCACATTCATTTTGGTCAAGCGGGTTAAAGGCACGACGATCTTGGAGAAATCCTGGATGAATGTCCTATAGTATCCCGCTAAACCCAAGAATCTATGAATCCCAGATGCGTTCTTTGGTACTTCCCACCACATCACAGCCTCAACCTTGGCCGGATCAATCGAAATTCCCTCCTGGTTGATAATGTGCCCCAAAAACTGCACCTCACACAACCAAAAATCAGACTTTGAGAACTTGGCATAAAGCCTTTCCATTCTCAGTGTCTCCAATACCTCCTCAGATGCTGCTCATGCTGCTCCTTAGTCTTAGAATAGACCAGGATATCATCAATAAAAACGATCACCGACCGATCCATCATGGGTCTACACACTATATTCATGAGATCCATGAACGTTGTCAGGGCATTGGTGAGCACAAATGGCATCACCACAAACTCGTAGTGCCCATACTGAGTCCTAAAAGTCGTCTTCGGTATATCCTCATCTCGAAATCCTCATCTGATGGTATCCCGACCGAAGATCAATCTTGGAAAACAAAGACACACCTTGTTGCTGATCGAACAAATCGTTGATCCTTGGTAGCGGATAACGGTTTTTCACCGTTAGTTTATTCAGCTCTTGATAATCAATGCACATCCTGTGTGACCCGTCCTTCTTTTTCATAAACATGATGGGAGCTCCCCACGGGGAAGTGCTCGGACGGATAAACACCCGGTCTAGCCGCTCCGGAAGCTGCGTAGATAGCTCATGCATCTCGGGTGGAGCTAGCCGGTACGGTGCCTTGGCTATCGGAGCGGCACCTGGTACCAAATCAATACGAAACTCCACCTGCCTCTCCGGAGGCACTCCAGGTAACTCCACTGGAAAGACATCCTGAAACTCCTGTACAACCGGTACACTGTCCAAATCCCTCGGGGTCTCACCCCTCGTATCCGTGATATATGCCAAAAATACCGTACAACCCTGTTGCAGAAATCTTCTGGCCCTCGCAGCTGAATAGAGGGTTGGTCCCTACGAGGCCCTCTCTCCAGGAATAACTAGTTCTCCCCCACTTAGGGTTTGAACCCTCTTCAGCTGGTGCTCGCAGTCAATCATGGCCCCATTGGCTCCCAACCAGTCCATCCCAACAATCACCTCCAGGCCTCGCAATGGTATAATGACTAGATCAACACGAAACCTCTCCCCAAGTACATTCACGACGTCGTCCCGATATACCCTTGCAACACTCACAGTGCGGTCATCTGCAATCTCGACCTCAAGCAGGGAATCCAGAGTCCCTGACGCATCCCGAAACTTCTTGCTAAGCGTAAGAGATACAAACGATCGGGTAGCTCCCGAATCGAACAAAACGTGGGCAGACATACCATTGACTAAAAAGGTACCTATATATAAGCACAATATACACATAAGCAATGTAATAAGTATAGAGCAGGAAGATAAAATACGTACCAGCCACAACGTCTGGCGCTGTCTGAGCCTCCTCGGTAGTAAACTGAAACGTACGGCTCTTCGCCGCGGGAGCATCCGCCTTAGCAGGGCGGCCATAAGTAATCCTTATCATAACGGGCGCAGGTGCCGCCACGTTTCCTCCCTCTCCCTACAACCTCAGACAATCAGCCCATTTGTGGCCGGTCTGGTTGCAGTGGAAACAAATCAAGCCCTTCTTGGGGCAATCCCTGATCACATGGGCCGACTGGCCACTTGCATAGCATCCCGAGCCTGCCGCGCGACAAGCCTCACTGTGCGGTTTACCGCACTTGGCACACCGGCCACAACCCTACTGGCCCCTACTGGAAAAATCCGAGGTCTTAGGCTTTTTAGCCTGACCTACTATTGTCTGTGCCTGCTCAGGCTTCCGCTTGGTGCAGAAGTCCAACTCCATCTCCCACTCACAGGCCTTCTCCACCATCTCGTTCAGGGTTTTTGCAGCCTGTAAAGCTCACAAACTCGTGGATATCATCCCTCAGCATGGAATGATACCTCGTCCTCCTCATGTCCTCATCAGAAGCATACTGTGGAATCAACAATTCCCGTTCCTGAAACTTGGCGGTGATCTTCGCCACAGTCTTGGTGGTCTGCTGAAGCTCATGAAACTCCCTCACCAATCGTTGTACCTCTATAGGTGGTGAAAACTCCAAATCAAGTCGCCTAACAAACTCGGCCCATGTCATATGTTACAACCCGAAATTTCTATTCTGTACAACCATTCACTTCAATGGGAGTCAGAACTATTTCTGCTAATTTTCAAGCTCTTTGGAATAAGTTTGAATATTTTAAGATTAGTACTTCAGGAGATAACAGGAGACAGGATGCCCTAGGGTTTATTGTGCAACAATAATGTCCCAAAACTCCAAAAGTTTGGAGTTTACGGCCTAAACAAAGGTGTTTACGGCCGTAAACCCTAAAAGGGGGTATAAATATGACACTTAGTCATATTTTACCACTTTTCACATTTTCAAGATCCAAAACCAAATTCTCTCTCAAGTGTCATCCAACATTTCTTCAAGATCTTCAACTTGTAAGTGTTTCTAGCCCTAATAAGTTGATATCTACCCTAATCTAGTGATCTAACATGATTCCATCCGTGAAATCATTTCAAAAGTGTAGATCTTCAAGTTTCACCAAGAACACCAAGAACACACACTAGTGTTCTTGGACTTTTAGCACCTTTTCAAGCTTCTACTTGTAAGTACTCTTACCCTAGTGTGTTATAGGGATTGTTATGCTTCTTAAACATCAAGAAAACACCCAAGAAACCAAGGATCAAAGGTGTTTACGGTCCAAGATGTTCTTGGACCGTAAACCCTAAAAAGGGTGCCAAAGTGTGCCCTAGTCCCTTCTAAGCCTTGGAAACAAGCCTAGATCCCTTACTTGATGAGCTTAGTACTTGAAAACATCAAAAGACCATAAATAATTTGGGTTTACGGCCGTAAACCCAAAGACAAATGGTCCAAGAACCGTAAACTCCCTAAAGGAATGAAATGGTGCCCTAATCTCTTCCAAAGGCTTAGATATGAAGTAGGAATGCTTCTAATGACTTGTAGAGCTTCAAAGCACAACATGGTCAAAGTGCCATGAGTTTACGGCCGTAAACTCATGGGTTTACGACCGTAAACTCAATGAGTTATGGTCACAAAACCGTAAACTCAAAGTGAGTTTACCCTTGAACCCTAAACTCACTAGCAAAGTCCTACAACACTTAGATGAAATCCTTAGCACTTATAACACTTAAATGAGGTGTTTTACATGTCCTAGGATGTCTTAACTTTGTTAATTAGTTGTTTTAAGACTAATTGGATACATATATGTGTTATTATATGTTAACTAGGATCATTGTGTGTGTACAAGTTTTCACTTGACACTTAGCATCCTATACAGTCCGTTCACCCAAACCACTCACTACAGGTGAGTTCATACCCCTTAATCAATCTTTTAAATGTTTTTAAATGCTTTTATGGGGGGATACAAGTTGAATTCTTATAGTTATTATATCAATCACATGTGATTAATAACTACCAGACAAGTGGATTTCTTACTTTTTAAACTGTTTTACTTCAAGTTGTTTTACTTTAAACTGTTTTACAAACTCTTTTGCATACCAAATACTTTTACTTAAACCCTTTTACACTTATATCCTGTTAAATGTATATCTTTGTAGATATAGTTATATAAGTAGGATTGAAAGGACTTAGAACTGATAACTCACCTTACTTCCTGTTCCTTGTTTGGTTGTGGACTTAGGGTATTCAGGTTATTTGTCCGAAGGTCGTTTGAACCCTAGTTATATATTATGTATATGTATATAGATATAAAAGTTCCTTCTTTCATTCAGTTCAAAACCTTTGGGTAGCAAAGGCATACATTCATGTTCATACGTACAAGTCATAATACTAGTAAACTGCAATAGACGTAGTTTAGGAAGTTACTAATACTATTACTAGAACAATGAATCATACAATGAGTCAGTTCATACATGAGTCAATACTTGCTAGATAGAGAGAGAACACACAATACAGCTAGTACACACAGTACATTACAATACTTGCTAGATAGAGAGAGAACACACAATACAGCTAGTACACACAGTACATTACAATACAGGCTAGACAGAGGGAGAACATACGATACAGCTAGCACACACATTACATATACTTTTCTTCAGTTATGTGAGCCACGTAACGGGGCATGGCACTACCTGTCATGACCGTTCATGTATCCAGAATCTCCTTAATTGGGGAGCGTATGAGTTTGCGTATAGATCTATACTGGATTGACTATCCTATACCTTGCTGCTAGCTACAGTGGGACTTTGCAAGTCTACAGGTGCCAAACGTCATTTTTCTCCGACATCTTACATTGTCGCGTACTATAGTCGGTAGCAGGATACAGGCCGATCACATGGTACTTTAAATTATAATTAGTTTAAGGTAGTTAGTACAGCAGTAGTTACAACACTACAATACTATTTCATTTTCCCATTGCATTCACTTTGTGATCTTCACACAATATACAGTAATGTAAAAACTATATTTTTGGTAAATGATAGTCAGATTTGGGAAAATACTGTTGGATTAGGTGTCTAAGCCCATAACTATAATTGGTATGTACTTGAATTGATAGCAGCACAGTCCTTTTGGGTTGCCCTCAACCTAGCAACTGGACAAGGAAATTATGAAAGGAGAGATATTAATTTATAAGATTAATAAATTAATATATATATATATATATAAATGATTTATTAATATGTTAATGGATTAATATATTAATTAGAAATCATTATGTTTAATTAATTGTTAGCCAGAAATTAATCAGAATTGATTTTGGGGTTAAAAGAATTAATTATAAGGTGCAGGGACTAGTTTGCAATTATCTAATAGTTGAGTGGAAGGCTCTAGAAACCCCTTGGAAGAGGGTGGACGAAATCTTTAGGGGAAACCCTAATAATTTTGTCCATAGGGGCTTGGATAAGGCCCTTGGGTTTGCTTAGGCCCTAAGCAAAGGATAACTAGGGTTTCCCTTAAACCCTAAATCCCTCAGCTATATAAGGAGCCTCCTGGTTCATGTTTTTGGTCACTCTTTCTTTTGAAGAAACCCTAAGGCCGAGATTTTGCATACTCCCTCTCCTCTCTCTCTTCTACTTTCCTTCTTGCTAGTTTGGGTGTGATTCCATTAGAGGCATTACACTTGTGGTGCTAAAGCTTCCAAGAAGATCAAGATCAAGATCAAGGGATTATCAATTGTTTGCTATAACAATTGAAAGGTATGTAAACCCTAAACCCTAGTTTGTTAATTTCGAAATTAGCCTCTCTCCTCTAGGGTTCTTGTTTTGCAATTCAAAGTTGTATGTCAATAGTTAAAACATAGATCCAAAGTAGGTTGCATGTGAACTTAGGAATTGTTTCTAGTTTATTTGTTGTACCTAAAACCCATTAGTGGTATCAGAGCCAGGTTGTTTTAAATTGAATTGCTACAATTGTTGAATTGCAAATTAGGGTTTATAGCTATTAAACCCTAAAGGCCAAATTTTCGATTTCTAGGGTTTTGGATCAAAGGGTTTTTTCGAAAACCCTAGCCTCCAAAGAACCCTAATCGAAATTAGGGTTAGGGTTTTGAAAACCCTAGCCTCCTCCCTTGTAAATTTCGAAATATGCTAGAGGATAACTAGGGTTTCTTGTTTTGGATAATTGTTACTTAATTAGATTAATTGGATAATTATCCTTACCCTAATTTTCGAAATTTAGAGGGATAAGGATTAGGATTAAATTAATGGATTAATTTAATTAGATAATCCTTACAAGATTTAATAATTTGATTAATAGTTAATTAAAAGATAAATATTAAATCTAGTTAATTGGTTTATTTAAATTTAAATTTAATAGCTTAAATTTCGAAATTTATAAACCCTTGAAGTTTTAAAATGTTTTAAAACACACCTTATATATATATATTATAATTAAAAGTTTAATAGTATATATGTATAAGAACATGGTCAGTCAAATCGCTAGTATGCCTCATTCACGAAGCTAATCTATAAGGGGGGTATAAGGAAACTGCCTATAAAATGGTAGTTGAATGGGTGTCCACTCTCACCCACCGCTTCCTTGATTAGTGGAGGGTCGTTAGCAGAACGGATTTGATAGGACAACTACTTCTCATTAAAAGTATAATGATATTAAAGAAAGTACTAGAACATTATTTTCAAAATCCCAACTCTAGTTACTTTAGGAAAAATGTGAAAAGTATGCTAATCCATGAAATTGCACATTATGCTTTATTGGTCGTTAGTGGAGCGTGTGTGGTTAACCAGCACACTAAAAGGCACTAATAAAGAGTAGTAATGGGTATCTCATAATTGTCATTTTGATGGAGCGTGTGTGGTTTACCAGCACATCAATAGTTAATGATAAAGACAATGAGGTTACCAAGCACATTTGCATGGTTATTCACATCTTGTTTGTGATCCTCGGCATCCCAGTCACAAATAGAAGAGCATAATCTGAGATTAAAACATGCCATTGAATAGTTTCAATGTATCTCAAAAGAATTAGGAATTTCACTTCGTTTGTTTCGTCTAATGGTGGAATTGGTGAATCGTCATTCACCTACCTTTATGAAATTTGCACTTGGATCTCGGCATCCCATTTCTAAGTTGTGAATCTTCATAGTTGGATCCTAACCTTGATATTATATCTTTGGGTTATTCTATTAAGGTATCTTGAAATCTAACTAAAACTTTCTTTCTTTTCAGATGTCTACTCCTGGAAACACTTCTGCTTCATCCTCCTCCAACCAGAACTTCTCTTTGCTCAATATCTGCTCCAAAGTCGTTATGGATGGCTCAAACTATAACGATTGGATGCGCAACATCAAGATGGCTCTTCGTTTCGAGAACAAAGAATATGTTCTTGAAAAGGAGCTCAAAGAGCTTGATGAGAATGAAGCTACTCCTGAAGATCTTGCTGCCTACAAGAAACATTACGATGATGCTACCAAAGTGGCATGCATCATGGTGGCAACTATGTCCCCAGAACTGCAGAGGTACTATGAGGACTACTGGCCTTTCGAGATGAACAAGGACCTTATGGAAAAGTACCATAAGTGAGCTCGTCAAGAAAAGTTTGAAGTAGTCAAGTCACTCATGGCTTGCAAGATGAAGGATGGGGAGTCGGTAGTGTCACATGTGCAAAGAATGCAACGCTACATAGAGCGTTTGGTCAAGCTCAATATTCACTTTGATGAGGAATTGGCCATTGACATGGTCTTGAACTCACTTCCTGAATGTTATGGTCAGTTTATTCTAACTTACCATTTGAACAATACTGAGCAGACCTTGGCCCAATTGCACAACTTGTTGCAGACAGCTGAGGCAGGGATGAAGGGTAAAAGTATACCCTCCACACCTACGAGTGCCCCTGTTTTGGCTATTGGACAGGGAAAGGGGAAAAAGAGGAAAGGTCCTCCCAAGCAAAACTGGAAGAGCAAGGCTCAAGCTGGGTCATCTAGTAATGGCCCAAAGGCTAAGCCCAATGGTTCCACTCCCCATGTTTCTGATCCAAAAGAGGCAGTTTGCTTTTACTACAACCAAAAGGGGCATTGGAAGAGATCTTGCCCACAATATCTGCAAGATATCAAGGATGGCAAAGTGAAGCCATCTTCGGCAGGTATTTACACTATTTCTGCTAATAACTCATTATCTTCTCGTTCATGGGTCCTTGATACAGGATGTGGTTTTCATATCTGTTCTGATTTGCAGGGTCTAAAGGAAAGTGAGGAGATAGAGCGAGGAAGGATAAACCTGATCATGGGAAACAGAAAGTCTTCACCAGTAACCAAGATCGGAGTTTATCAGCTTCTGCTTAGTAATGATGTTAGATTAGATTTAATAAATTGTTGCTATTCGTCTGAGATGACGAGAAACATTATTTCATTTCATGCATTGTTCAGACAAGGTTTTACATATTCTTTTAATGATTTGAATGGTTCAATTTCTGTTTATAAGAATGGTGTTTTTATGTTTGAAGCTTTGCCTTGTAATGGTGTGTATGAAACAGTGACTTGTGTTGATAGCCTAGGAAATAGTGTACTTAATATTGACTTGTCTAATAGTGTAGACAAGGCATGCTTGTGGCATTGTCGTCTTGGACACATTAACAAGAAACGCATAGCCCAACTCCAAAAGGATGGAGTGTTGGAATCATTTGACCTAAAGTCAGATGATATGTGTGAATCTTGTCTTTTGGGAAAGATGACAAAATCACCATTCACAGGGTCTTGTGAAAGAGGTGAAGGTCTGTTGGATCTCATACACACAGATGTGTGTGGGCCCTTCAGATCAACTACAAGAGAAGCTAATCGATTCTATGTGACTTTCACTGACGATTATAGCAGATATGGATATATCTACTTGATCAAGCATAAGTCAGAAACTTTTGAAAAGTTCAAAGAGTTTAAGCATGAAGTCGAAAATCAATTGGGCAGAAAGATAAAGATACTTAGATCCGATAGAGGCGGGGAGTATCTTAGTATCGAGTTCAACGACTATCTGAAAGAATGTGGGATAGTCTCACAATTGACTCCTCCTAGGACACCACAGTTAAATGGTGTAGCTGAGAGGCGCAATCGAACCTTGTTAGACATGGTTCGTTCTATGATGAGTCGGGCTTCGCTTCCTATTCACTTCTGGGGGTATGCCTTAGAGACAGCCGCCCACATCCTCAATCTTGTCCCTACAAAGAAGGTTGCCAAAACACCTCACGAAATGTGGACAGGGAAAGTTCCCTCGTTAGCACATATTAAAGTATGGGGTTGTGAAGCTTTCATAAGACGAGAGACTCACGACAAGCTAGCAGCTAGAAGTGAGAAATGTGTTTTCATTGGTTACCCAAAGCAGTCTTTTGGATATTTGTTCTACAGGCCTAGTGAGAACGTGGTCTTTGTAGCACGAAAAGGAGTCTTTCTTGAAAGAGAGCTCATATTCAAAGAGGACAGTGGGAGCACTATTGACCTTGAAGAAATTCAAGAGTCAGCCAATGAAGGAACCTTAGATGACACTAGCATTCAACCAGAGGAAACAGTTCCTGTTGAACCAATTGATAACTCATTACCTCTTAGAAGATCCACTAGGGTGAGTGTGCCACCTGAGTTGTATGGTTTTCATATTACTTCAGATGGTGACACATTCATAAGTGACAGAACACTGGTAAACTTAGATGAACCAGTCACTTATAAGGAAGCAATGGCAGGCCCAGAGGCTTCCAAGTGGAAAGAGGCAATGAACAGCGAGATTAAGTCCATGTATGACAACCAAGTTTGGAATTTGGTTGATAGTGCACCAGGTCGCAAGACAGTTGGGTGCAAATGGATCTTCAAGAAGAAGACAGACATGGATGGGAATGTGCACACATTCAAAGCTCGACTGGTTGCAAAAGGTTTCACTCAAACCCAAGGGGTTGACTATGATGAGACCTTCTCACCAGTAGCTAAGATTAAATCTATTAGGATATTGCTCGCCATAGCTGCCTTCCATGATTATGAAATCTGGCAGATGGATGTCAAAACTGCTTTCCTTAATGGGAAGTTGGCTGAAGATGTTTACATGAGTCAGCCAGAGGGTTTTGTTGATGCAAAGTTCCCCAATAGAGTGTGCAAGCTTGAGAAATCCATTTATGGATTGAAACAAGCATCTCGCAGTTGGAATCTTTGCTTCCATGAGAAAGTCAAAGAGTTTGGTTTCTCTAGAAGTGAAGATGAGTTTTGTGTGTATATCAAGGCTAGTGGGAGTATAGTAACTTTTCTGGTGTTATATGTCGATGACATATTACTCATTGGTAACGATGTTCCAACCTTGAAAGAAGTTAAGTCTTGGCTTGGAAAGTGTTTTGCCATGAAAGACCTTGGAGAAGCTGCCTATATTCTTGGGATTAGAATATTGAGAGATAGAAAGAAGAGACTAATTGGACTTAGTCAGAGCACATACTTGGATAAGGTACTAAAGAGGTTTAGTATGGAAAACTCCAAGAAGGGAGAGCTACCTATCCAAAGCAATACCAAATTGAGTAAGACTCAATGCCCGAGTACAGATGTTGAAATAGATGACATGAGTCGTGTACCTTATGCTTCCGCTGTCGGATCGATCATGTACGCTATGACATGTACTCGCCCTGATGTGGCATTTGCTTTGAGCATGGTCAGTCGCTATCAGGGAAACCCAGGTAGAGCTCATTGGGTAGCAGTTAAGAATATACTCAAGTATTTGCGAAGGACAAAGGACTGGGTCCTTGTGCTTGGTGGCAGTGATACTTTGAGAGTAGATGGATACAGTGATGCCAGCTTTCAGACGGATAGAGATAACTTCCGTTCTCAGTCAGGCTGGGTGTTTTTACTGAATGGAGGAGCAGTTACTTGGAAGAGTTCCAAGCAAAATACGGTGGCTGATTCTACTTGTGAATCAGAGTACATAGCAGCAAGTGAAGCGTCGAAAGAAGCAGCTTGGTTGAGGAACTTCATCGGGGATCTTGGAGTTGTTCCAACCATCCAGGAGCCTATGGAACTGTTCTGCGATAATGAAGGAGCGGTTGCCTTGACAAAGGAACCAAGAGATCATGGTAAGACCAGACATATCGACAGAAAGTACCATTTCATCAGACATAGAGTAGAAGAAGGCCATCTTATAGTAAAGAGGGTGTCATCTGAAGATAACCCAGCAGATCCTCTCACAAAGGGTCTGAGTAGGGCTAAGCATATTCAGCATGCTCGGAGCATAGGACTGAAAGATGATATTAGTTTTAGTAGTTAGATTAGTTTTTGAAACTTGTAACAAAGTAAATGTAATTGACTTTTGGTGATTAAATAATAAAGTATTATTTATAAGTTTGGCTACTACCTTTTGTCGATTGTTTATTATTGTGTTTCATTTTTGCATGTTTTACTTCCTGAATAATGAGATTATTCAAACTCCACAGTCGCTCGTACTCTTGGAAGTAAGTAGTGAATTAAGACTGTCATGAATTGGATTGCAGATTGTCTAAGGATAGACATGGCAATAGAATTGTTGCAATGTTCATGAGTACTCAGAAATTGAGATTTGAGTATTGGATAAACCCTCGCTCAGAGTATTACTTCATGGAATTCATCACGAGTAATACTGAGACGATAATATCTTATAATCTTGAAACGAAGATATATGAGTTGTAATTTACAAGTCGGTTGTGCATTGGTGATACGAAAACGCATCAGTAACTTGGTGTTATAAAACGTATTGTCATGCATAATTTGATGAGTAAAAGATACAATCATATGAGTCAACGTTTATTCGTTCCTTTTGCCCTAACAGGAAAAGCGATATATGTGGACCCCTCGATGATTTGGTGTTGACTTATGTGCTGGGCCCAGCCAGGACTAAATTGATGTGTTCGATTAGAAGTCCTACATCATCACAAATCAGGAATCGGGAAACATAGATTCTGGACAAACAGATTGATTACATTCCATGTCTTTTGTCTGGGATATCAAGCAGAATGAAGGGTTATATGATCACTTATCTTAGGACACATAACTGACTGGGTCAGAGTTCGGCAGCAGCTTTTTGGAAGCTACAATTTGCTGGTCAAATTTAGAAGGCATACTAGCAATTATAGTTACAGACTTATCCAAGTGGGAGACTGTTGGATTAGGTGTCTAAGCCCATAACTATAATTGGTATGTACTTGAATTGATAGCAGCACAGTCCTTTTGGGTTGCCCTCAACCTAGCAACTGGACAAGGAAATTATGAAAGGAGAGATATTAATTTATAAGATTAATAAATTAATATATATATATATATATATATATATATATATATAAATGATTTATTAATATGTTAATGGATTAATATATTAATTAGAAATCATTATGTTTAATTAATTGTTAGCCAGAAATTAATCAGAATTGATTTTGGGGTTAAAAGAATTAATTATAAGGTGCAGGGACTAGTTTGCAATTATCTAATAGTTGAGTGGAAGGCTCTAGAAACCCCTTGGAAGAGGGTGGACGAAATCTTTAGGGGAAACCCTAATAATTTCGTCCATAGGGGCTTGGATAAGGCCCTTGGGTTTGCTTAGGCCCTAAGCAAAAGATAACTAGGGTTTCCCTTAAACCCTAAATCCCTCAGCTATATAAGGAGCCTCCTGGTTCATGTTTTTGGTCACTCTTTCTTTTGAAGAAACCCTAAGGCCGAGATTTTGCATACTCCCTCTCCTCTCTCTCTTCTACTTTCCTTCTTGCTAGTTTGGGTGTGATTCCATTAGAGGCATTACACTTGTGGTGCTAAAGCTTCCAAGAAGATCAAGATCAAGATCAAGGGATTATCAATTGTTTGCTATAACAATTGAAAGGTATGTAAACCCTAAACCCTAGTTTGTTAATTTCGAAATTAGCCTCTCTCCTCTAGGGTTCTTGTTTTGCAATTCAAAGTTGTATGTTCAATAGTTAAAACATAGATCCAAAGTAGGTTGCATGTGAACTTAGGAATTGTTTCTAGTTTATTTGTTGTACCTAAAACCCATTAAATACATGCTCTTACAAGAGACACACACACAGTCACTAGATGCCTGGGTAGAAGGCTACTTTAGTAGGAAACATATGGTTTTCTAGGAGATTCAAACCTTTTCAAACATTCACAAACTTTTACATACTTACACAACACATACTTGCAAGCACTTTCATGCAAATACAGACACTAAAATACTTATGATCTCACCAGCTTTAAAGCTGATACTATCTTTCAAAATAACTTGTATCTTCAGGTCACCAGTAGACAGGTACCGATGCAGGGTTTAGAGAAGATGGAGTTCGTTCAAGACTCATCTTTTATTTTGATGTATATTTTTGGTGTCTATATAACTTGACAGAACACACATGTATGAAATTATATTATTAATGCAATGGATGATGTTGTTGCTTGTTTACTACTATTCATTGTTGTGATACTGTACATGACGTCCTCCGCCCCAGAACGTTTCCGCCGTTCCTGTTTTTGGGGTGTGACAGATTGGTATCAGAGCATTGTTTATAGTGAATTGAGTATATCAACCCATAAAAGATATACAGACTATAAATACAATAGGGATTAAAATACTCTGATAAAGAGTTTATACTTTTAAATAATAAAATATTTAATTAAGTATACATGCATGCATTCATACTAAAATCAGTGTCACTAGGACAGAACAAAAGTATTACGATTGTTGGCAGCACAAGTAGACTTAGAGACATATAGTCAAAACTAGGAAGATATAGCATGATCAACTATATTATCTGAGGGTTGACTAGCATGTGCCTAAGTGTGGTTGTGAGGTTGCAACAAGTCTAAAAACTTACCCACAAGACCACAATGAGAACAATAGAACATAAACCTAAAATACCATAGGGGTATTTTTGTACTATAAACTACTTATGTGCTAGATTCTTATATATCCCTTTTCTCGCGTAGATATAATGGTTGGATTCCATCTTCCCGGAGACCCGTACTATCCCAACCACGGCAATGTTGGATGGCTTGGAGAATAGCCAGAAGATGATCATCCAATCCCATTGGATGATCACGAAGCTGAAGGCTTTTCTGGTGATTCTGACTCAGAGCCAAAGGTCAACAACCTACCCCCAGCTGCTCAAAACCCAAACCTGAACCCTCGTCCAACATTTCAAGGACCCACACCTCTGTGGGCCACAAACTTGAATAGATGGAGTCAGGAACAAGGTCAACCCTTTCCCTACAATGGAGACAGAAGTTTTTACAACCTCACCGAGGGAGGTTCAGCTGACAGGGTCCTACCCATCATGGTTCGTAGGATTTCTCGGAACATAGTTCAGGGTCGAGCGACTATCGACCGAGTCGTGGAGATTGACGCCAACTCTGGCGTTAACACAGTCCGCATTCGCCAACTAGAGTCTGCTCATGAGAGGACTCAGGTCCGCAATGCAGCTCTACAGATGGAACTTGCTGAAACCGAAGCTCAAGTCAGAGAACTTTGAGCTCAACAAGTAAGATCTGATAGGCGCGTGAGGGACATAGAACGTCTTCTATCGGATTCAAGAACTCACTCTGGTAGTTCTCGTCACCGATAGAGTCTCATCAACTACTCTTTTGGAAATAACGTAATTTATGTAAAAACTTAAGTCTAATTTCCTATCCTGGTAAATCTTAGAACTGTTAGGTCTTGATTAGGTCGTAGTTCTGTCAAAATTTTCCCATCTTGGTTGATGTAAGGCCTACTTCTAGGTCATTTTTCCCGAACTTATTTACATCTGTAATTCCAGTAATATTGACAGATATCTAATATTATGGAAATTATTATCCAAATACTATCATCTGTTAGTACTAGATCCACATTCCATCGTGCTATTCAAATTGTGCTGTTGGGCTATGGAGAGTTAGTCCATGAGTCATTCTCATCAATTTTTCTATTAAATTCTTATCAATGTCTTCATCTTTCTAAACTTATAGTTGAAAGATGCATCCTCGTAAATCAACCAGACACGATCCTCCTGCACCAACACCACCCGCTCCTCAAATCGATACGGCAGCACTAAATGCTGCTGTAGCTGCGGCTGTGGCTACAGCCATGGCCCAATATCATTCTTCAGGTTCCACTGGGGGAGGAACTTATGTTCAGTCTATTCAGGGTGAAGCTCCTGTGTGCTTGAGAGAGTGCTCCTATAAGGACTTCATCAACTGCAAGCCCAAGTCCTTTAGAGGGACTGGCGGAGTCATTGCCCTTTCGCAATGGTTCGAGAAAACCGAATCGGTTTTCAAAATCTGCTCCTACCCAGAAAGGAGCAAGGTCAAGTTCGCTGTTTGCACCTTTGAGGAAAAAGCCCTGACATGGTGGAATAGCCATGTCAAGTCACTATCTCTCGTGGTGGCTAATGCTATGGGATGGGAAACTCTGAGAGATCTAATGATCGAAGAGTACTGCCCGAGGGGCGAGATCCAAAAGCTAGAGGAGTAACTATGGAGCCTAACCATGAAGGGCTCCGACATAGTCTCTTACACCGCCAGGTTCTGTGAACTGGTGGCCCTTTGTCCAAACATGGTTCATACAGAGGGGAAGAAGATAGAGAGATTCATATGGGGGCTGGTGCCTCCATTCCAGGGAAATGTTTTGGCTTCAAACCCCACTACATTTGACAGTGCCAAGCGATTGGCACAGCGGCTCATAGACCATGGGGTTCGTACCCCGGCCGCAACAACAACCCTGGCCATCTTAGAACCCGCCAAAATCGTTGATTCCAAGCGGAAGCTCTGGGATGACAAGAAAAAGAAAAAGGCTGCCAAAAAGCAGTGGGTCGTGGCAGTCCATGCTGCGATAGCACCTGCCACTGCTGCTGCTCCGGTAAAGCAGTACGCCGGAAGTTTACCTAAGTGCAACCAGTGCAACTTTCACCACGTCGGAGCCTGTCGTGAAATACAGTGCTCTAACTGCAGCAGGAAGGGGCACACTGCCCGCTTCTGCAAGGCTCCAGCAAAACCAATCACCCAAGCCCCCGGCGCTGGTGTGGGCCAAGCTTGCTACGGTTGTGGCGAGGTAGGCCACTACAAAAGGGACTGCCCAAAGGCAGGGAATGCCGGTAGAGTGGGAAGAGTTCTGGCCATAGGCCACGAGGAAGCGGTTGCCGACCCTACAGTGGTCACGGGTACATTTCTCCTCGATAACTCTTATGCATGCATATTGTTTGATAGTGGAGCGGAGAGGAGCTTCGTGAACCAAAAATTTGCTCATTTACTTAAGCAAAAATCACGAGCACTTAAAGAACCGTTCACTGTAGAAATGGCTAATGGAAAGACAGAGAGCACTAGCAGTGTATACATAAGGTGTACCCTAAAACTAGATAGCCATTCATTTTTTATCGACCTCATGCCGGTCTCAATTAAAAGTTTCGACGTCATTATCGGCATGGATTGGTTGAGTCTTCATCGTGCCGACATCCTGTGTTATGAAAAGGCTGTTCGCCTTAATCTTCCGTCTGACGAAACTCTAGTAGTTTATGGCGACAAACCCGACACGAACCTTCGTATCATCTCGAGCATTCAAGCTCAAAAATTCTTGCGAAAGGAATGTCGCGCATTCCTTGCTCATGTGGTCGATGTGAGCCAAGAAACGAAAGACATTCAGAACATTCCAGTAGTACACGACTTTCCCGACATCTTTCCAGAAGAACTCCCAGGATAACCTCCGCAACGTCAAGTCGAGTTCAGAATCGACTTAGTTCCAGGGGCTACCCCCGTAGCCAAATCGTCCTATCGTCTAGCACCTGCAGAGATGCAAGAACTGTCCTGTCAACTTAACGAACTACTCAGCAAGGGCTTTATACGACCAAGCTTCTCACCCTGGGGAGCTCCAGTCTTGTTCGTCAAGAAGAAAGACGGATAGTTTCGTATGTGCATCGACTACAGGGAGCTCAACAAACTGACCGTCAAGAATCGTTACCCTCTGCCTCGTATTGACGATTTATTTGACCAACCTCAAGGGGCGAACTTCTTTTCAAAAATCGACTTAAGATCCGGA
The DNA here is from genome assembly GCF_052849685.1 of Lactuca virosa. NCBI lineage: Eukaryota > Viridiplantae > Streptophyta > Magnoliopsida > Asterales > Asteraceae > Lactuca > Lactuca virosa. The sequence continues at coordinate 77,699,202 of NC_136431.1, forward strand.
TATCACCAACTACGAGTGCTAGGGGAGGATGTGCCAAAGACAGCCTTCTGAACTCGTTATGGGCACTACAAATTCATAGTGATGCTGTTCTGATTAACAAACGCGCCTGCGGTATTCATGGATTTGATGAATAGGGTGTGTCGTCCTTACTTGGATCAGTTCGTCATCGTCTTCATCGATGACATACTTATCTACTCTCGTAGTAAGGAGGAGCATAGTCAACATCTGCGACAGATCTTAGAAACACTACGTTCGGAGAAGCTCTATGCGAAGTTCTCAAAATGCGAATTTTGGATCCGTAGATTCGAATTCTTAGGGCACGTGGTTAGCGAAGAGTGAATACACATGGACCCTTCAAAAATTAAAGTCATTGAGAGCTGGTCAGCACCGAAGACGTCTACCGAAATTCGTCAATTTCTAGGCCTCGCTGGCTACTATCGCAGGTTCATTCAGAACTTCTCCCGCATCACGAAACCTCTTACAACACTGACCCAGAAAGGCGTGGCCTTTGACTGGGAAGCGAAACAGGAGAGAACGTTCCAAACGCTCAAGCGAGCCTTGTGCACTGCACCAATACTATCCCTCCCCGAAGGGATAGAAGACTTCGTTGTTTATTGTGATACGTCAAATCAAGGGCTCGGATGTGTTCTGATGCAGCGAGGTAAGGTCATCGCCTATCCCTCGAGACAGCTGAAGACACATGAGCTCAACTACACTACCCACGATCTTGAGTTAGGAGGAGTTGTGTTTGCTCTGAAGATCTGGAGACACTACCTGTATGGTATAAAAAGCACTATCTTTACAGACCACAAAAGCCTACAACATATATTCGACCAGAAGGAGCTCAACATGAGACAACGACGGTGGGTCGAGCTACTCAGTGACTACGAATGCGAAATTCGTTATCATCCGGGTAAAGCCAACATAGTAGCTGACGCCCTAAGTCGGAAAGAATATTCTGGTCGTAGAGTCAAATCATTGACTTTGACTATCCATTGACACTTGTCCACACAAATTAAGGAGGCTCAGCTCGACGCTTTGAAACCTGAAAATGTGGCGGGTGAATCCCTGAGAGGGATGGATAAGAACTTGGAGGTTAAGGGTGGCGGAGCTTATTATCTCATGGATCGAATATGGACCCCGAAACACGGTGGTTTCAGAAACTTGGTCATGAATGAGGCGCACAACACTCGTTATTCCGTCCACCCAGGTTCAGATAAGATGTATCTGGATCTTAAAAAGCTATATTGGTGGCCTAACATGAAAGTAGAGATTGCTACCTTCGTGAGTAAATGCCTTACTTGCGCCCAGGTCAAGGTCGAATACCAGAAACCCTCAGGTCTACTACAACAGCCGGAGATACCGGAATGGAAGTGGTAGCGGATCACTATGGACTTCATAACCAAGTTGCTCAAGACAACGGGTGGACTTGATACCATATGGGTCATCGTCGACAGATTGACCAAGTCCGCACACTTCCTGCCTATCAAAGAAACAGACAAGATGGAGAAGCTTACAAGAACTTACATTCGGGAGATTATACGACTGCACGGTGTTCCCATATCCATTATCTCGGACAGAGATAGTAGGTTCACTTCGAGGTTCTGGCAGTCGTTACAAAGTTCCCTGGGAACTAGGCTGGACATGAGTACAGCCTACCATCCACAAACCGACGGGCAAAGTGAGAGGACTATCCAAACCTTGGAAGATATGTTGCGAGCCTATGTGATCGACTTTGGAAAAGCATGGGATACTCATTTACCCCTTGTTGAATTTTCCTACAACAACAGTTATCACACGAGCATAAAGGCTGCTCCATTCGAGGCCCTCTATGGCCGAAAGTGCAGATCCCCTCTGTGTTGGGCTGAGGTGGGTCTATCCAGTTAGCTAAAGGACGAGTTCCTGAAAGCACTCTCACAGGTCCGGAGATCATTCGGGAAACGACAGAGAAGATCGTTCAGATTCGTGAATGATTGAAAGCCTCTAGAGACCGACAGAAAAGCTATGCTGATAAACGAAGGAAACTGTTGGAATTTCAGGTGGGCGACCGTGTGCTATTGAAGGTCTCACCCTGGAAGGGCTTGATACGCTTCGGAAAGCGTGGAAAGCTAAATCCAAGGTACATAGGGCCTTTCGAGATTCTTGCCAGAATCGGCCCAATAGCTTACAAACTTAACTTACCTCGCGAGCTCAATAACATACATTCTACTTTCCACGTCTCGAACTTGAAAAAGTGTCTGTCCGACGAGACTCTTGTAATCCCACTCGACGAGATCGAGATCAACGAGAGCCTCAACTTCGTGGAAGAACCTGTAGAGATCATGAACCGGGAGGTCAAGCAAACGAAACAAAGCCGTATCCCGATAGTGAAGATTCGCTGGAACGCCAAGCGAGGACCTGAATTCACTTGGGAGCGAGAGGATCAGATGAAACTAAAATATCCTCTTCTTTTTACTTAGTTATTTGTAACTACTTATTTGCTTAAACTCTAATTTCGGACAAAATTCCTTCTAACGGGGGGATGATGTGACAACCCGAAATTTCTATTCTGTACAACCATTCACTTCAATGGGAGTCAGAACTATTTTTGCTAATTTTCAAGCTCTTTGGAATAAGTTTGAATATTTTAAGATTAGTACTTCAGGAGATAACAGGAGACAGGATGCCCTAGGGTTTATTGTGCAACAATAATGTCCCAAAACTCCAAAAGTTTGGAGTTTACGGCCTAAACAAAGGTGTTTACGGCCGTAAACCCTAAAAGGGGGTATAAATATGACACTTAGTCATATTTTACCACTTTTCACATTTTCAAGATCCAAAACCAAATTCTCTCTCAAGTATCATCCAACATTTCTTCAAGATCTTCAACTTGTAAGTGTTTCTAGCCCTAATAAGTTGATATCTACCCTAATCTAGTGATCTAACATGATTCCATCCGTGAAATCATTTCAAAAGTGTAGATCTTCAAGTTTCACCAAGAACACTAAGAACACACACTAGTGTTCTTGGACTTTTAGCACCTTTTCAAGCTTCTACTTGTAAGTACTCTTACCCTAGTGTGTTATAGGGATTGTTATGCTTCTTAAACATCAAGAAAACACCCAAGAAACCAAGGATCAAAGGTGTTTACGGTCCAAGATGTTCTTGGACCGTAAACCCTAAAAAGGGTGCCAAAGTGTGCCCTAGTCCCTTCTAAGCCTTGGAAACTAGCCTAGATCCCTTACTTGATGAGCTTAGTACTTGAAAACATCAAAAGACCATAAATAATTTGGGTTTACGGTCGTAAACCCAAAAACAAATGGTCCAAGGACCGTAAATTCCCTAAAGGAGTGAAATGGTGCCCTAATCTCTTCCAAAGGCTTAGATATGAAGTAGGAATGCTTCTAATGACTTGTAGAGCTTCAAAACACAACATGGTCAAAGTGCCATGAGTTTCCGGCCGTAAACTCATGGGTTTATGACCGTAAACTCAATGAGTTATGGTCACAAAACCGTAAACTCAAAGTGAGTTTACCCTTGAACCCTAAACTCACTAGCAAAGTCCTACAACACTTAGATGAAATCCTTAGCACTTATAACACTTAAATGAGGTGTTTTACATGTCCTAGGATGTCTTAACTTTGTTAATTAGTTGTTTAAAGACTAATTGGATACATATATGTGTTATTATATGTTAACTAGGATCATTGTGTATGTACAAGTCTTCACTTGACACTTAGCATCCTATACAGTCCGTTCATCCAAACCACTCACTACAGGTGAGTTCATACCCCTTAATCAATCTTTTAAATGTTTTTAAATGCTTTTATGGGGGGATACAAGTTGAATTCTTATAGTTATTATATCAATCACATGTGATTAATAACTACCAGACAAGTGGATTTCTTACTTTTTAAACTGTTTTACTTCAAGCTGTTTTACTTTAAACTGTTTTAGAAACTCTTTTACATACCAAATACTTTTACTTAAACCCTTTTACACTTATATCCTGTTAAATGTATATCTTTATAGATATAGTTATATAAGTAGGATCGAAAGGACTTAGAACTGATAACTCACCTTACTTCCTGTTGCTTGTTTGGTTGTGGACTTAGGGTATTCAGGTTATTTGTCTGAAGGTCGTTTGAACCCTAGTTATATATTATGTATATGTATATAGATATAAAAGTTCCTTCTTTCATTCAGTTCAAAACCTTTGGGTAGCAAAGGCATACATTCATGTTCATACGTACAAGTCATAATACTAGTAAACTACAATAGGAGTAGTTTAGGAAGTTACTAATACTATTACTAGAACAATGGATCATACAATGAGTCAGTTCATACATGAGTCAATACTTGCTAGATAGAGAGAGAACACACAATACAGCTAGTACACACAGTACATTACAATACTTGCTAGAGAGAGAGAGAGAGAGAACACACAATACAACTAGTACACACAGTACATTACAATACAGGCTAGACAGAGGGAGAACATACGATACAGCTAGCACACACATTACATATACTTTTCTTCAGTTATGTGAGCCACGTAACGGGGCATGACACTACCTGTCATGACCGTTCATGTATCCAAAATCTCCTTAATTGGGGAGCGTATGAGTTTGCGTATAGATGTATACTGGATTGACTATCCTACACCTTGCTGCTAGCTACAGTGGGACTTTGCAAGTCTACAGGTGCCAAACGTCATTTTTCTCCGACATCTTACATTGTCGCGTACTATAGTCGGTAGCAGGATACAGGCCGATCACATAGTACTTTAAATTATAATTGGTTTAAGGTAGTTAGTACAGCAGTAGTTACAACACTACAACACTATTTCATTTTCCCATTGCATTAACTTTGTGATCTTCACACAATATACAGTAATGTAAAAACTATATTTTTGGTAACTGATTGTCAAATTTGGGAAAATATGTAACGCCTGTGTTTCTGGGCTCGTCATTATTGATGATGTGATAGTCTAGGTTAACCTTTGTAACCCATTTTGAAATAATAGAAGTGTATTATTTGAGTATTATGTGTTTTGTGCTTAATTGTGTGTCTTAATTTAATTAAGAATAAAAATAAGCGTCAAAATGAAATGTTAGATAAAGCCCATATCTATGGATAATGTTGTAGTAGTTGAAACTAGGTTTCCGAATATATAAAGAATGCCGAAATCCGAGTTATAACGAAGAAGTTATGATCTGTCGAAGTTTCGCGACAGAACCGGCACGACGCTAAATGACATAAAAATACGAATTTAAGATAGAGCGAGATTTAGACTTAGTGATCTAAACGAAAGTCGTAGAATACGTTAAACCGCGAGCGTGCATAAAAAGAACGTCTAAATCTGACTTCGTATGACGAAGTTATGATTTTTCGAAGTTTCGACTTAGCGGTATGCAGCCCGAATACTCGAAATAGAGATCGAGTGATATTTAGCCAAAACTTTCTAAATGAGAATTGAAGATCTCATCAATAGTAGTGCAACAACGGAAAGACAGACGAAAACGGACGTCAGACGAAGGAGTTATGATTTTCTAACGGAGTTTTCCTGTCCCGGCCTGCTAAAAAGAATATAATAAATATATAATAAAAATAAAGTCAAAATTAGCCGATGGAGTCTAAACGAGAGTTGTAGAGCATAATCTCACCTACGCGTGGATATAAAGAACGTTGAAAATGGAGCTCATATGCGAAAGTTATGAATTTCTGAAGTTCGGGGCGCGAACCCCAAAGTTGTGTCAAAGCTCACGAGGTGAGCACTAAGTGGCTCACGAGGTGAGCACATGATGGACGTCTTCCAGGGCAAGTGGCCATGACGAACGCAATGATGAATCGAGCTCACGAGGTGAATATTAGAAACTCACGAGGTGAGAATTAAAAACTCACGAGGTGAGTTTAGCATTTCTACCCTATAAATAGAAATCACGGGCCAGCCGATTTAAGTTGCTCATCTCTTACTCTCCCACTCCCGATACTCTCTCTAAGCCCTATTTTAACCCCCCAAAGCCCCGGTGTGCATCCCGAGACCCGAAGCAAGTCCCGAAGCTCGAAGATCTCGCGAAGAAAAGAGTTTCCGAGCTGAAGCTCTGCCCGCGAGAAGCCCGGTGTGTGAAGTGATCCCGGTTTCACCGAAGAATACTACCATTACAAGCCGTAGTGCTGTCTGATCATCTTCAGATCAAGTGAGTGTCTAATTACTTTCTTCTAACGCATAATTATGAAGTATTTTATACGAAATACGTGTTATGTGTATATTTTGTTGTTATATGTGTGAATGTATATTCACTTTCTTCTATCTCATAAATATGATTTATTCTCTATGAAATACGTGTTATGTGTGTGTGCCTCATCTGCTGTTTGGAATATGTATTGAATGAGAATGTTATACAAGTGTCAAACTATGTATAAAAATATATATTTTTATCTACTAAATATGTTGGGTAGAACATGGGTAGATAGTTGATGTGTGATAAACAGATGAGAGGCCTCGATGTTGTTGTTGTTGATCTAGTTATTCAGCGGAGTATGGATAACGACCACAGACTCTTTCTAGACAGTCATGTGGAACGCTAGCAGGTTCATAACCTGTAGGTGTTGTGAACGATGTGTTCACCGGTGTACTCTATCCCCCTCATGGTTGCCTTTAGGACATCTATTGTTGAGGAAACCCCTTTGCAGTAATGTCCGTCCCGATGAAATTCCTAGATTAGGTCCCTTGAGATAGATGTTGTTTTAGGGACGTAAAGTGAGGATAACGGGAATGGGTAATCGGGTTATTGTTGGATTGTTGGTGAAATTAAATATAATTATTTATTGTGGGTTGAAAACCCTATATGCTCACCAGGCTCCCAAGCCTGACCCACTCAGTTTATTTGTATTACAGGTAGTGGCGCGAGGGCATAAGATGGATGAATCATCAAGTTATTTTGTTTATTAGACCAGTTGTTACATGTAACTGTTGTTTGGTCTATCTTTTGTTGTTTATGCTTTTGGTCTGTTTATCGGAACATGACATCCTGAATATTGTTATATAATGAAAACGCATCTCTTGATGAAATGCTTTGATAAACTTTATTTTATCATATTTTGTTTTGGGAACAAATTCCGCAACTCTTTTAAATCAAAGGATTACTCTGATTTTATTTAAAAGCATAAATTAAACCGGTCTTTTCTGGCCGTGATTTTGGGGATGTCACAGTTGGTATCAGAGCATTAGTTTAAGCGAACTAGGAATTTGTAGGATTTCTAGACTTAAACTTAGAATGTTGAGCGATGATTTTGAGATGCGAGCACTAGTTATTTTAGGAAAATTGCCTAAAATGCTTTTATGTGCTAAATGTTATATGTTGCCATATATGATATTATTTGTTCGGATCTATGGTCTGTTGCCGACCGGATCTGGAAACCTTATGTGTTTAGGATTCTAAGCGTGCGACGACGATATTAGAACTAACATGTAAACGTTTCGGAGTGATAAGGATGATTTGAATATCTATCGTGAATAAGGATCTAATTTCACCTTATTCGGTGTATAGATCAAAATGGTGAGAACGAGGAGTGGAGTTGGAATTGCTGATGAAAACAGGAATCGACCACCTGTAATTGAACAAATAGCTGTTGAAGCTGCTGCACCAGAACAGATCACTATGGCTGGAGTGCAAGCCATGATTCGGGATATGTTAGCCGAACAAAGGGAAGAAATGCGACAAATGTTGCATGGGGATAGGGACGAACCTATCATACCCATTAAGCCGATTCCCGAACAATCGGAGGAAGGAAACAATAGTCGTGCTGTGAGTCAAGTTGGGACTCGAGGAGAACGAAGGAATGACCCTGAAAGGAGAAACAACAAGGATGGGCGAATGTACAAGAATTTCTTAGGTGACAAGCCGCCAAGTCTTTCTGGGAGCCCAAAGCCTGTTGAGATTATGGATTGGATCTCCGAATGTCACACCCCCAAACCAAGGAGGCGGAAACGTCCGGGGGTGGAGGACTTCATGTATAGTATCATAACAACAATTGTAATAGTAATTCAAGCAAACACAACCAACATATATATAATTGAAGAAGTTACATCATTGTATGAATTACATGTTTACGAATCAATTATAATATGTTGACAAAATATGAAATAGTAGACGCCTTAGCGTCCTATCCTCAAAAGCACTTGATTACCTGTTTAATGATTTCCTGAGAATACAAGTTGTTTGAAAAAGTGTCAACACAAAGGTTGGTGAGTTCATAAGCTTTTGTTTGGTATTATTAAAAGCCTTTCGTTTGTAAAAGTGGTATTTGTTTTAGAAAAATCCAATATTTTCCTTAAAATGTATATGTAGTCTTAAATTCACAGACCGAAATGTACAAGTAACTTTTCTTACTTATAATAAATAATGTAAGTTTAAATCGACGTAAACTCATTTAATTTTAATGAAGTTCCTGTAAATTCCAATATTCATTAATACTTTGTGTGAGTTTATTATAACCTTTTCTTGTAAAAGTAGTGTTCGTTCCAGAAAATCCAATATTTTCCTTAATGTGTAAATGTAGTCTTAAAACCCAAAGACCGAAATGTACAAGTAGTGTTCGTTCCTTATAGTAAAACAATGCAAGTTTAAATCGACATAAACTCGTTGGATTTTTGTGAAATCCCCGTAAATTCTATGTTTGTTAATACCACATGTGAGTTATTAAAACCATGCTATGACCTAGTTGGCCTGAAACGACGTTCTTCAGGCGTCGGAAATGTTATGACATTTGTCACCCCAGACCTATCGGTCTAACTGTTGCATGCAGTTTAGGTGTGGGTTTGTCAAACCCAATATAGATCTGTACACAACTATCACGCTCTCCCTCAAGGAGACTCTGGTTACAATACAGGACTTAATGGTAATTTGAAGTAAATGTCTCACAAAGTCATTAACGAATTTACGTGTAGTGTAATGAAAACTTGGTACCGTATGGCCGTACCTTGCTTAATGAAAATATCATTTGTATAAATGTACCCTTTTTAAATGTATGTGTTATGTAATGTTTCATAAAGTCATTAACGGAATTAAGCGTTATGAAAACTTGGTACCGTATGGCCGTACCTTGCTTAATGAAAATATCCTTTGTATAAATGTACCCTTTTTAAATGTATGTGTTATGTAATGTTTCATAAAGTCATTAACGGAATTACGTGTTATGAAAACTTGGTACCGTATGGCCGTACCTTGCTTAATGAAAATATCCTTTGTATAAATGTACCCTTTTTAAATGTATGTATTATGTAATGTATCATAAACTATACCTATTATAGTTTATCAACCAAGGGTAGTACGTTGTAATGTATGCAAACTATATTCAAAATAGTTTATTAAATGTTTGAATGTATCGGTTGTACTTTGATTATAATCACTTGTTATTCTTTATATTTTATATGTCCAAATCCATTTGTAAACTGATGTGTGTCTAAATATTAAGATAAAATGTCATATATTGCAATAACATATAATCACAAAAAGATATACACCTTGCTCAACATGTTACAAGGAGAAATGAAATTGACGGCAGCTTTTTGTTGAATACAGTTTTTGTTACTGTTCTTAGAAAATTTATAGAAAAATCATCAAAGCTCCAAATCCAAATCCGCAAATTCTGAGAGTTTGGAATATGAGTCTAGTTTGTTCGTAAATTTTATCATGATTTTTAGTGATTTCTAACAGAGGTGAAAATGTTCATGATCACAGACTGGTCCGGGTTTGCCTCTGAAATGATAGGCAGTTTTGTAAAAATCACCATAAATTGTAGAAAAATCATATGGAGATGTGCAAGTATCCATTTTAAAGCTAAGAGTTTGAACTACTTGCACCTGGAACAGTTTTGAAAACTAAAATATTTAAGTTGACCAAAACAGTCCGTAATCGAAGTCCATCTTTTCTGATGTAATCTGTTAGAAAAAGTTTAATTGTGTTCTTGATGATTTTACTTGTATTCCCCCCCTTAAAACTTAAGAAGAACATGTAAATGTGGGGGTATGAACTCACCCTATGTGGTTTCAGTAGATGAAAGTAAGAGAGAGGAAGTGTTCAACCCAAGAACACTAAGAAGATGTCTTGATGATTCGAGAATCGAACACCGAATAAGATGGAATTTGTGTAAGATATCAATGATTTGAGTAGAATGGAGTGTAATAATTATATGAATGATGAAGATACTTACTAATTGAAGAAAGAAATCCCTGGAGAAAGCCTTGAAGTTCTTGAAGTTGAGAGAAAAGATGAGAGAATTTTGGAGAGTGTTCTTTGGTTGCTAAGTGTAGAATGAAAGAAGTTAATGAGAATGAGGAGAGATGACCAATTCTCCAGCTCTTAGAACGTGGGAAGAGCTGGAGATTGGGTGTAAAGGTCCACTAAGGTGACAAGGGGTAGTGGGAAAGAGTGGCTAATCATAGAGTGAGGTGGTGGTGGTTTGCTTTTGCCATAAATTAAGGAAAAGCAAATATTCCCTCAATAATTAGTTCAACCACTAATTCTTTTAATATATTTTTATAAAAACCCTGGAGATTTATATATTTTGGGGCCTTAGTTTATAAAATAAAGTTTTGGGTGAAAATCCCACGTTAAAATAATGAAAAACGGAGTTAAAACAAAGTCGTAGTCGAAAAACCGGTAAAAAGAGGCCGTCTGCGAGACCTCTCGCATGGGCTGTCTGAGAGGCTTCTCATGCGAGGCTTCTGTCCTGAGAGGCTTCTAATGAGAGGCTTCGGTCCTGAGAGGCTTCTCATGAGAGGCTTCGGTCCTGAGAGGCTTCGGTCCTGAGAGGCTTCTAATGAGAGGCTTCGGTCCTGAGAGGCTTCTCATGAGAGGCTTCGGTCCTGAGAGGCTTCGGTCCTGAGAGGCTTCTCATAAGAGTTTTCGCTTCTAATAGGAGGGTTTTGGTTCCTTAAGGTTATTTTACCCGTTTTTACCCCGTTTCAAGTGGATTTTGACCCGGTTAAGGGTCGAAATGACCCAAATGATTACAAAAAGTTAAAGTAACTTTTGAGAGAGATTCGGGAGAGATTTGTGAGAGATTTTAATAGAGAGAGATTGAGTGAAAGAGATTGAGAGAGGTTTCGTTTGTGATCTTTTTGAGTGTCCGGCTTCGCAACGCAAGGTCCATAAACCCCGTTAAACCGTGTTTTAGTGTCGTACACACTCCCGATGAGTGTGCAATAATGTTTTATCGTTTTGGTTCAATGTTTACTTAGGAAATTCAACACACGAACTTTCCAAATGATGTTTCTCTCATTAAGATATTGCATTGTACAGTAATTACATAGTGTAAACCCTAATATACAAGGGTTAATTGAGTCGATTGGTTTTGACTTGTTGACTTTGTTTGACTTTGACTTGACTCAATTTTGACGGTTGTCACATCATCCCCCCGTTAGAAGGAATTTCGTCCCGAAATTTGCATTTGACTGGGACATCAAGAGTTTGGGAAAAGATGTGGGTATTTTTGTTTCATTTGATCTTCGCGTTCCCAGGTGAACTCAGGCCCTCGTTTAGCGTTCCAACGGACCTTCACGATGGGAATACGACTTTGTTTCGTTCGTTTGATTTCCCGATCCATGATTTTGACTGGTTCCTCCACGAAGTGAAGATTTTTGTTAACTTTGATTTCGTCAAGTGGTATTACGAGGGTCTCGTCGGATAGATTTTGTCAATCATATTTTCGGGGTTAAAAAAATAAAGTTTTATTAGTTACCTATAGCGACGACTTGTCGTCACCACAGGTTTAATCTATTACGATGACTTGTTGTCGCTATAGGTTTTTAACAAGAGCCAACGACATACCTATGGCGACACACAAGTCATAATTTGCATGTGTGAAGACTTGGAGTACTTTCTAACTGGTTCATGTGTGAAGACTTGGAGTACTTTCTAATGAAACTGTGCTACTGGGGAAATTGGAAACTGGTACGTAGCTTCAAAGTCAAGAATATGCAGTAGGCATGTGATGCATTAAATGCATGAGGCACACAAGTCATAATTTGCAGCAACATATCCGTATATGTGTGTGAATTGAAGAAGAAGGTTACGGCTCAAACAATATATATATATATATATATATATATATATATATATATATATATATATATATATATTCATTTTCTCTTCATTTGTTAGATACACAATAACCATAACATCATAGACTATATATATATTCCATTTCATTTGTAATTTTCACTAGTTTATATTCCGCGAGTGTTACCGAAATCATTTATCAATTTTTCAGAAGTGCTTAACTTGTTTTGTTGCATTCCCAACAATTTGCTATTAATTACTTCTCCCACTTTACTTATATAAATCATCACATTCTTACCGCGACTTTTAACTTCTCCCTCACAAATGGATCCACCTGCAGATCATCAAAACCCCATAGATGACCTCGATTGGTTTCAGTACTTTGATCATCAAGATCTTTTCAGGTATATATAAACGTCACTTATTACACCATCTTACGCACAGAAAAGTGATTTTGTCGACATTGATCAAAACATGGTTTGGATTTGTAGTGATTAAAAAGAGTCTTTCATCGTGTTGGATTTGATTATCTTGAGTTTTTTTTTTTTTTTTTTTGCAGTGGTGACATGCTCAACCATCATGATTACGAGTTGTCGGCAAAATTGCCTGAAGTGCTCGATCAGAACGTTTCCACAGTACTTAACAAAGATCAAAACATCATTTCTAGAAATGAGTTTCACGATTTTGATCCCCTTGAAGATATAAGCTTATGGGATTGTTGGGAGGATGGTAATTTACCATTGGATAGTTTCAGTGAAGACTGTAAATCCGGTGGTGAGGCTACATGTAGTTCTAGTGCTGCCACCACTGATCACGGTGGCCGGAAGGTGGCAAAGAGATTGAGACCATTGGAGTTTGAAGAGATAGAGAAGTATTTTGGGATGCCGATAATCATGGCAGCAAAGGAACTAGGGATAAGTTTAACAGTGTTGAAGAAAAGATGCAGAGAGCTAAACATAAACAGATGGCCTCATAGAAAACTTAAGAGCCTTCAATCCCTCATTGAAAATGCCAAGGTAAATTATGATAATAACCTTCTATACATTACTCATGCACTTGGTAACCAAAGTAGTTTTGGTATTTTCTAAAATTTTAATCGTTAGTTTCTTTATAACTAAACATAGGTCCTAGGCATATGCCACATCAAATCAATTGATTTACTACGATCTCCTGATTTATATTTATATAAACTTAACTCATTGTAAATTTTGTGAACTCACATGAAAAATATATTGTATCTACCTTAAAAAAAAATTAGGAGTTGGGATTAAAGGAGGAGATAGAGACGTTAGAAGGGCACAAGAAGATGATGGAGAAATTGCCAGGTATGGAATTGACAGAAAGAACAAAGAAGCTTAGGCAAGCTTGCTTCAAAGCTATTTATAAGAAGAGAGGACTTAACAATCCTTAGCCATTTTGTTATAATTAGTGGATTTTAATCTACATTGTATATGTTTTTCTCTTGATAGTTTGATACCCTTTTTAGTTTCATTTTATGTATTTGTCTATTGATTTTTAATGTAGAAAATTTTGTATAATTTGGGTATTATAGTTTGTATTGTGTATTTAGCCATATTCTAGATTGCCGACACGATTACGCCGACGACTCTATACCAGAGGTCTATATAAATAGACTTATGAATTTAGTAGGAATAACTTGATTATAATCTTGTGATTTGTTCCATGTCTGATCCACTCCTAATATTCACTTGACATGCCCCCAGTTATGTGTAATTAAAATTTTATTAGACTGTTGATCCTAATGAGTCTACCCTAAGTCCACAACCAAACAAGGAACAGGTCCTAAGGCGGACTCACCATTTCTAGGTCAATCATTTCTTAATTACACATAACTTCGAGGTACACCTAAAGAATCTTAGAGTTACCAGTTGTAAATTGTTTGTAATACCAAGTAGTGAGATTCAATGAAATAAAATACATGCCTATTTCATTGATAACCCTTTTAGTAAATATCCTTACCATTTATATACACATGTATAATTTCGCACTTTAGTGAACTATTCTTGGTGTTTCTGTTAACGTCTTGGAGACGGAGTTATGGTAGTGGGTAGAAGTAGGTTTTGTACGGGCGTTAAAATTTTACACATCATGTTGCTCGTGCGAAAATAGGGATAGAAGAGATAATTAATAGACGCCTAATCCTATAATTACTTATAGGGGTGATCCTTATTAATTACGTCTATAATCACGTAGTGCATATCAGTTATACATAATTTGAGATAGAATAGACTTTCGAATAAATGACTCTACTCTAAGTCCACAACCAAACAAGGAACAGGAAGTAGAGCAATAGTCATAGATTCTGAGTCTATAATATCTTTAATTATGTATAACCTTGGCGTATGCACTCAGTTATCATAGGCCTACTAATAGAGGTCTTTAGTTTTCACATAAGTTGGTTATAGTATCACCAAATACTCCTATAGTATTTTTAGGTGTTTAGATTCGATTCTTAAAGTATTCCCTGTAGGGTGTAGTTAGGTTGTTAGATTTGTTGCCCATTATGACTATCCCCCAGTATATGCAAGTCACTCCTCGGACAGATATAGTTGATCAGGCTATATCCTTCCCAGACTTGATTTACATATACCAAGGCATACCCATAATGTACAACTCCTCTTCTTTTACTTTATGTTCTTCTAGTTATGACACTATGTGAGCATGTATGCATGTATTTATACTTTTAATAAGAAACCATTCATTTTCTAAAAGTATATTTATTTGAAAAATGCACAAATCAGAGACTATTAGTCCCAATTGTGTTTATAGTTTGTATATCTTATGTGGTTTGATATACTTAATTCACTATAAACTGTGCTCTGATACCAATCTGTCACACCCCCAAACCAAGGATGGCGGAAACGTCCGGGGGTGGAGGACTTCATGTATAGTATCATAACAACAATTGTAATAGTAATTCAAGCAAACACAACCAACATATATATAATTGAAAAAGTTACATCATTGTATGAATTACATGTTTACGAATCAATTACAATATGTTGACAAAATATGAAATAGTAGACGCCTTAGCGTCCCATCCTCAAAAGCACTTGATTACCTGTTTAATGATTTCCTGGGAATACAAGTTGTTTGAAAAAGTGTCAACACAAAGGTTGGTGAGTTCATAAGCTTTTGTTTGGTATTATTAAAAGCCTTTCGTTTGTAAAAGTGGTATTTGTTTTAGAAAAATCCAATATTTTCCTTAAAATGTATATGTAGTCTTAAATCCACAGACCGAAATGTACAAGTAACTTTTCTTACTTATAATAAATAATGTAAGTTTAAATCGACGTAAACTCATTTAATTTTAATGAAGTTCCCGTAAATTCCAATATTCATTAATACTTTGTGTGAGTTTATTATAACCTTTTCTTGTAAAAGTAGTGTTCGTTCCAGAAAATCCAATATTTTCCTTAATGTGTAAATGTAGTCTTAAAACCCAAAGACCGAAATGTACAAGTAGTGTTCGTTCCTTATAGTAAAACAATGCAAGTTTAAATCGACATAAACTCGTTTGATTTTTGTGAAATCCCCGTAAATTCTATGTTTGTTAATACCACATGTGAGTTATTATAACCATGCTATGACCTAGTTGGCCTGAAACGACGTTCTTCAGGCGTCGGAAATGTTATGACATTTGTCACCCCAGACCTATCGGTCTAACTGTTGCATGCAGTTTAGGTGTGGGTTTGTCAAACCCAATATAGATCTATACACAACTATTACGCTCTCCCTCAAGGAGACTCTGCTTACAATACAGGACTTAATGGTAATTTGAAGTAAATGTCTCACAAAGTCATTAACGAATTTACGTGTAGTGTAATGAAAACTTGGTACCGTATGGTCGTACCTTGCTTAATGAAAATATCATTTGTATAAATGTACCCTTTTTAAATGTATGTGTTATGTAATGTTTCATAAAGTCATTAACGGAATTAAGTGTTATGAAAACTTGGTACCGTATGGCCGTACCTTGCTTAATGAAAATATCCTTTGTATAAATGTACCATTTTTAAATGTATGTGTTATGTAATGTTTCATAAAGTCATTAACGGAATTACGTGTTATGAAAACTTGGTACCGTATGGCCGTACCTTGCTTAATGAAAATATCGTTTGTATAAATGTACCCTTTTTAAATGTATGTATTATGTAATGTATCATAAACTATACCTATTATAGTTTATCAACCAAGGGTAGTACGTTGTAATGTATGCAAACTATATTCAAAATAGTTTATTAAATGTTTGAATGTATCGGTTGTACTTTGATTATAATCACTTGTTATTCTTTATATTTTATATGTCCAAATCCATTTGTAAACTGATGTGTGTCTAAATATTAAGATAAAATGTCATATATTGCAATAACATATAATCACAAAAAGATATACACCTTGCTCAACATGTTACAAGGTGAAATGAAATTGACAGCAGCTTTTTGTTGAATACAGTTTTTGTTACTGTTCTTAGAAAATTTATAGAAAAATAATCAAAGCTCCAAATCCAAATCCGCAAATTCTGAGAGTTTGGAATATGAGTCTAGTTTGTTCGTAAATTTTATCATGATTTTTAGTGATTTCTAACAGAGGTGAAAATGTTCATAATCACAGACTGGTCCGGGTTTGCCTCTGAAATGATAGGCAGTTTTGTAAAAATCACCATAAATTGTAGAAAAATCATATGGAGATGTGCAAGTAGCCATTTTAAAGCTAAGAGTTTGAACTACTTGCACCTGGAACAGTTTTGAAAACTAAAATATTTAAGTTGACCAAAACAGTCCGTAATCGAAGTCCATCTTTTCTGATGTAATCTGTTAGAAAAAGTTTAATTGTGTTCTTGATGATTTTACTTGTATTCCCCCCCTTAAAACTTAAGAAGAACATGTAAATGTAGGGGTATGAACTCACCATATGTGGTTTCAGTAGATGAAAGTAAGAGAGATGAAGTGTTCAACCCAAGAACACTAAGAAGATGTCTTGATGATTCGAGAATCTAACACCGAATAAGATGGAATTTGTGTAAGATATCAATGATTTGAGTAGAATGGAGTGTAATAATTATATGAATGATGAAGATACTTACTAATTGAAGAAAGAAATCCCTGGAGAAAGCCTTGAAGTTCTTGAAGTTGAGAGAAAAGATGAGAGAATTTTGGAGAGTGTTCTTTGGTTGCTAAGTGTAGAATGAAAGAAGTTAATGAGAATGAGGAGAGATGACCAATTCTCCAGCTCTTAGAACGTGGGAAGAGCTGGAGATTGGGTGTAAAGGTCCACTAAGGTGACAAAGGGTAGTGGGAAAGAGTGGCTAATCATAGAGTGAGGTGGTGGTGGTTTGCTTTTGCCATAAATTAAGGAAAAGCAAATATTCCCTCAATAATTAGTTCAACCACTAATTCTTTTAATATATTTTTATAAAAACCCTGGAGATTTATATATTTTGGGGCCTTAGTTTATAAAATAAAGTTTTGGGTGAAAATCCCACGTTAAAATAATGAAAAACGGAGTTAAAACGAAGTCGTAGTCGAAAAACCGGTAAAAAGGGGCCGTCTGTGAGACCTCTCGCATGGGCTGTCTGAGAGGCTTCTCATGCGAGGCTTCTGTCCTGAGAGGCTTCTAATGAGAGGCTTTGGTCCTGAGAGGCTTCTCATGAGAGGCTTCGGTCCTGAGAGGCTTCTAATGAGAGGCTTCGGTCCTGAGAGGCTTCTCATGAGAGGCTTCGGTCCTGAGAGGCTTCTCATGAGAGTTTTCGCTTCTAATAGGAGGGTTTTGGTTCCTTAAGGTTATTTTACCCGTTTTTACTCCGTTTCAAGTGGTTTTTGACCCGGTTAAGGGTCGAGATGACCCAAATGATTACAAAAAGTTAAAGTAACTTTTGAGAGAGATTCGGGAGAGATTTGGGAGAGATTTTTATAGAGAGAGATTTAGTGAAAGAGATTGAGAGAGGTTTCGTTTGTGATCTTTTTGAGTGTCCGGCTTCGCAACGCAAGGTCCATAAACCCCGTTAAACCGTGTTTTAGTGTCGTACACACTCCCGATGAGTGTGCAATAATGTTTTATCATTTTGGTTCAATGTTTACTTAGGAAATTCAACACACGAACTTTCCAAATGATGTTTCTCTCATTAAGATATTGCATTGTACAGTAATTACATAGTGTAAACCCTAATATACAAGGGTTAATTGAGTCGATTGGTTTTGACTTGTTGACTTTGTTTGACTTTGACTTGACTCAATTTTGACGGTTGTCGCACCGAAATGGAGATAGTATTTGAAAGTTGCGACTGTAGCAACAAACAGAAGACTGTCTTTGCAGTTAGACAACTGAAGACTGGAGTCTTGAGCTGGTGGAAGTTGTTGGCAGATACTATGCCACGAGGAGAAGCCCTGAAAATGTCATGGGAGGAGTTCTTGGAACAACTAAGGGCGCAGTACTGTTCAGAGATAGATCTGATTGATCTGAACAATGAGTTCCAAAACTTGAAGAAGGGGAGGATGAGCATAGATGACTATGCTACTGCATTCACTGAGAAGATGAAGTTATTTCCGTACCTAGTGCCAACAGAACTCTCCAAGATTGAGAAGTTCGCTAATGGACTGCCTGCCGACTTTGGCCCGACAGTCAAGATGGCAACCACTCTGAAAACAGCTGTTCGAGCATCTAAGAATGTGGAGGCCCAGCAGAAGGAGAAGGGTCTGGAAAAGATAGATGTTGGTGAGAAAAGGAAGTTCGATGGACCTTCAGGTTCCAACAAGAAAAACAAGTTCTCGAAGTCTAGTTCGAGAGGAGGAGGAGGAGGAAGCGAAGCCAAATGGTGCGACAAATGTAAGAAGAAGCATCATGGAAAATGCGAAGTAGTGGCCACATGTTTTAAATGTGGGAAGCCAGGGCACTATGCCAATGAATGCACTCTCACCAAGAAAGTTTGTTATGGTTGTGGTGAGGAAGGGCACATCTCAAGGGATTGTCCGAAGAAGAAGGAGGCAGCAAAACCCAATATTCCCCCAAAGCCGAAGGAAAGAGCATTCCAGATGACACTGGAAGCTGCTAAAGATGAAGCTGATGTCGCTTCAGGTACCTTTCTCGTAAACAATTTGCCTACCCAAATTTTATTTGATTCTAGAGCCAACTACTCCTTTATTTCGCATGAATTTGGTAGAAAACTAGCTTTGCCTATCGATAGACTAGATAATGCTTTATTAGTCGAAGTTGCTAGTGGCAAGTTTGTACCTGTTAGCCATCGTATGAAAAACATCTTAATCGACCTAAATGGGAATAAGTTCCACGAGGAATTATTGCCTATCGAACTTAACGGTTTCGACATCATGTTGGGAATGGATTGGCTAAGCGCCAATGACGCTGAAATTTTGTGCCGAAAGAAGATAGTAAAAGTAAACCCGCCTGGGAAAGAGTCATTTATGGTGTACGGGGACAAACGCAGAGTAAATTCTGGTATCATTTCTCTAATGAAAGTCAGAAAGTGTTTGGCCAAAGGATGTACATCATATTTGGCATTCGTGATCGATGCTAAGAAGGAGAAAAAGGAGATGCAAAGCATTCCTGTCGTGTGTGATTATCTGGAAGTATTTCCTGAAGATCTTCCCGGATTACCGCCTGATAGACAAGTGGAGTTCAGAATAGACTTGTTACCAGGAACCACACCAATAGCGAAAGCACCTTATCGATTAGCACCGACGGAGATGAAGGAGCTGATGATGCAACTTCAAGAGTTATTGGACAAAGGTTTCATAAGACCTAGTTCATCACCCTGGGGAGCCCCAGTGTTATTTGTAAAGAAGAAGGATGGGAGTATGAGGATGTGCATTGATTACAGAGAGCTGAACAAGGCAACGATAAAGAATAGATATCCATTGCCGAGGATTGATGACATGTTCGATCAACTACAAGGTTCAAGTTATTTTTCAAAGATCGACCTAAGGTCAGGATATCATCAGCTGAAAGTAAGAGAGCAGGATATCGAAAAGACTGCATTCAGAACGCGATATGGACACTACGAGTTTTTGGTTATCTCGTTTGGACTAACCAATGCTCCCGCAACATTCATGGATTTAATGAATAGGGTTTGTAATCCGTTCCTTGATAAATCTGTGATAGTGTTCATAGATGACATTCTGATTTATTCGAAAAGCCAAGAAGAGCATGGCAGACACTTGCGAGAAGTGTTAGAAGTCTTGAAGAAGGAGAAGCTGTATGCCAAGTTCTCCAAATGTGATTTTTGGATTCTAGAAGTCCAATTCTTGGGTCACGTGGTCAACCAAGAAAGGATAATGGTTGATCCAGCAAAGATCGAAGCTGTGATGAAGTGGGAACAACCGAAAAGTCCCACGGAGATCCGAAGCTTTTTAGGATTAGCCGGATATTACCGAAGGTTTAGCCAAGGCTTTTCTTCGATCGCTACTCCATTAACAGCTTTGACCCACAAGGGAGCTACTTATGCTTGGAGTGATAAGCACAAAGAAGCATTCGAGTTGCTAAAGAAGAAGCTATGTGAGGCACCGATTTTATCTCTACCCGATGGAGTTGAAGACTTCGTTGTTTATAGCGATGCGTCTGGTGTGGGATTGGGTTGTGTTTTGACCCAAAGAGATAAGGTGATCGCGTATGCATCTCAACAGCTGAAAGAGCATGAAAAGAACTACCCTACTCATGATTTGGAGTTGGCAGCGGTAGTTTTCGCTCTGAAAATATGCAGGCATTACCTTTATGGCATGAAGTGCAAACTTTTCACTGATCACAAGAGTCTCCAATATCTCTTTAGTCAGAAGGAATTGAATATGAGGCAGCGACGCTGGCTAGAATTACTTAAGGACTACGACTGTGAGATACTTTACCACCCCGGTAAAGCCAATGTTGTTGCTGATGCTCTCAGTCGGAAAGTCAATCTTGAAAGAAAAAGGCCAAGAGCGTTGAGAATTGAAGTTGTCTCGACAATAGTGGAAAGTATAAGGAAAGCTCAAGAGGAAGCTTCTGAGAAGAGTGACCGAAAGGAAGAACGTTTGGGCAAAACGTTGGTGTTCGGAATAAACATTCATGGACTGAAGGTGTTCCAAGATCGGATTTGGATACCTAAGACAGGAGGAGTCAGAGATCTTCTAATGGAAGAAGCCCACAAAACCATGTACTCGATTCATCCCGGTAGCACTAAAATGTATAGGGACCTGAAACCCTATTACTGGTGGCCGACGATGAAGCTCGACATTGCGAAGTATGTGGCGGAATGTGTGACTTGTGCGAGAGTCAAGACACAACATCAGAAACCATACGGGAGTTTAGAACCTTTGCCTGTGCCTATGGGTAAATGGGAAGACATTGCTATGGATTTTGTCACTAAACTACCCAGAACAAAGAATGGTCACGACATGATTTGGGTGGTCGTTGATCGCTTCACTAAGAGTGCGCATTTCATAGCAGCCAATGAGAAATGGTCTATGGATAAGCTTGCGAATTCTTACGTGAAGGAAATTGTGAGGCTTCACGGTGTTCCGTTAACGATTGTGTCAGATCGTGAGAGCCGTTTCACCTTGCGATTTTGGAAAAGTCTACAAGAGGAAATGGGTACTAAGTTGTGTTTGAGTACAGCTTACCATCCACAGACTGATGGTCAGAGCGAAAGAACAATACAAACACTTGAAGATATGTTGAGAGCATGTACCCTGGAATTCCAAGGTAACTGGGATGAACATTTACCTTTGGTAGAATTCTCCTACAATAATAGTTTCCACTCGAGCATAAAGATGGCACCTTATCAAGCTTTGTATGGACAGAAGTGTCGTACGCCATCTTGTTGGCTTGAAGCTGGGGAAAAGCAGTTTATGGGACCGGAGATAGTCCATCAAACTGCTGAAAAGTTGAAAATAATTAGGGAGAGAATGTTAGCAGCTCAGGATCGTCAAAAGAGCTATGCTGACAACAAGCGAAGACCGATGACTTTTGAAGTTGGAGATTCGGTTTTGCTTAAAGTCTCACCATGGAAGGGACTTATAAGATTTGGTAAAAGGGGAAAATTAAGTCCAAGGTTTATTGGACCGTTTAAAGTTCTTCAGAGGATTGGGAACCAAGCTTACAAGCTAGAATTACCCGAAGTACTGAATGGAATTCATAACACTTTCCATGTGTGTTATTTGAGGAAGTTCACGGGAGAAGTTCCCTACATGATTCCACTTTCGGAGATGAGAATCGATGAGAATAAAAGGTTGATTGAAGAACCAGAGGCAATCGTAGACCGAAAGACTAAGAAGTTGCGACGCAAGTTGGTCGAATTAGTGCTTGTCCGATGGAAACACACGAATGGGCCAAATCTCACCTGGGAGACGGAGAGTGACATGATGAGTCGCTATCCGCATTTGTTTGTTGGTGTGTGATTCCGGGGATGGAATCATTCTAAGGTGGAGAGAATTGTAACGCCTGTGTTTCTGGGCTCGTCATTATTGATGATGTGATAGTCTAGGTTAACCTTTGTAACCGATTTTGAAATAATAGAAGCGTATTATTTGAGTATTATGTGTTTTGTGCTTAATTGTGTGTCTTAATTTAATTAAGAATAAAAATAAGCGTCAAAATAAAATGTTAGATAAAGCCTATATCTATGGATAATGTTGTAGTAGTTGAAACGAGGTTTCCGAATATATAAAGAATGCCGAAATCCGAGTTATAACGAAGAAGTTATGATCTGTCGAAGTTTCGCGACAGAACCGGCACGACGCTGAATGACGTAAAAATACGAATTTAAGATAGAGCGAGATTTAGACTTAGTGATCTAAACAAAAGTCGTAGAATACGTTAAAACGCGAGCGTGCATCAAAAGAACGTCTAAATCTGACTTCGTATGAGAAAGTTATGATTTTTCGAAGTTTCGACTTAGCGGTATGCAGCCCGAATACTCAAAATAGAGATCGAGTGATATTTAGCCAAAACTTTCTAAATGAGAATTGAAGATCTCATCAATAGTAGTGCAACAACGGAAAGACAGACGAAAACGGACGTTAGACGAAGGAGTTATGATTTACTAACGGAGTTTTCCTGTCCGGCCTGCTAAAAAGAATATAATAAATATATAATAAAAATAAAGTCAAAATTAGCCGACGGAGTCTAAACGAGAGTTGTAGAGCATAATCTCACCTACGCGTGGATATAAAGAACGTCGAAAACGGAGCTCGTATGCGAAAGTTATGAATTTCTGAAGTTCGGGGCGCGAACCCCAAGGTTGTGTCAGAGCTCACGAGGTGAGCACTAAGTGGCTCACGAGGTGAGCACATGATGGACGTCTTCCAGGGCAAGTGGCCATGACGAACGCAATGACGAATCGAGCTCACGAGGTGAATATTAGAAACTCACGAGGTGAGCAAGCTCACGCGGTGAGAATTAAAAACTCACGAGGTGAGTTTAGCATTTTTACCCTATAAATAGAAATCAAGGGCCAGCCGATTTAGGTTGCTCATCTCTTACTCTCCCACTCCCGATACTCTCTCTAAGCCCTATTTTAACCCCCCGAAGCCCCGGTGTTCATCCCGAGACCCGAAGCAAGTCCCGAAGCTCGAAGATCCCGCGAAGAAAAGAGTTTCCGAGCCGAAGCTCTGCCCGCGAGAAGCCCGGTGTGTGAAGTGATCCCGGTTTCACCGAAGAATACTACCATTACAAGCCGTAGTTCTGTCTGATCATCTTCTGATCAAGTGAGTGTGTAGTTACTTTCTTCTAACGCATAATTATGAAGTATTTTATACGAAATACGTGTTATGTGTATATTTTGTTGTTATATATGTGAATGTATATTCACTTTCTTCTATCTCATAGATATGATTTATTCTCTATGAAATACGTGTTATGTGTGTGTGCCTCATCAGTTGTTTGGAATATGTATTGAATGAGAATGATATACAAGTGTCAAACTATGTATAAAAATATATATTTTTATCTACTAAATATGTTGGGTAGAACATGGGTAGATAGTTGATGTGTGATAAACAGATGAGAGGCCTCGATGTTGTTGTTGTTGATCTAGTTATTCAGCGGAGTATGGATAACGACCACAGACTCTTTCTAGACAGTCCTGTGGAACGCTAGCAGGTTCATAACCTGTAGGTGTTGTGAACGATGTGTTCACCGGTGTACTCTATCCCCCTCATGGTTGCCTTTAGGACATCTATTGTTGAGGAAACCCCTTTGCAGTAATGTCCGTCCCGATGAAATTCCTAGATTAGGTCCCTTGAGATAGATGTTGTTTTAGGGACGTAAAGTGAGGATAACGGGAATGGGTAATCGGGTTATTGTTGGATTGTTGGTGAAATTAAATATAATTATTTATTGTGGGTTGAAAACCCTATATGCTCACCAGGCTCCCAAGCCTGACCCACTCAGTTTATTTGTATTACAGGTAGTGGCGCGAGGGCATAAGATGGATGAATCATCAAGTTATTTTGTTTATTAGACCAGTTGTTACATGTAACTGTTGTTTGGTCTATCTTTTGTTGTTTATGCTTTTGGTCTATTTATCGGAACATGACATCACGAATATTGTTATATAATGAAAACGCATCTCTTGATGAAATGCTTTGATAAACTTTATTTTATCATATTTTGTTTTGGGAACAAATTCCGCAACTCTTTTAAATCAAAGGATTACTCTGATTTTATTTAAAAGCATGAATTAAACCGGTCTTTTATGGCCGTGATTTTGGGGATGTCACAAAATACATGCTCTTACAAGAGACACACACACAGTCACTAGATGCCTGGGTAGAAGGCTACTTTAGTAGGAAACATATGGTTTTCTAGGAGATTCAAACCTTTTCAAACATTCACAAACTTTTACATACTTACACAGCACATACTTGCAAGCACTTTCATACAAATACAGACACTAAAATACTTATGATCTCACCAGCTTTAAAGCTGATACTCTCTTTCAAAATAACTTGTATCTTCAGGTCACCAGTTGACAGGTACCGATGCTGGGTTTAGAGAATATGGAGTTCGTTCAAGACTCATCTTTTATTTTGATGTATATTTTTGGTGTCTATATAACTTGACAGAACACACATGTATGAAATTATATTATTAATGCAATGGATGATGTTGTTGCTTGTTTACTACTATTCATTGTTGTGATACTGTACATGACGTCCTCCACCCCAGAACGTTTCCGCCGTTTTTGGTTTTGGGGTGTGACATCATCTCAGCCACACTGGCTGCTCCCACCTGACTCGTCACCTCCCCCTACCAATCACGGGCCCGATCCCTCAGCATACATGAAGCAAACCCCACATTCGCCGTATCAGGGCATGAACTTGTATGCTGGGCATTGTCTATGTCCGCCACCCAGCGTCAGCTAACAATGGGGTCACTGACCCCGAAAAACTCCGGCGCCCCGCACGCCTTGGACTACTGGATTGAGGGAGTTTGGGCCCCGACCTGGCCTGCAACAATCTCGACTCTGAATACCCCGAGCCTCTCCTCTGTGATCTCCATCATACCCTCCTTGACTGTCCCAAAGATAACTGGGGTAGCGTCAAGGATGCCCCTCGTAACCTCGACTGCGATGAGCTCACGCAGCCTCTCGTCAATGGGCTTGGTACCATCGCCCGACCCAGATCCAGATCTCGATCCCGACCCCCTGCTCCAAATCGTGTCACCATCGTACTGCTCTGCAATACCATAAAACATAATGATCATGATGTCTATAGAGGGGATCCTCTCACACCGGTCCTCCTTAGAGCTTCCACGTCTAACATTGGTTCGAGTACAGGTCCTGTGCTTTCAGTAGTACGGGCCCAATACTACCTTCCACACCTACATGTACCTTCCCCAAGGTCCTACCTGATAACTCTAATTCATCCCAAAACAAATCATATTTCCCAAACTACCGCATAGCTCAAATGCTAGGCTAACCTAAGATTTCCTTCATCCATATCAAACCAGAACTCAATCATAACAGGTTGCCCTTATGCATGCAAATTATACACATAAAAGGATCAAATAGACTTTCGAATAATAGACTCTACCCTAAGACCACAACCAGACAAGGAACATGAAATAATGCCAAATCAATCATTCTGAGGCTATAAGACCCTAACCGTACACACTTTTGAAAGCATACACATAGCAAGTTCATATAATTTTCATAATTCACATATCAGTATAACATGGCTAACATACTGGGGGAACTACTTACTTGGCTCGGCCAATCGCGCGCATTGCACTCTCTTTTTTCTCATTCTAAAAAAATTGAACTTTTATTTTTTAAAACAATTTTACCATTTCCTTAGTTTGAGTCATGACACACCCGAGAGTGTGCCCGAATCCATCAAACCAAGGCTCTGATACCAACTTGTAACGACTCAACTTTTCAAAAGAAAATTTTCATTTTTAGATAGTCAAAACACTTTCCATAAAACATAAAATCTCAATACATTTGTTTTCAAATTCTTAACAATAACAATATTATTCCAATCATCAGAGCGTCCCAAATAAAAAGCCTAAGAGACAGTCCATGTCGCACCATCAAGCCTTACCCTTGCCTTTGGGCTCAAATGTACCTAAAACAAATCCACAAACTGTAAGCTAATGCTTAGTGAGTTCCCCAGACATTACCCCACATACAATCCACATAGACACATATCATATTAGCAATAACAACTACATATACCACTTAAGCCATGCATACAACATATAGGGATGCCGCAGGATCGTCCCCAGGGTCTTACTCCAGGATGCCATGAGCTCCCCACATGGTCTTACACCTAAGTGTCATGGGCTCTCCCATGGTCTTTGATAGGAAGGCCATGGGTTCTCTACATGGTCTTACATCCGGTTGCCATGGGCTTTCCCATGGTCTTTAGTAGGAAATCCATGGGCTCTCCCATGGTCTTACATCTAGGTGTCATGGGCTTTCCCATGGTCTTCCATACAAGCATACCACATATACAACTAGCATACTTCCTAGCACATAACCAACTATCATGCCTCATAATATAACTTCAGCTAGTGTACCACATATCATAAAATGGGTCGGCCTTGGTGCCTTAGACCCATTGGTATGGTGAGGAGACTCACCTCTCATGAATGTTGAACTGACAAGCTAAGATCAGATAAATCCCATGTGCTGCCCCAACTCAACTGCCTATAATCATCATGTAATTGACTTGTTACAATCCCGAATTACCATAAATACCCTCAAAGTCAACCCTAGTCAACCTTGGTCAGAGTCAAGGTCAACAGTCAATGTTGACCTCAACTCGTCGAGTGTATCTAGCAACTCGTCGACTTACCTGGGTAACTCTTCAACTTGCCAAGTTACATGTGTAAATCGTCTAGTTCCTCAATATCTAGAAGACCGAAAACCCATGTAGATCGAAAACTCCAATTCCTTCACAGAAATCACTCGGAATCTCGAAAACGGTAAACCCTCCTCTAATCGTCGAGTTGGCTAAGGGACTTGACGAGTTCCTTCAGTACTTTTTGTGTTCGGACGTTTTTAAGCTTCTCCCAAACTCCAGATTGCAAATCTAGCCTCCTAAGGCATGGTTTCCATGTAAAGTTGCAAACTTTATGTGCATGAAAGCTCTTAATTGCTAAAACCAAGCTAAGAGAGAGGTTTTAGTCAAAGGGAAGGAACAAGCTTGATAAATTCAACAAATTTATAACTCTAAGGTCTTAGAGGAGTCCAGATCTGAAGTTGCAACTCCAGATCTTACCCAACACCTGAAATGCTTCACAAATATACAAGAAATGGCCTAAAACCCAAGAAAAGGGGGATCTAATGTTATAATGATCAAGGTAACAACTTGTTACCTTCAAATGGGTGTCCAAACGTTGTAGATGTTGGATCTACAGTCTCCTTCTCGCTCCAAACTCCTCAATCTTCAACTCCTTCAACTAAATGCACCAAAAACTCTTTCTTATCCTCTCAATCTCAAGGAAACAACAAAGAACGGCTTAGGATTCCTTCTCTGAGTAGTGAAGTGGTAAGGGAGGACACAAGAGGCGGATTAAGTCCATTAAATAGGGTGCAAACCCTAAAAATTAGGGTTTTCCTTTATAGCGCCTACTCGTCGAGTCGGGGCTTTCCGAATCGTTGAGTAGGATCTGAATCCCGCGTCCTCATAAATTACTCAACTCGACGAGTTCGAGCTCCCCAACTTGCCGAGTCCAATCACAAAACCCTAAAAATTATATAAATTAAATGATACATGGAAGAGGTGTTACACATGTATTGTTTTCCAATTGCAAGCTTGAGCAACTCTTTGTTATCAAAAATGTCTAGAACCTTAATGTCTTTAATTATATCCACCCTCTGGCATGGAATGCTCACATCATCGTTTACAGGACACAAAGGCAATGGGGGCATACCATGAAACATGGTATCTGAATAAATAAGTTTAGGTTCGTCATCAAATTCTTCTCCATTAGAATCACTCTCTAGGCCGGATATATCCAACTTGTCACAATCCGTAAACTCGCCATATCATTTTAGTTCACTATCATGCAAAAATGGAACTTCTTGTTTTCCAGATTCATTACTAACCTTATTCACCATGTCTAGTTCTTTTTTTGGTCAAAGTAATGACTTACACCCACATCATTAACATATGTACCAACATCATTATCACTGATATACTTATAATTCTCTGGTATAACATACATAATCGGTTCTGGCACTACATTTACATTTTTAGCGACACTATGATATTGACTTTTACTTGGACTTTTAAAATTACCTATTGGGGTGTTGCTCCCTTTTCTACTTGATAAATTAGTTGCAAATGCCTTTCCTCTATCATCCACTTCGTTACGCCCAAAACGCCTTCTTCAACCACCACATAGACAGACACAAATTTATCTCCAACGACATTTATTACCTTGATCAGCTTTCTAATATCACGATCATCAACAATACCACAATAATAGAGTTGTTCGGGATGTTGATAAGCCAGACTGACTTTTGATTCTTTGGGAAGACCCATCTTGCACTTCACCATATAAACAAATTCAGTGAACGTGGTGGTTTCGTAAAATTCAACACCGAAATAAAACATTCTCATATTGTATCCCGGTGTCCAAACATATGATAATCGGGAATTAACAAACTCTCATCTTCCATCCATAATGAGCAATACGAAATACTCGTTACAATTCATTATGTTAATTTTGAGAATAAAGAAGCTAGATAAGAAAACTTTCCCAATTATAAAATAACTCCACAAATATGTAATTCTTAATATATATATATATATATATATATATATATATATATATATATATATATTCAAACAGTAGTCCACTATGACAAAAAAGTAGTCAAGTTTAACAAAAAAATAGTCAAATTTATCAAAAAAAATTAGTCAACAGATTCTAAAAAGTAATCTACATTTTAGCAAAAAATTATTTAATTAATTGTTAAAAAACTATTTTATATTTTCCAAAAAATATTTTTTAACAAAATAATTGTCAAAAAACAAGTCTACATTTTATAAACAATCTTTTTAATCAAAATAATTCTCAAAAAAATACTCTCTACTAAAGAAAAAACCATAGATATTACCAAAACCGTAGGTTATACAGAGAAAACCGTAGATTTTAAAATAACCTATTATTTTATATCTTCAAAATAAAATAAAAAAATTTATACAAAATACGAAAGGGAGATGATATATCCACTTTTCTAATTTATCCTTCCACTTAAAAAAATTTTGATTTTCCAATTATACCATTTTGTTAATTAAAAAATTATATGAAAAAAGAAAGAAGAATCTGGAACTGCCTCCTTCCTAATCGGCTTTCAAGAATCCGCTCTTCCATCTCTGATCGCTGCTCCTTCATTGCATGTCGCCGTTCGGTGCTGCTTCTTCGCCGATCTCCGGCAGCCACTCGCCAGCCTCCGACGCTGGTACTTTTCCGGTGGGCACTACTTTAGTTACTGCTGATTTCATCTGATTAGTCATTAGGGGTCAAGAACAAAGCATCTTACATGTTTGATTATATTGTTGATTACGTTTGTTTCATTTGATAAATAAGTTTTCTTATCCATCTTTTTTAAGGACATATTGGTTGTATTGCTAATTCATCTGATAAATAAGTTTTCTGATTCACTAAATAATAGTATTCAGATTCATCTGGTTCATAATGTGATAATCAGTCGATTACATGTTTACCAATCTTTTCATAAGTTGTTGATTTCATTTGATTACTGAATAAGTTTTTTTAAGTTGGTTCATTTGATTAATCAATAAATGTTTATCAAACTAGTTAGATTGGAATGAAGTGAAAATTTTACTGTTAAAAGTTATTGTTGATTCCATTTGTCATTTGATTAAAATGGATAAAACTGAATGTTAAAATTGATTAAACAGATCAGAATGGATTTATCATATTGGAATCGAGAACTCTATATACACACAATTGATTTTTATACATAAGAAAAAGAAATAAAAGAAATGTTATGTTGCAAGGATGCGAATCGCCGACCTACTCCTTTGTTCGATCTTTGAGTTCAGATTTCTGAAGTGGGTGTTTATGAGATTTTTGTTTCTTGATCATAATTGATTTGAGATTGCTTGTTTTCTAATCAGATGAATTAAACAATAACTAAAGTAGTGGTCGGAAGCTGAAGAGTGGCGGCCAGAGAACGGCGAAGAAGCCGCACCGATTAGGAAGGAGGCCGTTTCAGATTTTTCTTTTTTTTTCTTCATATATATTTTTTTTAATTAACAAAATGGTATAATTGGAAAACCAATATTTTTGTAAGTGGAAGGATAAATTAGAAAAGTGGATATATCAGCTCCAAACAGTAGACGAATTAGCGAAACAGTAAACGAATTTAAATAGCTATAGTTTCGTGTGCTATTTTGGAACATTTCCTAATTTTTGATCAATAATTGTTAATCACTTACTTAATTTGATTAGATTATAATCGCTTCCTATTATCTATAGAGGCATAAGTACTATTGTTGGTAAAAACAACTACCAAGAAATAAAGACAAAAAACAAAAAGGGCGAGAATGTAAATGTTGGGTTTGTCCCTGTTCAATGCTTTGGTGCTTTTTATTCCTCGAATCTCGTTTTTATCTCCCGATCCAGCTTTGCAGATGTTGCTTGTCCTTTATTTTTATAGAGGGAAGAAAAGGATACCGACTTGGTCCATCTCCTTCAACACACGATCGAGATAACCAAAAGCGAATCATCGTTGGCCACCTCCATCTCCAACTAAACAGACCGACACAATCGTCGTCACCACCGGTACTTCTCCAGATGGACCGACAACTGTTAATCGATACCTCTGTCAGCTCTTACGTTCATGGTTGGATCATGAAATTGATGCTATAAATGTTCATTTATGCCAAAGATTAGTTCGTTTCTATCCTCCTAACCCTGTCTACATGTACTTTATCTTATTTGCTAAAACGAATGGGTGAAGGGAGGATGCATATACCGATGTCCAAGCAAAAAGATTTGGAGAAGAAATATGAACATATGGTTCGACATTCGTGCCTCGGTCATCTGTACTTCAGGCATGATCTGTAGTTCGGTATATACGGCTCGATACATATGGTTCGAGCATCCACACTTCTGTCACACGTGGTTCGGGCATTTATGGTTCGGTTCATGCCTTCTTCGGGACATATGGGTCGGCCATCCATGGTTCGACCATCTACATCATCACTCAGCTTCTGTACTGTATTTATTTGTTTTTGTTTGTTGAAGTGGATATTTGAAGACAAGGATAGATCCAACACATCATCCAGTTATATTGGATTTAACTGCTCGAGCAACACAGCTGACAATTATTTCCCTTTTCCTTTTAGTTAAAGGGGCAAATATCATAAAAGTCATTATATTTTTCACATGTTTTTTAGAAAAACCCTATTAATTTTTTTTGGTTGGCTCTGCCACAAATTGGACATAGAGTTACCACTCTAGCCCATTTAACGATTTTCATGGTTAACTCTGTTAAATTTTTTACAAAATCAGTCCTAAAAGTTTAAAATTGGTCCCTGTAGTTTGCAAATATTTTCAAAGCATGTCCAAAACTCGGTTTTATGTTTTTTAACTTCTTTATTTTCATTTATTTTTTTATTTTTTAATCAAAGCAAAAGTTGCTTTTATATTTTTCAATTTTTTTACATTTTTCGTTCTTTTTTCATTTTTTTGGTTTTTTTTGTTTAATTTCTTTTTTTTTGTGTTTTTCGTTTTTTATATTCATTTATTTTTCATATTTGTTTATATATTTTTTCGTTTTTTTTCTTTATTTTCGTTTTTTCATTTTTTTTTCAAACACCATAAATGTATTATACTCTAATATATTTATACACTTTACACTTTCTAAAAAATTATCAAATTGACGAAAAACAAAACGTAACAAAAATACAAAAAAAAAAAAAACAAAAAAATACGAAACAAATACGAAAAATATAAAAAATATTCATACACTTTAAAATTTTTGATAAACATCGAAAGAAGTTATCAAATTGACGAAAAACAAAACGTAAATTTTATTTTAGTAAAAATAAAGAAAAACGAAAAAACGAAAATAAAGAAAAAACGAAAATAAAGAAAATAAAGAAAAACCAAAAAAACGAAAAAAATATAAAAAAATATGAAAAATAAATGAATATAAAAAAACAAAAAAATAAAAAATATAAAAAAACAAAAAAGACCAAAAAAACGAAAAAAAGAACGAAAAATAAAAAAAAATTTAAAAGCAAGTTTAGCTTTGATTAAAAAATAAAAAAAATAAATGAAAATAAAGAAGTTAAAAAACATAAAACCTAGTTTTGGACATGTTGTGTAAATTTTTGCAAACTATAGGGACCAAATTTAAACTTTTAGGACTGATTTTGCAACAAAATTAACAGAGTTAACCATGAAAATCGTTAAATGGGCTAGAGTGGTAACTCTATGTCCAATTTGTGGCCAGAGTCAACCAAAAAATAATAATAGGGCTTTTCTCAAAAGCACGTGAAAATGTAGTGGTTTTTATGGTATTTACCCTTAGTTAAAAGGCTTTTACTGTAACGTCCGGGTTTCGGGGCTAAGCATTTAAGACGATGTAATAGTCTAGGTCAACTATTATAACTATTTTTGATGTAATAAAGATGAAATATTTGAGTATTTTGTGAATTATGTGAATTTATATGTTTATTGTTTAATTATAAATGTACAATAAATAAAGAATAAAAATAAGCGTCAAAATTAAAGTATGATATAAGCCCGATATCTTTACATAAAGTTGTAGTGGTCGAAACAAGGATTCCAGAGATATAAAGAACGCCGAAATCCGAGTTATAACGAAGCAGTTATGACCCGTCGAAGTTTCGCGACGGAACCGGGACGACACCGGGAAGCGTAAAAAGTGAATTTACGATAGAAGCCTTTTTAGCCTTAGTAATCTAAACCAAAGTCGTAGAGTATGTTAAACCGAGAAAATCCATAAAAAGAACGCCCTAAATGTTCGAGTACCGAGTCACCACCTTTCAGGTGAGTGCATAGTTACTTTCATCTTACACATAGATATGAAGTATTTAATATAAATTACGTGTTATGTTTGCATATTTTTTGATTACTTGCTGTCTATGTTGGGTGAAATATTTTTATACACGTTTTAAATGATTTAAACTGTATATGTATTTTATATCTACAAAATGTGTTGGGTAAAAATAGGTAGATGTAATAATTGATGTGTGACAAAATAAAATAATGAGAGGCCTCGTTATAGATGTTATTGATGATCCAGTCATCTAGCGGAGTATAAATGACGACCACGGACTATTCTAGACAGTCCAGTGGAACGCTAGCAGGCTCGCAACCTGTAGGTGTTTTGAACTGTGTGTTTACCAGCAGTACTCCATGCCCCACATGGTTGCCTTATTTGACATGAATTGCTGAGGAACCCCCGAAGCATGTGTTGTCACCCCGATGAAAGTCCTTAGACTAGGTCCCTTGTGTTAGATGTTTTAGGGACGTAAAGTGAGGATAAGGGGAACGGGTAATCGGGTTTGTTTGGTTTGATAAAGTTAATAAACTTAATTATTGTGGGTTGAAAACCATATGTGCTCACTAGGCTCCCAAGCCTGACCCACTTAGTTTCTTATATTACAAGTAGTGGCGCATGAGCATAGATGTTTGGATGAGAGATAAGGGATTATAGGCCTGTAAATACGAAATAATGTAGTAAGACTTATGTTGTACTGTTTATGCTTTTGATATGTATCGAACATGACATCCCGAGTCTTTTAGTGAAATACATTTCTTTGGAAATGCTTTTGATAAATCTTTATCATACTTCGTTTCGGGACAAATTCCGCAACACTTTTATTTAAAATGTTACTCTGATTTTCAAACAAGCATAAACAAAATCGGTCTTTTCTGGCCGTAAAAATGGGGATGCCACAGTTGGTATCAGAACATTAGTTTAAGCGAACTAGGAATTTGTAGGAATTCTAGACTTAAACTTATAATGCTAAGCAATGATTGTGAGGTGTGAGCACTAGCTTATTTTAGGAATTGTGCCTAAAATGCTTTTATGTGCTAAATGCTTTGTGCCTGATATGCTGTTAATTGTTCGGATCTATGGTCTGTTGCCAACCGGATCTGGAAACCTTATGTGTTTAGGATTCTAAACGTACGACTACGATATTAGAACTAACATGTAAACGTTTCGGAGTGATAAGGATGATTTAAACGACTATCCTAAATAAAGATCTAAATTCACCTTATTCGGTGTATAGATCAAAATGGCAAGAACACGTAGTGGAGCCAGGAATGCAAATGGGAACAGAAACCAACCCCCAGTGATTGAGCAAATACCGGTTGTGGTAGTCGCTGCTGAGCCAATAACGATGGTCGGAGTGCAGGCGATGATCCAGGCGATGTTGGATCGTCAAATGGAGGAAACTAAACGTTTGCTCCAACAAAATCGAGAGGAAGCTACCATACAGATCGAACAACCCGAGTTGAACGAAGGGCAGTCTGAGGAAGGGAACTACAGCGAGACCGTTGGTCAAGTCAACCCACCGATAGTTCGACAAAATAACCAGGATGACGGAGTCGAAAGGAATGGATGCAAGCACAAGGATTTTCTGACTTGCAAGCCATCGACTTTCACTGGAAAGGAAGATCCGATCGGGGTCATGGATTGGATCTCGGAAATGGAGTTAGCTTTCATGACATGTGGTTGCAGAGGAAAACTACAGACTACATTTGATGTACGTCAGTTCCGAGGGGGCGTTGTGCGTTGGTGGAACACCCTGGGGAAGACCTTGAGCCCCAATGAGCCCCTGCAACTGACATGGGCCGAGTTTTTGGTGCAATTCAAACGAAAGTACCGCTCAGCCCAAAACCTTCTCGAGCTAGAGAACCAGTTCCTAACCCTGAAGAAAGGAAGCATGTCCATTGATGAATACACGAACAACTTCACGGAGAAAATGGAGTTTGCCTTGCGTCTTGTTACGGATGAGCTAACAAAAATTGACAAGTACGCCAAGGGACTCCCATGGGAGTATGCGGTGCCGGTACGTCAGGCACATACTCTGGAGGCGGCTATCTGGGCTGCCAAGTCGGTGGAGGAAATGATCAAGGGAAGAGCTGCCAGCAAGGTTGAGGTTGGCGAGAAGAGAAAATTTGAAGGGTCTGCTAAACCCAACAATAAGAAGAGCAAGTTCGGTTCGAAGCAGTTCGGGGGAGGAAATGAATCAAAATGGTGCGAGAAGTGCAAGAAGAAACACTCGGGAAAATGTAGCGAGGAAGTGACCTGCTACAAGTGTGGGAAAACGGGACACTATGCCAATGAGTGCACCATCAACAAGAGGGTGTGCTACGAGTGCCGTGAAGAAGGGCACATTGCTAAGGATTGCCCAAAGAAGAAAGATGCGGTAAGACTCAACATTCCACCAAAGCCGCAGACGAGAGCCTTCCAGATGACGCTCGAGGCTGCGAAGGAGGCAGCAGACGTCGCTTCAGGTACCTTTCTTGTAAATGGTTTGCCTGCCAATATACTATTTGATTCCAAAGCCAACTACTCCTTTGTATCGCATAAATTTGGTGGGAAATTAGCATTGCCTGTAGAAAAACTTGATAATGCCCTGATTGTAGAAGTTGCCAGTGGCAAGTTCGTACCTGTTACTGATCGTATTAGGAACATCGTCATCGACATAAACGGAAACGACTTCCACGAGGAGCTGTTACCCATAGAATTGAACGGTTTCGACATCGTTCTGGGAATGGATTGGCTTAGCGCCAACGATGCTGAGATTCAGTGCCGAAAGAAGATAGTAAGGGTAAACCCACCCGGAAAAGAGTCATTTATGCTGTACGGGGACAAACGTCGAGTAAATTCTTGAATCATCTCCCTGATGAAAGCTAGAAAATGTTTGTCCAAGGGATGTGCCTCATACTTGGCATTTGTGATCAACGCTAAGAAGGAAAAGAAGGAGGTGCAGAATATACCAGTCGTATGCGATTATCCAGAAGTCTTTCCCGAAGATCTTCCTGGATTACCACCTGATGGACAAGTGGAGTTTCGTATAGACTTGTTACGAGGAACGACACCGATAGCAAAGGCACCTTACCGATTAGCACCAACGGAGATGAAGGAGCTTATGACGCAACTTCAGATTGGACAACGGTTTCATTCGATCTAGTTCATCACCCTGGGGAGCTCCGGTGCTATTCGTAAAGAAGAAAGACGGAAGCATGCAAATGTGCATAGACTACAGAGAGCTGAACAAGGCAACGATAAAGAATAAATATCCATTGCCGAGGATTGATGACCTATTCGATCAGCTGCAAGGTTCGAGCTATTTCTCAAAGATCGATCTTGGGTCAGGATATCATCAGCTAAAAGTGAGAGAGCAGGATATCGAGAAGACTGCATTCAGAACGAGATATGGACACTATGAGTTCTTGGTTATGTCGTTTGGACTAACCAATGCTCCAGCAGCATTCATGGATTTAATGAATAGGGTTTGTAAGCCATTCCTCGATAAATCCGTGATAGTGTTCATCGACAACATTCTGATCTACTTGAAAACCCAGGAGGATCATGGCAAGCATCTACGAGAAATGATGGAAGTCTTGAAGAAGGAGAAGTTGTATGCAAAGTTCTCCAAGTGTGATTTTTGGATCCGAGAAGTACAATTCTTGGGTCATGTGGTTAACCAGGAGGGAATAATGGTTGACCCAACAAAAATCGAAGCCGTAATGAAGTGGGAACGTCCAAAGAGTCTCACAGAGATTCGAAGCTTTCTTGGATTAGCTGGATATTACCGACGATTTATCCAAGGCTTTTCTTCGATAGCTGCTCCATTAACAGCGTTTACCCACAAAGGAGCTACTTATACATAGAGTGAGAAACACGAAGAAGCATTCGAGAAGCTAAAGAAGAAGTTATGTGAAGCACCGATTCTTTCTCTACCCGATGGAGTTGAATACTTCGCGGTCTATAGTGACGCATCTGGAGTCGGGTTGGGTTGTGTTCTGACCCAAAGAGAAAAGGTGATAGCATACGCATCTCGACAATTGAAGGAGCATGAAAAGAACTACCCCACTCATGATTTGGAGTTGGCAGCAGTGGTTTTTGCTCTAAAGATATGGAGGCATTACCTCTATGGAACGAAGTGCAAACTTTTCACTGATCATAAGAGTCTCCAGTATCTCTTTAATCAGAAGGATTTGAACATGAGGCAACGAAGCTGGCTAGAGTTACTCAAGGACTACGATTGTGAGATACTTTACCACCCCGGTAAAGAAAATGTTGTTGTTGATGCTCTCAGTCGGAAAGTCAATCTTGAAAGGAAAAGGCCAAGAGCGTTGAGAATAGAAGTTGTCTCGACCATTGTGGAAAGTATAAAGAAAGCTCAAGAAGAAGCTATAGAGAAGAATGACCGAAAAGAAGAACGTTTGGGAAAAACGTTGGTGTTCGGTACAAACCGTCAAGGACTGAAGGTATTCCAAGATCGGATTTGGGTACCTAAGACAGGAGGAATAAGAGGTCTTCTGATGGAAGAAGCTCACAAGACCATGTACTCAATTCATCCCGGTAGCACTAAAATGTATAGGGACCTAAAACCCTACTACTGGTGGCCGACGATGAAGCTCGATGTTGCGAAGTATGTGGCCGAGTGTGTAACATGTGCGAGAGTTAAGGCACAACATCAGAAACCATATGGGAGTTTAGAACCTTTACCTGTACCCATGGGTAAATGGGAAGACATCACCATGGATTTTGTGATTAAACTATCCAGGACAAAGAACGGTCACGACATGATTTGGGTGGTCGTGGATCGTTTCACAAAGAGTGCACACTTCATAGCTGCCAACGAAAGGTGGTCTATGGATAAGCTTGCAAATGCTTACGTGAAGGAAATTGTGAGATTTCAAGGTGTTCCTCTAACGATTGTATCTGATCGTGATAGTCGTTTTACGTCGAGGTTTTGGAGAAGTCTACAAGAGGAACTGGGTACGAAGTTGTGTCTGAGTACAACTTACCATCCGCAGACTGATGGTCAGAGCGAGAGAACGATTCAAACGCTTGAAGATATGTTGAGAGCATGTACCCTCGAGTTCCAAGGTAACTGGGATGAACACTTACCTATGGTAGAATTTTCCTACAACAACAGTTTCCACTCGAGCATCAAGATGGCACCTTATCAAGCCTTGTACGGACAGAAGTGTCGTACGCCG
Source organism: Lactuca virosa (assembly GCF_052849685.1). Classification (NCBI taxonomy): domain Eukaryota; kingdom Viridiplantae; phylum Streptophyta; class Magnoliopsida; order Asterales; family Asteraceae; genus Lactuca; species Lactuca virosa. Next base: position 77,737,961 of record NC_136431.1, read on the forward strand.
TCTTGTTGGCTTGAGGCTGGAGAAAAGCAGTTTATGGGCCCCGAGATAGTCCATGAGACTGCTGAGAAACTGAAGGTGATTAGGGAAAGAATGTTAGCAGCTCAGGATCGGCAGAAGAGCTATGCTGACAAGAAAAGACGACCGATGACCTTCAAAGTTGGGGATTCGGTTTTGCTTAAAGTCTCACCGTGGAAGGGATTTATAAGATTCGGAAAACGAGGAAAGCTAAGTCCAAGGTTTATTGGACCGTTCAAAGTTCTTCAGAAGATTGGGAACCAAGCTTACAAGCTGGAATTGCCCGAAGAACTCGATGGTATTCATAACACCTTCCATGTGTGTTATCTGAGAAAATTCACGGGAGAAGTTCCCGACATAATTCCAATCTCAGAATTAAGGATGGATGAGAACAAGAGGCTGATTGAAGAGCCCGAGGCAATTGTTGACCATAAGACTAAGAAGTTACGACGCAAGATGGTCGACTTGGTGCTAGTCCGTTGGAAACATTCGAATGGGCCGAATCTCACTTGGGAAACAGAGAGTGACATGATGAGTCGCAATCCGCATCTGTTTGCTGATGCATGATTACGGGATGGAATCATCCCAAGGGGGAGAGAATTGTAACGCCCGGGTTTCGGGGCTAAGCATTTAAGACGATGTAATAGTCTAGGTCAACTATTGTAACTCTTTTTGATGTAATAAAGATGAAATATTTGAGTATTTTGTGAATTATGTGAATTTATATGCTTATTGTTTAATTATAAATGTATAATAAATAAAGAATAAAAATAAGCGTCAAAATTAAAGTATTATATAAGCCCGATATCTTTACATAAAGTTGTAGTGGTCGAAACAAGGATTCTGGAGATATAAAGAACGACGAAATCCGAGTTATAAAGAAGAAGTTATGACCCGTCGAAGTTTCGCGACGGAACCAGCACGGCACCGGGAAGCGTAAAAAGTGAATTTACGATAGAAGCCTTTTTAGCCTTAGTAATCTAAACCAAAGTCGTAGAGTATGTTAAACCGAGAAAATCCATAAAAAGAACGCCCAAATCTGACTTCGTATGAGGAAGTTATGAATTTTCTAAGATTTGGCTTAGCAGTGCACGACCCGAAACTCGAATTTTAGTTCGAGCGGCTTTTGGCTTACGCGACCTAAATGAGAGTTGAAGATCTCATTAATAGGAACTTAACGATAAAAAGACAGATGAAAATGGAGTCCGTATGAAGGAGTTACGAATTCTTCGCGGTCATTTAACAGTCTAATCTCCTCGTACTGTTAAATTTAAGATCGGTCGAGAATTAGCCAACAGAGTCAAAATGAAAGTTGTAGATCTTATTTTTACCTACGCGTGGATATAAATAACGTCGAAAACGGAGCTAGTATACGAACGTTATGAATTTTTGAAAATCGGCTGATTTCCACCCTGTGTGCGATGCCACGTGTCAGCACCAGGTTGTGCCTGGCTGTACCCAGCTGGCCACGACGTGGTCATCAAATGGCCACGATGTGGGAGCCTCTTCAGCCTCCTATAAATAGAGACGCCCCTCTCCTTCATTCCTCACACCTTAACCCTTCATTCCTCTCTCTATACTCTCTCTAAGCCCTAAAACCCCTCGAAAAGCCTAGGGAACCCCCCTAGCACGAGGCGGAAGCCCCAGAGTGCCCGACGGCCCCGAGAAGAAGAGCCTTTCGGCTCGAAAACGCTGCTCCAGCGAAGCCCGGTTTTGAGAAAAACCCGCTGTAAGTGAGCTACGCCTAACCTATCTTTTGTATAGCTTATGTTTTAATATAGTAATGTTATTAGGTCCTTAAAATAATTATTTGGACTATTATTATGAGTTATATTGAGTGTTATTTAACGCTTATATAATAATAATAATAGCTAGACTATTAATTAGTCGCGGTTAACGTTAAAACTAAACTCTAGTGGTATTGATACTAGGTTTTGGTCAAGGAAAAATTGTTTGAGATAACGAAGGGTTGTTCGAGTACCGAGTCACCACCTTTCAGGTGAGTGCATAGTTACTTTCATCTTACACATAGATATGAAGTATTTAATATAAATTACGTGCTATGTGTGCATATTTTTTGATTACTTGCTGTCTATGCTGGGTGATATATTTTTATACACGTTTTAAATGATTTAAACTGTATATGTATTTTATATCTACAAAATGTGTTAGGTAAAACATGGGTAGATGTAATAGTTGCTGTGTGACAAAATAAAATAATGAGAGGCCTCGTTATAGATGTTATTGATGATCCAGTCATCTAGCGGAGTATAGATGACGACCACAGACTATTCTAGACAGTCCAGTGGAACGCTAGCAGGCTTGCAACCTGTAGGTGTTTTGAACTGTGTGTTTACCAGCAGTACTCCATCCCCCATATGGTTGCCTTATTTGACATGAATTGATGAGGAACCCCCGAAGCATGTGTTGTCACTCCGATGAAAGTCCTTAGACTAGGTCCCTTGTGTTAGATGTTTTAGGGACGTAAAGTGAGGATAACGGGAACGGGTAATCAGGTTTGTTTGGTTTGATAAAGTTAATAAACTTAATTATTATGGGTTGAAAACCCTATGTGCTCACCAGGCTCCCAAGCCTGACCCACTCAGTTTCTTGTATTATAGGTAGTGGCGCATGAGCATAGATGTTTGGATGAGAGATAAGGGATTATAGGCCTGTAAATACAAAATAATGTAGTAAGGCTTATGTTGTACTGTTTATGCTTTTGATCTGTATCGAACATGACATCCCGAGTCTTTTAATGAAATACATTTCTTTGGAAATGCTTTTGATAAATCTTTATCATACTTCGTTTTGGGACAAATTCCGCAACACTTTTATTTAAAATGTTACTCTGATTTTCAAACAAGCATAAACAAAATCGGTCTTTTCTAGCCGTGAAAATGGGGATGTCACATTTACCCTCTGCAATTCTATTACTCTTGACATTGTAAATCCCAGCTAAAAGGAAGCTAGTTCCAAAACGTTAGCCGCTAGTTGGTGTTATTTCTAATTTCTATCATCACAACTTCTGACGATTCCTTGCATTTCCAATTTCATCATAATCGCAAAAGGAAGTTCAATTCGTTGGATTCTTTTTTCGTTATTTATGATCAATAGTATATACCATAGACAATATTGAACTTTTTTCTTAGTTACAAGTCGATTCGGTATCAATTTGGATTCCAACCTGAAGCGAAAAAGAGATTTTACTGTAAGTTTCTCAACTCGCATTCCAGATGTTCGTAAAAATGCTCCTATAAGCATTGTTATCAATGAACCATTTCTTGCAAAAACCATGATGAGATAAAGATATTTCAAACGAAAAGTGTTCAACAGATGGCCACAACTAGGAAGTTATTTTAACTCCAATCTATTTGATTATTTGATCTTTGTATGGTTCGGTATGTATACTTCGGTCGTCTATGGTTCGAGCATCTACACTGTTGGTTAGAAAGCCTCAAATCTCACTCTCTACACTCTCGTATATATATAAACTTGGAGAAGAGAATAAAAGATTTTTTAATATGAAGTATAACCGGTGTACTTTAAGTTGCAGAAAAAAAAACTCACTCTATTCAAAGAAAGCCTATATATAGGCTTACATGCATACATCACGTGGGACAGTGGGAACAAACTAAAACAGAAAAATACTAATCTAATCCTAAAGAAAAGGTACATGGTATGACTTCTTCTTCTAAACCCAAACGTGTAAAACCCCAACGTACATATCAATGATAACGTAAACCAATGATAAACTATTAACTAAAAACCTTAAACTTATTAAACTAGCAGACATGCATGTAAACCTGCGAATAAAACCTGATTAATCCCAACAATCACCCCCTTAATCAGGTGGATTATTCACAGCAGTGCCGGTTCCTCATCCTCGCACCGGTTCAAGTTGAGCTCATTCTTTTTCTCCCACAATGGACACTCCGAAATATAATGCCCGAACTCATTACATTTGTAGCATTTCACGTGACTCTTGTCTCGTTGTACTCGACCTTCTCCTCGACCTTTCCCGAGACCCCGACCTCCACCTCGGCCAGCCTATAGTCTTCCCGACTCGAGTTTCCAAAACCACAAGGCTCACACCTATGCTCTTTTTCTTTTGGTTTTTCATCAGAATTTACAAGTAAAAGCTGATTTTGCTCGGGTTGGATCTCCTCAACTTTGATCCTTTCTTCATAAGCTTTAAGTCGGCCCACAACATCATCATAACCGATGGTATTCAAGTCTACAACCTGTTCTATAGAAGCCACCATATGAATAAAACGTTTTGGTAACCCATTAAGAAATTTCTTAACCAATTTTGTTTCCTCCATAATCGATCCAAGTGAGGCGGCTCGAGAAGCATACTCGGATAACTTATTAGCAAAGTTGTCTATCACCTCTTGGTCCTTCATCTTCAGATTTTCAAACTCTCCCATTAGAGTTTGAAGTTCGCCTCCTGAATTCGATCCGCACCCAAATGACGAGTTTTGAGAACCTCCCACACCTCCTTTGCGGTTGTGAGATTCCCTATTAATAGTGTCTGCTCCTCGGGTATGGCTTCAAACAAAAGTGCAGTTGCTATGTTATTCTTCTTGGCATCCCCATTGACTCCCGGATCGATTGCCTCCCACACCCCGTGAACATTGAAGATAGCCCGCATTCTCATAGCCCATACTGTGTAATTTGTTGATGACAATACCGGACATTGAAGAGTCATGGTGTTGCTCTCCTTGACAATAGCCGCTGTTTGATCCTTTGGTGGCGCCATTCTTACGACTTTCTGCACTACCAAAGTTTGATAATCAACTAAAAAAACATTGCTTGAAAGAGCTACCTCCAAACACCTTTTGCTGCCTTTCACTTGTTGTTTTTATACCCTTGATTAACACCTTCTGGTTACTCTTGATCCTCCTGTGTTCTTCGATCAAACTGGGTTAACAAGCCCGCTGATTTTGGTCGGAATCACGACTTGTCTCCACTACCCTTTTGATCCCTAGAATAAAGAAGAACCTACTGATCTGAAATAAGCCCCTCTTCAATCGATATCCACTCTGATACCAAATGTTGGTTGGAAAGCCTCAAATCTCACTCTCTAAACTCTCGTATATATATAAACTTGGAGAAGAGAATAAAAGATTTTTTAATATGAAGTATAACCGGTGTACTTTAAGTTGTAGAAAAAAAACTCACTTTATTCAAAGAAAGCCTATATATAGGCTTACATGCATACATCATGTGGGACAGTGGGAACAAACTAAAACAGAAAAATACTAATCCAATCCTAAAGAAAAGGTACATGGTATGACTTCTTCTTCTAAACCCAAACGTGTAAAACCCCAACGTACATATCATTGAAACAGTGAAACCCCTTTACCCATTTTTCTTTATTCAAATTTTAAATAACGTAAACCAATGATAAACTATTAACTAAAAAACTTAAACTTATTAAACTAGCAGCCATGCATGTAAACCTGCGAATAAAACCTGATTAATCCCAACATACACTTCGGTCGTCTATGGTATGATCATCTGCACTTCGGTCATCTATGGTTCGAGTATCTGTACTTCGGTCATGCATCGTTCGAGAATCTACACTTCGGTCATTTTCGGATCGGCATGCTTCGGTCATTTGTGGTTCGGTATTTATGAATTGGTATACATTGATCGATACTCATGGTTCGGTATTCACTGATCGGTATATATGGTTCCGCATTAACTGTTGGTCGATACGAATAAGTTCTATATACATTGATCACTACTTGTGGTTTGGTATTCGGTGATCTGCATCAATGGTTTGGTACATATGGGTTTTCTTACCTCATTACAATCACAAAACCATAGTCAACTCTCGATCCCTTGCCTCTATTTGATAATTGAATTCAGTGGTAATGTCAGCTATGTTCTTTGACGATTGTTAGATTGAGAGGAGAATGAGAGAAATTGAAACTTTTCTCATTTTATGAATTCATACATACATCTGAATCATTACAGAATCTATTACATAAATAGTAATCAACCAACTAACTACTTTCATAACAACCAAATGATCAAAATTACATATATGTCCTTGCTACAGTAAAAGGATAATTCTACCCTTACAGTTAAAACTGTTAGAACTAACACCCCTCTTCAAGCCGGAGGATACGGAAGTAGACCAAGCTTGGAAATAGCATGTTGATGACAAATACCAGTCAAATTCTTTGTGAAAACATCAGCTAATTAATCATTTGTATGCACATGATGTAAAGATATAAGTCATGCTTGTAATTTTTAACGAACATAGTGACAATCCAGTTCTATGTGTTTAGTTCGCTCATGGAATACTGGATTGGTAGCAATGTAAATAGCAGCTTGATTTTCACATTTCAAAGGTATAGGAGTGACACCTTCAACTTGAAGTTCACTAAGTAAACGAATCAACCAAGCAAGTTCTGCACATATACGATGTATTGATCAATATTCAGCTTCAGTTGAAGAGAGAGAAACTATGATTTGCTTCTTTGACTTCCATGAGATTGGACTGTCACCAAACAGAATGAAGAATCCACTAACTGATTTTGTTGTAATTGGACACACAGCCCAGTCCGAATCACAAAAGGCTTGAACTTGATATGAAGGAGTATCATTAAAGAACAAGCCTTTGTTGAGTGTGCCTTTGAGATATTGAAGAACATGCAGAGCAGCATCGTAATGAAATTGAGATGGTTTCTGATTGAATTGACTTAGATATTGTACTAAAAAAGCAATATTTGGTCTGGTGTGAATTAAAAAAATTCAATTTTCCAATTAATTACCGGTAAATTGTGGAATCTTCTAAGGGAACGTCCATATCAGATGAAGGTGACAATTTGGATGGTAAAGGCATTGGAACAGAAGCACAGTCAGATAAATAATATGATTGAAGAAGCTCATTTATGTATTTTTGTTGATGAACTACCATGTCATTTGATATTTTGTTGAATTCAAGACCCAAAAAATAATGAATTTGTCCCAAATCCTTGATTTGAAATTGAGTATGAAGAGAAGATTTGATAGCTGCAATTTCATCCTCATCATTCCCTGTTACTAGAATATCATCAACATAGACTGCAATCACCACTATCTTCTGATGTGTGAATTTTAGAAATAAAGAGTAAACATTAGCAGACTTATAATACCCTTTATTGAGAAGTGTGTGAGAAAGCTTGTCATACCATTGTCGTGAAGCCTGCTTTAATCCGTAGAGGGACTTTTTTAGCTTGCAAACAATTGATGGAGAAGAAAAAACAGGATGTCCTTGTGGAAGTTTCATATACACTTCTTCATTGAGATCACCATGCAAGAAGGCATTATTGACATCAAATTGATGAATGTTCCACTTTCTTTTCACAGCTAAAGATACAAGACAACGAACAGTGTTGAATTTCACAACATGAGAAAAAGTTTCATGGAAATCAACTTCCTCTTTTTGTGTAAACCCTTTAGCTACTAAGCAGGCTTTATGCCTTTCAATTGTGACATATTTTTTGTATTTGATCTTGTAGACCCATCGACAAGCAATTAGCTTTTTACCCTTAGGAAGTTTGACAAGTTCCTAAGTGTTATTGGCATCTAAGGCATTGAGTTCTTTAGTCATTGCTTCTTCCCATTCTGGGATTCCTTTTGCTTCATGATAGAAAGTTGGTTCTTTTACAGTAGGTGCCACATGAAAAGCAAATGAAGTAGTTGGAACCTCAGAAGAATTATGAAATGATGAAGTGGATATACAAAGATTAGTGAGAGTATGGGTTCAAACTTCTGATTGATCTTGAGAATTAACATGATTACATATGTAATCATGTAATCTTGTTGATGGTTGTCTAGTTCGTGTGCTTCTTCATGGCAAATTTGATGATTGAGAATCAGAAGGTGTATGAACAGGTGAAGAAGAAGCATCTGAAATAGTTGATTCAACAGAAGGCACTGGCAAATATGATTGTGTGGAAGAGGATAAAGGAATAGATGAAGAATGTAATGGAAAGATGTTTTCAAAAAATTTGATTTCTTGAAATGGTAATTTTTTTTGTAATTAAATCCATTATTTTGTATGCCTTTTTACCATAAGGGTATCCCAGGAAAATACAAAATGTGACCTTGGCATGAATTTATCTCTTCCTTGTAAACTAGTGGAAACATGACATAAACACCCAAATGATTTTAACCTTTGTAAGTTTGGTGGCTTGTTATAAAGAATTTTAAAAGGAGATTTATTGTGAAGAACTTTTGAAGGTATTCTATTAATCAAATGGACTGTAGTCTTTACACATTCACCCCGGTAAGCAATCCCAAGTCCAGATTGAAAATATAATGCTCTAGCAGTCTCCAAAATGTGTTTATTCTTCCTTTCTACTATGCCATTTTGTTGTGGGGTATAGGGTGTTTATTTCTGATGAATTATGCCCCTAGACTGAAAATAAGCAACTCCTTTTGTACTAGATCTAAGTTCAAAAGCATTGTCTATCCATTTTATTTTAATGGCAACTTGAAATTGAGTTTGAATCAGAGAAAGAAATGATTTAATTAAAGAAAAAGCATAACTTTTATGAGTTAACAAGTGAATCCATGTATGTCTACTATAATCATCAACAATGGTTAGAAAGTATTTGAATCCATCATAAGTTGCACGTTTGTAAGGACCCCAAACATCAATGTGTATAAGCTCAAATGGAGCATTAGAAACAGATGCACTTATAGGAAATGATAACCTTTGCTGCTTAGCTTTAGAACAAATCTTATAACTTTGAATAAAAGAATGATCAGATGTTATTGACATCATTTTCATCTTATGATATGGAATATGACCTAAACGAGTATGCCACAACTGAGAAGATGAATTCATGACAGAGTTTGAAACAAAAGATTTTGAACTAGACAAAGATGAAAATACAGAAAAACTAAAGGAGAGATTATGTTGAAGATGACTATGATCAAAGATATACAAATCATTGATTCTTTCTGCAAGAACTCCAAGAGAGAAGCTATTCTTCAATGAAGGGTCTTGCAGAAGGCAAACTTCATCAGTAAAAATAGCAAAGATATTGAGTTGAGATGTCAATTTGGAGATGGAAACAAGATTATACTTGAATTCTATAATATATAATACTCCATGTAACATAATAGAATCATGTAATTTGACATCTCCAATATAAGAAACAGATGTGTGTTGACCATTAGGAAAACCAATCGTGTGAGGCTGAGTAATTGGTGTCATAGAAACAAAAAAAGATTTATTAGAGCACATATGGTCAGTTGCTCCAGAATCAACAATCCATGACTAATGTTTGTGAAGAAGAGATGATGATTTGTAAACATTTACAGCAAAGGATTTGAATGAAAAAGAATTACCCTCTGGATTCCTGGCATCATCAGCAATAGATGTGTTAACATGACTTGTTGAAGACTGAGAAGTGTTGTTGTTGAGCAATTGAAGTAGTTGTTGATATTGCTCTGAAGTAAAGGGAAAAGAATTAGCATTATCAACACTAGAATTGGATTCCTCTTTCTTTGCTTTAGTAAATTTGATGTTGGAGGGAAAACCAACTAATCAGTAGCATTGACTTTTGCTATGACCAGTCTTCTTACAATGAGTGCATGTTAAAGTTTTCTTGACTGAATTTGGGGATGGATCAGATGAAACATGTATAACAATGGGCTCAGTATTGACAAAAGATGAAGAAGTAATATTGCGTTGATGTTCTTCTTGAATTATCAAGGAATATGCAGTAGAAAGAGATGGCAAAGGTTGCATCATCAGAATTTGCCCTCGAATGATCTTGTATGAGTCATTAAGTCCCATGAGAAGCTGAATTAGGCGTTGATCTTCAAGAATTTCTATATTTTAGCAGCAGATCCACAAGTACAAGGAGGAATCTCTTGAAAAACTCGTAATTCATCCCAGATCTTAGTCAATTTCGTAAAATAGGTAGAAAAGTCATCCTAATTTTGAGCAACAGAATAACGTTGTTGTTGAAATTGATAGATCAATGCGTTATTAGACTGATCATACCTCTGTTTTAACTCTTGCCATATCTCGTGTGCAGTTGGTAAGAAGATCTCGTGTGCAGTTGGTAAGAAAAGAACGCTTTCAGCAATGTTCTTGTGTAATGAATTGAGAATCCAGCTAATTACCATTGAATTGACACGATGTCATCCAAAATATGTTGGAGAATTGACAGGTGGTGCAGTAATTGTGCCATCGACAAATGATAATTTGTTCTTGGCTGAGAGAGAGATGATCATCGATCTCATCCAAGTAGAGAAACCAATGCCATTGAAGACAGTAGTAACAAGAATTTGACTCGGATTATCAGAAGATTAAAGATAATAAGGACTTGTGATGTCAATAGCCGATGATTGAGAAGGAATCGATGATGATGAAGACATTGACACAAAAGAAATTGAAACAATTTTGAGGAAGAACGATGAAATCAGTGGAAGAAAAATGAAGGATCAGACTGATACCATGTTAGATTGAGAGGAGATTGAGAGAAATTGAAACTTTTCTCATTTTTTGAATTCATACATACATCTGAATCATTACAGAATCTATTACATAAATAGTAATCAACCAACTAACTACTTTCATAACAACTAAATGATCAAAATTACATATATGTCCTTGCTACAGTAAAAGGACAATTCTACCCTTACAGTTAAAATTGTTGAAACTAACAACGATCAAACCAGACAACCATATACCTAAGCATTAGTAAGTTGTACATAAAATCAGTTATATTGTAGCAAAATTGAATTCGTTAATGGATGTTAGCGACTTCCATTTTTTCCCGTTTGAACTTTATTCTATGCCAGTATTCCCGACATTGAAGACGATACTCAATCCAGATGTTCACAACCCAGTTCGGTTCACCCCACCTAGAAATCTACATGTATTTGTCGAATCTAGCAATCATAAATCTCCAAAAACGAAATCTAACTAGTATTTGAAGAACTTTATCACTTTGATCTTTTTTACCACAAAAAAAATAACAAGGGAGATTTTCATTTTTACCGCATCTCATTAAAGCGAAAAAGAAAAAAGAAACTCCTGACTTCTCTCACATTAGTTTGATGACAAACTCTTCAACTTTATCCATTTCAAATTGGGGCTTGCTACTTTGTAGCAAAGCACCTCACACTTCAAACCACACATCACGACATATGGATTTAAGGTACAATTTACATATCGTTATTACATTGTTAATAATAATCATATGCGAATGCACAAACATAAGGTGCAAATCGTACCACATATGTGACAAACCGAAACTTCTTTTGTTCGAACCGTTTAAAAATCAATCAATTCAGATTTATTTCTGCTCTCGTTAGCATTATTTTGAGTCTAATTGAATATTCTAAGCTCAATAAAATCGTACACCCCTCATTGGCCGCAAACTCTAGTTTTTGGTCGATTATTGGCCCTAAACTCATAATAAAGCTAAGTTTGGGGCTTAGAACACTTCCAAGGGGATAGAAAGGACCTTAAAACGCCTCAAATTGCACCCCTCTTCATGAGTGTACGGCCGCAAACTCCTTGGCCGTACACCCATTGGGACGTAAACCATGGGCCGCAAACTCAGTTGGGCCGAGAACCCATGACCGTACACCCCTTTTTACGGCTGCAAACTCCCCTCTTTCAATCACATGTGATTCTAACACTTAGTTTCAAGTGTTTCCTAGTCCCTAAGGTGGTTTCCTTTCTCATCTAATGGTATTACACCTTAATCTAATACATATATGTTCTATTATATGTTAAATAGGATTCGGTTGTGTTCGAGGCTTCACTTAACACTCAGCATCCCTATCGACACGACATTCGAATCACACAAGCAAACAGTGAGTTCATACCCCTACGCTTTTAAGGTTTTTAAACGTTTTCAGGGGGAATACAAGCCAAACACAAAAGGGTTTTGTGAACTAATACATAAATGTATTCAACAAGTTAAAACTTACGTAATTGATACGATCCAACGCGTTTCATAAAACACATAGACATTTATTCCCTTTTGTATTATGTGGAGCAATAGGGATGTTTCAAAACATAATTGCATACTTTTCAGAACAGTACATGAACATAACATATCAGTCAAACTATAATAGGTATAGTTAGGGGAATCCATTACCAATTTTACAGATTCAACTACTTACATGGTCGAACATGTAAACTATGATAGATTTAGTTTATCCATTTCTGCATACAGATAACAACAGTATCATACTAAATAATTATTTATACTCTACACAGTACACAAATGATTTTAAACATGAGAACAACAGAACAACACGTAAACTAGTTAATACAGGATTGTGAGACATCTCTTCATTGTACCCTTCGGGGTACTGGTAAATCCTCTACGTTTAGTACAGCCAGAGTCTCCTGGAGGGAGAGCGTGAGATTTGTGAATAGATCTATTTGGGACCGACAATCCCACACCTGAACTGTTAGCTACAGTTAGGCAGGCATGCCTGGGGTGACAAATTTCGTAACATACGACGCCTGAAGAAACGTCGCGGAGGTCATCAGTCATATTAGCATGGTTATACGAACTAACAATAGTATAAACTAATTTTTGTTTACGGGATTATCATTCTTCATTAGTTTTATTTTAATTAATAAGACTACCTACATACTACACTGGAGGGTATTCCAGGGATACAACATTGAGTCTTATTTTAAGTAATAGAACCTACATTACTTACTGGTGGTAACCAGGGTTTTCAAAATAGAGCGTACATTACTTATTGGTGGTAACCAGTGTTTTTCAGAACGAAACATACTTTACATATAAGAGCAAACAAATATTTATACAAATTCAGTGACTAGTTTTCAAAACAAAAACATGCTTATGAACTCACCAGCTTTATGCTGATATGTTTTCAAAACCGCTTGTATTCTCAGGACAACAGTAGACAGGTATACTAGCCGGCTTTTTGGAGAAGATGGAGCGTTTTGGAGTCTTGTCTTTATCTTTTGCTACTTTTGATGTATACAAATCTTATATCAAACAAATGTAAATATTCATATTATAATGTAATGGTTGTGTTTACTTTGATTACTATGATGCAATTGTTGTGATACTACACATGACGTCATCCACCTTTGAACGTTTCCGTCGTTTGTTTCACGGTTCGGGGGTGTGACAACATAGTTGTCACAAACATAGTGCTTTTGTATAGTTTGACGATATGTTTTAATGTTTGAATTCCATATTTTATTATTTTTCAATAAATCATAACTCTGTATCCTGGTTTAATCACTGAAGTCGTCCAACTCTCGATAGTCAAATACATCGGTCTATACTAAAGCCACCATGGTTCATCACCATGGTTCGACATCATTAAATATCACATCGGCTTAGTGCTATGGTTCGATATAATAAAGCCACCATGGCTAATCACCATGGTTTGGCATAACGAATCACCATCGCCTTAGTGCTATGGTTCGATATAATAAAGCCACCATGGCTAATCACCATGGTTTGGCATAACGAATCACCATCGGCTTAGTCACATGGTTCGATATAATAAAGCCAGCATGTGTCACAGCTAGCATTCTAGCTAGGAATTTTGTACTCTTGTAAAACATTATCTACTGTAAACTCGTAACCCTAATTCATGTTATGCTTGAAGCTCAACCTAGGGAAACACATTCAAACCTAGATTCATCAAGTAAAGTTGAAAACCCTAGAAATCCCGATTTAAGTCCTATGTGGACTAGGTTTTCCTTATTGGGCCTAATGGGCCAATAAGCTTCCATTTTGACTATTTTGGACTTAGAACTCTTAAAATGGGCTCTAATTGGACCCACTCTCATGAGACTTAACCTTTTTGGGCTTTATAAGCCTAAAATGGACTAGTTTATCTTTGATAGGCCTTATTGGGCCATAACTAATCCAATTAGCTTTAATGGACTCAAATCCATTCTCTTATACAAAAATTGGGCCGTGAGCTACCCTAAGGTCCCAATGGGCCGTACGTTTTCCTTATGGGCCTCATGAAATCGAGCCAAGCAATAATGGGCCAAAGTGATTCCTTCCTCCTTCCTTAGCCCATTTCGGCTCAAGTAAAACAAAAAAAATATAAAAGAATGGATAAATGAGGGTTGACAATTGTAGTGCCACCTCACAAATATACATAGGGTATCCATGCACCATTCTCATGTTTCCATGCATGTCAACTCATCTCACTCTCTCCCCTCTCCCCTCTTATTGTTTCGGCCGAAGACACACAACACACACACACTACACAAAAATTCTCTCCATTTCTCTCTAAGGTCATCTCCTTCCTTCCTTCAAGGAATTCTCGAAATTTTGGCTTGGATTCAAGAGTCTTCATCAAGTGTTGTCAATCTTTGGTAAGTCTTTACACATCCAAGCTTCATAACTTCACTCACTTGTTAGATCATTCCTTTACACAAAGTTTTTGGTGTTTATACTCTTAGAAATCTTCTTGAGTTCGAGATCTACTCAAGGAAGTTGCTAGGACCAAACTCTTCCATTTCTTTCTTCAAAACCAAATGCACAAACCTAAGGTGAGTTCATACCCCTCTATTTTCAGTTTTCATATGATTTATGGGGGAGAATACAAGTAAAATGTGAAGATCTATGTGTATTTGTATGTTATGTGTGATTTCTTGTGTTTATGTGGTAAATATGTGCTAAAAATGTAATATATTTCGAGATCTATAGTTCAAGTAGGAAAAATATGTGATCTAGGTTATATTTCACTTAACATGTCAAGATAAACTACCATACAAGCTTTATAATAAACACGCTACAACATAAAAATTTGTTATTGGACCATTTTTGATAAATAAACAAAAGATGGGGAAAAAGATGTCATTCACGGTTTCTACAAGGATCAAAAGGTCAAAACAGCTAAAATAAGAGTTTTTATAAATATTAGGCTTTTTAAAGGACTAAAAATGTAAATTTTAGCCTAATGGGCTAAAATTTGGGCTTTTCGGCTATTTGGGCCCAAAAATGCGAAAAATCAAATTTAAGGGGCTGAAATGGAAAGTTTTCTCAAAACATGGGCTATAAACGTATATAAACCTATTTCAGGGGTTAAAATGGCATTATTTATCAAACGGGACTAAAAATGCAAAGATTTTGGATTTTGGGTAAAAATTGTAAAAATTGCGAAAAGTGTGGATTTAAATGCAAATCTTTTAACTAAGGGGCTGAAATGGTCCTAAATAAGATTTTGGGCTTAAAACATCATTTAATTAAGTGTTTAGGTCAAAAATGTCAAGAAAAATAGTTCAAGGACCTAATATGTCATTTTTCATAAAAAGGGCTAAAAATTGCCAACTTTACCAAAATAAGGGGCTGAATTGGTCAAACTAATATTTTTAGTCAATTATGTTAATAATGAAATAATTGGGTCAAGATAAATGAAACTTTATAACTTATGGGTTAAATAGAAAAATGTCTATTTTTTTGTTAAAATCTATGAATCGTTATAAAACAAATTGGTGATTTTTACGACATATCGATTAAACAATTTCGCAACACTAAGACTATACAAAACAAGTAAACATCCTAATTGATGGGCTTGAAAGATTCTAATCATGCTTATTGGGCCTTCGTGACCCATTGACATGATTTTTGGGGCTAACATAAATAATACATGTTATTGGGCCTCATGTGACCTAATTACATGCTTAAGGGACCCTCAATGGCTTTTACATGCTATTGGGCCTCAATGGCCCATTAGCATTGCTAGTAAGGTCCAAATAAATCTTATGCGAAATGGTCCAACGCGTCTTTCGTATACTCGACAACCTTAAATAACATATGTAATTAGTAGGGCCTAGTAGCCCTCTTCTCCTCGTCTGTTAAGGCTTACCTTATCTTCATGTAAACTAAAATCAGGTCATTAATCAAGGTTAATCAAATTCATTTGGATTAAGTGAGTAATAACGGGCGGCACCAATAAGTGTCGTTCGTAGTCTGTAGTTGTAATCAAAGTCTCCTGGAGGGAGAGCGAGAGTTTGTGTATAGATCTATACGGGGGTGACTCCCCCACACCTAAGCTGTTCGCTACAGTTAGACTCGGCCAGTCTAGGGTGACAAAATCTTAAGATCAATTCCGGTGTTCATTAGAATTCCAAGACAGATGAACTAGTCATTATCATGCATGGTTATAACGACTCACATAGAGATCCAATACCATCTAAGTAATTAGGGGAAATCATATTCATTCGCTATGACGATACAATAATACAAAACAATCATAATATTTTATCGGAAAACATCGGGTTTTCCGGGGAAACCAATCTTGTTCACATGTTCTTTCAACAACTATAATGCAAAACTTCTCATTTATACACGTTTTGAAATCATTCACGCATATACTTACAGGATCATCACAACATTTTCATGAAAAGTCTTATTACAGAAAATATCGGATTTTCTGGGTTTTACAAATGACATAAACTATTTTACATCAAACCTACTTATGAACTCACCAACATTATATATGTTGACCGTTTTCAAAATAACTTGTATTCTCAGGAAATCGTTAGAACGAGGAAGCATTCCAGTGTGTTGAAAGTTTCTTTTGTAGTTGCTAATCATCAAACACTTTATATTTTGGGGTCATGTAATGTAAACCATGTACTTGATGTAAACAATGTCAGTTGTACTATGTAATGTTTGGTGATGAATGTGTTATGTTTCATATATACTCATTGTGATGATATTTCAATTTAAGTCACGCCAGCCCTCGGACGTTTCCGCCGTCTGGTTCGAGGGTGTGACAGGTTGGTATCAGAGCTCTCTTTATAGTAAACTGGCATATCTAACCACACATTGATATGCAGTTATAAACCCAGCAAGGGGCTAAATAACTCTTAATAAAACAAATAAAATGTGCTAATAAACACTCTTACTTGTGCGACTTAGAAAAACGAACATAATAACAAATCGGATAAGATGATTGGGAGAACCTGACATCCCGGTTAAACCAGGGCTGTTCACAGTTGTATTAGGGATGAATGTAGCCTGATCAACTATATTTCTTCGTGATACAACTAACACATGCCCTGGGACGATCGCGATGGTCAGTAAACCTAAGGCATACCCCATTATTAAACAAGAAGAGCGCATCAACCTAACCTTTTAAATATATAAATAATAAACCTTAGGAGTAATAATAGCTTATTCACATACCCTCTCGCAGACAGTATGGCCGGCTTCCATCATCCTGGGGATCCGTATTTCCCTAACCAAGGAAATAACGGATGGCTGGAAGAGGAACCTGAAGAAGACCCCGAGGAGGAGTGTGAAGAGGAACCTGAAGCGGAAGTCGAGGGCGGACCTGCCGAGCCGGTGGTAGACTTGGAAGAAGAAGAAGCCGAAGAAGATTCCGAGGGGGAGTCCGAGGAAGAACCCGGAGACGAAGACGACAATGGTAAAATATTGGATTACGACATCCCTCTTCCGAATTGTAAAATATTGTTTTGGGTCCTTGCCTTAATATTTCATTTGGGTGTTATATTAAGGATTCTTATCTAATCTAAACTTGGTCTTTCTTTTTCAGATGTCTTCCAACACCGCTTTTGGCTCAAACCCGTCGGGCTCTTTCTCCCTCACGAACTTGTGTGGGAGGGTCATCTTTGATGGTTCGAACTTCAATGACAAATTCGAAACATTAGGATGGTCACTCGTTACAAGGACAAAGAATATGTCCTCGACAAATAGCTTAAGGAGATTGATGAAGCCACTGCTACTCCTGAAGAGGTTGCTGAGTATAGGGCACATGAGAAGGATGCCACAAAGGTGTCTTGTATCATGCTTGCCACTATGACAGCAGAACTTCAAAAGTCCTATAAGGACTACTACCCTTTCGAGATGCACCAAGACTTGATGGAAAGATACCATCAAAGTGATCGTCAGGAAAGGTATGAAATCATTGCCTCCATGATAACAACAAAAATGAAGGATGGAGAGTCCATCACGACCCACTTGCAGAGAATGCAAAGGTTTGTGGACCGCTTGCTGAAGTTGAATGTTAACTTTGATGAAGAGTTGGCCATTAACATTATTCTACACTCTTTGCCTCCTTGTTATGATCAGTTTCGTATGACTTATCATATGAACAAGGAGGAGGTCACTCTTATCAAGCTTCAAGGCCTTTTGAGAACTGCTGAAAGTAGTCTCAAAGGTAAATCTGTTGTAATTACTCCTACTGCTGCTACCCCTATTCTGGCAATGGGACATGGGGAAGGGAAGAAGAAGAAGGCTCCTTCTAAGAGCCGCAAGGGAAAGTCTCATGATGGATCGTCTTCTAGTAGGACCAAAGCTGGTTCTGCTAATCCCTCTACTAATCCAAAAGAAGCAGAGTGCTTCTATTGTCATGATAAAGGGCACTGGAAGCAAAAGCTGCCCCAATACTTGCAGGATGTCAAAGATGGGAAGATAAAGCCCACCCATGCATGTATTTATACTATTCTATCTAATAACTCATCACATTCTAGTTCTTGGGTCCTTGATACAGGTTGTGGTTTCCACGTTTGTTCTGATTTGCAGGGTCTAAAAAGAAGTAGGGATGTGGAGCACGGGAAAATGAACTTGATCATGGGGAATAGGAAAATGTCTCCTGTCACCAAGATTGGAGTTTATTCTTTATTGCTTAGTAGTGGGTTAGAATTAGATTAGAATAATTGTTGCTACTCGTCCGATATGGCGAGAAACATTATTTCCTTTCATGGTTTGTACAAACAAGGTTTTAGTTTTTCATTTGATAACAAAATTGGTTCTATTAATGCTTTTTATAATGGTGTATTTTATTTTAAAGTATTGCCTTGTAATGGTGTATATGAAATTGTGATGGTTGTAGACAACTTAGGAAATAATGTGTTGCACATTGATTCTTCTAATGGTTTGGATAATCCATCCTTGTGGCATTGTCGTCTTGGACATGTCAACAAGAAGTGCATAGCCCAACTCCAAAAGGATGGAGTCTTGGAGTCATTCGACTTAAAGTCGGATGACACTTGCGAATCTTGTTTTCTTGGAAAGATGACCAAGTCACCCTTCACTGGTACTTATGAAAGGGGTGAGGGTCTTTTGGATCTCATACACACCGATGTGTGTGGACCCTTCAGATCCACCACAAGGGATGTTAACCGCTTCTACGTGACTTTTACTAATGATTATAGCAGATATGGCTATATCTACTTAATCAAGCATAAGTCAGAAACCTTTGAAAAGTTCAAAGAGTTTAAACAAGAAGTGGAGAATCAGTTGGGAAGGGAAAAAAAGATGCTCTGATCCGATCTAGGTGGTGAGTATCTTAGTATCGAGTTCCTAGACTATCTTAAGGAATGTGGAATGGTTTCTTATTGACGCCACCCAGGACACCACAACTTAATGGTGTGGCTGAGAGGCGCAATCGAACCTTGTTGGACATGGTTCGTTTCATTATGATTCGAGCTTCGTTACGTATCTCATTCTGGGGGTATGCCTTAGAGACTACCGCCCATATCCTTAATCTAGTCCCAACCAAAAGGTTTTCCAAAACACCTCACGAGATGTACATAGGAAAGGTTCCCTCGTTAGCACACAACAAGGTTTGGGGTTGCAAGGCTTTCGTGAGGTGTGAGACTCACGACAAGCTCGAACCTCGTAGTTGTATTTTCATCGGCTACCCACAGAAGTCTTTTGGATATCTCTTCTACAAACTGAGTGACAATGTTGTCTTCGTTGTGAAGAGAGGGGTTTTTCGAGAGAGAGAACTCATATGCCAAGAGGACAGTGGGAGGCAAATTGACCTTAAAGAGCTTCAAGAGTTAAGTGATGAAGGAAACTCAAACACTAGCGCTCAACCTGAGGAGGAAACTCCTGTTGAAGTAGTTGACAAGTCTTTACCTCTGAGGCGTTCCAGTAGAGTTAGTGTTCCATCTGTGTTATATCGTTTCCATATTACTACAAATTGTGATACATTTATCAGTGATAGCACACTGGTAAATTTGGATGAACCTAACAACTACAAGGAAGCCACGGCATGCCCCAAGTCCACTAAATGGAAACAGGCAATTGACAGCGAGATTCAGTCCATATATGACAATCAAGTTTGAAACTTGGTTGACAATGTACCAAGTCGTAAGAAAATTGGGTGCAAATGGATCTTCAAGAATGTGACAACCGTCAAAATTAAGTCAAGTCAAAGTCAAACAAAGTCAAACAAAGTCAACAAGTCAAAACCAATCGACTCAATTAACCCTTGTATATTAGGGTTTACACTATGTAATTACTGTACAATGCAATATCTTAATGAGAGAAACATCATTTGGAAAGTTCGTGTGTTGAATTTCCTAAGTAAACATTGAACCAAAACGATAAAACATTATTGCACACTCATCGGGAGTGTGTACGACACTAAAACACGGTTTAACGGGGTTTATGGACCTTGCGTTGCGAAGTCGGACACTCAAAAAGATCACAAACGAAACCTCTCTCAATCTCTTTCACTCAATCTCTCTCTATTAAAATCTCTCCCAAATCTCTCCCGAATCTCTCTCAAAAGTTACTTTAACTTTTTGTAATCATTTGGGTCATCTTGACCCTTAACCGGGTCAAAAACCACTTGAAACGGGGTAAAAACGGGTAAAATAACCTTAAGGAACCAAAACCCTCCTATTAGAAGCGAAAACTCTCATGAGAAGCCTCTCAGGACCGAAGCCTCTCAGGACCGAAGCCTCTCATGAGAAGCCTCTCAGGACCGAAGCCTCTCATTAGAAGCCTCTCAGGACCGAAGCCTCTCATGAGAAGCCTCTCAGGACCGAAGCCTCTCATTAGAAGCCTCTCAGGACAGAAGCCTCGCATGAGAAGCCTCTCAGACAGCCCATGCGAGAGGTCTCGCAGACGGCCCCTTTTTACCGGTTTTTCGACTACGACTTCGTTTTAACTCCGTTTTTCATTATTTTAACGTGGGATTTTCACCCAAAACTTTATTTTATAAACTAAGGCCCCAAAATATATAAATATCCAGGGTTTTTATAAAAATATATTAAAAGAATTAGTGGTTGAACTAATTATTGAGGGAATATTTGCTTTTCCTTAATTTATGGCAAAAGCAAACCACCACCACCTCACTCTATGATTAGCCACTCTTTCCCACTACCCCTTGTCTCCTTAGTGGACCTTTACACCCAATCTCCAGCTCTTCCCACGTTTTAAGAGCTGGAGGATTGATCCTCTCTCCTCATTCTCCATAAAGTTCTTTCATTCTACACTTAGCAACCAAGAACACTCTCCAAAATTCTCTCATCTTTTCTCTCAACTTCAAGAACTTCAAGGCTTTCTCCAGGGATTTATTTCTTCAATTAGTAAGTATCTTCATCATTCACATAATTATTAAACTCCATTCTACTCAAATCATTGATATCTTACACAAGTTCCATCTTATTCGGTGTTAGATTCTCGAATCATCAAGACATCTTCTTAGTGTTCTTGGGTTGAACACTTCCTCTCTCTCACTTTCATCTACTGAAACCACATAAGGTGAGTTCATACCCCTACATTTACATGTTTTTCTTAAGTTTTAAGGGGGGAATACAAGTAAAATCATCAAGAACACAATTAAACTTTTTCTATCAGATTACATCAGAAAAGATGAACTTCGATCACAGACTGTTTTGGTCAACTTAAATATTTTAGTTTTCAAACCTGTTCCAGGTGCAAGTAGTTCAAACTCTTAGCTTTAAAATGGCTACTTGCACATCTCCATATGATTTTTCTACAATTTATGGTGATTTTTACAAAACTGCCTATCATTTCAGAGGCAAACCCGGACCAGTCTGTGATTATGAACATTTTCAACTCTGTTAGAGATCACTAAAAATCATGATAAAATTTACGAACAAACTAGACTCATATTCCAAACTCTCAGAATTTGCGGATTTGGATTTGGAGCTTTGATGATTTTTCTATAAATTTTCTAAGAACAGTAACAGAAACTGTATTCAACAAAAAGCTGCTGTCAATTTCATTTCACCTTGTAACATGTTGAGCAAGGTGTATATCTTTTTGTGATTATATGTTATTGCAATATATGACATTTTATCTTAATATTTAGACACACATCAGTTTACAAATGGATTTGGACATATAAAATATAAAGAATAACAAGTGATTATAATCAAAGTACAACCGATACATTCAAACATTTAATAAACTATTTTGAATATAGTTTGCATACATTACAACGTACTACCCTTGGTTGATAAACTATAATAGGTATAGTTTATGATACATTACATAATACATACATTTAAAAAGGGTACATTTATACAAATGATATTTTCATTAAGCAAGGTACGGCCATACGGTACCAAGTTTTCATAACACGTAATTCCGTTAATGACTTTATTAAACATTACATAACACATACATTTAAAAAGGGTACATTTGTACAAAGGATATTTTCATTAAGCAAGGTACGGCCATACGGTACCAAGTTTTCATTACACTACACGTAAATTCGTTAATGACTCTATGAGACATTTACTTCAAATTACCATTAAGTCCTGTATTGTAACCAGAGTCTCCTTGGGGGAGAACGTGATAGTTGTGTATAGATCTATATTGGGTTTGACAAACCCACACCTAAACTGCATGCAACAGTTAGACCGATAGGTCTGGGGTGACAAATGTCATAACATTTCCGACGCCTGAAGAACGTCGTTTTAGGCAACCTTGGTCATAGTATGGTTATAATAAACTCACATAAAGTATTAATAAACATTGGAATTTACGGGAACTTCATTAAAATTTAACGAGTTTATGTCGATTTAAACTTGCATTGTTTTACTATAAATATGACAAATTACTTGTACATTTCGGTCTTTGGGTTTTAAGACTACATTTACACATTAAGGAAAATATTGGATTTTCTAACACAAATACTACTTTTACAAACGAAAGGCTTTTAATAATACCAAACAAAAGCTTATGAACTCACCAACCTTTGTGTTGACACTTTTTCAAACAACTTGTATTCTCAGGAAATCATTAAACAGGTAATCAAGTGCTTTTGAGGATGGGACGCTAAGGCGTCTACTATTTCATATTTTGTCAACATATTGTAATTGATTCGTAAACATGTAATTCATACAATGATGTAACTTTTTCAATTATATATATGTTGGTTGTGTTTGCTTGAATTACTATTACAATTGTTGTTATGATACTATACAAAAGTCCTCCACCCCCGGACATTTCCGCCATCCTTGGTTTGGGGGTGTGACAGATTGGTATCAGAGCACAGTTAATAGTGAATTAAGTATATCAAACCACATAAGATATACAAACTATAAACACAATTTGGACTAATAGTCTCTGATTTGTGCATTTTTCAAATAAATATACTTTTAGAAAATGAATGGTTTCTTATTAAAAGTATAAATACATGCATACATGCTCACATAGTGTCATAACTAGAAGAACATAAAGTAAAAGAAGAGGAGTTGTACATTATGGGTATGCCTTGGTATATGTAAATCAAGTCTGGGAAGGATATAGCCTGATCAACTATATCTGTCCGAGGAGTGACTTGCATATACTGGGGGATAGTCATAATGGGCAACAAATCTAACAACCTAACTACACCCTATAGGGAATACTTTAAGAATCGAATCTAAACACCTAAAAATACTATAGGAGTATTTGGTGATACTATAACCAACTTATGTGAAAACTAAAGACCTCTATTAGTAGGCCTATGATAACTGAGTGCATACGCCAAGGTTATACATAATTAAAGATATTATAGACTCAGAATCTATGACTATTGCTCTACTTCCTGTTCCTTGTTTGGTTGTGGACTTAGAGTAGAGTCATTTATTCGAAAGTCTATTCTATCTCAAATTATGTATAACTGATATGCACTACGTGATTATAGACGTAATTAATAAGGATCACCCCTATAAGTAATTATAGGATTAGGCGTCTATTAATTATCTCTTCTATCCCTATTTTCGCACGAGCAACATGATGTGTAAAATTTTAACGCCCGTACAAAACCTACTTCTACCCACTACCATAACTCCGTCTCCAAGACGTTAACAGAAACACCAAGAATAGTTCACTAAAGTGCGAAATTATACATGTGTATATAAATGGTAAGGATATTTACTAAAAGGTTTATCAATGAAATAGGCATGTATTTTATTTCATTGAATCTCACTACTTGGTATTACAAACAATTTACAACTGGTAACTCTAAGATTCTTTAGGTGTACCTCGAAGTTATGTGTAATTAAGAAATGATTGACCTAGAAATGGTGAGTCCGCCTTAGGACCTGTTCCTTGTTTGGTTGTGGACTTAGGGTAGACTCATTAGGATCAACAGTCTAATAAAATTTTAATTACACATAACTGGGGGCATGTCAAGTGAATATTAGGAGTGGATCAGACATGGAACAAATCACAAGATTATAATCAAGTTATTCCTACTAAATTCATAAGTCTATTTATATAGACCTCTGGTATAGAGTCCTCGGCGTAATCGTGTCGGCAATCTAGAATATGGCTAAATACACAATACAAACTATAATACCCAAATTATACAAAATTTTCTGCATTAAAAATCAATAGACAAATACATAAAATGAAACTAAAAAGGGTATCAAACTATCAAGAGAAAAACACATACAATGTAGATTAAAATCCACTAATTATAACAAAATGGCTAAGGATTGTTAAGTCCTCTCTTCTTATAAATAGCTTTGAAGCAAGCTTGTCTAAGCTTCTTTGTTCTTTCTGTCAATTCCATACCTGGCAATTTCTCCATCATCTTCTTGTGCCCTTCTAACGTCTCTATCTCCTCCTTTAATCCCAACTCCTAATTTTTTTTTAAGGTAGATACAATATATTTTTCATGTGAGTTCACAAAATTTACAATGAGTTAAGTTTATATAAATATAAATCAGGAGATCGTAGTAAATCAATTGATTTGATGTGGCATATGCCTAGGACCTATGTTTAGTTATAAAGAAACTAACGATTAAAATTTTAGAAAATACCAAAACTACTTTGGTTACCAAGTGCATGAGTAATGTATAGAAGGTTATTATCATAATTTACCTTGGCATTTTCAATGAGGGATTGAAGGCTCTTAAGTTTTCTATGAGGCCATCTGTTTATGTTTAGCTCTCTGCATCTTTTCTTCAACACTGTTAAACTTATCCCTAGTTCCTTTGTTGCCATGATTATCGGCATCCCAAAATACTTCTCTATCTCTTCAAACTCCAATGGTCTCAATCTCTTTGCCACCTTCCGGCCACCGTGATCAGTGGTGGCAGCACTAGAACTACATGTAGCCTCACCACCGGATTTACAGTCTTCACTGAAACTATCCAATGGTAAATTACCATCCTCCCAACAATCCCATAAGCTTATATCTTCAAGGGGATCAAAATCGTGAAACTCATTTCTAGAAATGATGTTTTGATCTTTGTTAAGTACTGTGGAAACGTTCTGATCGAGCACTTCAGGCAATTTTGCCGACAACTCGTAATCATGATGGTTGAGCATGTCACCACTGCAAAAAAAAAAAAAAAAAAAAAAAACTCAAGATAATCAAATCCAACACGATGAAAGACTCTTTTTAATCACTACAAATCCAAACCATGTTTTGATCAATGTCGACAAAATCACTTTTCTGTGCGTAAGATGGTGTAATAAGTGACGTTTATATATACCTGAAAAGATCTTGATGATCAAAGTACTGAAACCAATCGAGGTCATCTATGGGGTTTTGATGATCTGCAGGTGGATCCATTTGTGAGGGAGAAGTTAAAAGTCGCGGTAAGAATGTGATGATTTATATAAGTAAAGTGGGAGAAGTAATTAATAGCAAATTGTTGGGAATGCAACAAAACAAGTTAAGCACTTCTGAAAAATTGATAAATGATTTCGGTAACACTCGCGGAATATAAACTAGTGAAAATTACAAATGAAATGGAATATATATAGTCTATGATGTTATGGTTATTGTGTATCTAACAAATGAAGAGAAAATGAATATATATATATATATATATATATATATATATATATATATATATATATATTCTTTGAGCCGTAACCTTCTTCTTCAATTCACACACATATACGGATATGTTGCTGCAAATTATGACTTGTATGCCTCATGCATTTAATGCATCACATGCCTACTGCATATTCTTGACTTTGAAGCTACGTACCAGTTTCCAATTTCCCCAGTAGCACAGTTTCATTAGAAAGTACTCCAAGTCTTCACACATGCAAATTATGACTTGTGTGTCGCTATAGGTATGTCGTTGGCTCTTGTTAAAAACCTATAGCGACAACAAGTCATCGTAATAGATTAAACCTGTGGTGAAGACAAGTAGTCGCTATAGGTAACTAATAAAACTTTATTTTTTTAACCCCGAAAATATGATTGACAAAATCTATCCGACGAGACCCTCGTAATACCACTCGACGAAATCAAAGTTAACAAAAATCTCCACTTCGTGGAGGAACCAGTCAAAATCATGGATCGGGAAATCAAACGAACGAAACAAAGTCGTATTCCCATCGTGAAGGTCCGTTGGAACGCTAAACGAGGGCCTGAGTTCACCTGGGAACGCGAAGATCAAATGAAACAAAAATACCCACATCTTTTCCCAAACTCTTGATGTCCCAGTCAAATGCAAATTTCGGGACGAAATTCCTTCTAACGGGGGGATGATGTGACAACCGTCAAAATTGAGTCAAGTCAAAGTCAAACAAAGTCAACAAGTCAAAACCAATCGACTCAATTAACCCTTGTACATTAGGGTTTACACTATGTAATTACTGTACAATGCAATATCTTAATGAGAGAAACATCATTTGGAAAGTTCGTGTGTTGAATTTCCTAAGTAAACATTGAACCAAAACGATAAAACATTATTGCACACTCATCGGGAGTGTGTACGACACTAAAACACGGTTTAACGGGGTTTATGGACCTTGCGTTGCGAAGTCGGACACTCAAAAAGATCACAAACGAAACCTCTCTCAATCTCTTTCACTCAATCTCTCTCTATTAAAATCTCTCCCAAATCTCTCCCGAATCTCTCTCAAAAGTTACTTTAACTTTTTGTAATCATTTGGGTCATCTTGACCCTTAACCGGGTCAAAAACCACTTGAAACGGGGTAAAAACGGGTAAAATAACCTTAAGGAACCAAAACCCTCCTATTAGAAGCGAAAACTCTCATGAGAAGCCTCTCAGGACCGAAGCCTCTCAGGACCGAAGCCTCTCATGAGAAGCCTCTCAGGACCGAAGCCTCTCATTAGAAGCCTCTCAGGACCGAAGCCTCTCATGAGAAGCCTCTCAGGACCGAAGCCTCTCATTAGAAGCCTCTCAGGACAGAAGCCTCGCATGAGAAGCCTCTCAGACAGCCCATGCGAGAGGTCTCGCAGACGGCCCCTTTTTACCGGTTTTTCGACTACGACTTCGTTTTAACTCCGTTTTTCATTATTTTAACGTGGGATTTTCACCCAAAACTTTATTTTATAAACTAAGGCCCCAAAATATATAAATATCCAGGGTTTTTATAAAAATATATTAAAAGAATTAGTGGTTGAACTAATTATTGAGGGAATATTTGCTTTTCCTTAATTTATGGCAAAAGCAAACCACCACCACCTCACTCTATGATTAGCCACTCTTTCCCACTACCCCTTGTCTCCTTAGTGGACCTTTACACCCAATCTCCAGCTCTTCCCACGTTTTAAGAGCTGGAGGATTGATCCTCTCTCCTCATTCTCCATAAAGTTCTTTCATTCTACACTTAGCAACCAAGAACACTCTCCAAAATTCTCTCATCTTTTCTCTCAACTTCAAGAACTTCAAGGCTTTCTCCAGGGATTTATTTCTTCAATTAGTAAGTATCTTCATCATTCACATAATTATTAAACTCCATTCTACTCAAATCATTGATATCTTACACAAGTTCCATCTTATTCGGTGTTAGATTCTCGAATCATCAAGACATCTTCTTAGTGTTCTTGGGTTGAACACTTCCTCTCTCTCACTTTCATCTACTGAAACCACATAAGGTGAGTTCATACCCCTACATTTACATGTTTTTCTTAAGTTTTAAGGGGGGAATACAAGTAAAATCATCAAGAACACAATTAAACTTTTTCTATCAGATTACATCAGAAAAGATGAACTTCGATCACAGACTGTTTTGGTCAACTTAAATATTTTAGTTTTCAAACCTGTTCCAGGTGCAAGTAGTTCAAACTCTTAGCTTTAAAATGGCTACTTGCACATCTCCATATGATTTTTCTACAATTTATGGAGATTTTTACAAAACTGCCTATCATTTCAGAGGCAAACCCGGACCAGTCTGTGATTATGAACATTTTCACCTCTGTTAGAGATCACTAAAAATCATGATAAAATTTACGAACAAACTAGACTCATATTCCAAACTCTCAGAATTTGCGGATTTGGATTTGGAGCTTTGATGATTTTTCTATAAATTTTCTAAGAACAGTAACAGAAACTGTATTCAACAAAAAGCTGCTGTCAATTTCATTTCACCTTGTAACATGTTGAGCAAGGTGTATATCTTTTTGTGATTATATGTTATTGCAATATATGACATTTTATCTTAATATTTAGACACACATCAGTTTACAAATGGATTTGGACATATAAAATATAAAGAATAACAAGTGATTATAATCAAAGTACAACCGATACATTCAAACATTTAATAAACTATTTTGAATATAGTTTGCATACATTACAACGTACTACCCTTGGTTGATAAACTATAATAGGTATAGTTTATGATACATTACATAATACATACATTTAAAAAGGGTACATTTATACAAAAGATATTTTCATTAAGCAAGGTACGGCCATACGGTACCAAGTTTTCATAACACGTAATTCCGTTAATGACTTTATTAAACATTACATAACACATACATTTAAAAAGGGTACATTTATACAAAGGATATTTTCATTAAGCAAGGTACGGCCATACGGTACCAAGTTTTCATTACACTATACGTAAATTCGTTAATGACTTTGTGAGACATTTACTTCAAATTACCATTAAGTCCTGTATTGTAACCAGAGTCTCCTTGGGGGAGAGCGTGATAGTTGTGTATAGATCTATATTGGGTTTGACAAACCCACACCTAAACTGCATGCAACAGTTAGACCGATAGGTCTGGGGTGACAAATGTCATAACATTTCCGACGCCTGAAGAACGTCGTTTTAGGCAACCTTGGTCATAGTATGGTTATAATAAACTCACATAAAGTATTAATAAACATTGGAATTTACGGGAACTTCATTAAAATTTAACGAGTTTATGTCGATTTAAACTTGCATTGTTTTACTATAAATATGACAAATTACTTGTACATTTCGGTCTTTGGGTTTTAAGACTACATTTACACATTAAGGAAAATATTGGATTTTCTAACACAAATACTACTTTTACAAACGAAAGGCTTTTAATAATACCAAACAAAAGCTTATGAACTCACCAACCTTTGTGTTGACACTTTTTCAAACAACTTGTATTCTCAGGAAATCATTAAACAGGTAATCAAGTGCTTTTGAGGATGGGACGCTAAGGCGTCTACTATTTCATATTTTGTCAACATATTGTAATTGATTCGTAAACATGTAATTCATACAATGATGTAACTTTTTCAATTATATATATGTTGGTTGTGTTTGCTTGAATTACTATTACAATTGTTGTTATGATACTATACAAAAGTCCTCCACCCCCGGATATTTCCGCCATCCTTGGTTTGGGGGTGTGACAAAGAAGAAGACCGACATGGATGGGAAAGTACACACCTATAAGGCGCGATTGGTTGCGAAGGGATTTACTCAAACTCATGGAGTTGACTATGATGAGACCTTCTCACCAGTAGCGAAGATCAAATCTATTAGGGTTGTGCTAGCCATAGCTGCATTTCTTGATTATGAAATATGGCAAATAGATGTCAAAACCACTTTCCTTAATGGGAAGTTGGTTGAAGATTTTTACATGAGTCAACCAGAGGGTTTTGGCAGTGCAAAGTACCCCAATAGAGTGTGTAAGCTTGATAAATCCAGTTATGGATTGAAACAAGCATCTCGCAGATGGAATCTTTGTTTCGATGAGAAAGTCAATGAGTTTGGATTTTCAAGAAGCGAGGATGAGTCCTGTATATATGTCAAAGCTAGTGGGAGTATAGTTAGCTTTCTGGTGTTGTATGTGGATGACATACTTCTCATAGGAAATGACATCCCAACCTTGCAGGAGGTTAAGTCCTAGCTTGGGAAGTGTTTCACTATGAAGGACCTTGGGGAAGTTGCTTATATTCTAGGGATAAGGATATTGAGAAACAGGAGTAAAAGACTATTTGGACTAAGTCAAGGTACCTACTTGGATAAGGTGTTGAAACGGTTTAACATGGAGCAATCCAAGAAAGGTGACTTAACAATCCAAAGCAATACCAAGCTGAGTAAGACTCAGAGTCCAAGTACAGAGGCCGAGATAGCAGAGATGAGTCGAGTACCATATGTATGCTATGACTTGTACTCGCCCTGATGTAGCCTTTGCTTTGAGCATGATCAGCAGATATCAAGGGAATCCTGGTAAAGCTCACTGGACTGTGGTAAAGAACATTCTCTAGTACCTACGGAGGACTATGGACTAGGTTCTTACCCTCGGTGGGAGTGATGACTTGAGAGTAACAGGGTATAGTGACACTAGCTTTCAGACCAACAGAGATAATTTCCGCTCTCAGTCGGGTTGGGTATTTACCCTGAATGGAGGAGCAATAACTTGGAAAAGTTCTAAACAGGAGACTGTAGCTGATTCAATGTGCAAATCAGAGTATATAGCAGCAAGTGAAGCGTCGAAGGAGGCGATATGGATGAAGAACTTCATCGGAGACCTTGGAGTTGTACCATCTATACAGGAGCCTATGGAGATTTTTTATGACAGCGAGAGTGTAGTCGCCTTAGCCAAGGAACCGAGGGATCATGACAGATCTATACACATCGACAGAAAATGTCACTTCATAAGACATCGGATAAAAGAAGGACTCCTTGTAGCAAAAAGGGTATTGTCGGAGGAGAACCCAGCAGATCCCCTTACGAAGGGACTGAGTAGGGCTAAGCACTTGCAGCATGCGAGGAGCATTGGGCTGAGGACGATACTAATTTTAATGATTAAATAGCTGTTTAGAAATTTGTAATAGATAAAATGTAATTGACATTTGATGATTAAATAAAAGGAGTTTTATTTATAAGTAAAGTTACTATCTTGTGTTAATTGTTACTATTGTTTCATTTTGCATGTTTTGACTTCCAGAATAATAAGATTATTCAAACTATCCATAGTCGATCATACTTTGGAAGTAGGTATTGAGGCAAGAGTGTCATGAATTTGGCTTGTAGATTGTCTAAAGTGTTTAGAAATAGCAATAGTTTGCTACAACATTCATGAGTGCTCATAAGGTCTGAGTATTGGATTAAACCCACGCTCACATGAATCACTTCATGGAATTTATCATGAGTGATTGTGAGACGATAATATCATATAGTCTTCTAACCGAGATATATAAGTTGTTGACTATGAGTTGGATGTACATTGATAGTGCAAAAACGCATCAGTAACTTGATGTTATAAAACGTGCTATTGTGTATGATTTAACGAGTAGTTAATACAAGCATATAAGTTGAATTTTATCTGTTACTTTTAATCCTTGGAGGATTAAAAGCGATATCTTGGTCCCCTCGATGATTTTGTTTTGACTTATATGTCGGGCCCGGTCAAGACTCAATTGATGTGTTCAATTAAGTTTTATGTCAAACAAATCGGAAATCGGGAAACAAACTTTTGGACAATAAGTATAATTATGTTCCATGTATTTGTCCGCACGATATCTTGAAGAACAGAGGATTATATGATCCCTTATCTAAAATGGCGTGTCAAAGTTCGATAGCGGCTTTTAAGAGCTGTGATTGCTAGTCGGTTTTTAAGTCGTACTTGTAGTTATAGTTATTAGACTTATCCAAGTGGGAGACTATTGGACTAGGTAGCTAAGCTCATAACTATAATTGGTATGTACTTGACCCGAGAGTGGCATGGTCCATTCTGGGTTGCATTCACCAGAACAATATGATAGGATGGATATTTGAGAAAGAGGTTATTTATGATTTATTAATATATTATAAGTATAATATATTAATTGAGGAATCATATTATTTAATTAGTATTGATCAAGAATTAATTTGGAATTGATTTAGTGATCAAAAGATACTAATTAAATTTACAGGGGCTGATTGTGTAAATCAATGATATATATAGGTTGGGCTAATAATCCATGATTGATTAGTGATGGGCTAAGCTTATGTAAGTATCCATATAGTGTTAGTCCATTACAAGCCCAAGTGTAAGAATTAGGGTTTACACATAACCC
This sequence comes from Lactuca virosa, assembly GCF_052849685.1. NCBI lineage: Eukaryota > Viridiplantae > Streptophyta > Magnoliopsida > Asterales > Asteraceae > Lactuca > Lactuca virosa. Next base: position 77,770,462 of record NC_136431.1, read on the forward strand.
TTGGAATTCTACACTATATATATATATATATATATATATATATATATATATATATATATATATATATATATATATATAACCCCTTGGCCTAGAATGAGGACACTAGTCATCTTAGAGATACTATAGTCGATTCTTGAGTACCTCGAACCTCTATCTCAAAGTTCTCTAATTGGTGGTGGTGTTTTGTGAATCATTTGAGGCATCACACTTGAGGTGCTAAGTTCTTAAAAGTCAAATACAACAAGCTACAACAAAAGGTAATCCTCTAACTAGTTTTTATGATTCATATATTAAGTTGTATGCTAGTTAGGCTTCGTGCTTTGGAAAATTATTTATTGCATGTATAACTAGCGAAAACTTAGATCCAAGGCATTAGGGTTGTATGTGCACCATAGGGATGTTATAGTGCTCAAAACCCATCAACAAGGCGGTGGGTTTAGTGAAGGTGCAATGGCAACACCGAGAGGGCTCAGTGTGGACATGGGAGCCTGAGGTCGAGATAAGGGAGCACTACCCGGAGTTATTTATATAAGTGGAATTCGAGGACGAAGGCCGATTCAAGTGTGGGGGGGGGGGATTTGTAACACCCGTTCTCATGTATTTTCATTTATAGCTGAAGTATTTAAAAACTTTGCAAATTTGGTCCTACACAGTGTGTATGAAGGTGGCTACGCATGACATAACAAAAGATGTGGACGCGAGACTTTAATGATCTACGCCCTGTGTAGATCAGAGTATGCTGTGTGTACTCATCTAGAACCAAAACCCTAATTTTAGGGGTGAGACCTTATATAATCTCATTATCTCTCTTGAGACTTGCCCTATCTTCAGTATTCATCCTCTCCATCAATCATCTCGAAACCCTATACCTATTTGTGAGGATCTTGAGCCTCTTAAGTGTTTTTGTGTGTTTTATGGTGTATATTGAAGAAGAAGGAGTCCGCCATTGGAGCTTGGTGAAGCTAAAGCTCTTAGATCTTGAACTTACATGTTATTCCTCAACCTTAAAATGTATAAATCTTGAACATTTATGTTTCATTTTGCTAGATCTTAAGTTGGTTCATGATTTGTTATGTTATTGGTCCCAAGACTTGGATTTTATAGATTATGAATTACTCCAGACCTCATGAGTACCATTTCTATCATTTTCTGTGTTTGTGAAGTCATAAAATGGGAACTTGGACACTCCCATTTATCCATGGATGAGACTTACGACATTAGAGTGTGTTTTGGACTTAGGATTTTTGTAACATCCCAAAAACATGATCCAAAATTTTCATTTTTAATTTAAATAAAACAGTATTCCAAAAACATTTTCCATACAACTCAAATAAAAACAAGTATCTCAACATCAAGACAATCAGAGTGATATCTCAAAACCGGAATCTATGTGGTGCGTGCAATGCAGTCAACCCGAGCTCTTCCCCTTGGAACCAGAAGTACTTGAAACATAAACTGAAAACCGTAAGCACAAAGCTTAGTGAGTTATCCAAAATACCATATACCATACATAATAACACATAATGGGACCCGCCCGTCATCAAGCCCCGCCCAGCCTCGGACCCCGTCCGACATTGGGCCCCGCCCGACATCGTGCCCGGCTCAGTAAAAAGATCGGGCCCCGCTGTAACATCCCCAAATTCACGACCATTTTAAAAATTCTTATTTATGATTATTTGAAAATCATAGTATTCATTTAAAGAATAATATTGCGGAATTTGTTCCCAGAAAAACATGATATATATATTATCAAAGCATTTTCGAAGAAATGTGTTTTATTCCTTTTAAAACATTGTGATGTCATCGTTAATACAGAAACATAAGCATAAACAAACCTTATATTAATTTACATTAGTGATCTACATCTCCTTAATCTCTCAGTGTAACGTAGCTTCATATCGACACTTGTGATACAAATAAACTGAGTGTGTCAGGTTGGGAAACCTGGTGAGTATATAGGGATTTCAATCCCATAATGTTATATCATATATATATATATATATATATATATATATATATATATATATATATATATGAACTTACAAAATATACAATTTCACCATATATAAGCAATTCTTACCCCACCCCGTCGATCCTCTCAACGACACGATCTATACTCTTGGATCTAAAATTTACCTCTTTACTTAATCCATACTCCCGGATCAAGTATGTCTAATCCATGCTCTCGGATCAATAACTGTGCCCATTCCATACTCTCGGACTAGGGACAATTGACTATGTCTTAATCCATACTCCCAGATTAATGGCAAATGACTATGTCCTATCCATACTCTCGGACTAAGGACAACTGACTATGTCTAATCCATACTCTCGGATCAATGACAAGTTTTAAAGTTATTCCCTCCGTGTATATCTCACTCCTACTCATAGGGAGCTACTAGCCAATATCCCTCTTATTTAATTTAGGTTTATTTTGTATCCTGAATCATCATATATATTATCAGGTATGCTCTTTAACACGTACTTCAGGAAATAACAAATATTTCACACATAAACATTTAATTTAATACTTGTATTAAAAATCATGTTCATGAAGGGGATTATGCACTCATTTGTTAAAGTGATGACTCCAAACTCGGAGAGCGCTTTGCTTCTAACGGTTTTATTTCCTTCAACGAAACCTAGTATTATTACCACAAGATTTTAGTCAAATAGTTATTGCGAATATTTACGAGCTTTATTGTTTTATAAGTGTTAAATATTACTTCTCAACTACTATGTATAGACAGGGGCCAGACATGAAACACCGGAGGGCAGGACCATGTTGGCATTATAACACTTCTGAAATCCAACAACCTGGGTGACCCTTCAAACCGGATTCCCCGTACCGCGAGTAGTTAAAAATGTATTATAACAACACTTTAATTCATAATATTTAGCTCATATATTATTTATAGGTTCCTAATAACGATAATAAATTTAAACATAAGTTATACTTAGAGTAGGGTAAGCACAACTCACTTACAGAGGGGCTTGGCTAGGAACCGGGCTCTGCGGGGGCGGAAAATCCAAACCGAAAAGCTCTTTTTCTCGGTGCCTTCGGGAGTTCTGGGGCTTTCCTCTAGCACTTAGAAGTTACTAGGGCTTGGGAGGGTTTTAGAGAGAAGTTAGAGAGAGAGAGAGAGAGAGAGAGAGAGAGATAGAGAGAAAGAGTGAGAGAGAGAAAGAGATGGGTCATGGTGTGAGGAAAAAGGGTGAGCTTCGCATGGTATTTATAGGCTGAAAAATGGCCCAACTCGGTAATTTTGAGCGTTCAACTCGTCGAGTTGAGTGCCAAGTGTCACTATCTGGTGGCAAGGCGTGGGGAGGAAGCAATGGTCCATATTAAGCCACGTAACCCCCTTCGCAACAGCACCCTTCCGTCTTCTAAATTCCGTAACTTTCACATATGAGCTCCGTTTTCAATGTTCTTTATATCCACACGTAGGTATTGACAAGATCTACAACTCTTCTTTTGACTCCATCGGCTAATTCTCGACCGATTTTAAATTTAACAGTATGACAAGATTACACTGTTTAACGACAGTATAAAATTCGTAACTTCTACATACGAACTCCGTTTTCAAATGTATTTTTATCATTGAACTCTTATTAATGAGATATTCAATTCTAATTCAGGTTATGTCAGCTAAAAATCGATCGATCTAAAATTCGAATTTTGGGCTGCATAGTGTTATGCCAAATCTTAAAAAAGTCATAATTTCCTCATACAAAGTCAGATTTGAGCGTTCGTTTTACGCACACTCTCGGTTTAACGTATACTATGACTTTCGTTTAGATCGCTAAGGCTAAAAATTAATTTATCAAAAATTCACTATTTATGTCACACATTGTCGTGCCGGTTTTGCCGCGAAACTTCGACAGGTCTTAACTTTTTCATTACAACTCGTATTTCAGCGTTCTTTATATGTATTGAACCCTTGTGACATATACTAAAACTTAGTTGAGATTATTTATTCTAAATAATCTTCTATAAAAAAGTCATTTTTGACGCTTATTGTCTCCTAACTGACTAGGCCGAATATATGGGCGTTTCACCCGCCCAGCATACATATAACATATATCAAGTAAACATATACACATGTAATAATCACAAAGATACATAAAAAACAAAATGGTCATCGGGCCCTGCCCGGTAAGCATATAAGCACATAACACATGCAAGAGTCACGTAGATAGCTAGCATACTAACATAGCATAATCATGGGCTGAAATTGGTGCCTTCGACCCACTAACCCAGTGAGGAGACTCACCTCGAACTACTGCTCCAAATATCTCTGGGTAATGCTCCCTCATCTCATCTGCGTGCTCCCAAGTCCATTCCGAACCCTTGCGGTGCTGCCATTGCACCTTCACCAACTCAACTACCTTGTTCCTCAAGGTTTTCGTCTTTCGATCCAGAATCCCCACCGGTCTCTGTAGGGTTTCAAAGCACTCCATGGATGATGACAATGGGCCCCTTGATGAAGTGTAGGTTAAAATCCCAAGACTTGTCTTTTCCCTATAAATAGTCATGTATTATTCATTATTAGGGTTAAGAGTGAGGCAAAATGTAGCCGCCACGTGAGGTTTCTTATGTAGTGTTAGATTCTTTAGTCTACGCTTAAAGTGTAATTCATTCCTCATGTTTGAATAAATCGAGTGATCATTCGACATAATCTTCATATTTGTGTTTGTTCTTATTTTCCGCATCTTGTTCATCAAATCACAATTAGGGTTTTAATCCCAACAAGTGGTATCAGAGCGGGTCTTTGAAGATCTATTGGTTTTTGAAGTATTGGTTCTTGATTTGATGATTTTTTGCACAAGTTATTGAAGATTTTTGGTGTTTTAGCGGTATGGAATCAAACTTCTTGTTCAAGCTACTGTTCATGAAGATTTATGGTGTATTCTACTGTTCATCGTGGTATTTTTTCTGTTCTTTGGATCTGTTTTGTTTTGAGATCAAAATATTTTGATTCAATTATTTTTCTATAGATCCACGTTAATCACGAGTTCCACTGTTACTCATTTTTTTTGGATCTGATTATTATTCATTCAACCGATCCAATACCGTTTATTTGTTCTTGAGCCCATTTTTTTACTGTTCATTCGTTCCATCCTTTGGGCTCATTGTGTTTGTTTACTATTCATCGTTTAGCCCACTTAATTGTTGAAATCGTAAGTTCTAGATCCGTAAGTCAAAATCTTTGTTCGCTGATCGTGAGGCGTTTCACAAATCACGCAGTCGACATATCTCTAGATTGGGAACATTGCATATTGAAATCCTCTGGTCAATCTAAACGATTTATTTGACTTTGCTAATCATTTGTTCCAATTTGATTTATCACCCGTTTTCTGTTCTTGAGTCGAGATGTGTGAATCGCATCATTCACAAAATCGATTTTGATTTTGTTATCTGATTATGTCGTTTGATTTGATTTGCTTAATCTGTTCCTCATCTCGATTGTATGATTGTTGAGTGGAATTTTGGAGTCCTGTGATGTACAGTTGACGAACAGATGGTCAAACCTGAAACGCATTCAAAGTCAAAATCAATCTTGGAATTGAATTGATCCTTGGCCACTGATCTGAATTTATGGAGTATATTGTCGACTGACTTGGAATCGGAATGGCCAATTAAAAAGTCAAATTGAAATTATGGTGTTCTCATCTGTTCGCAATTTGATGGTCCGCTGTTCTTATCAATCACGGTGAAATGGGTCTCGGAATCGAGCATGTGTTTGGTTGGGGCTTATGTCAAAATCGATTGTGTGATGAACAGATGAGGATCGGATGAACAGAACTGGGTTTGTTTGTGGTCAAAAACTGAAAAGTCAAAATTAAGCTATTTGCGAACGAACGAAACTAGGCTCGTTTTTCACCCACGAACACTCGTTAACTGTGATTCACAAGCGATCCTATGCTTGGCTAAGGTTTCGCTCTTTGTTCGCATCGTAATGCTCGGTTTCGCTTTTGTATCAATGGACTTGGAAGGTACCTGGAACGAAATTGAGTTCGTTTGTTAAAACTTGGAACGAAAGCTCTTGAAGAGAATGTAGAGTGAGAACAATAAGCGAACCTGTGAATGGAGATTCGCCTTGGGGTAATGCTGATGAATTAGGACCGAAACTGGAATAACATATTTGGGCTCGCTTGTTAATGGTTGGAGCGAACGGAGGATGAACCGAAAGCGAACCTGTGCTCGGACCGAACATGGTTTCGGTTCAATGAACCTGGACCGAACTTGGTTTCGGTTGCTTGTACTCGGAGCGAACCTATTGGAGTCGATGTTTATATGTGCCAATTTCAAGGTTTCGCGTCTAGTTTGAGTCATCGTTGAAAGATCAACTGGAGTATGATCTAGTTGTTCTTTTAATCACAGATAATTTGGGGAAGAAGATAAACATATTACACTTATGGTCCCTGAAACTTCGGTGATTTGACTCCTTTGGTCCCTATGCGTTTCATGCCTTGGCAGTTTTGGACCAATTCCAAATTTTGGTGCAAATAAAGGGGTATATTGATGCTGAATTACCATTCCAGCCCCTGTCTTTCTGCAAGTGACAGTTTCGGCCCATTACTCAGAAAAGTTTACATCATTGGGGGCCGGTGAACAGTTTTGAATTCTTTAATGCATACATTTTTGCGTGAACAGAAAATTATGGATTCCATCAAGTCTTGGCGGTTCGGAAAGTCGTTTTTGCTGATAACGACAAATTTTCACGACTTTTTCGGATTTTATACTTCATTGTATATATCATTTTGTCGCGGGGGAGCACAGTAATTCTTTATCCATTCAAGATCATTCTCATGACCATTTGAAGGCTTTATAATCATCTTTTTTATTATAAATCGGGGGAGAATTTGGTATGACCATTCGAAATTGGATTTGTGACTTTTCAAAGTTGAAGATTTTTGATAAAGCTTGTGGTAGAATTATGAAGGTAGCTTTTACAGTGGAAGTTTTTCATCGAGCTCTGCTAAAGCTTTTACAGAGAAGTATCCTTTACAGCGGAAGTTCTTTATCGAGCTCTGCTAAGGACTTGTTATATCTCCGACTTCTAGTATTTTCTCGATCAAGCAGCATTACGAATCTTAAAGTTTGGGTTGTTACATGATATTTTTTGATGGCTTATATCATTAGCTTATTTGAAGATCATTGTGACTTGGAGGGGGAGCTCTTCAAAGACAAGAAGTGATTCAGTTTCTTTGTTCTGAAGTGGGTTTTTATGGCGGGTTTGGTTTTCATGAAGATTTTTTTGGGATTACATTCGAAAATGAAGTTTAAAGATATTACTTCAGTGCTTGATTTATATATCCTAGAGCCCGTGTTTGAAGACTATTGAAGAATCAAGATTCGTGGATTGCTTCATATATTCCTCGTTGCAGATCTGTTTATTTGCTAGATGCTTGTTTTGGAAGTTAAAGCATTGTCATCCATTCCATACTTTGAGGGGGAGATTGTAGGGTTTCAAAGCACTCCATGGATGATGACAATGGGCCCCTTGATGAAGTGTAGGTTAAAAGCCCAAGACTTGTCTTTTCCCTATAAATAGTCATGTATTATTCATTATTAGGGTTAAGAGTGAGGCAAAATGTAGCCGCCACGTGAGGTTTCTTATGTAGTGTTAGATTCTTTAGTCTATGCTTAAAGTGTAATTCATTCCTTATGTTTGAATAAATCGAGTGATCATTCAACATAATCTTCATATTTGTGTTTGTTCTTATTTTCCGCATCTTGTTCATCAAATCACAATTAGGGTTTTAATCCCAACAGTCTCTCAATATAATTCAGGCGGCCATCCACCTGAATATCCTCCAATGGCACCACTGCATAATTATCTACCAGGCACTTCTGCAGCTGAGAGACATGCAACGTGGTATGAATCTGACTGAGCTCGGCTGGAAGATCTAAACGATACGCAACCCGGACCACCCGAGCCAAAACCATGAAGGGACCAATATACCTGGGGCTCAGATGCTCCGCTTCCTGAACCGGATGACACCTTTCCAAGGTCACACCTTTACGAGAACCATATCTCCCACCTGGAACTCTAAGTCTGACCGGCACCTGTCGGTATAGCTCTTCTGCTGACTCTGAGCTGTCTGGAGCCTACTTCAAACATGCTGAATCAGCTCAGTGGTCTTCAGTACCACCTCGGTACTCCTCATAACCCGCTGACCGACCTCATCCCAACAAATCGGGGCCCTGCATTTCCTCCTGTAGAGCATCTTAAAAAGAAGTCGATTAATGCTAGCATGATAACTTGGCAACTGTTGTTATACAAAAATTCCACTACCAAAAGATATGTATCCCAACTCCCACCAAAGTCCAACACACAAGCACGTAACATATCCTAGAGGGTCAGAATGGGCCGCTCGCTCTGACCATCGGTCTGCAGATGGAATGATGTACTGAAATGAAGACGAGTGCCCAACTCGTCATGAAATCTCTTCTAGAACCTGGAAGTGAACCGTACATCCTTGTCAGAAACCATTGATATCGGCACCCCATGACATGCCACCACCTCCCTGATATAAACATTGGCCAACTTTTCTGCAGAAATACTATCCTGAATCGGAATGAAATGCGCGCTCTTGATCAAACGATCCACAATGACCCATATCGAATCTACTCAACGCGCGGTCCTGGGAAGCTTCATGATAAACTCCATGGTGATGTCTTCCCATTTCCATACGAGAATCTCCAATGGCTACATCTTGTCGTGAGGACGTTGATGTTCGGCCTTCACCTTCCTGCAGGTCAAGCACCACTCCACGTACCATGCCACATCCCGTTTAATGCAGGGGCACCAATTATCAGGACGAAGATTGTCACACCCCCAAACCAAGGATGGCGGAAATGTCCGGGGGTGGAGGACTTCATGTATAGTATCATAACAACAATTGTAATAGTAATTCAAGCAAACACAACCAACATATATATAATTGAAAAAGTTACATCATTGTATGAATTACATGTTTACGAATCAATTACAATATGTTGACAAAATATGAAATAGTAGACGCCTTAGCGTCCCATCCTCAAAAGCACTTGGTTACCTGTTTAATGATTTCCTGAGAATACAAGTTGTTTGAAAAAGTGTCAACACAAAGGTTGGTGAGTTCATAAGCTTTTGTTTGGTAGTATTAAAAGCCTTTCGTTTGTAAAAGTAGTATTTGTTTTAGAAAATCCAATATTTTCCTTAAAATGTATATGTAGTCTTAAATTCAAAGACCGAAATGTATAAGTAATTTGTCATACTTATAGTAAAACAATGCAAGTTTAAATCGACATAAACTCGTTTAATTTTAATGAAGTTCCCGTAAATTCCAATATTTATTAATACCTTATGTGATTTTATTATAACCATGCTATGACCAAGGTTGCCTAAAAAGACGTTCTTCGGGCGTCGGAAATGTTATGACATTTGTCACCCCAGACCTATCAGTCTAACTGTTGCATGCAGTTTAGGTGTGGGTTTGTCAAACCCAATATAGATCTATACACAACTATCACGCTCTCCCTCAAGGAGACTCTGGTTACAATACAGGACTTAATGGTAATTTGAAGTAAATGTCTCACAAAGTCATTAACGGAATTACGTGTTATGAAAACTTGGTACCGTATGGCCGTACCTTGCTTAATGAAAATATCCTTTGTGTAAATGTACCCTTTTTAAATGTATGTGTTATGTAATGTATCATAAACTATACCTATTATAGTTTATCAACCAAGGGTAGTACGTAGTAATGTATGCAAACTATATTCAAAATAGTTTATTAAATGTTTGAATGTATCGGTTGTACTTTGATTATAATCACTTGTTATTCTTTATATTCAATATGTCCAAATCCATTTGTAAACTGATGTGTGTCTATATATTAAGATAAAATGACATATAATGCAATAACATATAATCACATAAATATATACACCTTGCTCAACATGTTACAAGGTGAAATGAAATTGACAGCAACTTTTTGTTGAATATAGTTTCTGTTACTGTTCTTAGAAAATTTATAGAAAAATCATCAAAGCTCCAAATCCAAATCCACAAATTCTGAGAGTTTGGAATATGAGTCTAGTTTGTTCGTAAATTTTATCATGATTTTTAGTGATCTCTAACAGGGGTGAAAATGTCCATAATCACAGACTGGTCCGGGTTTGCCTCTGAAACGATAGGCAGTTTTGTAAAAATCACCATAAATTGTAGAAAAAATATATGGAGATGTGCAAGTAGCCATTTTAAAGCTAAGAGTTTGAACTACTTGCACCTGGAACAGTTTTGAAAACTAAAATATTTAAGTTGACCAAAACAGTCAGTGATCGAAGTCCATCTTTTCTGATGTAATCTGTTAGAAAAAGTTTAATTGTGTTCTTGATGATTTTACTTGTATTCCCCCCTTAAAACTTAAGAAAAACATGTAAATGTAGGGGTATGAACTCACCTTATGTGGTTTCAGTAGATGCAAGTGAGAGAGAGGAAGTGTTCAACCCAAGAACACTAAGAAGATGTCTTGATGATTCGAGAATCTAACAGCGAATAAGATGGAATTTGTGTAAGATATCAATGATTTGAGTAGAATGGAGTGTAATAATTATATGAATGATGTAGATACTTACTAATTGAAGAAAGAAATCCCTGGAGAAAGCCTTGAAGTTCTTGAAGTTGAGAGAAAAGATGGGAGAATTTTGGAGAGTGTTCTTTGGTTGCTAAGTGTAGAATGAAAGGACTTTAATGAGAATGAGGAGAGAGGACCAATTCTCCAGCTCTTAGAACGTGGGAAGAGCTGGAGATTGGGTGTAAAGGTCCCCCAAGGTGACAAGGGGTAGTTGTAAAGAGTGGCTAATCATAGAGTGAGGTGGTGGTGGCTTGCTTTTGTCATAAAATAAGGAAAAGCAAATATTCCCTCAATAATTAGTTCAACCACCAATTCTTTTAATATATTTTTATAAAAACCCTGGAGATTTATATATTTTGGGGCCTTAGTTTATAAAATAAAGTTTTGGGTGAAAATCCCACGTTAAAATAATGAAAAACGGAGTTAAATCGAAGTCGTAGTCGAAAACCAGAAAATGTATGACACGCAAAAATGCATGTCGTCTTCCTTTATGACAGGTGCTTCCTTGATACTCATTGCGTGTCATCAACACGCGCGTCGTAAGGTTACGACACGCAAACATGTGTGTCGTCTTCCTTTATGACAGGGACTTCGGTCCCGATGCTTCAGTTTTGGGTCCTTAAGCCTATTTTACCCGTTTTTACTCCGTTTCAAGTGGTTTTTGACCCAGTTAAGGGTCGGGATGGCCCAAATGATTACAAAAAGTTAAAGAAACTTTTGAGAGAGATTTGGGAGAGATTTTAATAGAGAGAGATTGAGTGAAAGAGATTGAGAGAGGTTTTATTTGTGATCTTTTTGAGTGTCCGGCTTCACAACGCAAGGTTCGTAAACCCCGTTAAACCGTGTTTTAGTGTCGTACACACTCCCGATGAGTGTGCAATAATGTTTTATCGTTTTGGTTCAATGTTTACTGCATTTGAGACTTAGGAAATTCAACACACGAACTTTCCAAATGATGTTTCTCTCATTAAAATATTGCATTGTACAGTAATTACATAGTGTAAACCCTAATATACAAGGGTTAATTGAGTCGATTGGTTTTGACTTGTTGACTTTGTTTGACTTTGACTTGACTCAATTTTAACGGTTGTCACATCATCCCCCCGTTAGAAGGAATTTCGTCCCGAAATTTGCATTTGACTGGGACATCAAGAGTTTGGGAAAAGATGTGGGTATTTTTGTTTCATTTGATCTTCGCGTTCCCAGGTGAACTCAGGCCCTCGTTTAGCGTTCCAACGGACCTTCACGATGGGAATACGACTTTGTTTCGTTCGTTTGATTTCCCAATCCATGATTTCGACTGGTTCCTCCACGAAGTGGAGATTTTCGTTAACTTCGATTTCGTCGAGTGGTATTACGAGTGTCTCATCAGACAAACACTTCTTTAGGTTCGACACGTGAAATGTGGGATGTACTTTGCCGAGTTCCTGAGGTAATCGAAGTTTATATGCTACTGGCCCAATCCTGGCAAGGATTTCGAATGGCCCGATGTACCTTGGATTTAGTTTCCCGCGTTTGCCGAATCGTATCATTCCTTTCCAAGGGGAAACTTTTAGTAGTACACGATCACCCACCTGGAATTCCAAGGGTTTGCGTCGTTTGTCTGCGTAACTCTTTTGCCGACCGCGAGACGCTTTCAGTCTTTCTCGAATTTGAACGATCTTTTCTGTGGTTTCCCTTATGATTTCAGGGCCAGTGAGGGTGCTATTAGAGACTTGCCCTCTAGCTAGCTGTGTATCCCCCACCTCAGCCCAACACAGGGGTGATCTGCATTTGCGACTGTAAAGAGCTTCGAATGGAGCGACTTTGATGCTAGTATGATAGCTGTTATTGTAGGAGAATTCGATAAGCGGTAGATGGGTATCCCATGCTTTACCGAAGTCTATCACACAAGCTCTTAACATGTCTTCCAACGTTTGAATGGTTCGTTCGCTCTGTCCGTCGGTTTGTGGGTGGTAGGCCGTATTCATGTCAAGCCTAGTTCCCAAGGATTTTTGTAGAGACTGCCAAAACCGTGAGGTAAATCTACTATCTCTATCGGAGATAATGGATATCGGCACACCATGGAGTCGTACAATCTCTTTGATGTACGTTCTAGTCAGCTTCTCCATCTTGTCGGTTTCTTTTATCGGTAGGAAGTGTGCTGATTTGGTCAATCTGTCTACGATTACCCATATGGTGTCAAGCCCGGGAGATGTCTTAGGCAGCTTGGTTATGAAGTCCATGGTTATTCGTTCCCACTTCCACTCAGGTATATCCGGCTGTTGTAATAGCCCGGATGGTTTCTGGTATTCGATTTTGACCTTGGCGCAAGTCAGACACTTGCTCACATAAGTAGCAATCTCAGCTTTCATGTTCGGCCGCCAGTATAATTTATTGAGGTCCAGATACATCTTATCTGACCCGGGATGGATGGAGTATCGAGTCTTGTGTGCTTCATTCATGATGACGTCTCGGAGTCCACCGAACTTCGGTGTCCAAATCCGGTTCATGAGATAACGTGCTCCATCATCCTTGACTTCTAAGTTTTTATCCATTCCCCTTAATGTCTCTCCTGCCACCTTTTCTGTTTCAAAGCTTCCAGTTGAGCTTCCTTGATTTGTATGGTCAGGTGGGAATGGATTGTCATTGTTAAGGATTTTACTCGGCGGCTCGAGTACTCCTTCCTGCTTAGAGCATCGGCCACTACATTGGCCTTGCCCGGATGATAACGAATTTCGCACTCGTAGTCATTCAGCAACTCTACCCATCTCCTCTGTCGCATGTTGAGCTCTTTCTGATTGAAGATATGCTGACGACTTTTGTGATCAGTGAAGATAGTGCATTTCGTGCCGTAGAGGTAGTGTCTCCAGATCTTTAAAGCGAATACTACTGCTCCTAATTCCAGGTCGTGCGTAGTATAATTAACCTCGTGCGTCTTAAGCTGTCTTGATGCATACGCGATAACCTTCCCTCTCTGCATGAGCACACATCCGAGGCCTTGATTCAAAGCATCATAGTTGACTACGAAGTCTTCGGTTCCCTCTAGGAGAGACAAGATCGGTGCGCTGCATAGGGCTTGTTTTAACTTTTGGAAAGCAGTTTCTTGTTTATCTTCCCATTCGAATTTCACACCTTTCTGCGTCAAGGTGGTGAGTGGTTTAGCAATCTTAGAGAAGTTTTGTATAAATCTTCGGTAGTAGCCAGCAAGCCCAAGGAATTGTCGAATTTCGGTTGGCGTCTTGGGTGCTGACCAATTCTCGATTGCCTTGATATTGGAGGGATCCACATGTATGCCTTTCTCACTTACCACATTGCCAAGGAAATCCACTTCTCTAATCCAGAATTCGCACTTAGAGAACTTAGCATAAAGCTTCTCAGCTCTTAGTGTCTCTAGCACTTGGCGTAGATGTAGGCGATGCTCTTCTTCGCTTCGCGAGTAGATCAAGATATCGTCGATGAATACGATTACAAACTTGTCTAGGTAGGGTCGACACACTCTATTCATTAGGTCCATGAATACCGCAGGTGCGTTTGTTAAACCAAAGGACATCACCACAAACTCGTAGTGCCCATAGCGAGTTCTGAATGCAGTTTTGGGAATATCTTCTTCTTGAACTCGTAGCTGATGGTAACCTGACCTTAGGTCGATCTTTGAGAAGAAATTTTCTCCTTGGAGTTGGTCGAAAAGGTCGTCGATTCGGGGTAGAGGATATCGGTTCTTGATGGTGAGTTTGTTTAGTTCCCGATAGTCGATGCACTTGCGAAAGGATCTGTCCTTCTTCTTTACAAAAAGGACTGGTGCTCCCCAAGGTGAGAAACTTGGTCTGATGAACCCTTTGCTCAAAAGCTCATTCAACTGACTGGACAGCTCTTGCATTTCTGTTGGTGCGAGGCGGTATGGAGCTCTGGCTACGGGGGTAGCTCCGGGTATTAAGTAAATTCTGAAATCGACTTGTCGTGCGAGTGGTACACCAGGAAGATCTTCTGGGAACACATCCGGGAAGTTACACACTTCGGGGATGTCTTTGATGTCTTTCACGTCTTGTTTCTTGTCTACTACGTGGGCCAAGAAGGCGTGGTACTCCTTCCGGAGGTACTTTTGGGCTTTGATGCATGAGATGATTTGTAAATTCGCACTAGGTTTATCACCATAGATGAGAAGGGTTTCATCATTTGGTAGATTGAGGCGAACGGCCCTTTCGTAACATAGAATGTCGGCACGGTGAGGAACTAACCAATCCATTCCGATGATTACGTCGAAGCTTTTTATGGTGACCGGCATCAGGTCAATTTTAAATGTATGGTTGTCTAGAGTGAGAGTACACTCTGAGTATATATTGCTAGTGCGTTCTACTTTCCCATTTGCCATTTCTACTACGTAAGTATCCTTTAGTGATTGGGGATTTTGTTCAAGTAATTGTTTATATTGGTGGCTCACGAAACTCCTCTCCGCTCCACTATCGAATAGTACGCATGCATAAGAGTTATTGAGGAGAAACGTACCGGTAACCACCGTAGGATCCTCGACTGCTTCCCCATGTCCTATTGCCAGGACTCTTCCTACTCCACCAGCATTAGGGGCTTGTGCTTTGGGGCAGTTTCTTTTGAAGTGACCTGCTTCTCCACAGTTGTAGCAGGTTCGGGTTGCCCCTGTACTGGCGACTTGGTTGATTGGTCGAGCCGGCGCTTTACAGAAACGAGCAGTGTGCCCCTTCCTGTTGCAGTTGTTACAGTGCATCTCCCTACAAGCACCATTGTGGTGAAAGTTGCACTTGTTGCACTTGGGTAGGGTTCCAGCATATGGCTTCGGTGGTGCTGGGGTGGTAGCAGTAGTGGCAGCATGGACAGCAACAGTTTGTTGCTTCTTAGCGGCGTCCTGGGCTGGTTAGCTCTTCTTTTGGTTCCAGAACTTCCTTTTGTTGTTTCCCCCTTTTGATTGATCAGTGGTGATCGCTATAGTGCCGTGGCTGGCTCTATGGTCGATAAGTTGTTGTGCCAATTCTTTGGCACTTTCAAAAGTAGTGGGTTTCGAGGCTAGCACGCTATCGTGAATCTGGGATGATAGTCCCCAGAGCTATCGTTCCACCTTCTTATCTTCTGGAGTGACCATTGCTGGGCAGAGGAGTGCGAGGTCACTGAATCGGGTAGTATAAGTTCCAAGGTCTGTGCCCGACATCTTGAGGTTCCAGAGTTCTTCTTCAAGCTTTTGCACTTCGCCCCTCGGGGAATACTCCTTTAGCATCAAAGCTTTCAAGTCCTCCCAGTTGATAGCGTTAGCCACTGGAGGAGTAAGTGACTTAACTCGGCCATTCCACCAAGTGAGAGCCTTACCGGTGAAAGTGAATGCCGCAAACTTGACTTTGCTTGCTTCGGGGCAGGCACAGATTTCGAAAACTGCTTCAGTCCTTTCGAACCATTGCATTAGTGTGACCACTCCCCCGCTTCCATTAAATAAATCAGGTTTGCCACTTGTGAAGTCTTTGTAAGAACACTCTCTTGTGCGCACCCAACTGTCGCCCCGGTTAGAGGATGTAACACCTGACCCAGATCCACCATTCCCATTAGAGACAATTTGGGACACAGCTGCCGCTACTGCTGCTGCTATTGCAACTTGGATTATTGCTGGATCAAATTGTGGAAGCGGCGGCAGAGGTGTTGGTGATGGTGGTGGAGGTGTCGGTGATGGTGGTGGAGGTGTTGGTAGTGGTGGTGGAAGTGTCGGTGATGGTGGTGGAGGTGTTGGTAGTGGTGGTGGAAGTGTCGGTGATGGTGGTGGAGGTGTTGGTAGTGGTGGTGGAGGTGGTGCTGCGCTGCTAGATGGTCTAGTCTCCTTCCTTGGCGGCATGGTTCTGACATAAGTTGTAAACCAATGTACTTTTAGTAAAAGTATATTTATAGGAAGAGAAATCTTTTATACATAAAGTATATTATTACGTTGTTTTCCGGTATGTTTACGATACATACGATTTTATACTTTTAATTGACCCAATACATTGGGTTATGAGGTAAAATGAAAGTATAAAATATTTTGACTGAGTTTCATATAAAGTGTCCATATGGTGACAATGCGTATTATGTTGTTTTTCCGGTATGTTTACGATACATACGATTTTATACTTTTAATTGACCCAATACATTGGGTTATGAGGTAAAATGAAAGTATAAAATATTTTGACTGAGTTTCATATAAAGTGTCCATACGGTGACAAGGCGTATTATGTTGTTTTTCCGGTATGTTTACGATACATACGATTTTATACTTTTAATTGACCCAATACATTGGGTTATGAGGTAAAATGAAAGTATAAAATATTTTATTTGAGTTTCCTTGTTTCCAAGTATATGACCGTTTGTAAAAGTTTCACATATACTAATTTAGTCGGGACATATTTAATATACTTATTATAGTAACACAAAATACTCCTATAGTATTTGTAAATGTTTAGTTTTGAGTTCTTAAAGTATCCTTTGTAGTGTGATATTAGGTTGTTAGATTTGTTGCCCATCCTGACCATCCCCCGGTATATGCAAGTGAATTCTCGGACAGATATAGTTGATCAGGCTATATCCTTCCCAGACTTAATCCACATATACTAAGGCATACTCAAAATGTTCAACTCTTCTTCTTTTGCTTTATGTTTTCTCTAGTCATGATACCATGCGAGCATGTAATGTATGTATGTATACTTTAATCAAGAAAATCATTTATTTTCTAAAAGTATATTTATTTGAAAAATGCACAAATCAGAGACAATTAGTCCCAATTGTGTTTATAGTTTGTATATCTTATGTGGTTTGATATACTTAATTTACAATAAACTGTGCTCTGATACCAATCTGTCACACCCCCAAACCAAGGATGGCGGAAATGTCCGGGGGTGGAGGACTTCATGTATAGTATCATAACAACAATTGTAATAGTAATTCAAGCAAACACAACCAACATATATATAATTGAAAAAGTTACATCATTGTATGAATTACATGTTTACGAATCAATTACAATATGTTGACAAAATATGAAATAGTAGACGCCTTAGCGTCCCATCCTCAAAAGCACTTGGTTACCTGTTTAATGATTTCCTGAGAATACAAGTTGTTTGAAAAAGTGTCAACACAAAGGTTGGTGAGTTCATAAGCTTTTGTTTGGTAGTATTAAAAGCCTTTCGTTTGTAAAAGTAGTATTTATTTTAGAAAATCCAATATTTTCCTTAAAATGTATATGTAGTCTTAAATTCAAAGACCGAAATGTATAAGTAATTTGTCATACTTATAGTAAAACAATGCAAGTTTAAATCGACATAAACTCGTTTAATTTTAATGAAGTTCCCGTAAATTTCAATATTTATTAATACTTTATGTGAGTTTATTATAACCATGCTATGACCAAGGATGCCTAAAACGACGTTCTTCGGGCGTCGGAAATGTTATGACATTTGTCACCCCAGACTTATCGGTCTAACTGTTGCATGCAGTTTAGGTGTGGGTTTATCAAACCCAATATAGATCTATACACAACTATCACGCTCTCCCTCAAGGAGACTCTGGTTACAATACAGGACTTAATGGTAATTTGAAGTAAATGTCTCACAAAGTCATTAACGGAATTACGTGTTATGAAAACTTGGTACCGTATGGCCGTACCTTGCTTAATGAAAATATCCTTTGTGTAAATGTACCCTTTTTAAATGTATGTGTTATGTAATGTATCATAAACTATACCTATTATAGTTTATCAACCAAGGGTAGTACGTAGTAATGTATGCAAACTATATTCAAAATAGTTTATTAAATGTTTGAATGTATCGGTTGTACTTTGATTATAATCACTTGTTATTCTTTATATTCAATATGTCCAAATCCATTTGTAAACTGATGTGTGTCTATATATTAAGATAAAATGACATATAATGCAATAACATATAATCACATAAATATATACACCTTTCTCAACATGTTACAAGGTGAAATGAAATTGACAGCAACGTTTTGTTGAATACAGTTTCTGTTACTGTTCTTAGAAAATTTATAGAAAAATCATCAAAGCTCCAAATCCAAATCCACAAATTCTGCGAGTTTGGAATATGAGTCTAGTTTGTTCGTAAATTTTATCATGATTTTTAGTGATCTCTAACAGAGGTGAAAATGTCCATAATCACAGACTGGTCCGGGTTTGCCTCTGAAACGATAGGCAGTTTTGTAAAAATCACCATAAATTGTAGAAAAATTATATGGAGATGTGCAAGTAGCCATTTTAAAGCTAAGAGTTTGAACTACTTGCACCTGGAACAGTTTTGAAAACTAAAATATTTAAGTTGACCAAAACAGTCCGTGATCGAAGTCCATCTTTTCTGATGTAATCTGTTAGAAAAAGTTTAATTGTGTTCTTGATGATTTTACTTGTATTCCCCCCTTAAAACTTAAGAAAAACATGTAAATGTAGGGGTATGAACTCACCTTATGTGGTTTCAGTAGATGCAAGTGAGAGATAGGAAGTGTTCAACCCAAGAACACTAAGAAGATGTCTTGATGATTCGAGAATCTAACACCGAATAAGATGGAATTTGTGTAAGATATCAATGATTTGAGTAGAATGGAGTGTAATAATTATATGAATGATGAAGATACTTACTAATTGAAGAAAGAAATCCCTGGAGAAAGCCTTGAAGTTCTTGAAGTTGAGAGAAAAGATGAGAGAATTTTGGAGAGTGTTCTTTGGTTGCTAAGTGTAGAATGAAAGGACTTTAATGAGAATGAGGAGAGAGGACCAATTCTCCAGCTCTTAGAACGTGGGAAGAGCTGGAGATTGGGTGTAAAGGTCCCCCAAGGTGACAAGGGGTAGTTGTAAAGAGTGGCTAATCATAGAGTGAGGTGGTGGTGGCTTGCTTTTGTCATAAAATAAGGAAAAGCAAATATTCCCTCAATAATTAGTTCAACCACCAATTCTTTTAATATATTTTTATAAAAACCCTGGAGATTTATATATTTTGGGGCCTTAGTTTATAAAATAAAGTTTTGGGTGAAAATCCCACGTTAAAATAATGAAAAACGGAGTTAAATCGAAGTCGTAGTCGAAAACCGGAAAATGCATGACACGCACAAATGCATGTCGTCTTCCTTTATGACAGCGGGTTCCTTGATACTCATTGCGTGTCATCAACACGCGTGTCGTAAGTTTACGACACGCAAACATGTGTGTCGTTTTCCTTTATGACAGGGACTTCGGTCCCGATGCTTCAGTTTTGGGTCCTTAAGCCTATTTTACCCGTTTTTACCCCGTTTCAAGTGGTTTTTGACCCAGTTAAGGGTCGGGATGGCCCAAATGATTACAAAAAGTTAAAGGAACTTTTGAGAGAGATTTGGGAGAGATTCAGGAGAGATTTGGGAGAGATTTTAATAGAGAGAGATTTAGTGAAAGAGATTGAGAGAGGTTTTATTTGTGATCTTTTTGAGTGTCCGGCTTCACAACGCAAGGTTCGTAAACCCCGTTAAACCGTGTTTTAGTGTCGTACACACTCCCGATGAGTGTGCAATAATGTTTTATCATTTTGGTTCAATGTTTACTGCATTTGAGACTTAGGAAATTCAACACACGAACTTTCCAAATGATGTTTCTCTCATTAAAATATTGCATTGTACAGTAATTACATAGTGTAAACCCTAATATACAAGGGTTAATTGAGTCGATTGGTTTTGACTTGTTGACTTTGTTTGACTTTGACCACTCAATTTTGACGGTTGTCACAAAGATCCATTTAAATCTTTGTCACCCTGGTATGGATGGAGAACCTCAATTTGTGAGCCTCCTCCATCAGAATCTGGCACACACCGCCCCAGTATAGAACCCAAAGTTGTCGATGCAGAGCTAACGGACCACGACTATCATAATTGAAGGAAGCCACCTGTCCCACAATACGCTCGTTTTTCCGGTGCTCTTCCTTTATAGCCTCAACATGTGCCTCCCGAATCCACTCCAATAATGGAGTAATCACAGTTATCCCAAAGCACAAATCCCTGATCAAAGCCGCGACCGCCTTGCGGCTAAGAGCATCGGCCACCACATTGGCCTTTCCCGAGTGATAAAGGATTTTGCAATGATAGTCCTTCACCACATCCAACCACCGGCTCTGCCGCATATTCAGATTCGGATGATCTATCAAATACCTCAAGCTCTTGTGATCCATGTAAATAGTACAACGAACCCCATAGATGTAATGCCACCAAATCTTAAGGGAATAAACCACGACCCCTAACTCCAAATCATGCGTCGAAAATTCGCCTCATGAGGCTTCAGCTGCATCGAGGCGTAGGCGGTCACGCGACCCCTCTGTATCAACACCGCCCGTAATCCAGATATCGATGCATCATAATAAACCACGAAATCATCGACACACTCCGACAGGATCAAAATCGACGCCTCACACAACCACTATCTAAGAGTCTCAAAAGTTGTCTGCTGCTCAGGCCCCCGGCGAAATGTAATCGTCTTATTTGTCAGTCGAGTCAAAGGAACAACTATATTGGAGAAATCCTTGATGAATCTCCAATAATAACCCACCAACCCAAGAAAAATATGAATCTCAGATGGAAACCTCGGAACCTCCCACTGCATTACGGCCTCAACCTTGGTCGGATCGACCAGAATACCATCTTGGTTGACCATGTTGAAGGGTTTTAGTATACTACAACATCCTATGGTGCACATAGAACCCTAAATGCTTTGGATCTATGTTTCCAAAGCATTAAGCCTACAACTATCATAGAAATGACATAATCAACATAAAAGAGAGTTATGGAGTTACCTCTTGGTTATGGCTTGTAGAACTTGTTGTGTTTGGCCTTAAGAACTTAGTGCCCCAAGTGTTGCACCTCAAATGGAATCACAAGACACCTAGAACAAAGGAGACTTTTGAGAGAGTATTTCTTACACCAAAATCGACTCAATGAACTCCAAGATCACTAGTGTGTCAAGTAGTCAATTTTGGATGCTAATGGGCTTCTTATATAGTGTGGCAAAATTAGGGTTACACCATGAAAACCCTAATGTGCATGACCTTCCATATTACTTAGGCTCCATGGGTTTAAACCTCCATGGATCATCCATGGGTTGTCACATGGGTTTAGCCCAACCTAAAGAATCATGGGTCATTGGCCCACACCATAAGAATGAATGATTTACCAATCAATCCCCATATATCTAACTAGTCTCTTTTGATCACAAAACCAATTCTAAATTAAATTTTGATCGATACTAATTAAATAATATGATTTCATGTTAATATATTAGAACTTATAATATATTAACAAATCATAAATAACCTCTTCTCAATAGTCCATCCTATCAAATTGTCTTGGTGATATGAAACCCAAATGGACCATGCTACTCTCGGGTCAAGTACATACCAATTATATTTATGGGCTTAGACACCTAATCCAACAGTCTCCTACTTGGATAAGTCTAATAACTATTATTGCAAGTACGACTCCACAACCCGACTAGCAATCGTAGCTCTTAAAAGCCGTTGTCGAACTCTGACCTAGTCAATGACACATCCATTAGATAAGGGATCATATATTCCTCCATTCTAGATATCGTATGGACTGAGACATGGATTATAATCATTCTCTCTGTCCATCTGTTGTTTCCCGATTTCCGATTTATGACGACCGACTAATTGAAAAAATCAAATCAGTCCAGGCTTGGCCAAGCAATTAGGGGTGTCATCACTAAATCATCGAGGGGCCCACATATATCGCTTTTATCCACATGGGGTAAAAGGAACGGATAAACTTCGACCCAAATGCTTGCTTGTACTTACCCATCAAATTACACACAACAATATTTTTTATAACATCCAAGTTACTGGTGCGTTTACATATGTCTATGTGCAACCGACTCGCAACTACAACTCACATGTCTCCGTTTCAAGAATATAATATATTATCGTCTCACAATCACTCGTGACAAAATCCATTAAGTGATTCAGATGAGCATGGGTTGAATCCAATACTCGAATCTTATTCCAGGAGCACTCATGAACACTGTACCAAACTTGTGCTATGACTAAAACACCTCTACAGACCCATTCATGACAGTCTTGCCTCAATACATACTTCCAAAGTATGTTCGAATGTGGATGGTTTGAATAACCTAGTTATTTAGGAAGTCAAAACATGCAAACTGAAACACAAGAATAATACTAATCCTATATGGCCCCAAAACTTTTGAGTCCCGTATTGATTACTCATTATTCATTGTATAATGTTTTGAATAAGCAACTTAATACTTGAATTAAAACAATAGTTGTCCCATGCTCCAAGCATGCACACTATGTTTGTCTATGGTCCTTACTTTGTGAAACAGATCAATTGATAACATTTTAATGACGTTCATTTCACAATTCCAAATCCTTATTGCAAGTGTAAGAATTCCAAATTCTTGTCACTGCTAGAAAGTGTTAGATTCTAAAATATCATGCAATGATTCTTTTGTAATGTCTAGGTACCAAAAGTCATAGAGACTTGACCAATGATATTACAAAATATTCCTTTGGAGATTGTTACAAGACAATTCCATGGAAATGAAGTCTCAAATTCAAAGTACATTCCTTTTAACATCCTTCTTGCATAAAAGTTTCTAACTTTCTCATATATTCTTCAACCCCCAATATGGAAACATTCCATATTTTCCATACGACAACTCATTATTAATAGACTCCTGTCTATTCATAATAATGTCAAAATGGTCCATCCATTACTATACTTCCCACTGTCCTTAAGCGACCAATCCTTGGTGAACCGTAGATTGTCCTTAAGAGTTGCTTAACCACTTTAGTCATATCTGGTTCTATTCCTTTTTCCCTCTTAATGCCCTAGGCATTTGGAAAATTAGAACACGAGAATATTATAGCATATGCAATCGATCCTATACCCGAAGCATATGGGATGCGATTCATAATGTCTAACATAAAGACATGATACTTGATCAGTCTTTTGCTACAATATTTTTATGTGTCATGTTCTCATAATTTGAATTATGAAGAGGGATGCCGTAATTATAATCAAATTTTAAGAACGCAAATAACATTTTCATATATAGAATTTCCTCATGTTGAACCATTCCAACATAACATTCATATATATTTGACTAAATTTGATTAAAAATCTCAATCTAAGCTTTTAGAATTCAAATGAAATTGAAGCTTTTGTTTTCTATAATTAACATTGCTAACTTGCAACACTTTTCATAATAATTATGCTCCCACTAGAATATTAATCATTATCTTACTAGCATAACACTTATGCTCCCACTAGCTTTCACATGTATTCAGAAATCAGCAGGACTTCTAGAAATCAATACTTATTGACTTTCTTACCAAAGTTCAGATTTCCGATACGAGATGCTTCGATAAGATTTTATCTAGGCTTCTCAAATTCATACACCTTTCCTCAGATAGCTCACATGTGTGTCTAAGCAATTTTAGAACTCAGATCAATAAGTCTCAAATCTTTAGACCTTTTGCCATTTCTCACAATTCGAACCATGAAGAGGGATGTCGTAATCATAATCGAATTTGAGAATGCGAATATCACAAATGCTATCTGCTTAAAATCTACTTAGTGAAAGCATTTCCTTACAATCATCTTCATGAATTGGAGAGAAACCTTATGACACTTATATTTTTATGGTGTATGTGTTCCTATCCGTGTGAATTTGTCAAAACCATAATCACAAGACATGGTTAGTAACAAATCCAAACTCATATGGACTGAACTTGTTCAATCTTAATTTATTGCCACCTGGCAGCATAAGGTCCTACCATTGCTTCCAAGTAGTTATGCAAACAACCGAGAACTCATAGAACTCACATACATAGTCAACTTTAACTGGAATGGCCACAAAACAAGAATATGTCAACACGATAGGTTACAACCTCAAGTCATGTGCTAGTGATTAACAATTGGTTTATTCTTGATTAGTTCTTGAAACTTGTCAAGATCTTTAAGACTCTCACTGACCTCTTGACATATAAGATTCTCTGTCAAGAACTATTCCTTGACAAACAAATATTCAAGAGTTAGTGCGGATTCTTATCAAGAATGACACTTCATATAATTGGTCTTAGTTGGTCTTTGTTTTATCCAAAACACCACAACTTACCAATTTCAAATATACAAGAGTAGAAAACATTTTACTCTACATTTGATAAGTGTTATAAACCTTTCTTAAGATTATGTCACTCAAGGCTCGATCTTGGAGTGTTACTCTAAGACTAGATTTGGAACGAAGTATGATTCACCTTTTTTGATTTAACCATTCCAACAATTCACGATTCCTCTTCTTAGACATACAAATGCAATAAGATGTCCTTAGAGAATCAATTGTGACATGGTTTTTCATAATCATTAAGATGATCATAAAACACGATACTAAAGTACTCTCCCATCTTTTCAGATTGGAGAAACTTTTATCTTTCTGCCTAATTTGATTCTTATCATTCGTTCTGCCATACATTGAAACTTTTTCAATGTTTCAGAATTATACTTAATCTTGTAAGCATAACCATATTTACTAAACTTTAGCAAATCATAATGAATAGTCTTATCGTTCTTTATGGTGGACCTGACCAGCACACAACCAAGTGTACCCGATCTCCTAGTCCTTCACTTGACTCACATATACATGTGAACAAGGAATTAGTCTTAATTTTCCAAAGATGAAGTTCTCATTCATCACACAATACAAGTTGCATGATTCTAAGTTTCTATCCAACTGAAGCTTGGGTGATGAGAATCTTTCCCTATTTGGTAAATTATGACACTACCACAAACGAAAGAATCAAATCCATTTTCCAATATTGCTATCAATGGAAACATATAAACAACAATTTTCACAAATGCTAATGTAATGATACTTAAAATAAGATAAAAAACGGTTCTTTATTTATTAAAAATTTGCGGAAAAATTGTCCTTACAATGCAAATACAAGTGAAAACTACGTTTCTAAATATTTCTAAGCAATCTATCATAACACTTAAGCAGCAGCTCAATAATCTGATCATCAAACAATGCGGTCGAAATCCATTTCTTCGCGATCAGACTCAGCCTACTCTTCTTTTAAGCTTCCTTTGATTCTACAAACCATCAAAATGTAACTACATTACATCATGTATTACTAATTGATGCGTGCAATAACTACACCTAATTTTATATTTATAACGTAACTAACTCAACTAACTAAATTGCACCTAGGCAGTGTACCTAGTCAAATTGTAGAATAGTTTGGGTAAGTCGGGTGTCGATCATAGGGAACGGGTTTGACTAATCTATTTATCTACCACTAAATTAACCTAATTATTAACAAAGAAAGGGATTTTATCTAATTTTGCAAGTTTAGATGAACTTAATTTTTAACACAAACTCAATCAATAAACAAAACACTTCTGTTAGTTCGAATCCACTTTCACTCAATGGTTATACATTAGTTATGACTATTACTGTTGGTTACCAATTAATAAAGTCTTAGAAAATTAGTTCTAAATCTACTAATCATTAATGAATTCATGTAAATCTATGTATGGTCACACAATAGTTAACACAGAATCAATTATTAAATGAGATTGGAGCGATGTAAGATTGATTTGATAAACACACATTATGGTCATAATCATGAATTCTCTAGCACAACTTAATTTTAATAATTTAGTTGCTTAACTAAGATTGGTTTGATCTTAGCTCTAATAACCTAGTGTTCACTGAATTATTAGGTATTCAAATTCATCTAGATTTGTATTCACTAACTACACAGAACAAGAATTTTAAGCAATTAATTATCAAACAAACATACTAGGTAAAATCAATCCAACACAAGCATATTACCAACAAGTAAAGTCAAATCTAATGCATTAAAACCATGAGTTGCAGCTTCATGTAGCTAACAGAGGCAGCTAGATTTAGCTGGACATACTAACAAATAAACAAACAAAGACCATAAATCAAAGTCATGTTTAAGTGTACCAATCAATAAACTAATTTATGAACTTTTTCTTCCTTGGTGTTGAAAACCAGTTCCAAACCCTTCCTTCTTCTGAAAGTCGTCTCCAGGAATCCTCCAAGGCAGCCAAAAGTCTTTTAAATCGTAATGATCAAGCATTTATATAATTTTCCTGAAAGTCGTTATTCACGTCGTGATTAAGCCATTCACGTCGTGACTTAAGAGATATCCTTCTCGGGCACGGATTCTTACTTCACGCGTATTCATCTTCTGGAAGGTTCAAGGCCACGTCGTGTAGCTGTGGTTCACGACGTGAATCGAGCTAAATCTGTGGATTTCTTATTCTTGCATTCTCCAAGTCTCTAAAGTTCCATGTTTTGTCATTTTTGGTCCCTTTCTTCGAAAATGCTTTTATTTTGGCTGCAAAATAATAATTAAGCTTATAAGTACCAATATTCTATGCAAATAAACAAATTAGTAGTGCAAATGTAAATCAATATTGCCTAAAAAATGTATAAATATGGCAATATCACTAATCTCCAAATAGGAACTTAGTAGAGTTAGATAGTGGATCTTATTTGAAGTAAAGTCAAAAAATTTTACTTTACCATCTTTGCAATCTTTTAGGTACATATGGCAGCTTCTGTAACACTCCAAATCAGGTATGACCTTGTAGCTCTTGAAGTATTTTTAATATATCATAAGAGACCCTTAAGTACACTGGGCGTACTTGGCAAGGAGGATCGCGGAGGGGCAGCACGTACGCTGGGCGTACGTGCCAGGATGTTCAAACCCTAAAATCCGGACTTGAGACCTATATAAACACCCTTAACTCCTTTGAGCCTCACCCTTAACAGCCTCCTTCACCTTCAAACGCCTATGAAAACCCTAATATCATTTGGGAGTGCATTTAAGCTTTAAGAGTGCATTTTTGGTCCTTTTAGTGTTCATCCAAGAAGAAGAAGTTGTCAAGGAAGCTTGGAGTGTCATTTGGCTTCAAGAATTTGCATACTGTCGACCTTGAGGAGCTTTTGGAGGTATAAAGCTTGCACTTTCCATCTTAATCACTAGATCTAGCTAGGGTTTTCTAGTTTTGTCCCTTTGGTTGATTTTGGACCTCCTCTTGTGAGTTAAGCAACTCCAGAGGATGGAAATGGCAGATCTGAGGTCCCTTAGTCCTTTTTCAACATAAATATGGAGCATTGGTTTAAGGGATTCGGGCACACCTTCGGGTGCGTCAGGACTAAAACTAAGGAAATGGTAAAATTGTTTTCAAAAATAACATAAAAAGGGTTTTAAAAGAAATGAAAAGATGAGAGTGCAACGCGCGTGATCAGCCGAGCCAAGCAAGTAGTTCCACAATATATTAGCCATGTTATACTGATATTTGAGCCTTGTTGAACTTGCTATGTGTATGATTTTAAAATTGTATACGGTTAGGAGCTTATAGCCTCAGAATGATCGATTTGGACTTATTTCATGTTCCTTGTTTGGTTGTGGTCCTAGGGTAGAATCTTTTATTCGAAAGTCTATTTGATCCTTTTCTGTTTATAATTTGCATGCATAAAGGCAACATGTCACCTGTCATGATTGGTTTGATTGATATGAGTAGAGTAAATCTTAGGACAGCCTGAGATTTGATGTATGCGGTAGTTTGTAGAATATGGTTTAGTTTTGGGACGAATTGGGGTTATCAGGTAGAGCATTGGGGAAAGGTACAGGTAGTGTGGAAGGTAGTATTGGGCCCGTACTGCTGAAAGTACATGACCTGTACCCGAACCAATGTTAGATCTGACGACTTCAAGGAGGACCAGTGTGGTGAAATCCCTTATATGGAAACCCTGATCGCTATAATTTATGATATTACAGTTCAGCATGGTGGTGACACGATTTGGAGCAGGGGGATTGGGATCGGGATATGGGTTCGGGCCAGGATCAGGCGACACTGCCGATGTCATTGATGAGAGGTTGTGCGAGCTTATCGCAGCCAAGGTTATCAGGGGCGTCCTTGACACTACCCCAGTCATTTTTGGGACGGTCAAGGAGGGTATGATGGAGATTATGGAGGAGAGACTCAGGGCGTTCAGGGCTGAGATTGTTGCGGGTCAGGTTGGGGCCCGAACTCCCTCATTCCGGGAGTTCAAGGCGTGCGAGGCGCCGGAGTTTCTCGGGGTCAAGGAACCCATTGTTAGCCGACGCTGGGTTGCGGATATAAAAAAGCCCAGCGCACGAGTTCTTTCCCGGATGCGGCCAAGGTGGGTTTTACTTCATGTATATTGAGAGAGAGAGCCCGAGAATGGTGGGGAGAGGTGACCAACCAGGTGGGAGCAGCTGGTGTGGCTGAGATGACGTCGGCCGAGTTTGTTCGGCGATTCGATGCAGAGTTTGCACCACCTATTGAGGTGCAACGGCTGGTGAGGGAGTTTTAAGACCTTCAATAGACCATCGAGACTGTGGCAGAGATCACTTCTAAGTTTCGGGAACGAGCTATGTTGATCCCACAGTACGCTACAGATGAGGATTTGAGGAGGACGAGATATCATTCCATGTTGAGGGATGATATCCGGGAGTATGTGAGTTTTACAAGGTGCAAAACCCTGAATGAGATGGTGGATAAGGCCCAGGAACGGGAGATGGAGTTAGATTTCCGCACCAAGCGGAAACCGGAGCAGACACAGGCAGCGGTGGGTCAGGCTAAGAATCCTAAGACCTCAGACACTTCCAGCAGGGGCCAGCAGGGCCGGGGCTGGTGTGCCAAGTGCGGTAAAGCGCACAGTGGGGCTTGTCGGGGGACAGGCTCGGGATGCTATGCTTGTGGCAAATCGGGCCACGTGATCAGGGATTGCCTCAAGAAGGGCTTGATTTGCTTCCACTGCAACCATACCAGCCACAAGCGGGCCGACTGCCCGAGGTTGCAAGGAGGGAGAGGAGCGGTGGCGGCGCCTACCCCCGCCACGTTGAGGATTACCGATAACCGCCCTGTCAAGGCGGATGTTCCGGCGGTGAAGAGCCATGCATTTCAGTTGACCACTGAGGAGGATCGGGCAGCACTAGACGTTGTGGCTGGTACGTATCTATTATTCTCTACTCATTATGATTTGTATGACTTATCTATATATTATGCTTGTATAGGGACCTTTTTGGTCAATGGTATGTCGGCGCATGTTTTGTTTGATTCGGGTGCTACCCGATCGTTCGTATCTCTTGCTCTTATCAAGAAGTTCTGGGACATGCCTGGAGCTCTGGATTCCCCACTCAAGGTAGAGATTGTAGATGACCTCACCGTTAGTGCTGCGAGGGTGTATCGGGACTGTGTCCTGAATGTGCTTGGTGAGAGGTTTCGTGTCGACCTGGTCCCGATACCGTTGCGAGGGCTGAAGGTGATTGTCGGGATGGATTAGTTGGGGGCCAATGGGGCCATGATCGATTGTGAACGCCAGTTGGTGAGGGTTCAAACCCCAAGTGGGGGAGTACTGGTGATACATGGTGATAAAGCCTCGCAGGGGCCGACTCTCTGTTCGGCTGCGAGGGCTAGGAGATTTCTGCAGCAGGGATGTATGGGATTTCTGGCTCATATCTCAGACAAGAGGGTAGAGACCACGACAGATGTAGGTAGTGTGCCGGTTGTACAGGACTTTCGGGATGTTTTCCCCGAGGGGTTACCGGGAGTGCCTCTGGAGAGGCAGGTAGAGTTTCGCATCGACTTGGTGCTTGGTGCCGCTCCGATAGCAAAGGCACCATATCAGTGACACCACCCGAGATGCATGAGTTATCTACGCAGCTTCAGGAGTTGCTAGACCGAGGGTTCATACGTCCGAGCAGTTCCATGTGGGGAGCACCGATCCTTTTCATGAAAAAGAAGGATAGATCGCATAGGATGTCCATCGATTATAGGGAGCTAAACAAACTAATGGTGAAGAACCGTTATCTGTTGCCAAGGATCAATGATTTGTTTGATCAGCTGCAGGGTGCGTCTTGGTTTTCCAAGATTGATCTCCGGTCGGGATACCATTAGATGAGAATTGGGGATGAGGATATACCGAAGACGGCTTTCAGGACTCGATATGGGCATTATGAGTTTGTGGTGATGCCGTTTGGGCTCACCAATGCCCCATCAACGTTCATGGATCTTATAAACAGGGTGTGTAGACCGATGTTGAATTGGTCGTTGATCGTTTTTATTGATGATATCATGGTTTGTTCTAAGACCAGGGAGAAGCATGACCAGCATTTGAAGGAGGTACTTGAGACCCTAAGGGCGGAGAAGCTTTATGCAAAGTTCTCCAAGTGTGATTTCTGGCTGCGGGAGGTACAGTTTTTGGGGCGTATCATCAATCAGGAGGGCATTTTGGTTGATCCAGCCAAGGTTGAGGTTGTGATGCGATGGGAAGTACCAGAGAACGCATCAGAGATTCGTAGCTTCTTGGGTTTAGCGGGATATTATCGGCGATTTATCCAGGATTTCTCCAAGATTTGTGTGCCATTGACCCGTTTGACCAAGAAGAATGTGACCTTTCGGTGGGGCACGGATCAGCAGATGGCTTTTGAGACCCTGAGACGTAGGTTGTGTGAGGCTCCGATCCTAGTACTACCCGAGGGGTTAGACGATTTGGTGGTGTACTGTGACGCATCGATATCAGGATTGGGTGCCGTACTGATGCAGAGGGGGCACGTGATAGCTTACGGCTCAAGGCAGTTGAATCCTCATGAGGCGCATTACCCCACTCACGACCTGGTACTGGAGGCAGTGGTGTTCACCCTCAAGATTTGAAGGCATTACTTGTATGGATTGAGGTGCACCATCTATACTGATCACAAAAGTTTGAAGTATTTGATGGATCTGCAGAACCTCAACATGCGGCAGAGGAGGTGGTTGGATGTACTGAAGGACTATGACTGTAAGATTTTATACCATCCAAGAAAGGACAACGCGGTGGCCGATGCCTTGAGCCGCAAGGCGGCAGGTTCCCCGATTAGGAACGTTTGTTTGAGGATGACCGTGATCTCTCTATTGTTGGATATGATCAAGGAGGCCCAAGTCGAGGGGGTGAAGAAGGAGAACTGGAAGATAGAGCGGATTCGGGGACAGTATCCTCTGTTCGTTAAGGATAGTCGTGGCCTTTTGATGTAGTGTGGCTGAGTGTAAATACCGATGACTGGAGGAGTGAGACAGAGGGTATTAGAGGAGGCACACTAGACCAAGTTCTCTATTCATCCAGGGGCTACAAAAATGTATAGAGACATGAGACTGAGTTATTGGTGGCCCTATATGGCACGGGAGATCGCCGGGTTTGGGGAGCGGTGCTTGACCTGCAGGAAGGTCAAGGCCGAGCACCATCAGCCTCATGGCAAGGTTCAGCTGCTACCCATTCCCATGTGGAAATAGGAAGAGATCACTATGGACTTCATCACGAAGTTGCCGAGGACGGCGAGGGGAGTGGACGCCATATGGGTGATCGTAGACAGACTGACGAAGAGTGCCCACATCATCCCGATTTTCGAGAGTATATCCGCGGAAAAGTTGGCGAACATTTATGTACGAGAGGTGGTGGCTAGGCTCAGGGTGCCAGTGTCGGTAGTCTCTGACAGGGATGTCTGGTTTACATCCAGTTTCTAGAAGAAGTTCCACGAGGAAATGGGTACACTGCTGCATTTTAGTACGGCGTACCACCCCCAGACCGACGGCCAGAGCAAGAGGACGATCCAGGCCCTGGAGGACATTCTCTGAGCATGCATGTTGGATTTTGGAGGTAGTTGGGACACGTATCTCCCACTGGCAGAGTTTTCATACAATAACAGTTATCATGCCAATATCGACCGGGCTCCATTCGAGATGTTGTATGGTCAGAGGTGCAGGACCCCGGGTCATGGGGAGCACTGAGGTAGTGCTCAAGACTACCAGACTGATTCAGCAGGTGTGCGACCGGTTGCGGGTCGCGCAAAGCCGTCAGAATAGTTATGTTGACCGACAGCGATCAAATCTCGAGTTTCAGGTAGGGGATTTCGTGTTGTTGAAGGTGTCGCCCTGGAAGGGGATTATCATGTTTCGGAAAAGGGGCAAGTTGGGGCCTCGGTATATAGACCCGTTCAGGATCGCGGCCCGGGTGCGCAAGGTGGCATAGCGCTTGGATCTGCCAGAGGAGCTTAGCCAAATTCACAACACCTTCCAGGTGTCACAGCTTTGGAAGTGTGTCACTAACGAGTCCGCAGTCGTTTCGTTGGACGAAATTCAGGTGGATGAGGGCCTGAACTGGTAAAGGTGCAATGGCAGCACCGAAGAGGCTCCGAATGGACTTGGGAGCCGGAGGAGGAGATGCGGGAGCATTATCCCAATCTATTCGTAGCTATGGACTTCGAGGACGAAGTTTAGTTCAAGTGGGGGAGAGTTGTAACACTCCAAATCAGGTATGACCTTGTAGCCCTTGAAGTATTTTTAATATATCATAAGAGACCGTTAAGTACGCTGGGTGTACTTATGAGTACGCTTAGCATACTTGGCGAAGAGCATCGCGTAGGGGTATCACGTATGCTGGGTGTACCAGGAGTACGTTAGGCGTACATGCCAGGATGTTCAAACCCTAAAATCTGGACTTGAGACCTATATACACCCTTAACTCCTTCGAGCCTCACCCTTAACAGCCTCATTCACCTTCAAATGCCTCTGAAAACCCTAATATCATTTGTGAGTGCATTTTAAGCTTTAAGAGTGCATTTTTGGTCCTTTTAGTGTTCATCCAAGAAGAAGAAGTTGTCAAGGAAGCTTGGAGTGTCATTTGGCTTCAAGAATCTGCATATTTTCGACCTTGAGGAGCTTCTGGAGGTATAAAGCTTGCACCTTTCCATCTTAATCACTAGATCTAGCTAGGGTTTTCTAGTTTTGTCCCTTTGGTTGATTTTGGACCTCCTCTTGTGAGTTAAGCAACTCCAGAGGATGGAAATGGCAAATATGAGGTCCCGTAGTCCTATTTTAACATAAAAATTGAGTCTTGGTGGGTGTTTTGACCTCATGCATGGGTTAAGAGCTTTAAAAAGGTCTTAATGAGGGTGTTGGGAGCATATGGGACATGCAAAGGCATAAAGTTGCCAACTTTATGCCTTAAGTCTTCTTAATAGGCTTAGATCTAACTTCTGGACGTAAGAGAATCGAGTATTAAGCACTTAATGAAAAAGTGCTTAATCTGTTAGTACGTGGGCGTAAACTAGTGTAGACTGCGCGTAAGTCCCCGAGCCCCAGTACGCTGCGCGTACCAGGGTGGTACGCTAAGCGTACGCATCACAGATGGGCTTGGATCTGTTTTGGGCTTTTGGACTGTTGGGCCTCATTTGGTTTTTGGACTTGGTTGTATTTTGAGAATAGTGGGCCATTTTATCTGTTTGGGCCATTGGAGTTATGATTGGGTCTTATTAGGCCAAGAGGCCCATTAATGATTTTTGGACATGGACTTAAGGCCCATTAGCAAAGAAAGGATATTTGGGCCTTCATGGAAGGACTTGGGGTTTGGGTTTTCCCCTTTTGATTATGTGATGTCCTAACATGGGTTAATATTATTATTCAGCACGGGAGGTTACAGACAGTTAGGAGAGCAGTTTCAGATTCTTCGGTCAGAGGTGAGTCTCCTCACCATACCAATGGGTCTTAGTGGGCCAAGAGGCCCATTTCTTGATATGTAGTGTCCTAGCTGAAATTGTATTATTTGGCATGATAGTTGGTATGAGCTAGGAAGTATGTTAGCAGTATGTGTGGTATGTTTGTATGGAAGACCATGGGAGATCCCATGGCACTTAGATTGTAAGACCATGAGGAGAGCCCAGGGCTCTCCTATCAAAGACCATGGGAGATCCCATGGCACTTAGGTGTAAGACCATGTGGGGAGCCCATGGCATCCTGGAGTAAGACCCTGGGGACGAGCCCACGACATCCTTATCTGTTGTATGCATGGCTTATGTGATATGTATTGCTGTTTTAGCTAGTATGATATGTTGTATATGGGTTTTTTGTGGGTATGCTATGGGGAACTCACTGAGCATTAGCTTACAGTTTGTGGATTTGTTTCATGTACATCTGAGCCCAAGGGCAAGGGCAATGCTTGATGGCACGGCGTACACTCTCTCGGGCATTTTATGGGACACTCTGATGTTTGGAATAAAACTTGTATTTGACTTATGTTTTTAAAACAATTATAACTGGATCTCTTGATATTGGAAAATGTGTTTACGTATTCAAAAATGAAAATTTTCTTTGTAAAAATGGGGTCGTTACAAGTTCGCAACCAATGCCCCTTCTCTTGGCAATAGAAAGATATGGACTCTTTGGGAATGGTACACAGGACTATCTCAAACTTAGCCTTTCTCTTTACCATCTGGTCAAATGACTTGACTATGGCTGATCCCTTTCCATTGGGAAGAGAAAGCTTTTCTGGACTTCCAATGTTGCCATTGTCAATGTCCATGAAAGTTTGGGGAGTAGATCTTCCAATCAAATTTGCTTTACCAGTGCAGCAAATCATTGTTGATTCAGCAGCAACAAGCAAATATGTTAGATCAATAAAGGGTCATGTCGTGATCTCCCATATAGTAGTCCTTGAAGAACCCGCTATATGACTTAGGAAGTGATTGAAGAACCCAGTCAACAGCCAACTTCCTTGAGACTTCGACACCCAACTCTCCCAACTTGTGAATATGTAACTTCAACTCCAAGACGTAAGCACATACAGACTTTCCTTCCTACCAATAGGTCTTTGAGTGACCTAGAACTTGAGGGTTAGGGAGAATTATTGGAGGAGATGGAGGAAGTGAAGTTCCACTACAACACAAAGAAGGGATTAATCTTTCACCTTGATCGCCTTGTGGAAAATCATCTTTATAAAGAAAGCTTTTTCCAAAAGATTTGGGAAGACCATAGTTGTCTGAACTAGACATCTATAATGGGAGAAATTCAAGTTTAGTAGATTTAAGTCCTTAATATAACACCCAACATGAAATATTAAGGCTAGGACCCAACACAATATTTTACAATTCGGAAGAGGGATGCCGTAATCCAAATTGCAAAATATTTGAAGGTAGGTAAATGACGATTTACCAATTTCCACCACGAAAAACGAAATTGATTATTAAGTTTTAAATGGATTGAAATTCCTATATCCTTTGAGATTCATTGAACTTTTCAATGTCATGTTTAAATCTCAATTCTGCCCTTCAAGTTTGTGACTGGGATGTCGAGGATCACAAACAAGGTGTGAATAACCATGCAAATTAGCTTGGTACACCCAATGTTACAGCCACCTAATCAATGTGCCGGTTAACCACACACACTCCATTGATCTATGTTTAACATCAAGCTACCCTTTGCCACACACTATCAGTCCCAGATTAGTGTGTCGGTTAACCACACACGCTCCACTAACGACTTAACAAGGTGCAAAGTGCAATTTCATGGGTTTGCACCAAATTCACATTTTCCTAAGTAACTAAGATTGGGAATTTATAAGTGTTTTGTTACTTAGTATTTCATTATAATTTTAATGAGAATTTAAATGTCCCCTCAAACCCGTTCGGCTAACGACCCTCTACCAGTCAAGGAAGCGGTGGGTGAGAGTGGACACCCATTAAACTGCTATTTATAGGCAGTAACCTTATACCCCTCTTATAGACCGGCTTCGTGAATGAGGCCTACTAACGGTAAGACTGACTTTACTCTTATACATATATAAATATTAAACCTATAATTTTATAATAGCATAAGGGTTGAATTTTAAACTTTTAAAATTCTAGGGTTTGGAACTAAATGTTTCAAAGTGAGACTTTGAGTTTACAAATTCCAAAACTTGAGGGCGAGTTTTGAACTATTCAAAAACTTTTGGAATCCATAACTTATGAGTTTAATATAGGTTTTATGAAAAGACTCTTGACATTCCATAACTTGAGGACAAGTTATGGAGTTCATAAAAACTTTTATGTAAAAGACTCTTCAAGTTCCATAACTTGAGCACAAATTATGGAAGACCTAAAACCATTTTATGATGACATTTAAAAATGAGACTTTTCACTTTCCATAACTTGAGGACAAGTTATGGATTTCATAAAAACATTTAGATCAAAAATTATAACTAAACAAATCAAACAATTTGCCAATGATCTAATTAAACTCATAAGTTAAGATAATTCATATCAAACAAGTTTCAAGAATTTAGCCTAATCATATAAACTAATACAAATCATGAAACTTTGACAATTACCTTTTATTTGGATGAGAATAATCATTACTATAACAACAAAATCAGATTTTATTAACTAAAACATTTTGTGGTAATAATTCTAATCCAAAACAGGCCAAAAAAAGTCGAAAATCTGCCCACTGGAGCACCAACTTGGCGAGTACATGAACTGGACTCGTCGAGTTGGACTTTTTCTGAGTGGACTCGGCGAGTTCATTGTCCAGAATGCAGAAAATTCGATTTTTTTTGCTTTGAAAACCAATAAAATATCAAGTATAGTGGAAAACAATCCTAGGCTCTGATACCACTGAAGGGTTTTAGTATACTACAACATCCTATGGTGCACACACAACCCTAAATGCTTTGGATCTATGTTTTCTCTAATTATACATGCAATATTGTTTCCAAAGCATTAAGCCTACAACTATCATAGAAATGACATAATCAACATAAAAGAGAGTTATGGAGTTACCTCTAGGTTGTGGCTTGTATAACTTGTTGTGTTTGGCCTTAAGAACTTAGTGCACCAAGTGTTGAACCTTAATTGGAATCACAACACACCTAGAACAAAGGAGACTTTTGAGAGAGTATTTCTTGCACCAAAATCGACTCAATGAACTCCAAGATCACTAGTGTGTCAAGTAGTTAATTTTGGATGCTAAGGGGCTTCTTATATAGTGTGGCAAGATTAGGGTTACACCATGTAAACCCTAATGTGCATGACCTTCCATATTCCTTAGGCTCCATGGGTTTAAACCTCTATGGATCATCCATGGGTTGTCACATGGGTTTAGCCCAACCTAAAGAATCATGGATCATTGGCCCACACCATAAGAATGAATGATTTACCAATCAATCCCCATATATCTAATTAGTCTCTTTTGATCACAAAATTAATTCCAAATTAATTATTGATCAATACTAATTAAATAATATGATTTCATGTTAATATATTAGAACTTATAATATATTAACAAATCATAAATAACCTCTTCTCAAAAGTCCATCCTATCAAATTGTCATGGTGATATGCAACTCAAATGGTCCATGCTACTCTTGGGTCAAGTACATACCAATTATAGTTATGGGCTTAGACACCTAATCCAACAAAGGTGACCCAGAAACTGCACCTCGCGCAACCTGAACTCACACTTGAAGAACTTTGCAAAAAGTCTCTCCCTCCTCAATGTCTCAACACTTCCCTCAAGTGCTCCTCGTGCTGCTCCTGAGTCTTGAAATAAACCAAGATATTATCAATAAATACTATCAAAGACTGATCCAATATCGGCCTGCACACGCGGTTCATGAGATCCATGAACGTGGCTAGAGCATTGGTGAGCCCAAAAGGCATCACCACAAACTCGTAATGACCATAACGAGTTTGGAAAGCTGTCTTCTGCATATCCTTATCCCTAACCTGCATCTGATGATAACCCAATCGCAAATCAATCTTGGAGAACCAAGTTGCACCCTCAAGCTGGTCAAAAAGATCATCAATCCTCTGGAGTGGATAACAGTTCTTCATCGTTACTTTGTTCAATTCTTGATTGTCGATACACATACGATGAGACCCGTCCTTCTTCTTCACAAACAGAATCGATGCTCCCCAAGGCGAACTGATCAGTCGAATAAATCCCTTGTCTAACAGCTCCTGCAGCTGTGTAGACAACTCTTGCATCTCTGGAGGAGCCAATCGATACGACGCTTTGGCTATCAGAGCCGTACCTGGAACCAAATCAATCCTGAACTCAACCTCCCTCTCCGGAGGCACCCCAGGAAAGTCCTCCAGGAATATATTCGGGTAATCCCACACAATTGGCACATCATCCATGGTCTCCTTTCCCTTATCCCGGGTATCCATGACATAGGCGACATAACCGAAGCAACCCTGCTGAAGATAACGTCTGGCCCTCGCTGCAGATCACAAAACCGACCCACACTGCGGTCTCTCCCCACGAATCACCAACTCTCCCCCACTTGGGGTCCGAACTCGAACTAACTGTTGCTCACAGTCGATCACTGCCCCATTAGGGCTCAACCAATCCATGCCCACAATGACCTTGCTCCCACGCAACGAAATGGGAACCAAATACTGCTCACTGAACAATTGAAGAGTACACCATGGATGAACCCTCGCAACCCGAACAATCCTATCGTTAGCAATCTCAACATCAAGAGGACAATCCAGCTCCCCGAAACTCCAACAAATCTTTTGCTCAGCGCAGGCGATACAAACGATCGGGCAGCCCCCGAATCGAACAATACTGTAACATCCCAAGTCCAAGTAAACCTTGTAACCCTTGATCTTTTGAGTACTTGTCCATTTTAGTCCCTTTTTGAGAAAAGGTTGTGAATGAGTATGTAGGGCGTACGCAGGTGTACGCTCAACCTACTCATATGCGTGCATTTGACGCGGAAGCCACCTAGTACGTTGGGCGTACTAGGCCCAGAGTGAAAACCCTAATTTAGGGTGAGTCCCCTATATAAAGGTTATGATGGCCTCATTCCTAGCCATCATTCTCAGACAACAAACCCTCTTGTGCCCTAACCTTCGTTCTTAGAGCTTGTGAGTGCATTTGAAAGCCTTTGAGAGTCTTTGTGTGTTCTTGAATTGAAGAAGAAGCTTTGGAGAAGAAGGAGTGAGAGTCCAGGCCCTTAGATCTAAGCATATCTGAGTTGGGAGCTTCATATTGAGGTATAAAGCTTCAAGCTTTCTCACTCTTTTGTGTTTTGCATCATAGTAGAGTATTTTAGGGTTTTTGTCCCAAAAGTTGGTGAATTTATGAGATATTGAGCTCCAGAGACTATGATCAACCCCTTTGAGTGTGTTTAGTGGTGTAATGTCATAAAAATCCAATCTTGGACGTTGGAATCATGCCATGCATGAGTTTTGAGCTTTTTGAGATAAGAAAGTGAGTTTTTTGTGTGTTTGTGACCATATCAGCCATGAAAAGGCTTAAAGTCACTGACTTTATGGAGTAAGAGCTATTAGGGACTCCAGATCTGTGATATGAGCCAAGGTCTTAACTGATTAAGACCAAATGAGTGAGAAGAGTGAAACTGGGACGTACGCTGGGCGTAATCCCAGTATGCACAACGTAGGGGTCAAGCATCCCCAATGCATGCATGAATGTAGAGTATGCCCAGCGTAGAGAGCTGGTACGCGCAGCGTACTCTCTTCTGTTGACTTTTGGTTGACTTTTAGGGTTTGGTCAATTTGTGGACTATTAAGGCCATTGAGGGGTAAAATAGTATTTTACCCTTCTGTGAGTTTGTAGAAGGGTTAGTTTAGCTTCTTGAGAGCCGTGATTAATTAGGGATAATTGCCATATGTGTTATTCGGAGGCTAGACCGGTGATTTGAGTTCCATATTAGCCGATTTCTTGCGAGGTGAGTCTTCTCACTATACTTACCATGAGTGGTATCTTTGTGTAACCGAGATGTCTTATGTGATTATCTGTGTATTCTGATATTATGCATTATGTCTTTGTGATTTATGCTGAGTATTATTATTATGAGCTTACTGAGTTAGGACCGGAGGGTCCACCCGAGTTGTGGGACCGGAGGGTCTCCACTGGAACACATTGACCGGAGGGTTGTATTGAGTTAGCTTTGAGTGGCTAATGTGATGTGTGTGGTATTTTGGGGAACTCACTAAGCTTCGTGCTTACTGTGTTATGTGTTATGTGTTTCAGGTACTTCCGAGGATCGCGGGAAGGCCCCGGCTTGATTGTCACACACTCGCATTTGAGATATGTTTTTGGAGGATCCTGAATTTGCGATAAACAATTTTTGAAATATGTGTTGATGTTTGATACTTGAGATTTTTTAGAAATGTGACATGTGTTTATTTGTGTTTAAAAATGAAAAAAATTTGGTTTGAAAATTTATGGTGTTAAAAGTTGGTATCAGAGCCTTGGTTTGAGGGATTCGGATGCACCTCCGGGTTGTGTTTGGACTCAAACTGAGGATTTCAGAAAAAATTTCAAAAGAAATAATTTTTCTAAAACGAGAAAGAGTTTTAAGAGAAAACGAGTTGGAGCGGTGTGTATAATCAGCCAGAGCCCGAACGGTGATTTCCCAAAATACCCTTACTTTTATGTTATGAGATATTTATGAGATATTTTATTAGAATTGCATGCTAGAGAGTAGGCTAGGTATTTCATATTCTAGGGCTAAAGTTGCCTGATTTGTGCCTAGGAGATGCTTTTGATCAGTGTTATCTCTTATTTGCTCTGAATATGTGCTGAAATCTGAGTCGGGAGATAATCTAGGAAGAGATATCTTGATAAGCTTGAGAGGGGTCTACTGAGAGAGTAGTCTGTGATTCGTGAGATATAGAGTATTTGTGAATTGGGGTCCTAGGAGGAGGACTTAGGGTGACTACACGTTGGTGTGGAGGGTAGTATTGGGCCCGTACTACTGAAAGCACTGAGTCTGTATGCAATCCAAGTAAGAACCCTTACGATGCTAAGGAACAAGTAGGGATGAGTGGTCGAGTGTGAGTATGCTCAAGAGAGTCTCTGATGATTTTGTGTTGTGTTTCAGAGACATCATGGTGGGTACACGCCACACCCCAGAGAGTAGTGGAGTTAGCGATTATGAGATTCGCAGGATGATTCACGACGAGGTGGCCGCAGCTGTCACACCCCAAAACCGGAACGGCGGAAACGTTCTGGGGCGGTGGACGTCATGTACAGTATCACAACACAGAATAATAGTAAACAAGCAAACAACATCATCCATTGCATTCATAATGTATTTTAATACAAGTGAGTTCTGTATAGTTTATAAGACACCAAAATATGAATCAAAATAAAAGATGAGTCTTGAATGTGCTCCATCTTCTCAAAAGTTGGCCTTAGTACGTGTCTACTGATGACCTGAGAATACAAGTTATTTTGAAAGAGTTTATCAGCTTTAAAGCTGGTGAATTCATAAGTATTTTAGTGTCATTGTTTGTATGAAAATGTTTGTAAGTGTTTAAATGTATAAGTTTGTAAATGTTTGTAGTAAATGTTTGCAGTAAATGTTTGTATCTCCTAGAAAATCCTATATTTTCTACTAAAAGTAGCCTTCTACCAAGGCATCAAATGTGTTGTATGTTTGTTCATTGTAAAAGTGAGTATTCCTCCCAAAGGTGACTATCATTAATAAAATATAGTTTTTACATTACTGTTTATGTGAAATGATCACAAAGTAGATGTAATGGGGAAAATAATGAAGTACCATAGTATTATATTATAGTAACTACTGTTGTACTAACTACCTTAAACCAATTGTTAATTAAGGTATAATGTGATATAATTGTAACCATACTTGATCGGGCTAGTAAAACACGACGCTCGAAGACGTCGAGATGGTATGACATTCATCACCCGAAGACCTGCAGGTCCCACTGTAGCTAGCAGCAAGGTGTACGACGGTCAGTCCAATATAGATCTATACACGAATTCACGCTCTCCCTTCAGAAGACACTGGTTACAAGTCGAGCCATGACAGAGATGTCATGCCCCGAAGTAGTGCCTCACATTTGTGTTATAGTATGTATGTATTGTATGTACTAGTGTAGTGTATTGTGACATCCCCAAAATCACGGCCAGAAAAGACCGGTTTCATTTATGCTTTTAAAATAGTTTCAGAGTAAATCCATTGATTTAAAAGAGTTGTGGAATTTGTTCCCAAAACAAAATATGATAAAATAATATTTACCAAAGCATTTCATAAAGAAATGTATTTTCATTATATAATCAAAACTCGGGATGTCATGTTCCGATACAGACACAAAAGCATAAACAATAAAAGATAGACCATACAACAGTTACATATAACAACTGGTCTAATATCAAAAGATCTTGATAAGTCATCCAACTTATGCTCTCGCGCCACTACCTGTAATACAACAAAACTGAGTGGGTCAGGCTTGGGAGCCTGGTGAGCATATAGGGTTTTCAACCCGCAATAAATAATTATATTTAATTTCACCAACCAATAATAACCCGATTACCCATTCCCGTTATCCTCACTTTACGTCCCTAAAACAACATCTATCTCAAGGGACCTAATCTAGGATTTTCATCGGGACGGACATTACTGCAAAGGGGTTTCCTCAACAGTAGATGTCCTAAAGGCAACCATGAGGGGGATAGAGTACACCGGTGAACACATCGTTCACAACACCTACAGATTATGCGCCTGCTAGCGTTCCACACGACTGTCTATAAAGACTATGTGGTCGTTATCCATACTCCGCTGAATAACTAGATCAACAACAACAACATCGAGGCCTCTCATCTGTTTATCACACATCAACTATCTACCCATGTTCTACCCAACATATTAGTAGATAAAAATATATATTTTTATACATAGTTTAAAACCTGTATAGCATTCTCACTCAATACATATTCCAAACAACAGATGAGACCCATACACATAACACATATTTCATAGATAATAAATCATATCTATGAGATAGAAGAAAGTGAATATACATTCACACATATAACAACAAAATATACACATAACACGTATTTCATATAAAATACTTCATAATTATGCATTAGAATAAAGTAACTACACACTCACTTGATCAGAAGATGATCGGACAGCACTACGGCTTGTAGAAGTAGTACTTCTTCGGTGAAACCGGGATCACTTCGCACACCGGGCTTCTCGCAGGCAGAGCTTTGGCTCAGAAACTCTTTTCTTCTCTGGATCTTCGGGCTTTGGGACTCGCTTCGGGTCTCGGGATGATACTGGGGCTTCGAGGGGTTAAAATAGGGCTTAGAGAGGGTATCGGGAGTGAGAGAGTGATAAAGTAGCAACCTAAATCAGATGCGCATCGATTTCTATTTATAGGGCTGATTTCTGGATTCACGTCGTGAATCTCAAATATTCACGTCGTGAGTTCAGTTGTCATCAGGTGCGTCATCGCAACTTGCGTCTGTCAGGCTCCAGAAGGCGTCAGAAGTCAGTTCACGTCGTGAACTCTGACACAGCTTTGGGGTTCGCGCCCTGAACTTCAAAAATACATAACTTTCGCATGCGAGCTCCATTTTCGACGTTCTTTATATCCACGCGTAGGTGAGACTACGTTCTACAATTTTTGTTTAGACTCCGTCGGCTAATTTTGAATTTAATTCTAATATATTATTAATATATTATTTTTAGTAGGCCGGGACAGGAAAACTCCGTTCGAAATTCATAACTCCTTCATCTGAACTCCGTTTTCGTCTGTCTTTTTATTGTTGCACTACTATCAATGAGATCTTCGATTCTCGTTTAGATTGTTTCGGCCAAATATCACTCGATCTCTATTTCGAGATTTGGGCTGCACACTGCTAAGTCGAAACTTCGAAAAATCATAACTTCCTCATACGAAGTCAGATTTAGACGTTCTTTTGATGTATGCTCTCGGTTTGACATATTCTACGACTTTCGTTTAGATCACTAAGGCTAGATATCGCTCTATCTTAAATTCGTATTTTACGTCATTCAGCGTCGTGCCGGTTCTGTCGCGAAACTTCGACAGGTCATAACTTCTTCGTTATAACTCGGATTTCAGCATTCTTTATATATTCGGAAACCTCGTCACGACCACTACCACATCCTTCATTGATATCAGGATTATCTAACATTTTATTTTGACGCTTATTTTTATCCTTAATTCATTTACGTCACACAATTAAGCACAAAACACATAATACTCAAATAATACATCTTTATTATTTCAAGACGGGTTACAAAGGTTAACCTAGACTATTACATCATCATTAATGACAAGCCCAGAAACACGGGCGTTACATGTATGTTCTCCCTGATTCCCATCATAGTATGTTCTTTTGTATAGTGTATAGTGTGTATGTGTTGTATGTACTAGTGTATGTTCTCTCTGTATAGTGTATAGTATGTTCTCTCTGTATAGTGTA
This sequence comes from Lactuca virosa, assembly GCF_052849685.1. Taxonomy (NCBI): domain Eukaryota; kingdom Viridiplantae; phylum Streptophyta; class Magnoliopsida; order Asterales; family Asteraceae; genus Lactuca; species Lactuca virosa. The sequence goes on from NC_136431.1 coordinate 77,815,213, forward strand.
TAGTATGTTCTCTCTGATTCTTATCATAGTATGTATTGACTCATGTATGAACTGACTCTTTGCATGTTTCATTGTACTAGAGAATAGTAAGTAGTATACCTCTAAACTATACCTATTATAGTTTACTTGAACTGTTGTTTGAATGACTTAGTAAGTTTATACACCTTTGCTACCCAAAGGTGTTGGAACTGTAGTAAAAGCTTTATATCCACACATATATACATGATATATTGTTGGGCATATGGTGTTGCGTCATGGGCTCGGTCCTTAGCCCAGTTTTGATTGCCGGTTTGGGCCTGTCCAACCGTGCATGTTTTCTCTAGGGTTTAGTATATAAACTGCATGCATGCAGTCTTTGTAAATCAACGCTTTCATTATTATTCTTATTTTGAGTATTGTAAACCCTAGCTCACCTCTACAGTGGAAGTTCTTCATAGAGCTCTGCTGAGGCGTGACTACATTTGAATCATAAGCATATTGTTGATTATGTTCTGTGTTCTTGATATTATTGTGTTTGTTTTGTTTGATCTTCTTCTTTTACCTGTGAAAGATCTAATCGATCTGAGATTAATTCTCATCAATTGGTATCAGAGCAGGAGACTGTGTAAGGATGAGTCAATTTATTTGCAATCTCAATGGTCTAAGGATGTGGATGTGGATTGAGCTGAAGGAGGATGTGGATTGAGGAAAGCAGGATGTGGATTGAGCTGAAGGAGAAAGTGTTGGTTAGGTCTAAGGATGAGTCAATTTATTTGCAAAGAGACAATCTTAAGCTTTTAAAACAACGAAATGTGTTTTGTTTGATTGCTAAAAGACTTTATTTTAATATCACTCAGTTGCATCTTGATTGTGAAATAGGAAAGAAGATACATCGCATGATTTTGCCCTTCCTTGAGTTAAAGGAGGATGAAATCGATGCTGAAGCTTATAACTGTGAAAGCGTGGTATCCTCTGATGAGATCTCACCTACATACAAAATCGGTCTTGACAAAATTGAGTCCTACATTAAGTCCAAGGACCATAAGGACATGCTCAAAAATCTGTTAGATGAGAATGATATATTGAAGTTAAGAGCCGAAACTATACAGAAATTTGACTCGCTGAATGCCAAACTAAGTTCAGAAAACAAAATTGATGTTGAAAATACATCTGAACTTAATGAGGATGATGATCTGAGTGAAATCTCTGTATAGGACGTGGTAGACTGTTCTGAGTTTGTTAAGAGCGAACCTGAAACGAACAAAAATCTGATTTCTGGAAATTCAGTTGAATTTGCTCGTCTATCCAAAGACAATACCAAAGTCCTTAGAGAAAAAGCCGTTGTGTATCAAAAGGTACAATCCACTCCAAATCAGGTTTATAAAGTTAATGGAGTAACTCAGCAACAAACAGCCGAACTGACTGCGATAGTCGCAGAAGATAATGCTGACGGATGTGATGAATTTTTCTGGTCAGCGCCTATTGAGAATGCTGATGAAACAATAGGTCTGTCACAGAAGACCACATGGAGAGTGAGAGGCAGGTATATACCCGAACCACTTAATGATCCTACTCGTTTTGATGAGCCGAGCACAAGTGGAACTAAAAAGTCTTCAGATGAGCAAGTGGTTATTTCAAGCGAAACCAATTCACCTAAGTGCAATGTTAATAGTCAAAGTTCTGAGAAAAAGGCTAACATTCACAGAAAACCCAAAACAGGTGAGAGAAAGGAAGCAACAAAGAAACATGAGGTACAAGAAAAACCTTACCGAAAGGAAGCAGTTTTGGAGATCTCAAAATCCTAATTACGTTCGCTATGAAAAACCTTCTAAACAAAAGGAGGTAAGAAACCAAAGGGAAAGCTTCAGTTCGCATTAAGAAAGGAACCGAAAGGGTAGTTTCGGTCCCACGACTGAAAGGAACCGAAAGGAGAGTTTCGGTCCTCAGAACAACATGAACCTAAAGGAGAGTTTCGGTCCTCAGAACAACATCAACCGAAAGAACGGTTTCGGTCCTCAACACCACATCAACCGAAAGAACGGTTTCGGTCCTCAACCCAATAGCAACCGAAAGAACGGTTTCGGTCCTCAACCCAATAGCAACCGAAAAAGAAGTTTCGGTCCTCAACTCTGTAAGATCAATCAAACGAAGAGAAGTTCCAATGTCACTTCCAAATCTAACTCTTCTCATTCCAATTCTTCCACATACTTAAAGGGGAAAGAAAAGCTCTTTCCAGAAGATGATATCTCATATCCAACCCCTATCGAATCTAAGTCAAACAAAATTAAAGTGTTCACTATAAAAAGAAAAGATGAAACAAATTTAATTAAACATACTTATTTAGTTGATATCTCTCTTACTATTCCCTCTCTTGTAAAAGGCTCACAAGGACCCAAGAAACTTTAGGTTCCTAAATCTACTTAATTTTTGCAGGTTATACGTGACGAGCAGTTTGACGAAGAATGGTACATTGACAGTGGCTGCTCACGTCACATGACAGGGAGGAAGGAAGAACTGAGGGAGTTTCGGTCTCTCAAGGATGATGGTATTGTGAAGTACGGAAACAACTCGTATGGTACGATCAAAGGCTGTGGAATGATTACGAATGGTGAGTTCTTAATTAGAAAGGTCGCATATGTTGAGGGACTTCAACACAACCTTATCAGCGTATCACAGCTAGTCGTTGGAACTGGATTGAAGGTATCATTTGATGATGAAGGCTCAGAGATAGTCGAGAAGAAGTCAAATAACGTTCTACTGAAATCGAAGCGAAAGGGGGAAATGTACCCTTTAAACCTTAATCCAATTCGAGGTAAACCAGCCGTCTGCTTACTTACGAAAGCGCATTCAGACGAAAGCTGGTTATGGCATCGACGACTCTCTCATCTTAATTTCAAGGATATCAACAAGCTGGTTTTAGGAGATCATGTTCGAGGTCTTACAGTTCTCAAATTCGACAAAGAACATCTATGCGCAGCCTGTGAAATAGGAAAGCAGAGTAGACAAAGTCATCCCTCCATTATCAATACAAAGGCGATAGAACCATTGGACCTATTGCACATCGATCTGTGTGGTCCCTCTTCCATTGAAAGCATTGGTGGAAACAAGTACATTCTGGTTATCGTCGACGACTTCTCTCGCTTCACATGGGTATTCTTCTTGAAGCAAAAATCTGAGGCTACTCCAAAGCTCAAGCTCTTCATAAAACATGTAGAAATTCAACCGAGGAAAGTTGTTCGCAACGTACGAAGTGACAACGGCTTGGAATTCAAAAACAAAGATTTCAAAGATTTTCTTGCTGAGAAGGGATCAACTCATAATTTTTCAGCCCCATATACTCCACAGCAGAATGGAATTGTCGAAAGGCGAAACCGATCTCTGTGCGAAGCAGCTCGCACTATACTGAGCTTCGCTTCATTGCCTCTGTATTTCTGGGCTGATGCTATAGCTGCTGCTTGTTACACTCAAAACAGATCATATCTAAACAAGCGATTCTCTCACACTCCTTACGAGATCTTGAACAATCGCAAACCGAATGTAAAATTCTTCCATGTGTTCGGTTCAAGATGCTTCATCTTCAACTCTAAAGAGAATCGAAACAAGTTCAATGCTAAGGCTGATGAGGGAATTTTCTTAGGTTACTCCCTGAATTCTAAGGCATATAGAGTTCTAAACAAAAGCTCTAAGAAGATTGAAGAAACATACTACGTCACTTTTGACGATAGATATGTCAAGAAGATGAAGACAACCGAAGGAGCAATCCAGGAAATCTTTCCAAAGACTGGTCACGTAACAGCCCCTATTTCAAATCTTTTCGAGCAATATATGCTTCTGTTTGATGAGCCTCAAACGGCAATAAATTCTGAATCAACGGCGAAAGACAACAAGGTTGATTGTCAAAAGCAAGTCATTGACGATGCTGCTCAAAAGATGGCTGACGATCAACCTAAAGTAACCGAAAAGCCAGACGAAAGCGAATTTTCAAATGACCGTCCTTCTGTCCAGGGGGAGGGTTCGTCTCCACAACTAGATCAAGGTTCTTCATTCCAGGGGGAGAGCTCGACAACCGAAAGTCAAAATCCAACGAACAATTCTGAGCCCGAATTTGAAGTGTTGTCTCCTCTCGTCGAGAAGGATTCTAATCCTGCAGCAGAACATGCATCTTCACTCGAGGGGGAGAGTGTTAACAATAACGATGAGGACAATCTGTCGGAGTCTGAGGTAGAAGTCAATGCTAAACTAGATCCTTCATTCGATCCTAATTATCCTCCACTCGTCAAATGGACCAAAGATCATCCTCAGAGTCAAATTATTGGAGAATCTTCAGAAACTGTGTTAACTAGATCACAGATCAAAGCGAAACAAGCTGCACTCTTTTCTCAAGTAGAGTTTTGTATGTTCAATTCTTTTGTTTCCAAAGTTGAACCGAAGACTGTTAATTCAGCACTTGATCATTCTGACTGGGTTCAGGCCATGCAAGATGAGCTGAATGAATTTGAAAGGAACAAAGTATGGCGTCTTATTCCAACTCCAAAGGATGCTTCAGTTGTCGGTCTCAAATGGGTATTCAGAAACAAGATGGATAAGGAAGGGAACGTAATTCGTAACAAAGCTCGCTTAGTGGTGAAAGTCTATTGTCAAGAAGAAGGTATCCATTATGAAGAGACTTTCGCTCCAGTTGCAACATTAGAGTATGTTCGTATCTTTCTTGCCTATGTTGCACACAAAAACTTTGAAGTCTATCAGATGGACGTCAAGTGTGCTTTTCTCAACGGCGAACTTGAAGAAACTGTGTACCTTGAGCAACCGCCAGGCTTCGTAAACGAGGAGCATCCAGATCATTGTTATATTCTTGACAAAGCGGTTTATGGCCTAAAACAGGCTCCCAGAGCATGGTATGAAACTCTCACTCGATTTCTAAAAATGTCTAAATTCAAACAACGTTCGGTTGACCCAACCTTCTTTCGTAAGAGAGAAGGTAACCACCTTATGATAGTCCAAATTTACATTGATGATATCATCTTCGGCTCCACGAATCCCAGCTTAACAAGTGAATTTAGGAAGTTGATGGAAACTAAATTTGAGATGAGCTCAATGGGTCCAATTAACTTTTTCCTTGGCTTAAACATTAGACAGGGACCCGAAGGCATTTTTATTAATCCAGGAGGCATACACCAAGACACTACTTGCTAAGTTTGGTATGATGGGAGATTCCAAAGTTAAAGTTCCAATGGCTTTTGGGACAAAGCTTACTCCTTCGTTGGAGAAGCCAGCCGCTGACATGACACTTTATCGTCAAATGATTGGGTCCCTAATGTATCTTACAGCAAGCAGACCCGACATCATGTTCTCGGTTTGTTATTGTGCCCGATTCCAAGCCAACCCACGCGAACCTCATTTGCAAGCTGTGAAAAACATCTTTCGCTATCTAAAGCGAACCTCCTCTCTCGGTCTGTGGTATCCAGCCAATTCAGGCTTCTTTGTCCAAGCATTCTCTGACGCTGACTTAGGTGGCTGTGGATTAGATCGTAAAAGTACCACTGGAGGATGCCAGTTTCTTGATGGCAAATTGGTTAGCTGGCAATCAAAGAAACAAACCTGTGTTTCTCTCTCAACGGCAGAAGCTGAATACATCGCTACCGCCTCATGCACATCTCAGGTGGTATGGATCCAGAGTCAGCTTAGAGATTACAGACTGAACATGAAGAAAATTCCGTTATATTGCGACTCTGAAAGTGCAATTAGGATTTGTCACAACCCGGTGCAACACTCAAAGACCAAACATATCGCCCTGAGGTATTACTTCATCAAATATCACGTGGAAGATGGCAATGTAGAAATTCACTTCGTAAGGACAACTGATCAACTGGCAGATATATTCACTAAGGCTCTTCCTGAAGCAAGTTTCAACAAGATTTTAAAAGGCCTAGGAATGATGGAATCGGAATCAGTACCAAAATCGCCTTCGCTTCAATAAAGGTAAGAAGCGAAATAGAGTGAACCGAAATGAACCGAGCGTTCGGTCTATTTCGGGTTCGGTCTATTTCGGGTTCGGCTCGACCATGAACCGAAACGAACCGAGAGTTCGGTCTATTTCGGGTTCGGTCCATCTGAACTCGTTCGCTTCTATTTCAAATCAAGGCGTTTTGATTGTATTCTTTTGTATATTTTTTTTGTTTTCAAAAATCCAAAAATATTTTATCTTTTTGTTTTTATTCTTTTTCAGAAAATTTCAAACATCCAAAAATATTTTATCTTTCTGTTTTTGATCTTTTTCGTTTGTCTATTTGTGTGGTGTCTTTCTTTGTTCTTATACCAAGAATATCAGTGCAACAGAATGTGGATCTACGGCAGGTATATTTATTTCCATAAGTACTAGTTAAGTGTCTGTAGAAGCATGCTGTTGTATGTTGACCAAAGCCTCGAACGATTCTGAGTAACGCCTTAATGACTTGATATATACAAATCTTGTCTTACCAATCAGGCTATCACATTTACTCTGATCCTTAGCTGCCATACCCTTCTCAAATTGAGTTAAGAGTTTTTCTGCTTTGTCAATTTGTTCTAGCAGAGGCACTTTCGTTTCTTTTACCCACCTTATCTTTCTCCATCACTGATTCGTTTCACATATTGTAACCCTTGAGACTCTCAGCAATAACCACTGAGGTTTATGGTTAGACACATTCTGTGTTGATGATCTTACGTTCGTTCACCACGACTTAAGTGAAACCCAAAATTCAACTCCCTTACTGAATTGACGGCGAATACTTCTGCGTTTGATCTATTTTATATATGAAATCTCCTTTTTCGTTTTGCGCGATCCTTATGAAATTGCTTCTTACCAAAGCTTTTCTTCCAAATGGATCCAGTTTTTATTTTATTTGAGATTTCCACTTATTTATTTCAACAAGTCACTGAATATGTTTCCTACCTACTTGTTCGACAGATTACATTGATCTCACAAGTACTTCGTTGAGTTTCGGTCTTATATCAAGTATCGAATTCATGCATCGAAGCGAAAACCGCCCGTTATAAGCTTTAAAATAAAAGATGCCTTTCAATACTTCTTAACAAGTATTTTATCGTTATTTAATGGGAAGCCACACAAGCACTTCAAGGTCTCTCTTGACTTTGATGGAAGAGATTCGTGCCCAGAATCAGTTGCTTTATGTCTTTTTAAGACATCACAAATTATCCCACACTGTTTGCTTTATTTCTTTATCTTTTACACTCTATGCACGAAAATTTTTGATTTTCCAAATTCTAGTTCTATTAACGGTGATTCAATGCTCGATAAAGTTAAAAAGCGATGACGGTTCATGTGAAATATGGGGTGACGATTGGGATAAAGGTAAGTCTGACTCAGCAATTCTCCAACGGTTTCGACGATTTGAAAAAGCACTTTTTATGGAATGGTGTGTAAAAAGGAAACGTCCTTTCTCTTTCATGCGTCATCACTATGTATGACAACTGTTCATCCATCAAATCAGGCGCCGTTTCAAATAACTCCAAGATATCAACCGGATTTTTATCTCTCCTACTTATACGTATAAAAGGATTTGGCACGCTGATCTTTGCCTTTTATCGATTTCAAATCTCTTAAAGAACAAAGGCAATTCAGCTTACTGTTTATCTTCTTCTCCAAGCTTCTACAATGGCAGAATCATCGTCAGTTCAAGATACTTCTCCACGCTCCACTCTTCTTGCTATCAAGCCTAATCAGAACCTGCTGATCGATCTCTCTCCTTTTCTGTATGATACGTACATGTATCAAGTGGTGGAATGTCTGAAGTATTCCCCACTCGCCAAAGCCCTAACCACTGTCGAAGTTGTTCCGATGTCCTGTCTCTCTCAAGTCTACTCTACTGCAGCATATGACAAAGGAGCAGACAAAATTTTCTTCGAAATTCTCAATCAGAAGGCTTCAATCTCCAAGACTCGTTTCTGTACTCTTCTAGGGCTTGCAAATGAAAAGTCCATGGTGACCCCTGATTCTATTACCACTGGCCAACTATTTTCGATGTTCTACAACATGGGTTACACTGAAACTCTAACGACGATTACCAGATTCAAAAAGTCCTGCCTTCCTCCTCAATGGAATGGCCTATTCACACTGCTCTTCAAAGGACTTTCTGAAAGGAGTGCTGGTTCCGATGGTGCGAGTAAGTTTTTCATGACTATTCTTTATGGTGTGTATCACGGTCTCAATGTCGATTTTGGAATGGTTCTATGGCATCAACTGATTCAGAGTTTATCTTTTTCATCCCGGCACACTGAAATTTCATGTGCTAGATTTTGGTCTATTGTTACTCAGTGGATCATGGATCTATTTCATGTTCCGATTATGGCAAACTCCATGCTCTCTTCCATTGCCACTTTTCACACTACCAACATCATAGTCTCTCATGCCTCCAAATTCACTTTTATTGGCTCCATTCCTGAGTCCATGTATTCTTCTGTGCCTTCTACAAGCAAACTTATTCAGGAATACAAGGAGCTTCCCTCCTCTGGTCCAAGGGAACTTACTGATGATATGGTAAAATCGATCGAAGAAGCAGACATTCCTGCAAAACGGGGCAAAAAGGTAGAAGGAAAGAAACGGGACAACGGGGCTCAAGTATCAAAAGTTCAAACCCCTAGGAAGCGAAAGGTGGAGAGAGCAGCAGCAGCTCATTCTAAAGCAAAGAAAGTAAAGAAGCCTGCTCGCCGGCTAATTCTCCAATCATCGAGTGACTCTGATTCAGAGTATGTGCCTCCTACTCAACCCCCCAGTCCTCCAAGCGACTCTGACGGAGACAGCTCAGAGGATGCAGGTTCGGTTCGTGGTGATACTCCACCACGATCGCCCACACCAGTTTCGGTACCTATCTCCATCCCTCCTATTTTTCCTACAATTACATCTCAACCGTTTTCCACAATTCCCATTTCTACACCAATCTTCACTTACTCCACTACTACCACCACCACCGGAGTACGAACCAACGTATCTGATACGGGGGCTCGTTCTACGGCAACCGAACCCCCCATCACAACCGAACCTCCAATTACAACCGAAACCACTTTCGCTACCGAACCACCACTCACAACCGAAACTCAATCACCAACCCTATCTGCCGAAACCAACACTGTTCTCGGGGGCGAGGATTTGGAATTTGATTCCACCTATTTCAGCCCTTACCGTGTTCAGAGCGATGACGACGATGATGCTCCTGTTACTAAGCGTCATTTAAAGGCTGTTACTGTCAAGCTTGATCAGCTTCTTTCCTCTTCCTCTTCTGGTGCCTATTCTGAAGCTGCTCTCAAAGCCTTATTCTCTTCGGTTGTCAAAGAGCATGATGCCTCTCTTTCTTCTACGGCTAAATCTATCGACGCCTCCACCTCCCAATGCCAGAAAGCCTCCATTGCTGTTGAGGCTTCCACCAAAGAATGCAAAGACGCGACCGAAAAAGTCGAAAAACTAATTTCTGAAGCTCAATTGTTCTTAGATTCTTTGCAGGCTGCTGCTCAAAAGAACGCCAAAACAGTCAATGACTCGGTTGCGACTCTTCAGAGTTCTCTTGAAACCGAAAGGGCTAATCTTGAGGGTGCTCGAAAGTCCATTGAAAGTTCCAACGCACGTCTTCATACACAGGTGGATGAGCGTCTTACTCAGTTGGAAGTAGAACTTGCAGTGGAAAATCGCATCATGGATGAACTCGATAAACGAACCTCTCAGCTGAAGATGCATAATCTCAAGCTTCGCACTGCTACAGCTGAACTTAATGAATTGAAATCTGAGAGGGAGGCAATACGAAGCTCAGTAGCTGACGTTCATTCCATTTTGCTTCACCTTATTGAAGCCTATGATCCCATTCTCTCCATTACTATCAGACGACACTTGGCTGAGAAACTCAGGCCAGCACTGGACATCCTAAGTCGTATCGAGGGTGTTTCGGTGACCCCTGTTCAGCCGAAACAAGGGGGAGAAGAAGGGAAAGAAAAGGAAAAGTAAAAAGAGCAAACTCAACCTCCTCCTGAATCCAAATCTACTGCTGCACCGAAGGGTAATGAAGCTTCGGGCAGCAAAAGGGAGAAAGAGAAGAAGATAATTAGAGAAGATGACGAAAGTGATGATGATGACATTGAAGATAGATTTCAAGCAGATCCCTCTAACACTTTTTAGAAAACGAAGACATCTGATAAAGAGCTTGAAGAAAAGCTTAGGAAGGAATCGCTGGAGCTTGAAAAAGAGCTAAAAGAAAAAGAGCTCCTGGAAAAGAAGAAGTCCATTTTTCCTTAGTGGACTCTTGATTCGCTCCAAAGGTGTGCTATTGATGAACCAAGTACACTTTGGCTAGAGCTTGTGATGTCATTCGGGCTTGAAAACTCCAAGGATGCACAGTTTGACATGCCTATCACTCGAAAGGCATTCGTTTTTCACTGCTTCGACTCTACTGTGCCTATTCCCTCTCCAGACCCGAAGGTTGATAGGGATCTTTTTGGATTTCTATCTGGAATTTGCTCAACCACAGTACCTGACATGGAGCTTACTGAAAATTACTACTGTCAAGGTGCTGAAGCCTTACTCAGCAGGGAAGTTTTTTAATGTCAAATTCAAAGTGACTCGAGGCTCTAAAGGCTCGGTTCACCACTTCTCTCTTGCTAATCTACCGAACCTCAATCCCCACGATTGGATACTTCTCAACAACATCTTGATGTCAAATCCACAGGAGTATCAGCCAATCATAGACCATGTCAAGCGAATGCTTGTCCGCTACATTCACGAGGTAGCGAAAATGGACCAAGAGGTTGCTTCTGCAATTCACAAGCGTCCAACGATCAAACCTTCTGGCAGAATGGGCGATGTAAATGCTATGGTCAAGCGAAAAATCGACACACAGTCTCACACTGTGATGTTCATCAGGGGTGAAAGGCAAAAATGTATCTTTGCTTTGTGTGATAAGCACTTATTCTCAACTGCTTGCTTGGAGCATATTTTAGAGATTATCCACAAGTGCAATCAGAATTCTGCAGCCGACAAGAAGCTGTTTACTGACATGCTACGATGGTACATTCAGTTTCGGCAAACACTTCTTGCAATCATCCCTCGGCTGTTCAAGGTTGTGAAGACTGTAAAGCCTACTCAAAGAAAATGATCTATCGCATCATTCGACGCAAAGGGGGAGATTGTTGGGCATATGGTGTTGCGTCATGGGCTCGGTCCTTAGCCCAGTTTTGATTGCCGGTTTAGGCATGTCCAACCGTGCATGTTTTCTCTAGGGTTTAGTATATAAACTGCATGCATGCAGGCTTTGTAAATCAACGCTTTCATTATTATTCTTATTTTGAGTATTGTAAACCCTAGCTCGCCTCTACAGTGGAAGTTCTTCATAGAGCTCTGCTGAGGCGTGACTACATTTGAATCATAAGCATATTGTTGATTCTGTTCTGTGTTCTTGATATTATTGTGTTTGTTTTGTTTGATCTTCTTCTTTTACCTGTGAAAGATCTAATCGATCTGAGATTAATTCTCATCATATATAACTACGGATCAAACGACACTCAGACAAACAACAGAGTACTCTAAGTCCACAACCAAACAAGGAACAGGAAATAAAGCGAGTTATCAGTCCTAAGTCCTTCAAACCTTACTTATATAACTATATATATATATATATATATATATATATATATATATATATATATATATATATATATATATATATATATATATATATATATATATATATATATATATATATATATATAAAACATGATTTTGACAATATATAAGTTTAAAGAATTGAAAGTAAAGATTTGGTAACTAAGATCAAATTTTATAACTATTTTAACATGTAAAAGAGTTTGATAATCATTTTGAAGTAGTTTTGTTGCCAAAACAGTTAAAAGTATAGTAAATCCATTTGTTTGATAGTTATAAATCACATGTGATTGATATTATAACTATAATGATTCAACTTGCATTCCCCCCCCCCCCCCCATAAAAGCATTTAAAAACATTTAAAAGGTTAATTAAGGGGTATGAACTCATCTGTAGTGAGTGGTTTGGATGAAACTTCTTTATAGGATGCTAAGTACCAAGTGAAAACTTGAACACACACACGGATCCTAGTAACATATAATGACACATATATGTATCTAATTAGTGATTAAACAACTAATTAAACAAGTATAGACACCCTAGAACATGGAAAACACTTTGATTCAAGTGTTATAAGTATAAAAGGGTTGCATCTAAGGGTTGTAGGGCTTCACCTTGGAGTTTACGGCCCAAGAGTAAACTCCCCATGATTAATTAGGGATAATTGTCGTATGTGTTAGGCGGAGGCTAGACCGGTGATTTGAGTTCCATATTAGCCGATTTCTTGCGAGGCGAGTCTTCTCACTATACTTACCATGAGTGGTATTTTTGTGTAACCGAGATGTCTTATGTGATTATCTGTGTATTCTAATATTATGCATTATGTTTTTGTGATTTATGTTGAGTATTATTATTATGAGCTTATTGAGTTAGGACCGGAGGGTCCACCCGAGTTGTGGGACCTGAGGGTCTCCACTGGAACACATTGACCGGAGGGTTGTATTGAGTTAGCTTTGAGTGGCTAATGTGATGTGTGTGGTATTTTGGGGAACTCACTAAGCTTCGTGCTTACTGTGTTATGTGTTATGTGTTTCAGGTACTTCCGAGGATCGCGGGAAGGCCCCGGCTTGATTGTCACACACTCGCATTTGAGATATGTTTTTGGAGGATCCTGAATTTGCGATAAACAATTTTTGAAATATGTGTTGATGTTTGATACTTGAGATTTTTGAGAAATGTGACATGTGTTTATTTGTGTTTAAAAATGAAAAAAATTTGGTTTGAAAATTTATGGTGTTAAAAGTTGGTATCAGAGCCTTGGTTTGAGGGATTCGGATGCACCTCCGGGTTGTGTTTGGACTCAAACTGAGGAATTGAGAAAAAATTTCAAAAGAAATAATTTTTCTAAAACGAGAAAGAGTTTTAAGAGAAAACGAGTTGGAGCGGTGTGTATAATCAGCCAGAGCCCGAACGGTGATTTCCTAAAATACCCTTACTTTTATGTTATGAGATATTTATGAGATATTTTATTAGAATTGCATGCTAGAGAGTAGGCTAGGTATTTCATATTCTAGGGCTAAAGTTGCCTGATTTGTGCCTAGGAGATGCTTTTGATCAGTGTTATCTCTTATTTGCTCTGAATATGTGCTGAAATCTGAGTCGGGAGATAATCTAGGAAGAGATATCTTGATAAGCTTGAGAGGGGTCTACTGAGAGAGTAGTCTGTGATTCGTGAGATATAGAGTATTTGTGAATTGGGGTCCTAGGAGGAGGACTTAGGGTGACTACACGTTGGTGTGGAGGGTAGTATTGGGCCCGTACTACTGAAAGCACTGAGTCTGTATGCAATCCAAGTAAGAACCCTTACGATGCTAAGGAACAAGTAGGGATGAGTGGTCGAGTGTGAGTATGCTCAAGAGAGTCTCTGATGATTTTGTGTTGTGTTTCAGAGACATCATGGTGGGTACACGCCACACCCCAGAGAGTAGTGGAGTTAGCGATTATGAGATTCGCAGGATGATTCACGACGAGGTGGCCGCAGCTGTCACACCCCAAAACCGGAACGGCGGAAACGTTCTGGGGCGGTGGACGTCATGTACAGTATCACAACACAGAATAATAGTAAACAAGCAAACAACATCATCCATTGCATTCATAATGTATTTTAATACAAGTGAGTTCTATATAGTTTATAAGACACCAAAATATGAATCAAAATAAAAGATGAGTCTTGAATGTGCTCCATCTTCTCAAAAGTTGGCCTTAGTACGTGCCTACTGATGACCTGAGAATACAAGTTATTTTGAAAGAGTTTATCAGCTTTAAAGCTGGGGAATTCATAAGTATTTTAGTGTCATTGTTTGTATGAAAATGTTTGTAAGTGTTTAAATGTATAAGTTTGTAAATGTTTGTAGTAAATGTTTGCAGTAAATGTTTGTATCTCCTAGAAAATCCTATATTTTCTACTAAAAGTAGCCTTCTACCAAGGCATCAAATGTGTTGTATGTTTGTTCATTGTAAAAGTGAGTATTCCTCCCAAAGGTGACTATCATTAATAAAATATAGTTTTTACATTACTGTTTATGTGAAATGATCACAAAGTAGATCTAATGGGGAAAATAATGAAGTACTGTAGTATTATATTATAGTAACTAATGTTGTACTAACTACCTTAAACCAATTGTTAATTAAGGTATAATGTGATATAATTGTAACCATACTTGATCGACCTAGTAAAACACGACGCTCGAAGACGTCGAGATGGTATGACATTCATCACCCGAAGACCTGCAGGTCCCATTGTAGATAGCAGCAAGGTGTAGGACGGTCAGTCCAGTATAGATCTATACACGAATTCACGCTCTCCCTTCAGAAGACTCTGGTTACAAGTCGAGCCATGACAGAGATGCCATGCCCCGAAGTAGTGCCTCACATTTGTGTTATAGTATGTATGTATTGTATGTACTAGTGTAGTGTATTGTGACATCCCCAAAATCACGGCCAGAAAAGACCGGTTTCATTTATGCTTTTAAAATAGTTTCAGAGTAAATCCATTGATTTAAAAGAGTTGCGGCATTTGTTCCCAAAACAAAATATGATAAAATAATATTTACCAAAGCATTTCATAAAGAAATGTATTTTCATTATATAATCAAAACTCGGGATGTCATGTTCCGATACAGACACAAAAGCATAAACAATAAAAGATAGACCATACAACAGTTACATATAACAACTGGTCTAATATCAAAAGATGTTGATAAGTCATCCAACTAATGCTCTCGCGCCACTACCTGTAATACAACAAAACTGAGTGGGTCAGGCTTGGGAGCCTGGTGAGCATCTAGGGTTTTCAACCCGCAATAAATAATTATATTTAATTTCACCAACCAATAATAACCGGATTACCCATTCCTGTTATCCTCACTTTACGTCCCTAAAACAACATCTATCTCAAGGGACCTAATCTAGGATTTTCATCGGGAAGGACATTACTGCAAAGGGGTTTCCTCAACAGTAGATGTCCTAAAGGCAACCATGAGGGGGATAGAGTACACCGGTGAACACATCGTTCACAACACCTACAGATTATGCGCCTGCTAGCGTTCCACAGGACTGTCTAGAAAGAGTCTGTGGTCGTTATCCATACTCCGCTGAATAACTAGATCAACAACAACAACATCGAGGCCTCTCATCTGTTTATCACACATCAACTATCTACCCATCTTCTACCCAACATATTAGTAGATAAAAATATATATTTTTATACATAGTTTAAAACCTGTATAGCATTCTCACTCAATACATATTCCAAACAACATATCAGACACATACACATAACACATATTTCATAGAGAATAAATCATATCTATGAGACAGAAGAAAGTGAATATACATTCACACATATAACAACAAAATATACACATAACATGTATTTCATATAAAATACTTCATAATTATCCGTTAGAAGAAAGTAACTACACACACACTTGATCAGAAGATGATCGGACAGCACTACGGCTTGTAGAAGTAGTACTTCTTCGGTGAAACCGGGATCACTTCGCACACCGGGCTTCTCCTAGGCAGAGCTTCAGCTAAGAAACTCTTTTCTTCTCTGGATCTTCGGGCTTTGGGACTCGCTTCGGGTCTCGGGATGATACCGGGGCTTCGAGGGGTTAAAATAGGGCTTAGAGAGGGTATCGGGAGTGAGAGAGTGATAAAGTAGCAACCTAAATCAGATGCGCATCGATTTCTATTTATAGGGCTGATTTCTGGATTCACGTCGTGAATCTCAAATATTCACGTCGTGAGTTCAGTTGTCATCAGGTGCGTCATCGCAACTTGCGTCTGTCAGGCTCCAGAAGGCGTCAGAAGTCAGTTCACGTCGTGAACTCTGACACAGCTTTGGGGTTCGCGCCCTGAACTTCAAAAATACATAACTTTCGCATGCGAGCTCCATTTTCGACGTTCTTTATATCCACGCGTAGGTGAGACTACGTTCTACAATTTTTGTTTAGACTCCGTCGGCTAATTTTGAATTTAATTCTAATATATTATTAATATATTATTTTTAGTAGGCCGGGACAGGAAAACTCCGTTCGAAATTCATAACTCCTTCATCTGAACTCCGTTTTCGTCTGTCTTTTTATTGTTGCACTACTATCAATGAGATCTTCGATTCTCGTTTAGATTGTTTCGGCCAAATATCACTCGATCTCTATTTCGAGATTTGGGCTGCATACTGCTAAGTCGAAACTTCGAAAAATCATAACTTCCTCATACGAAGTCAGATTTAGACGTTCTTTTGATGTATGCTCTCGGTTTGACATATTCTACGACTTTCGTTTAGATCACTAAGGCTAGATATCGCTCTATCTTAAATTCGTATTTTACGTCATTCAGCGTCGTGCCGGTTCTGTCGCGAAACTTCGACAGGTCATAACTTCTTCGTTATAACTCGGATTTCAGCATTCTTTATATATTCGGAAACCTCGTCACGACCACTACCACATCCTTCATTGATATCAGGATTATCTAACATTTTATTTTGACGCTTATTTTTATCCTTAATTCATTTACGTCACACAATTAAGCACAAAACACATAATACTCAAATAATACATCTTTATTATTTCAAGACGGGTTACAAAGGTTAACCTAGACTATTACATCATCATTAATGACAAGCCCAGAAACACGGGCGTTACATGTATGTTCTCCCTGATTCCCATCATAGTATGTTCTTTTGTATAGTGTATAGTGTGTATATGTTGTATGTACTAGTGTATGTTCTCTCTGTATAGTGTATAGTATGTTCTCTCTGTATAGTGTATAGTATGTTCTCTCTGATTCTTATCATAGTATGTATTGACTCATGTATGAACTGACTCTTTGCATGTTTCATTGTACTAGAGAATAATAAGTAGTATACCTCTAAACTATACCTATTATAGTTTACTTGAACTGTTGTTTGAATGACTTAGTAAGTTTATACACCTTTGCTACCCAAAGGTGTTGGAACTGTAGTAAAAGCTTTATATCCACACATATATACATGATATATTGTTGGGCATATGGTGTTGCGTCATGGGCTCGGTCCTTAGCCCAGTTTTGATTGCCGGTTTGGGCCTGTCCAACCGTGCATGTTTTCTCTAGGGTTTAGTATATAAACTGCATGCATGCAGTCTTTGTAAATCAACGCTTTCATTATTATTCTTATTTTGAGTATTGTAAACCCTAGCTCACCTCTACAGTGGAAGTTCTTCATAGAGCTCTGCTGAGGCGTGACTACATTTGAATCATAAGCATATTGTTGATTATGTTCTGTGTTCTTGATATTATTGTGTTTGTTTTGTTTGATCTTCTTCTTTTACCTGTGAAAGATCTAATCGATCTGAGATTAATTCTCATCAATTGGTATCAGAGCAGGAGACTGTGTAATTTATACACATCTCTTCTGTCGAAGAAGTTATTAGGGTTTTTCCGCATTGATTGATATTAATTGAGCCGTCACTCCACATTGGCGTATCTCATTAATTGTGGATCTTACTCTAACGATAAATTACAAGTCTGATCTTAAACAGGTTATCGATCAAACTTCATCACAATGTCCATGGATGATTTGCAATCTAATCCAATTAACATCTCCAACAGTATCGGATCAACGACTAGGATTCCAATCTTGTACACTCAGGATTATGATGTTTGGACACATCACTTTGAAGATTATGTGATTGGCTCAGAAGATAATGGGTATTTGATCTGGGAAGCTATCACAGTTGGCCCGTTTGCTCATTCAAGCACCTCAAGGATTGTCAAAACTCAAAAGGAGTACAATCAGATTGTGAGTGATGTGAAAGACATTCCTCAAGACGAGAAAGAAAAGTTTAAAAGTAACATTAAAGCCTTAAGAATGATTAAGTTTGCATTGCAGTCAGATACGTTTCGTTTGGTGAATTCTTGCACTACAGCTAAAGAGATATGGGACAGGTTAAAAGAATTGTATTCCACTGACGCAGATCTGGAACATTCGATACAGACTTTGCTGCTTTCTGAATTTGGTGATTTCAAACAAAAGCCGAAAGAGAAACTTGTTCAGACTTTTGATCGGTTTAATCATCTTTTAAGCAAGATGATAAAGCACGGCATCGAGAGGAAGGTTATTGAACAGAAGGTTACATTCATGAACGGTCTTAGACCCGAATGGATGGCAGTTGTGTCAACAGTAAAGGCACATGAACAGTTTAAATCGTACTCTTTGGCAAAATTGGTGGGAATTTTGAAATCCCATGAAAGTCCACTGACTAAGGAAACGAATGTGGTTTCTAGCTTAGGTTCGTTAGCCCTTGTTTCTGAAGGAAAAGGTTCTGTTGAAGAAGAAGAGGAATTGGATCTTGCCGACTATGATCTAACCGGTGAAGAGTATGCCCTAATGGTGTCCAATCCTAGAAAGTTCATTAAAAGAAAGTTCCCAGCCAACAAGAACCGAAACTGGCAGGGAAGTTACAGCGCCGAAAAGGTTAAGGAGGAACCGAAGATAGTGTCGAAGTCAGAAGAATCCAAGAAAGAAGTGAAAATTGGTGGAGACTCAGGATTTGATTGCCATTACTGTGGAGGCAAGAATCACTTTGCCAAGGACTGCATGCTGAAAAAGAGGGCAGAAAAGACAGATGATGATGATGAGGAAGCGAGCCTCCTGAGACGATTGGAGGAAATCAAGAAAAGAAAGTCTGCTGCTAACAATAAAACTATGAATGCTTTGATTGTACAGGATACAGGCAATAGTGGCGAATTTGCTGGCGTGGAAGTATGGTCCACAGACTCAGAGGACGAAGAAGTAAGAAGACCCACTCATGGCAAGGCGATGCTGGTAAAAGAAGAACACACTGCTGGAAGGTGTTTCATGGTGACCGAAGGTGTATCCCAGATTAGAGGATATACAACCGACGGGGGAATAGAAAGCGAGAAGGAGCGAGAGGACAGGTGTTTTTCTGCAAAACCTGTTAGTGCACAGATCAATGAATGTGATGAGTTGATCAAGAAGGTACAAGATATTCTTGCTTCTCTAAAAATACCTGTTACTAACTATGAAAAGGAACTAAATAGCTTAAAATCTAAATTATCTAGTATAAGTAGCAGTCTTTCCCAAACCCGTGTCACAAACTCTAACCTGACTGATGAACTTAGCAGGGTTTCGTCGAAGAGTGAGGAAAGGAGGATGTGGATTGAGCTGAAGGAGAAAGAGTTGGTTAGGTCTAAGGATGAGTCAATTTATTTGCAAAGAGACAATCTTAAGCTTTTAAAACAACGAAATGTGTTTTGTTTGATTGCTAAAAGACTTTATTTTAATATCACTCAGTTGCATCTTCATTGTGAAATAGGAAAGAAGATACATCGCATGATTTTGCCCTTCCTTGAGTTAAAGGAGGATGAAATCGATGCTGAAGCGTATAACTGTGAAAGCGTGGTATCCTCTGATGAGATCTCACCTACATACAAAATTGGTATTGACAAAATTGAGTCCTACATTAAGTCCAAGGACCATAAGGACATGCTCAAAAATCTATTAGATGAGAATGATAGATTGAAGTTAAGAGCCGAAACTGTACAGAAATTTAACTCGCTGAATGCCAAACTAAGTTCAGAAAACAAAATTGATGTTGAAAAATACATCTGAACTTAATGAGGATGATGATCTGAGTGAAATCTCTGTACAGGACGTGGTAGACTGTTCTGAGTTTGTTAAGAGCGAACCTGAAACCAACAAAAATCTGATTTCTGAAAATTCAGTTGAATTTGCTCGTCTATCCAAAGACAAGACCAAAGTCCTTAGAGAAAAAGCCGTTGTGTATCAAAAGGTACAATCCACTCCAAATCAGGTTTATAAAGTTAATGGAGTAACTCAGCAACAAACAGCCGAACTGACTGCGATAGTCGCTGAAGATAATGCTGACGGATGTGATGAATTTTTCTGGTCAGCGCCTATTGACAATGCTGATGAAACAGTAGGTCCGTCACAGAAGACCACATGGAGAGTGAGAGGCATGTATATACCCGAACCACTTAATGATCCTACTCGTTTTGATGAGCCGAGCACAAGTGGAACTAAAAAGTCTTCAGATGAGCAAGTGGTTATTTCAAGCGAAACCAATTCACCTAAGTGCAATGTTAATAGTCAAAGTTCTAAGAAAAAGGCTAACATTCACAGAAACCCAAAACAGGTGAGAGAAAGGAAGCATCAAAGAAACGTGAGGTACAAGAAAAACCTTACCGAAAGGAAGCAGTTCTGGAGATCTCAAAATCCTAATTACGTTCGCTATGAAAAACCTTCTAAACAAAAGGAGGTAAGAAACCAAAGGGAAAGCTTCAGTTCGCAGCAAGAAAGGAACCGAAAGGGTAGTTTCGGTCCCACGACTGAAAGGAACCGAAAGGAGAGTTTCGGTCCTCAGAACAACATGAACCGGAAGGAGAGTTTCGGTCCTCAGAACAACATCAACCGAAAGAACGGTTTCGGTCCTCAACACCACATCAACCGAAAGAACGGTTTCGGTCCTCAACCCAATAGCAACCGAAAGAACGGTTTCGGTCCTCAACCCAATAGCAACCAAAAAAGAAGTTTCGGTCCTCAACTCTGTAAGATCAATCAAACGAAGAGAAGTTCCAATGTCACTTCTAAATCTAACTCTTCTCATTCCAATTCTTCCACAGACTTAAAGGGGAAAGGAAAGCTCTTTCCAGAAGATGATATCTCATATCCAACCCCTATCGAATCTAAATCAAACAAAATTAAAGTGTTCACTATAAAAAGAAAAGATGAAACAACTTTAATTAAACGTACTTATTTAGTTGATATCTCTCTTACTATTCCCTCTCTTGTAAAAGGCTCACAAGGACCCAAGAAACTTTGGGTTCCTAAATCTGCTTAATTTTTGCAGGTTATACGTAACGAGCAGTTTGACGAAGAATGGTACATTGACAGTGGCTGCTCACGTCACATGACAGAGAGGAAGGAAGAAATGAGGGAGTTTCGGTCTCTCAAGGATGGTGGTATTGTGAAGTACGGAAACAACTCGTATGGTACTATCAAAGGCTATGGAATGATTACGAATGGTGATTTTTCAATTAGAAAGGTCGCATATGTTGAGGGACTTCAACGTAACCTTATCAGCGTATCACAGCTGGTCGTTGGAACTGGATTGAAGGTATCATTTGATGATGAAGGCTCAGAGATAGTCGAGAAGAAGTCAAATAACGTTCTACTGAAATCAAAGCGAAAGGGGGAAATGTACCCTTTAAACCTCAATCCAATTCGAGGTAAACCAGCCGTCTGCTTACTTACGAAAGCGCATTTAGACGAAAGCTGGTTATGGCATCGACGACTCTCTCATCTTAATTTCAAGGATATCAACAAGCTGGTTTTAGGAGATCATGTTCGAGGTCTTCCAGTTCTCAAATTCGACAAAGAACATCTATGCGCAGTCTGTGAAATGGGAAAGCAGATTAGACAAAGTCATCCCTCCATTATCAATACAAAGGCGATAGAACCATTGGACCTATTGCACATCGATCTGTGTGGTCCCTCTTCCATTGAAAGCATTGGTGGAAACAAGTACATTCTGGTTATCGTCGACGACTTCTCTCGCTTCACATGGGTATTCTTCTTGAAGCAAAAATCTGAGGCTACTCCAAAGCTCAAGCTCTTCATAAAACATGTAGAAATTCAACCGAGGAAAGTTGTTCGCAACGTACGAAGTGACAACGGCTTGGAATTCAAAAACAAAGATTTCAAAGATTTTCTTGCTGAGAAGGGATCAACTCATAATTTTTCAGCCCCATATACTCCACAGCAGAATGGAATCGTCGAAAGGCGAAACCGATCTCTGTGCGAAGCAGCTCGCACTATACTGAGCTTCGCTTCATTGCCTCTGTATTTCTGGGCTGATGCTATAGCTGCTGCTTGTTACACTCAAAACAGATCATATCTAAACAAGCGATTCTCTCACACTCCTTACGAGATCTTGAACAATCGCAAACCGAATGTAAAATTCTTCCATGTGTTCGGTTCAAGATGCTTCATCTTCAACTCTAAAGAGAATCGAAACAAGTTCAATGCTAAGGCTGATGAGGGAATTTTCTTAGGTTACTCCCTGAATTCTAAGGCATATAGAGTTCTAAACAAAAGCTCTAAGAAGATTGAAGAAACATACTACGTCACTTTTGACGATAGATATGTCAAGAAGATGAAGACAACCGAAGGGGCAATCCAGGAAATCTTTCCAAAGACTGGTCACGTAACAGCCCCTATTTCAAATCTTTTCGAGCAATATATGCTTCTGTTTGATGAGCCTCAAACGGCAATAAATTCTGAATCAACGGCGAAAGACAACAAGGTTGATTGTCAAAAGCAAGTCATTGACGATGCTGCTCAAAAGATGGCTGACGATCAACCTAAAGTAACCGAAAAGCCAGACGAAAGCGAATTTTCAAATGACCGTCCTTCTGTCCAGGGGGAGGGTTCGTCTCCACAACTAGATCAAGGTTCTTCATTCCAGGGGGAGAGCTCGACAACCGAAAGTCAAAATCCAACGAACAATTCTGAGCCCGAATTTGAAGTGTTGTCTCCTCTCGTCGAGAAGGATTCTAATCCTGCAGCAGAACATGCATCTTCACTCGAGGGGGAGAGTGTTAACAATAACGATGAGGACAATCTGTCGGAGTCTGAGGTAGAAGTCAATGCTAAACTAGATCCTTCATTCGATCCTAATTATCCTCCACTCGTCAAATGGACCAAAGATCATCCTCAGAGTCAAATTATTGGAGAATCTTCAGAAACTGTGTTAACTAGATCACAGATCAAAGCGAAACAAGCTGCACTCTTTTCTCAAGTAGAGTTTTGTATGTTCAACTCTTTTGTTTCCAAAGTTGAACCGAAGACTGTTAATTCAGCACTTGATGAACCAAGTACACTTTGGCTAGAGCCTGTGATGTCATTCGGGCTTGAAAACTCCAAGGATGCACAGTTTGACATGCCTATCACTCGAAAGGCATTCGTTTTTCACTGCTTCGACTCTACTGTGCCTATTCCCTCTCCAGACCCGAAGGTTGATAGGGATCTTTTGGATTTCTATCTGGAATTTGCTCAACCACAGTACCTGACATGGAGCTTACTGAAAATTACTACTGTCAAGGTGCTGAAGCCTTACTCAGCAGGGAAGTTTGTTAATGTCAAATTCAAAGTGACTCGAGGCTCTAAAGGCTCGGTTCACCACTTCTCTCTTGCTGATCTACCGAACCTCAATCCCCACGATTGGATACTTCTCAACAACATCTTGATGTCAAATCCACAGGAGTATCAGCCAATCATAGACCATGTCAAGCGAATGCTTGTCCGCTACATTCACGAGGTAGCGAAAATGGACCAAGAGGTTGCTTCTGCCATTCACAAGCGTCCAACGATCAAACCTTCTGGCAGAATGGGCGATGTAAATGCTATGGTCAAGCGAAAAATCGACACACAGTCTCACACTGTGATGTTCGTCAGGGGTGAAAGGCAAAAATGTATCTTTGCTTTGTGTGATAAGCACTTATTCTCAACTGCTTGCTTGGAGCATGTTTTAGAGATTATCCACAAGTGCAATCAGAATTCTGCAGCCGACAAGAAGCTGTTTTCTGACATGCTACGATGGTACATTCAGTTTCGGCAAACACTTCTTGCAATCATCCCTCGGCTGTTCAAGGTTGTGAAGACTGTAAAGCCTACTCAAAGAAAATGATCTCTCGCCTCATTCGACGCAAAGGGGGAGATGTTGGGCATATGGTGTTGCGTCATGGGCTCGGTCCTTAGCCCAGTTTTCATTGCCGGTTTGGGCATGTCCAACCGTGCATGTTTTCTCTAGGGTTTAGTATATAAACTGCATGCATGCAGTCTTTGTAAATCAACGCTTTCATTATTATTCTTATTTTGAGTATTGTAAATCCTAGCTCGCCTCTACAGTGGAAGTTCTTCATAGAGCTCTGCTGAGGCGTGACTACATTTGAATCATAAGCATATTGTTGATTTTGTTCTGTGTTCTTGATATTATTGTGTTTGTTTTGTTTGATCTTCTTCTTTTACCTGTGAAAGATCTAATCGATCTGAGATTAATTCTCATCATATATAACTAAGGATCAAA
This sequence comes from Lactuca virosa, assembly GCF_052849685.1. Taxonomy (NCBI): domain Eukaryota; kingdom Viridiplantae; phylum Streptophyta; class Magnoliopsida; order Asterales; family Asteraceae; genus Lactuca; species Lactuca virosa. The sequence continues at coordinate 77,839,444 of NC_136431.1, forward strand.
CGACACTCAGACAAACAATAGAGTATTCTAAGTCCACAACCAAACAAGGAACAGGAAATAAAGCGAGTTATCAGTCCTAAGTCCTTCAAACCTTACTTATATAACTATATATATATATATATATATATATATATATATATATATATATATATATATTAAACATGATTTTGACAATATATAAGTTTAAAGAATTGAAAGTAAAGATTTGGTAACTAAGATCAAGTTTTATAAATATTTTAACATGTAAAAGAGTTTGATAATCATTTTGAAGTAGTTTTGTTGCCAAAACAGTTAAAAGTATAGTAAATCCATTTGTTTGATAGTTATAAATCACATGTGATTGATATTATAACTATAATGATTCAACTTGTATTCCCCCCCCCCCCCATAAAAGCATTTAAAAACATTTAAAAGGTTAATTAAGGGGTATGAACTCATCTGTAGTGAGTGGTTTGGATGAAACTTATGTATAGGATGCTAAGTACCAAGTGAAGACTTGAACACACACACGGATCCTAGTAACATATAATGACACATATATGTATCTAATTAGTGATTAAACAACTAATTAAACAAGTATAGACACCCTAGAACATGGAAAACACTTTGATTCAAGTGTTATAAGTATAAAAGGGTTGCATCTAAGGGTTGTAGGGCTTCACCTTGGAGTTTACGGCCCAAGAGTAAACTCCCCATGAGTTCACGGCCAAGGGTTTGCGGCCCTAATGAGTTTACGGTCGTAAACTCATGGTGACTTCTACCATTTTGATGTTTAAGGTCCTTAACTCAAGTGGGAAGTGTTCTAGACCAAGTTCTAAGGATAAGGAAGGAGTTAGGGCAACTTTGCACCAATCATTAGGGTTTACGGCCAACGGAGATTGCCTTGGCCATAAACACCATTTGTCCTTGATTTTATGTTGATTTCAAGGTGTAAACTAAGTGATTTAGTCATATAACAAGTTAAGGCAAGAGTACTTACAATATAGAAGCTTGTAAGGGTGTTTAAAGTCCAAGAACACTAGTGTGTTCTTGGTGTTCTTGGTGAAATGAAGAACACTTGAAGATCTATAAAAATGAAAGGATTCCATGGATGAAATCATGTATAACCACTAGATAAGGAGATGTAACAACAAATCAAGAGAAGAAATGCTTTCATTTTTGGAAGATTTGGATGAAGATCTTATGATACTTGAGAGAGAAATGGAGGTTCTTGAACTTGAAAGGAAGGAAATGATGAAGAAAAGGTGTAAACTCATGCTTATAGCATGAGTTCACGGCTAGGAATGACTTTACGGCCCAAACTCATGAAGTTTGGCCGTAAACACCTCATAATGGGGTTTAATGCTTGATTGATGCACAATAACCCTAGAAGATACTTCCTTTCATTTGTTCTTTTGATGCATTAAGATTGAAAACACCCCAACGGACTCTAAACAAAGCTAAAAGTTAGTAGAAATAAGTCTAACTTTGATTTAATGTAGGGTTTGTACAAGATAAAAATTTCGTGTTGTCACATCATCCCCCCGTTAGAGAGAATTTCGACCCGAAATTAGAGTTTAAGTAATAAATAGTTACAAATAACTAAGCGAAAAGATGAGGATATTTCAGTTTCATTTGATCTTCGCGCTCCCAAGTGAATTCCGGTCCTCGCTTGGCATTCCAGCGAACCTTCACTATTGGGATACGGCTTTGTTTCGTTTGCTTGACCTCTAAGTCCATGATCTCTACGGGTTCTTCCACGAAGTTGAGGCTCTCGTTGATCTCGATCTCGTCGAGTGGGATTACAAGAGTCTCGTCAGATAGGCACTTTTTCAAGTTCGAGACGTGGAAAGTAGGATGTACGTTACTAAGCTCGTGGGGTAGATTGTGTTTGTAAGCTATAGGGCCGATCCTAGCGAGAATCTCGAAAGGCCCTATGTATCTTGGATTTAGCTTTCCACGCTTTCCGAAGCGTATCAAGCCCTTCCAGGGTGAGACTTTCAAAAGGACTCAGTCTCCCACCTAGAATTCCAAAGGTTTCCTTCGTTTGTCTGTGTAGCTTTTCTGTCGTTCTCTAGAGGCTTTCAATCGTTCACGAATCTGAACGATCTTCTCTGTCGTTTCTCGAATGATCTCCGGACCGGTGAGAGTACTATCAGGAACTCATCCTTTAGCTAACTGCGTGTCACCCACCTCAGCCCAGCACAGAGGGGATCTGCACTTTCGGCCATAGAGGGCTTCAAATGGAGCAGCCTTTATGCTCGTGTGATAACTATTGTTATAGGAAAACTCGACAAGGGGAAAATAGGTATCCCATGCCTTCCCAAAGTCGATTACACAGGCTCGCAACATATCCTCTAGTGTTTGGATAGTTCTCTCACTTTGTCTGTCGGTCTGTGGGTGGTAGGCTGTACTCATGTCTAGCCTCGTTCCGAGGGAACTTTATAGCGACTGCCAGAACCTCGAAGTGAATCTACTATCCCTATCGGAGATAATAGATATAGTAACATCATGCAGTCGTACGATCTCCTAAATGTATGTTCTTGTGAGCTTCTCCATCTTATCAGTTTCTTTGATGGGCAGGAAGTGTGAGGACTTGGTCAATCTATCGACGACGACCCAAATAGTATCAAGTCCACCCGATGTCTTGGGCAACTTGGTTATGAATTCCATTGTGATCCGCTCCCACTTCCACTCCGGTATCTCTGGTTGTTGTAATAGACCTGAGGGTTTCTAGTATTCGACCTTGAACTTGTCGCAAGTAACGCATTTACTCACAAAGGTAGCAATTTCTGTTTTCATGTTAGGCCACCAGTATAACTTTTTAAGATCCAGATACATCTTATCTGAACCCGAGTGGACAGAATATCGAGTGTTGTGCGCTTCCGCCATGACCAAGTCTCTGAAGCCACCGTGTTTCGTTGTCCAGATCCGGTCCATGAGATATAATGCTCCGCCACCCTTGACTTCCAAGTTCTTATCCATTCCTCGCAGGGATTCACCCACCACATTTTCAGGTTTCAAGGCTTCGAGCTGAGCCTCCTTAATTTGTGTGGACAGATGCGAATGGATAGTCATAGTCAACGACTTGACTCTTCGACCAGAATATTCTTTCCGACTTAGGGCGTCTGCTACTACATTGGCTTTACCCGGATGATAACGAATTTTGCATTCGTAGTCATTGAGTAGTTCGACCCACTGTCCTTGTCTCATATTGAGCTCCTTCTGGTTGAATATGTGTTGTAGGCTTTTATGGTCTGTAAAGATAGTGCTTTTTGTACCATACAGGTAGTGTCTCCAGATCTTCAGAGCAAACACAACTGCTCCTAACTCAAGATCGTGTGTGGTGTAGTTGACCTCGTGTGTCTTGAGGCATAGGCAATGACCTTACCTCGTTGCATCAGAACACAACCCAGTCCTTGATTTGATGCATCGCAATAGACCACGAAGTCTTCTATCCCTTCTGGGAGGGATAGTATCGGAGCGGTGCATAAGGCTCGCTTCAGCGTTTGGAACGCTTTTTCTTGCTTCTCGTCCCAGTCAAAGGCCACGCCTTTCTGGGTCAATGTCATAAGAGGTTTCGCTATTCGCGAGAAGTTATGTATGAATCTGCGGTAGTAGCCAGCGAGGCCTAGAAATTGACGAATTTCGGTAGGCGTCTTCGGTGCAGACCAATTCTCAATGGCTTTAATTTTGGAAGGGTCCACGTGAATTCCTTCTTTACTAACCACATGTCCTAAGAATTTGACCCTTCGGATCCAAAATTCGCATTTAGAGAACTTTGCGTAGAGTTTCTCTGTTCGTAGGGTTCCTAGGACTTGTCGCAGATGGTCACTATGTTCCTCCTTACTTCGAGAGTAGATAAGTATGTCATCGATGAAGACGATGACGAACAGATCCAAGTAAGGACGGCATACTCTATTCATTAAGTACATGAATACTGCGGGCGCATTTGTCAATCCGAATGGCATTACTATGAACTCGTAGTGTCCGTAACGAGTTCGGAAGGCTGTCTTCGGAACATCCTCTTCTAATACTTGCAACTGGTGGTACCCAGACCTCAAATCAATCTTTGAAAAGTAATTCGCCCCTTGCAGTTGGTCAAACAAATCGTCTATGCGAGGCAAAGGGTAACGATTTTTAACCCTTAGCTTGTTGAGCTCCATGTAGTCGATGCACATACGAAACGATCTGTCTTTCTTCTTGACGAACAAGACCGGTGCTCCCCAGGGTGAGAAGCTTGGTCTAATAAAGCCCTTGCTGAGTAGTTCGTTAAGTTGCCCGGATAGTTCCTGCATCTCAGCTGGTGCTAGACGATAGGGTAATTTGGCTACTGGGGTAGCCCCTGGAACTAATTCGATTCTGAACTCGACTTGTCGTTACGGAGGTAATCCCGGTAGTTCTTCTGGAAAGATGTCGGGAAAGTTGCGTACTACAGGAATGTTCTTCAGGTATTTGGTTTCTTGGCTTGTATCAACAACGTGTGCAAGGAATGCACGGTATTCCTTACGTAAGTACTTCTGAGCTTGAATACTCGAGATGATATTAAGGCTCGTGCCGGGTTTGTCGCCGTAGATAGTAAGAGTTTCGTTAAATGGAAGATTAAGGCGAACAACTTTTGCATAACACATGATGTCGGCACGATGTAGACTCAACCAATCCATGCCGATAATGACGTCGAAACTTTTAATCGAGACCGGCATGAGGTTGATTGGAAATGAATGGCTATCTAGAGTTAGAGTACATCCTATGTATATACTACTAGTGCTCTCAGTTTTCCCGTTAGCCATTTCTACAGTGAACGGTTCTTTAAGTGAGTGTGGTTGTTGTTTAAGTAAGCGAGCAAATTTCTGGTTCACGAAACTCCTCTCCGCTCCACTATCAAATAGTATGCATGCATAAGAGTTTTCAAGGAGAAACGTACCAGTCACCACTGTAGGGTCAGCAACTGCTTCCTTGTGGCCTATAGCCAAAACCCTTCCCGCTCCACCAGCATTCCCTGCCTTAGGGAAGTCTCTTTTGTAGTGGCCCACCTCGCCACATCCATAGTAAGACTGGCCCACACCAGCACCAGGGACCTGGTTGATTGGCCTTGTCGGGGCTCTGTAGAAGCGGACAGTGTGTCCCTTTTTGTTGCAGTTCGAGCACTGCAATTCCCGGCAGGGTCCATTATGGTGGAAGTTGCATTTGTTGCACTTTGGCAAGCTTCCAGCGTACTGCTTTATTGGAGCAGTAGCGACAGGTGCTATCGCGGCATGAACCGCCACAACCTGCTGCTTTTTGGCAGCTTTTTGGCAGCTTTTTGTTCTTCTTGTCATCCCAGAACTTTCACTTGTTTTCAGCGGCTTTAGAAGTTCGGAGATGGCTAGGGTTGTTGTTGATGACGGGGTACGGACCCCATGGTCAGTGAGCCGTTGTGCCAATCGCTTGGCACTATCAAAGGTAGAGGGATTTGAAGACAAGACGTTTCCCTGAAATGGAGGCACCAGCCCCCAGATGTACCTCTCTATTTTCTTTCCCTCTGTGGGAACCATGTTGGGACAAAGGGCCACCAGCTCGCTGAATCTGGCGGTATAGGAAACTATGTCGGAGCCCTTCATGGTTAGGCTCCATAGTTCTTGTTCTAATTTCCGGATCTTGCCCCACGGGCAGTATTCCTCAATCATGAGGTCTTTCAGAGTTTCCCAGCCCATATCGTTTGCCACTATTAGAGTTAGTGACTTGACATGGCCATTCCACCACGTCAGGGCTTTTTCCTCGAAGGTGCAAGCAGCAAACTTGACCTTACTCCCTCCTGGGCAGGAGCAGATCTCGAAGATCGACTCCGTCTTTTCGAACCATTGCAAGAGGGCAATGACTCCGCTAGTCCCTTTAAAGGACGTTGGCTTGCAATTGGTGAAGTCCTTATAGGAGCACTCCCTCGAGCGCACGAGGATTTCACCTTGAGTAGAATGAACAGGTGTTCCACCTCCGCTGGCACCGGTAGAGTGATATTGAGCCATGGCTGTTGCCACAGCCGCAGCTACTGTAGCATTTAGAGCTGTCGTATCGATTTGTGGAGGAGGTGGTGGTGGAGGATTACGCCTTGTTGATTTGCGAGGAGGCATCTTTCAACTACAGGTTTATAAAGATGAACATGATAGTAAGAATCAATTGTAAGCATAGTGAGAGTGATCCATGGGCTAAATTGCCATAGTCCAACAGTTGAATGAGTGTATGTTTTGAAATAGAGGCATAATAGAAGAGTAGAGAAACACAAGAGTATTGATTCTTCCTACATATTAGATAATTGTCAATATTACTGGTATTATTGATGTAACAAGTTCGGGAAAAATGACCTAACAGTAGGTCTTACATCAAACCATAAGGGAAAAAGGTTGACAGTTTTTAGAAGTCTAGTTAAAGTACTTGAAAGATAGGAATGTTTTACAGACAAGTGCTTCATAGAGCACATATAAGAAAGGCTATTCCTTAAATCAAAAGAAAAGATGAGTCAGACACCTTCTACCGGTGACGAGCATTCCTTGGATGAATCCTCATATCCGCCAGTTGACGTACCACCTCTTTAAGATGTCGCTCATGAGCTCTCTGACGAACTCGAAGTTCTATGACTTCAGCTCGAGATGCAGCTAGCTGTTGCTGTAGAGTCTCATTGTTTCTCCTAGTCACTTCCATAGCCTCTTCGAGATGGCAAATGAGGATCGTGTTAACGCTAGAGTTGGCGTCAATCTCCATGACTCGGTCGATGGCTGCCCGCCCTTGCTCGTCGTTCCGAGCAATCCTTCGGACCATGATAGGCAGGACTCGGTCAGCTGAGCCACCCTCGCTTAGGTTGTAAAAGCTTCGGTCCCCATTATAAGGTAAAGGTTGACCCTGTTCATCACTCCAATGGTTCAAGTTTGTTTCCCACAAGGGTGTGGGACCTTGAAATGTTGGTCGGGGGTTGAGATTTGGGACTTGTCCCTCTTGGGGTAGGTTGTTGACTTCTGGCTCGGAGTCAGAACCATCCGAAAAGCCTTCTGCGAGGTGATCATCCAAAGGGATTGGGTGATCATCTTCTGGCTCGTCATCAAGCCATCCAACATTGCCTTGATTTGGAAAGTACGGGTCGCCCGGAGGATGGAATCCAACCATGATATCTACGCGAGAAAAGGGATGTAAGAATCTTATATAAATAGACGCACTACTTAAGATTTATAAGATGATTTTTATTAGTTACTTCAATACTTTTATAGTGCATACTAGTTATATGTACTCAAAACAGGATAGACCTTCGAATAAGTGACCCTAACTCTAAACCCACAACCAAACAAGGAACAGGGACTAAAGCAAATATCACAAATTCTCAGTCTATGACATCTTAGCTACATATAACCTTAGCTTATCCACTTAGCAACTATTGACCTTCTAATAAAGACCTTTTTAGTTCTCAGATAAGAATTTTAGTAACACAAAATACTCCTATAGTATTTTAGGTTTATGTTCTGTTCAAATGTTATCATTATAGTAGTGTTGGTAAGTTTTTAGACTTGTTGCCACATTACAACCATTCTTGGGCATATGCTAATCACTTCTCAGACCAGCATAGTTGATCAGGCTATGCCACTCCCAGAACTGACCATACATCCCCGAGCCTATTTGTGATATTCAACAATCGTAATACTTTTGTTTTGTCCTAGTGACACTGACTTTAGTATGAATGCAGGTATGTATACTTAGTTAAATATTTTATTATTTAAAAGTATAAACTCTTGGTCAGAGTATTTTAATCCCATTGTGTTTATAGTTAGTATATCTTTTATGGGTTGATATACTCAATTCACTATAAACAATGCTCTGATACCAATGTGTCACACCCCAAAACCGGAACGGCGGAAACGTTCTGGGGCGGAGGACGTCATGTACAGTATCACAACACAGAATAATAGTAAACAAGCAAACTACATCATCCATTGCATTAATAATGTATTTTAATACAAGTGAGTTATGTATAGTTTATAAGACACCAAAATATGAATCAAAATAAAAGATGAGTCTTGAATGTGCTCCATCTTCTCAAAAGCTGGCCTCAGTACCTGTCTACTAATGACCTGAGAATACAAGTTATTTTGAAAGAGTTTATCAGCTTTAAAGCTGGTGAATTCATAAGTATTTTAGTGTCATTGTTTGTATGAAAATGTTTGTAAGTGTTTAAATGTATAAGTTTGTAAATGTTTGTAGTAAATGTTTGCAGTAAATGTTTGTATCTCCTAGAAAATCCTATATTTTCTACTAAAAGTAGCCTTCTACCAAGGCATCAAATGTGTTGTATGTTTGTTCATTGTAAAAGTGAGTATTCCTCCCAAAGGTGACTATCATTAATAAAATATAGTTTTTACATTACTGTTTATGTGAAATGATCACAAAGTAGATGTAATGGGGAAAATAATGAAGTATTGTAGTATTATATTATAGTAACTACTGTTGTACTAACTATCTTAAACCAATTGTTAATTAAGGTATAATGTGATATAATTGTAACCATACTTGATCGACCTCGTAAAACACGACGCTCGAAGACGTCGAGATGGTATGACATTCATCACCCGAAGACCTACAGGTCCCACTGTAGCTAGCAGCAAGGTGTAGGACGGTCAGTCCAGTATAGATCTATACACGAATTCACGCTCTCCCTTCAGAAGACTCTTGTTACAAGTCGAGCCATGACAGAGATGCCATGCCCCGAAGTAGTGCCTCATATTTGTGTTACAGTGTGTATGTATTCTATGTACTAGTGTAGTGTATGTTCTCCCTGATTCCCATCATAGTATGTTCTTTTGTATAGTGTATAATGTGTATGTATTGTATGTACTAGTGTATGTTCTCTCTGTATAGTGTATAGTATGTTCTCTCTGTATAGTGTATAGTATGTTCTCTCTGATTCTTATCATAGTATGTATTGACTCATGTATGAACTGACTCTTTGCATGTTTCATTGTACTAGAGAATAGTAAGTAGTATACCTCTAAACTATACATATTATAGTTTACTAGAACTGTTGTTTGAATGACTTAGTAAGTTTATACACCTCTGCTACCCAAAGGTGTTGGAACTGTAGTAAAAGCTTTATATCCACACATATATACATGATATATAACTAAGGATCAGACGACACTCAGACAAACAACAGAGTACTCTAAGTCCACAACCAAACAAGAATAGGAAATAAAGCGAGTTATCAGTCCTAAGTCCTTCAAACCTTACTTATATAACTATATATGTATTAGACATGATTTTGACAATATATAAGTTTAAAGAATTGAAAGTAAAGATTTGGTAACTAAGATCAAGTTTTATAAAGAGTTTAACAAGTAAAAGAGTTTGATAATCATTTTGAAGTAGTTTTGTTGCCAAAATAGTTAAAAGTATAGTAAATCCATTTGTTTGATAGTTATAAATCACATGTGATTGATATTATAACTATAATGATTCAACTTGTATTCCCCCCATAAAAGCATTTAAAAACATTTAAAAGGTTAATTAAGGGGTATGAACTCACCTGTAGTGAGTGGTTTGGATGAAACTTCTGTATAGGATGCTAAGTGCCAAGTGATGACTTGAACACACACACGGATCCTAGTTAACATATAATGACACATATATGTATCTAATTAGTGATTAAACAACTAATTAAACAAGTATAGACACCCTAGAACATGGAAAATACTTTGATTCAAGTGTTATAAGTATAAAAGGGTTGCATCTAAGGGTTGTAGGGCTTCACCTTGGAGTTTACGGCCCAAGAGTAAACTCCCCATGAGTTCACGGCCAAGGGTTTGCGGCCCTAATGAGTTTACGGCCGCAAACTCATGGTGACTTCTACCATTTTGATGTTTAAGGTCCTTAACTCAAGTTGGAAGTGTTCTAGACCAAGTTCTAAGGATAAGGAAGGAGTTAGGGCAACTTTGCACCAATCATTAGGGTTTACGGCCAAGGGAGATTGCCTTGGCCGTAAACACCCTTTGTTCTTGATTTTGTGTTGATTTCAAGGTGTAAACTAAGTGATTTAGTCATATAATAAGTTAAGGCAAGAGTATTTACAATATAGAAGCTTGTACGGGTGTTTAAAGTCCAAGAACACTATTGTGTGTTCTTGGTGTTCTTGGTGAAATGAAGAACACTTGAAGATCTATAAAAATGAAAGGATTTCATGGATGAAATCATGTATAACCACTAGATAAGGAGATGTAACAACAAATCAAGAGAAGAAATGCTTACATTTTTGGAAGATTTGGATGAAGATCTTATGATACTTGAGAAAGAAATGGAGGTTATTGAACTTGAAAGGAAGGAAATGATGAAGAAAAGGTGTAAACTCATGCTTATAGCATGAGTTCACGGCTAGGAATGAGTTTACGGCCCAAACTCATGAAGTTTGGCCGTAAACACCTCATAATGGGGTTTAATGCTTGATTGATGCACAATAACCCTAGAAGATACTTCCTTTAATTTGTTCTTTTGATGCATTAAGATTAAAAACACCCAAACGGACTCTAAACAAAGCTAAAAGTTAGCAGAAATAAGTCTAACTTTGATTGAATGTAGGGTTTGTACAAGATAGAAATTTCGGGTTGTCATAGCAGCCATACAAGAGGCTATTCCAGAGATGTTTTGGTCTATTAAGACCACTTTGATCGAGACGTTTGACGAGCGATATGCTGTTGTTACTAAGGCGGCTGCTGCTGCAGCCACCGTAGCTGTCGTTGCTGCCAGGCCACAGGGAGGTGACTCCTTGTTGTATCGGGAGTTCAACAACACGAAGCCACCAGAGTTTGATGGGACTCAGGATCTGATTGTTGCGATGAGATGGATCTCTGATATTGAGGGGTGTTTCTACACTTGTTCATGCCCAGAGCATTTAAGGGTACGGTTCGCGCTGAACCAGCTTCGCTTGGGAGCGAATGTATGGTGAAAGTTTGTGACTGCCAGTTTTACTCCTGCAGAGCACACTGTAGTGACATGGGAGAGGTTTACCATGATGTTCCGAGATGAGTATGTTCCCCTGGTGGAGAGGGAACGGTTGGCCCAGGAGTTTCTGTTTCTCAAGCAGAAGACAGAGTCGGTGACTGAGATTACACGGATGTTTCATGAGAGGGCGCTGTTCTGCCCTGAGCATGTGTTGACTGAGCAGGCGCACATGAGCCGGTATTGGAGCATTCTGAGGAGGGTTATTCGAGAGTATGTGGCGAACTCGTCTTATCGGACATTAGCTGAGCTTCAATAAAATGCCAGGAGGAGGGAGATCGAGTTGGAGACTCAGGCCAGGGAGGAGGCGGAGTCTCATGGGAGAGACCGGAGGTCGGCGTAGTTGCAGCCGGCAGCGAAGCGGGCTAAGCCTGCTAGTTCGAGGACTGGGGGCCAGAAGGGTCGCACTTGTGGAAAGTGTGGCAAGAGTCACGAGGGGTCATGTCGAGCGGGGATTTGCTACAAATGTGGCAAGGAGGGGCATATGGCGAAGGATTGCCCCCAAGGGGTTTGCAGTTTCCTTCCACCGGAAGGCCGAGTGCCCCCAACTTCGTCAGGGATCTGCACCTGTTACTTTACGTGCTACTGATAGTCGGCCGGTGAAAGCCGAGGTTCCGAAGGCTCGTGGGAGAGCTTTTTAGATGACAGCAGAGGAGGTCCGCGCAGTACCTGATGTTGTGGCTGGTACGTATTTCCTTATTTATTTATTTTGAGATTTATTGTGATTCTTCTGTGCTATATTTAGGTACATTTCTTCTGGGTTCTGTACCTGATTTAGTGTTATTTGACTCGGGTGAGACTCGATCCTTCGTGTCTTGAGATTTTTGTCGTCACATCAGTATCAGACGTGAGGCGTTGAGTCGACCTTTGAGGGTTTCTATAGCTGACGAGCATGCGGTTTTTGCTACTGATGTGTTCCGAGGATGTGTGCTGGAGATTTTTGGTGTCGAGTTTTCGATTGATCTGGTACCGATTGCGATGGGTGATTTCTGTGTCATCGTAGGCATGGATTGGTTGAGCCGTTTTGGAGCCGTGATCGACTGCGAGCGTCAGTTGGTGACTAGACGAGACCCCAGTAGGGGAGTTCTTACAATGTAGGCGAGGGTACCAGATCTGGGTCAGCCTTCTGCTCTGCTGCCAGGGCGAGGCAGAGTTTTCAGCAGGGTTGTATAGGCTTCTTGGTGTATGTGATGGATATGCGGATTATTTCAGATAGGTCGAGATCTATCTCCGAGGTTCCTATAGTGTGCGAGTTCCCGGATGTTTTTCCAGAGGAGTTACCAAGTGTGCCTCCCGAGAGGCAGGTAGAGTTCCGGATTGATTTAGTTACGGGCACGGCGCCTATTGCCAAGGCACCTTATCGCCTTGCGCCACCAGAGATGCAGGAGTTATCCTCACAGCTCCAGGAGCTGCTGGGGAAGGGATTTATCAAACCGACTAGCTCGTTGTGGGGAGCGCCGATCCTTTTTGTCAAGAAAAAGGATGGTTCACACCGGATGTGTATTGATTACCGGGAGTTGAACAAGCTGACGGTCAAGAACCGTTATCTACTTCCGAGGATCGACGATTTGATCGATCAGTTGTAAGGGGTATCTTGGTTTTCCAAGTTTGATTTGAGATCTGGATATCACCAGATGAGAGTATACGAGGAGGATATTTAGAAGACGTCCTTTAAAACTCGTTATGGGCATTACGAGTTTGTGGTGATGCCTTTCGGACTCACCAACGCCCCGGCAGCATTCATGGATCTCATGAACCTGGTGTGCAGGCCTATGTTGGACCGGTAGGTGATCGTTTTCATCGATGACATCTTAGTGTATTGGAGGTCCAAAGAGCAGCATGAGGAGCATCTGCGAGAGATTCTTGGGGTATTGAGGTCAGAGAGGCTGTATGCCAAATTCTCCAAGTGTGATTTCTAGTTACGAGAGGTCCAGTTCCTGGGACATCTCGTTAATCAGAATGGGATATTGGTAGATCCGGCCAAGATTGAGGCAGTTATGCGATGGGAGGTGCCGAGATCCCCATCCGGGATCAGGAGTTTTCTGGGATTGGTCGGCTACTATCGGAGATTTATCAAAGATTTCTCTAAGATTGCGGTTCCTCTCACCAGATTGACCCAGAAAGGCGTTGCTTTTCTTTTGGGGCCTGAGCAGCAGGCATCATTCGAGACTCTTCGCCATAGATTGTGCGAAGCTCTAGTGTTATCCCTTCCGGGGGGAGCTGAGGACTTCGTATTCTATTGTGATGCGTCTATTTTAGCGATGGGTGCAGTTTTGATGCAGATGGGTTATGTGATAGCATATGCATCGAGGTAGCTGAAGCCTCATGAGACGAGGTATCCCACCCATGATTTGGAGTTAGGGGCAGTGGTTTTCGCCCTCAAGATTTGGAGCCACTATCTCTATGGTGTCCGGTATACCATATACACGGACCATAAGAGTCTGAAGTACCTGGTGGATCAGCCCAACCTGAATATGAGACAGCAGAGATGGTTGGATGTAGTGAAGGACTACGACTGTAAGATCTTATATCACCCAGGCAAGGCTAATGTGGTAGCCGATGCCTTGAGTCGCAGAGCCGAGAGCGCTCCGACCCGAGATGTGTGTATGAGGATGACGGTGATGACTCCAGTCTTAGATACCATCCAAGAGTCTCATGTGGAGGTTGTGAGACCGGAGAACCGCAAGAGAGAGCGTGTGATTGGGCAGGTTTCCGAGTTTGTGACGGACATTCGTGGGCTTATGACCTTCCATGGGCGGATTTAGGTGCTCTATACAGGTGGAGCTCATCGTGTATTATTGGAGGAGGCACATAGATCGAGATTCTCGATCCACCCAGGGGCCACTAAGATGTATTTGGGCCTGAAGAGAGATTATTGGTGGCCCTGTATGAAGAGTGACTTGGCATGGGTTGTAGAGAGGTGTTTGACCTGTTGTCGGGTCAAGGCGGAGCACCAGCGACCTCATGGTCCATTACATCCTCTGGAGATTCCCCATGGAAGTGGGAACGGATTTCTATGGACTTTATCACCAAGTTACCGAGGACTACGCATGGAGTTGACGCGATTTGGGTGATTTCGGATTGGCTGACGAAGAGCGCTCACTTCCTCGCTATCAATGAGAGTTCTTCTGCAGAGAGACTGGCCGAGATTTATGAAAGAGAGGTGGTAGCTCGGCATGGAGTGTCGACCTCGATAGTGTCAAATCGATACGTGCGCTTTACTTCCAGGTTCTGGAAGAAATTTCATGCGGAGTTGGGTACCCGGTTACATTTCAGTACCACATACCATCCGCAGACAAACGGGCAGAGCGAGCGGACGATTCAGACGCTTGAGGACATGATGTGTGCATGTGTTATGGACTTCAGAGGAAGTTGGGACACTTATTTTCCCTTAGCTGAGTTTTCTTACAACAACAACCATCATTCGAGTATTGGTATGCCTCCCTTTGAGCTTCTTTGTGGAAGGAGGTGTCGGACTCCCATTTGTTGCGGAGAGGTAGGGCAGCGAGTGATGGGTGGGACTGAGATAGTGTTGAAGACGACTGAGCAGATTCAGCAGGTCAGACAGAGGTTACTGACGGCCCAGAGTCGTCAGAAGAGTTATGCAGACAGGCGACGATCCGAGCTAGAGTTCCAGGTCGGGAATTTTGTCCTCCTGAAGGTAACCCCTTGGAAAGGGGTGATCTAATTCAGGAGCATACCGGTTGGGGCCCCGATACATCATTCCTTTCAGAGTGACCACCAGAGTGGGTAAAGTAGCATACCGGTTGGAGCTAACTGTAGAGTTGAGCCAGATTCATACCACCTTCCACGTGTCCCAGTTGAGGAAGTGTGTAGCCGATGAGACGGCAGTGGTACCCCTAGAGGACATTCAGGTGGATGCGGGCCTAAACTACATTGAGAAAACGATTGCTATCATGGATCGAAAGGTGAAAGTTCTGAGAAACAAAGAGGTGCCTCTGGTTCAGGTTCAATGGTAGCATCGAATAGGGTCCGAGTTGACTGGGAGCCGGAGTCAGAGATGCGGGAGCAGCATCCAAAGTTATTTATGGAGCATGACTTCGAGGGCGAAGTCTGATTCTAGTGGGGGAGAATTGTAACATCCCAAGTCCAGGTATACCTTGTAACCCTTGATCTTTTGATTACTTGTCCATTTTAGTCCCTTTTTTAGAAAAGGTGGTGAATAAGTATGTGGGGCGTATGCGAGTGTACGCTCAGCGTATTCATATTCGTGCATTTGATGTGGAAGCCACCTAGTACGTTGGGCGTATCAAAGGGTACGCTAGGCGTACTAGGCCTAGAGTGAAAACTCTAATTTAGGGTGAGTCCCCTATATAAAGGTTATGACGGCCTCATTTCTAGCCACCATTCTCAGACAACAAACCCTCTTGTGCCCTAACCTTCATTCTTAGAGCTTGTGAGTGCATTTGAGAGCCTTTGAGAGTCTTTGTGTGTTCTTGAAGTGAAGAAGAAGCTTTGGAGAAGAAGGAGTGAGAGTCCAGGCCCTTGGATCTGAGCATACTTGAGTTGGGAGCTTCATATAGAGGTATAAAGCTTCAAGCTTTCTCACTCTTTTGTTTTGTGCATCATAGTAGAGCATTTTAGGGTTTTTGTCCCAAAAGTTGGAGACTTTACGAGATATTTAGCTCCAGAGACTATGATCAACCCCTTTGAGTGTGTTTAGTGGTGTAATGTCATAAAATTCCAATCTTGGACGTTGGAATCAAGCCATGCATGAGTTATGAGCTTTTTAAGATAAGAAAGTTAGTGTTTTGTGTGTTTGTGACCATATCAGCCATGCAAAGGCTTAAAGTCACTGACTTTATGGAGTAAGAGCTATTAGAGAGTCCAGATCTGTGATATGAGCGA
The DNA here is from genome assembly GCF_052849685.1 of Lactuca virosa. NCBI lineage: Eukaryota > Viridiplantae > Streptophyta > Magnoliopsida > Asterales > Asteraceae > Lactuca > Lactuca virosa. Next base: position 77,855,296 of record NC_136431.1, read on the forward strand.
AGGTCTTAACTAATTAAGACCAAATAAGTGAGAAAAGTGAAACTGGGACGTACGATGGGCATAATCCCAGTACGCACAACGTAGGGGTCAAGAATCCCCAATGCATGCATGAAAGTAGAGTATACCCAGCGTAGAGAGCTGGTACGCGCTGCGTACTCTCTTTTGTTGACTTTTGGTTGACTTTTAGGGTTTGGTCAATTTGTGGACTATTAAGGCCATTGAGGGGTAAAATGGTCTTTTACCCTTCTGTGAGTTTGTAGAAGGGTTAGTTTAGCTTCTTGAGAGCCGTGATTAATTAGGGATAATTTATCGTATGTGTTAGGCGGAGGCTAGACCGGTGATTTGAGTTCCAGATTAGTCGATTTCTTGCGAGGTGAGTCTTCTCACTATACTTACCATAAGTGGTATCTTTGTGTAACCGAGATGTCTTATGTGCTTATCTGTGTATTGTGATATTATGCATTATGTCTTTGTGATTTATGTTGAGTATTATTATTATGAGCTTATTGAGTTAGGATCGGAGGGTCCACCCGAGTTGTGGGACCGGAGGGTCTCCACTGGAACACATTGATCGAAGGGTTGTATTGAGTTAGCCTCGAGTGGCTAATGTGACATGTGTGGTATTTTGGGGAACTCACTAAGCTTCGTGCTTACTGTGTTATGTGTTATGTGTTTCAGGTACTTTTGAGGATTGCGGGAAGGCCCCGGCTTGATTGTACACACACTCGCATTGGAGATATGTTTTTGGAGGATCCTGAATTTGTGATAAACAATTTTTGAAATATGTGTTGATGTTTGATACTTGATATTTGAGAAATGTGACATGTGTTTATTTGTGTTTAAAAATGAAAAAAAATTGGTTTGAAAATTTACGGTGTTACAAATACCAAAGGAAAAATACCATTCAAAGGAACGATGTCGTCACCACATCGGGATCTACTAGCGCCTCCTCTGCCATCAGCTGGAAAACCCTGCTCTTCACCACAGTCGCGTCTGCCCGGACCTGGCGGCCATCAGTAATCCGGAGAGTTGCAGGAACGGATGATGATATCGGTCTTGCTGCAGCTAAACTCGGACAATGGGCCTTCTTGTGGCCCATCTGATTGTAATCAAAGCAAATCAGATCAGATACTTGGGTGGTGGTGGTGGTAACAGTACAATCCCTACTAATATGACCATTTCCACCGCACTTGAACCAACCAGAACCACCCACCCTACACGCCCCCTCATGCATCTTGTCGCATTTTGCCACAAAGGCTACGGCCCTGATGGCCTCTCGGTCTAGAATCAGATACCCTGGGCCTCTTGCCCGAACACTTAAAACTCGGCACATACTTAGGCTTCTTCTTCTTCTCCATCTCCAGGTCAATCTCCCTCTCCCTAGCTTGAGCTATCATATCCTTCAGGGTCTTACAATTAGATCAGCTCACAAACTGTCGAATGTCACTCATCAACATCTCATGATACCGGGCCTTCTTCATCTCCTCGTCTGCCACATACTGCGGAACCAGAAGCGCCCTCTCCCTGAACATAGTGGTGATCTCTGTTACCGTCTTAGTAGTTTGGCGGAGATCCTGAAACTCTCGCGCCAACTGCTGCACCTCAATCACTGGTGCAAACATAGCTCAGAAATTGGTCGAGAAATCATCTCGTGACATCACATCAACCACATCATCATCTACTGCACGCCTTACCTTCTCCCACCAGCCTCGTTCCCCGTCTTTCAAAAGGCACGAAGCTAGTCTGACCTTGTCCTCCTCGGGACAACGACTGGTGTGGAAGGCATTAGAAACATCCGCTAACCACCTCCTGCTCTCTTTCAGGTCCCTCGCCCCATGATAATTCGGAGCTCAACATGCCCGAAACTCCCTGAAGGTCAAAGACCGTGTCCCAACCAAAGCCACGATCTCAGCGCGAAAGGCGCTCAGCCGCTCATCCAGATATCCATTATACCCTCCTTGATTGTGCCAAATATCACAAGAGTCTGCTCAAGGATACTACGCAAAATCTCAAACAAGCTGAACTCCCTCGTCTCGTCATCAAGCTTCCCGGCTCTAGAACCTGAGCCCGAACCCTACCAACACCAGAACTGCCAACAAGTCTGCCTCTCAATGTCACCATACTTAAAATAGACCATATAAACCATAAGAATATATATATATATATATATATATATATATATATATATATATATATATATATATATATATATATATATATATATAATCACAAACTCCACAAGTTCCCTGATTTCATCTCAGCCCTCCTTGAATCGAGTATGGATCCTCTGCTTTAAGTAGTACAAGCCTATACTACCTTCCACATCTATCCGTACTTTCCTCAAGGATTGCCTTAACTGCACCAAGTATAACGCCTGGATCCTGGTATGTATTTTAAATCAAATTATTCATTTTTACAAGGGGACTCGACGAGTTGGAGGCCCAAACTCGTCGAGTAGGAATGAAATTTAGACGCGGGACTTGAAGTCTTCTCGATGAGTTGAGAGCCTCAAATCGACGAGTAGGGCTGCCAGAGTGAAACCCTAATTTTTAGGGTTTTACACCCTATTTAAACACCTTAACCTCCAAAGGTTGGCCTCATTTGCAGCCTCCATCACCCCAATCCCTAGCCACGAAACCCTAATCCACTTTTAAGTGTTCTTTTGCCATTTTGTGTGTTCTTTGTGAAGTTGAAGAAGAAGTTCCTTGAAGAAATAGCAAGGACCTAAAGGAGGAGAGTAGATCCAAAAGTTTAGCTCCATTTCTGGTTCAATATAGGTAAAAATATCCTAACTTTTCCATTGTGTGCTTAGATCTCTTCATCTCAACTTTTGTTAAAAAGGACTATTAACTGGTAAAGTTGGAAACTTTACCCTTAAAATGGCATTTCCAATATGTAGATGAAGTATGGAGTTTGGATCTGAAGGATAGGAGCTTAATCTATTAAGATGGCCCAACAGACTGAAGAACTCGTCGAGTCCAAAGAGGAACTTGACGATCTGGGTTGAAATGTCCCGATTCTGTAAAAATGGAAAACTCGACGAGTTCATGGATGACTCGATGAGTAGAATAGGAAAGTCCTGATATCATCGATATGAGGAACTTGACGAGTTTTGAAAGAACTCGACGAGATGGATCAGGATTTCCAAGGTTTTATGGATCATGGAACTCGACAAGATGATGCACCAACTCGGCGAGTTGAGTCAACCAATATGTTGACTTTGACCAGGATGTTGACTTTGACCAGAGTGACCCTTAATGGGGTTATGGGTATGAAAGAGTAATTAAAGGAGATTTTTATGTGTAGGAGTTTGAGAGGAGTTGATTCCAGAGCCGAGGACAGTTCAGCTACTTCACGACATTGAGGTGAGTTACTTTCCCAAGGGAGTGGGTCGAAGGCACCAATGTCAGCCCACTAGTATTGATTATAGTTGAGATGATTATCTTTGTGATAATTATATGGTATGCCACTATCTATTATGATTTATGTACTAGTATGTTATGTTATTATGTGGTAGTGGTAGGGGTGAAATAGTCCCCGGTTACTGGTTGAAAGAGACCGAAGAAGAGGCTAGCACCCATATATGCTAGGCAGTTACACCGGTTGAAAGAGACCAAAGGGGAGGCCAGCACCCAGATATGCTAGGCAGTTACCGGTTGAAAGAGACCGAAGGGGAGCCAACACCCAGATATGCTAGGCAGTTACTGGTTGAAAGAGACCGAAGGGGAGGCCAACACCCATATATGTTAGGCGTTATGTGATTATATGGTATGTAGTATGATGGGGGAACTCACTAAGCTTTGTGCTTATGGTTTTTAGTTTTTGTTTCAGGTCCTTCTTCGAAGGGAAAGGAGTCGGCACGATAGCAGCGCATCACACACACGATTTTCTGCATATGAGATTCTTGAGATTTATACTCTGATGTTGTTTTATCATGACATGTTTTGACAATTGATACTTTGGTTTTGATATGAGTTGACACTATGGTTGTTTTCAGACAAATGGTTTTATAATTGTTGTATTTAAAATGAAATTTTTGGTCCTGAATTTTGGGGTGTTACACCAAGTCACTCTATATCTATACAAATATCCCTCTCAGATAAGGCTCCCAACACTAGATCTCATCTTAGGTTTTCCTAGGGCAAACTACACTCCACTTTCCGCCATCAGTTGCAGAAGGAACTCCCGCTAACTTCCTCTAACTAGCTCATGAATACAATTACATATTACAAAAACCAGATAATGCTTCGAATGAGAGGTCTCACACTACAACGGTTGGACTCAGACAAGAGTTGCGCAATAGAGTTAAAACCTAGCCTTCTCAAATTATTTAATTATCATAATATGTAACTTAGCATATTTGTGTACTAGTTAGCAAAAGCTAGTTAGAACTCCTATAAAGCACAAAGCAAGAAGCATTCAAGCATCAAGTAACCAGGTTCAAACATTGCCTAGTCAGTCCACCCTATCACTGACTAATCAGTACTAGCATGCAATTCTACAAGCTCATACAATAGGCATATAAAGGCATCTCTCCTAGCATTCTATCATGCAAAAACTGAGCAGATCCTTAGCCCTAACTAGCAAGCAATTCACATATTCACATATCAAAGCATAACATATAACAAGTATGGGTAATTTGGGAAAACTTACTTGAGCTCGACTGATTGCATGCAACACACCCCGTCTTATTTTAGAAAAACCCTTTTCTTAAAAATATATTTCTTTTTGAAAAACTTTACCAAATCCTCAGTTTGAGTTTAGACACACCCGCGAGTGTGCCCGAATCCCTCAAACCAAGGCTCTGATACCAACTTGTAACATCCCAAAAACATGATCTAAAAATTTCATTTTTAATTTAAATAAAATAGTATTCCAAAAACATGATCCATACAACTCAAATGAAAATAAATATCTCAACATCAAGACAATCAGATTGACATCTCAAAAGCGGAATCCATGTGGTGTGTGTGATGCATTCAACCCGAGCTCTTCCCCTTGGAACTGGAAGTACTTGAAACATAAACTGAAAATCGTAAGCACAAATCTTAGTGAGTTCCGCAAAATACCACATACCATACATTATAACACATAATGGGCCCCACCCGTCATCGGACCCCGTCCGACATCAGGCCCCATGTGGCATTGAGCCCCGCTCGGTAAACAGATCGGGCCCCGCCCAACATACATATAACGTATATCAAGTAAACACATACACATGCAATAATCACAAAGATGCATAGCATACAAAATGGTCATTGGGCCCCGCCCGGCATCAGGCGCTGCACGGTAAGCATATAAGCACATAACACATGCAAGAGTCATGCAGACAACTTTTTTTTTAACAGAAAACCTATTCTACTCCTAACTATTCTCTTAAATCCATCTATGTCCCTAACATGACTTGAACCATCGACCTCAAGGAGGGAGGGCAACACCAAATACCGTTGGGCTAGAATCCCTTTAGTCAAGCAGACAGCTAACATACTAACATAGCATAATCATGGGCCGACATTGGTGCCTTCGACCCGTTAACCCAATGAGGAGACTCACCTCACATTGCTGACTCAGACGGATAATCCCTGGCTACTGGTCCAACAAATCCCCGAGCTATTAATATCAAATAAAATCCAATTAACATTTGGGTTCCAATCCATAACCATAAATCCGTACTTAGGTTAAAATGACCATTTTACCACTACCCTAGATTGGTCCAAGACTAAGGCCCAATCTCACAATCTAAAAGGCCCAAAAGTCAAATAATCCACCAAGGTCCAATCCCAATACCTTCTCACGGGCCTTAACCAAAGGCCCAATAATGTTCCTGACCCAAAACTCCCACATTCAGATGGTCCAACTAAACCCCAACCTTCTAAGCCTAAAACATGGCCCAAACTCAAAGCCCAAAATCGCAAAGCCACCTGACTGAGTACGCGGGGCGTACTCAGCTTGTATGCTAAGCGTACTTGCTCAAGAGCTTGTACGTTGCGCGTATAGACTTGTACGCCCAGTGTACTCTTCTAGTTTTAGCCACCTTCTAATTTCAACTCTTAACCCATTAATACTTCACTCCAGAATGTAGATCTGACTTCCTCGAGCTTGATTACCACATAAAGTTGCTAACTTTATGTCCATGCATGGCTAAATGAAGCTCTTGAGCTCACCAAGGACTTAATAAGTGACCTAATACATGCATGGGGCCCTATACTCCATAAAGTTGGCACCTTTATGCTTAAGGAGCCCATGATAAACCTAGATTTATAAGGATGAGTTTTTAGGACATCTTAACTCAACAATCCACCCACCAATGGCCAAAAGCATGACAAATCATCCCAAAAAGATATCTAAACAACTAGAACTCAAGATGGGAACTTGATACCTCAAAAGCTTTGCAAAAAGGGTGGTGATTCTGGATCAAAGACCTTTTCTCCAAGCTAAGCAACTTCAAGCTTCTCTAACTCCTTCAAAATGAGCACACAATTCTCTCCAATGGCTCAAACACTCAACAATGGAGGCTAAGACTCGTTTCTAGGGTTTTGGAGCCTTAGAGGCTGGTAAGGAGGCCAGCCCTATTGAATAAGGATGTTTATATAGGGTGCAAAACCCCTGACTAGGGTTTCATTAAAGTCCACGTACGCCCAACGTATGCATACGCACGCCCAACGTACGTGACCTGGGTCCCGACTCACCATCAACTCAATACGCTAAGCGTACGAAGTGGTACACTCCACGTACTACTTCAGGGATTAAAATGCACAATTCTAAAATAAAATGGCCGTAAGGTACATACTAGGGTACAAGTGTGTAACACCCTGTTCCGAAAGTATTCATTTATGGATTTCAGAGGCCAAGGCTAGGGGCGTTTTGGTCTTTCAAGGGTTCAGAGTTTTATTCGAGAAGTTTTGGGCCTGGGTGTGTCACGAGAAGCATAGGGCTTCTCGCCACCTTTTCGTGATATAAAGTTCGTCGGAAATGGACATAGGATGAAGGAGTTATAACATTTTGAGGTTGTTGTCATTTATGGTCCCTTAATCAAAATGTTGGCAAGGCAGTCCCTTCCATGCATGAAGGCACACGTATGTTTAGCTGGGTACGCCCAGCGTAAGGCTGGGGTACGCCCAGCGTAACAAGGCAAAGTGATCGTGGGTGCTGAGGACGTACGCCCAGCGTACGAGGAGTACGCCCAGCGTACGCCTAGACTCCTTAAACACTAATTTTAGGGTGAGCCACTATATAAAGAACATAATGGCTCAAACCCTAGCCTCATTATCAGCCTCCCCAACCTCCGAGAAACCCTAGAACGCCCCATCCTTTCATTTTGTGAGATCTTGACCTTGGGAAGCTCATATTGATGGTTTTAAGCTTGGAAGAGGAAAAGAAGAAGTTGTCAAAGAAGGACTTGGGAAGTTGGAGCTTATAGATCTGGAATAGCATCATCATTTGGAACTCTTTGGAGGTATAAAGTTCATAACTTTCCTTAAGAAAGCTTAGATATTGTGTAGTGTGGTTTTGGGGTTATTTTGGTCCCAAGAATGGACCTTTTTGGTGCAACTTCGATTTTGAGCTTGGGGTTGCCACCCTCAGAGCTAAAAGTGTCCTATAAGTAATAAAGTTTCAATCTTGATGGTCCTAATGAGTTCATGCATGATATTTATCCCTTGTTATGGAAGTATGTTGTCACCTTTTGAGTTTGGGCTTGTTTGGTGGGTTGCAAGTCACCAAGTTAGTGACTTTATGGATTAAGACATGGAAATGCACCTGGATCTGAGTTGGTAGCCTCTGGAGTGGAGAAATAAGCATTTAATGGGAAAGTGTCTTAACAGGGGCAGTACGCCCAACGTACATTTGGGTACGCCCAGCGTACGCACCATTTGCCTAATACACTCAGCGTACGTGAGTGTACGCCCCGCGTACTCTGGCAGTTTGGACTTCAAGTTATTAGGCCTTGGTTTAGGCCATGCTTTGGACTTTGGACCTTAGTGGGCCAACAGAAGTCAGATGATATGGGTCAGGGATTATATTTTTGGGCTTAGGGTTAGGCTCATTAAGGCATTGGGCCCAATGTAGCAAATTGGGCCATTAGTGGGCTACTAGTGGGCTTGGGAAGCCTAGTAGTATTGGGCCTTGGTTGTGGGCATTAGATATGGACCAAGTTGGACTAGGGGTAAAATGGTCATTTTACCCCAAGATGGATTAATGTATTGGACTAAGTGATATTTGGTGTTGGTAGCTCGGGGAGCTGAAGGAGCAACAATTCAGGATTTGGCAGATAGCAGCTAGAGGGATATCAGCAAGGTTTCAGCAGTGTAAGGTGAGTTTCCTCACTGTGTGAATGGGTCTACGGCCACAATGCCGGCCCATGTGGTTTATGAGTAGGAAGACCAGGGGGTTAGTCCTAGGCACTGTATGCTAGAATGTGATTTCAGATCAAGGTCCGATGTCGGGCGGGCACCTGAGGAATGTTTACATGATAGTTTATACTTGTTGTCTGTGTGATACTTGTATGTGCCTGGTAGGGAGGTGAGTGTGGGCGAGGTCCCGTATCTCACCATTAGCAGAGTATGGACGGGTTCCGTATCTCCTTTGTATTAAAGTAGGGGCGAGGCCCGAGATAGGAGAGAGGTGAGTATGGGCGGGGGCCCGTATCTCACTCTCAGCAGGAGCGTAGACGGGGTTCCATGACTCGTTAGTAGCAGGCCAGGGGCGAGGCCCTAGTTAGGCGAGGCCTTAGATCAGGAGTATTGTATAATTTGATAGTTGCTTGTTGTGTGTTATGTTATATGTTTGTATGTGTTTAGCGGGCGACGCCCAGAGACAGGTGGGGCCTAAGAGAAACAGATATGTATACCGAGCGGGGCTTGATGCCAGGCGGGGTTTGATGTCGGGCGGGGCCCGATGCCGGAGTTAGTCTAATGTCGGGTAAGTCCCGATGCAGCGGGCGGGGGCCCAATATGTGGTTGTATGTGGTATGTGGTAGGTTGGGGAACTCACTAAGCTTCGTGCTTACAGTTTTCTGTTTTGGTTTCAGGTACTTTCGGTAGCGGAGGGAAGACCTCGGGGTGATCGCATGGCACACACACCAAAGGAGTTTTAGCCTGGGATGTTTACACTGATAAGATAAAATAATGTTTTAGACATGATACTCCGATGTGATATGTTTTGAATGAATGGTTGACGCTTTTGTTTTTATTATTAAATTAAAAATGAAATTTTTGGTCATGATTTTTGGGTCGTTACAAGTTGGTATCGGAGCCTTGGTTTGAGGGATTCGGGCATACTCTCGGGTGTGACTGAACTCAAACTGAGGGCATGGTATGAAAATTTTCAAAAGAAAAATTATTTTACAAAAACGCGTTTTGATAAAAAGGAAAAGAGTTTGAAAAGAAGAAAAAGGCTGTGGTGCATGCAATCAGCCGAGCTCAAGTAAGTTCTCCCAAATTACCCATATAAGTTTATGTTATGATATGATTATGTGATCAGCATGCTAGATTTAGGGCTAAGGATCTAGGAGGATGCCTTATATGCCTGTATATGTGTTTGTGAGTTGCATGCTAGTATCGGTTAGACAGCTGTAGGATAGTCTGTTTAGGTTATGCCTGATTATATGAGCTTAGCATCGCATGCTAGTACAGGCTCTTGATGTGTGAATAGAATTGCCTGATTATATTCTGGTTAGATTTCCCTTTTGTCTGAATGCTACTTGCTTTGTGCTTTGTGGGACTCTGAGTGATGGGATTTAGCCATTAGGTGAATACGTCAAGTCACATGTGACCAGGGTTGAATAATCTCAGAGTGCTGGATTTGGCCCTGTTGCACAGCTCTTGTCTGAGTCCAACCGTTGTAGGGAGGAGTCCTTTACTCGAAGGATTATCTGAGCCTCGTCACATGTGATGGTATTCAGGTAGTGGCTAATTGGCATTACAAAGATACCTTCAGTAGCTGAGGATTGGGTGCGGGTTGGAGGTTTCCATAGGGCAAGCCTAGGATGAGAGTAGTGCTCGGAGCAGTGTTAGTATCAATGAAAGGGACTTGGTGTAGTCGAGGCAATTCTTGAGGAAAGTACGGATAGATGTGGAAGGTAGTAGGGGCCCATACTACTAAAAGCAGAGGATCTGTACTCGATTCAAGAAGGGTTGAGATAAGACCAGGGAACTTGTAGTGAGTGTGTGAGATCCCTTAGTAGTGATGTGTATTCTGATGGTTGTTATGGCATGTTTTCAGCATGGTGACGCTACGAGGTACGCTAGTGGGCGGATCAGGCGCAGGTGAGGGATCAGGCTCGGGTTCAGGAGCCGATCACCTCGTGAAGCAGATGAGGGAGTTTATATCAGCTGAGATTACTAGAGATTTTAGATGAGAGGTTGGTAGCCTTCCGCACTGAGATGGTGGCCATGATGGGGGCACGTACACTGACATTCCGAGAGTTCAGGGCTTGTGGAGTTCCGGATTACCATGGGGCCAGGGACCCCATTGCTAGCAGCAGGTGGTTGGCTGATGTCGCCAACGCTTTCCGTACGATCCGGTGTCCCGAGGGGGACAAGGTCCGACTTGCCTCATGTCTTCTGAAGGACAGAGCACGGGATTGGTGGGAAGAGGTTGGTCATGCCATTGGGGATGATGTCGCGTTGGATGCGATGACATCGACCAGGTTCAGGGCCGAGTTTGCACTAGCGATTGAGGTGCAGCAGTTAGCACGAGAGTTTCAGGATTTACGGCAGACTACAGAGACAGTGGCAGAGATCACCGCCAATTTCAGGGAGAGGGCTCTTCTTGTTCCACAGTATGTCGCGGACGAGGAGATGAAGAAGGCCCGATATCACGAGATGCTGAGGAGTGCCATCAGGGAGTTTGTGAGCAGGTCCAGCTGCAAGACGCTGGAAGATATGATTGCTCGGGCCCGGGAGATGGAGATCGATCTGGAGCACCTCAGGAAGAGGAAGCCGAAGGAGGCTCCGGTAGCCTCAGGTTTAGGCAAGAGACCCAAGGGGTCAGACGTGAGATCTAGGGATCATCAGGGCCTCATTAGTTGTGGCAAGTGTGGCAGGATGCACGCGGGTGCATGCAGGAGTGGTAGTGGTGGTGATACTAGCTGCTTCAAGTGCGGTCGGACTGGTCATTTCAGCAGGGATTGTACTGCTACCACCACTCAGGGATTAGACCTGATATGTTTTCATTGCAGTCAGAGGGGACACGAGAAGGCCCAGTGTCCGAGTTTGTTTCCAGCAGGACAGGTGATGGCACCTGCCCCTGCGACCATGAGGATCACCGACGGCCGTCAGGGCCGAGCAGAGGCGCCTGCAGTGGGGAACAGGGCTTTTCAGTTGTCTACGTTGGAGGCTCGAGCAGCACCGGACATTGCAGGTATGTATCTTTTGGCTTTCCTGTCAGTTTTTATTTATGATCATATTGGTATGGTATTCCATCTATGTTAGCAAATGTATGTTAGAATTCTATTTCTGTTCATGTTCGGTTCATATGCCATCTGCATACCATGGGTTTTTGGGCGGTAGTTCATAGCAGTACCCCCCCCCCCCCTCCTTTTTTTGGGCTAGTTTTCGGGACCCAGTCGACGTAGCAGGTGAGAGTGGGACTCGGGAAGTGTCTTGTTAATCTGCACGAGTGGTTCGAGTTTGGTATTGATTAGTTTTGGAGCTCCAGCGGTGGTAAGCGTGGCTGGCAGCAGATCGACCTTTGGATAGAGAAAAGGATTGGGAATCCTTTCCAAGTTGGAACCTGTAGGTATCTAGTTGAATCGAAGTGGGGGACTATTATCCCAGTAGTTAGGCGCTGGAGTAGGAGCGCAACTTGGATGCGTTCACCTCCTGACTAAGAAGGAAAGCAGCTGAGGTAGCCATTTGGTTTGAGCAGCGGGGAGTCGGGAGTTTCAGAAACATCCTAACGTTGAGTTCATGTATTCGCAGTAGTAGAGGACTGGTTTGGGAAACCAGGTTGTTGTTTCCCGGTAGCACGCGAGTTAGTCAGGATGTTAGTCTGTGGAGCGCTCATTGTTGGACGTTTTCAGGCTAGTAGCTAGTAGTTAGAGGAGTGTGGGCGGGGGCCCGAATCTCCTAGTTAGCGGGGTGTGGGCGAGGCCCGTATCTCCTAGCTAGTCGGATAGAGATCGGGAAAGGATAGTTTGTTGAGGATTCAGGATGGTTTAGGACTCGTGTAGCCCTAGATAAGTGAGTTTGGGGGTAGGGTCACTCAGTAGTATGGTTTGGGTGGGACCCGTGGGCAAGGCCCTCTCGATAGTAGCAAGACAAGTGAGACTTGATGGAGAGACCGCTCTGAGATATAGTTTGGGGTGAGACCCGTGGGCGAGGCCCGTGAGATTCTAGCAGCGCAGGTGAGACGTGAGGCCTTAGAGTTAAGTTAGGGGATCGAGGACACCAGGACTTAGGGAGCCAGAGTAGCAAGGTAGATAGAGCAGTTTTAGCTACCCGAAGTTTCTTTGGAGGTTGTTGGGAGCGACTGAGAGCTTAAGCTTGGGTTCGGTGACCGGAGGGAATCTGGTATTCTGGATTGGTGGGCAGAAAGGTTCGGACCTGGGAGGTCCCCGTTCTTTCGGAAGGAAGACAAAATGTGACAACCCGGAAAAATTTTTGATTTTAAAGCCCAGTCAATCAACTCAAATGAGTGTCAAACTCATTAGTACTGAGTTCTAGCTCAGTTAAAGGTCATCCTAAGGAGTTTTTAGCCTAATACACTTAAGGATTAAGTGTCAGAAAGTACCTGCTAGAACCACAGTGTAGCAAAGCAAACCTAAACCTTGTCAAAATGAGTTCACGGCCACAAGACCATGAGTTTACGGCCGTAAACTCATGTGGCCGTAAACTCAAATGTATATAGGTGAGACTTGGCCATTTTTCTCATTCTTTCCTTTCCTTGGCCGATTTTCCTTCAAATACTCTCAAGTATCATCCCAATCTTTATACTTGATCTTCAAAAATCGTAAATGTTCTTTCTCTAGTTTGTTGATAATCCTTCTTAACTAGCTTCATCCTCATGATTCATCCATGGAAATCATGTTTTCTTAGATCTTCAAGTTTCACCAAGAACACCAAGAACACACACTAGTGTTCTTGGCCAATATCAACCATTTCAAGCTTCTAGATCGTAAGTACACTTCCCTATACTTCATATCTAGTTAGTATCCATGCTTAGAGACTTGAAACATGCCTTTTCTCATGAAGATCATGAGTTTACGGTCCAAGATCTTCCAGGACCGTAAATTCAATGTTGAAGCATGTATTGGCCATAAACCCTATAAGATGCTAAGCTAATGACCCAGAACCCTTCCTTAATGTTTGAAGGACCTTAAACTTCACTCAAATCCATAATGACCATGAGTTTACGGCCGTAAACTCCTTTGGGCCGTAAACTCATCAAAAGCCTCATTTGAGGTGGTCTTCCTCATACAAGTGTAGAACAAAAGTCCCTAAAGTTTCCCTAGCTTTCAAACCAACACTTAGCCATGTTTGACCATGATTTTATGGCCGTAAACCCATGGCCGTAAACACATGTTAGTGCCATTTCACTTTCCTTTGTTGAATCACATGTGATTCCAACACTTGGTGGAAGTGTTTCCTAGTCCCGGAAGGTGTTTCCTTTCATATAGTTGTTTATAAACACTATATTCATGTCAATATGTGTCCTTATATGTCATTTAGGACTTATTGTGTCTCGGGACTTCATTCGCGGAACTTCTCATCCTTACACGCATACTCGTTTGAATCACCCACATCAGGTGAGTTCATACCCCGTAATGAATCTTTTAACTGTTTTTACTGTTTTAGGGGGGGAATACAAGTTGAACACAATGATAATTGTGTAAATGTTTGTTATAAACATCTTTCAAAATGTTACTTATGTCATTTATAAGTTGTCAAAACATTTCAAAAACTCTTTTAAAGTTATGTTACTTTATAGTTATACAAAACTCTGTTTTTAAAGTACAAGCATAACTTAGTAGATAAACGAGTCTTTTCAGTAACAGTCCAAGTAGACATTAGTAAACTATAATAGGTATAGTTTAGGAGAATGCTATTCATTACTTCTAGTACAATGAAGCACACAAAGAGTCAGTTCATACATGAGTCAAACACACAGTGAAGAGAAACAAACAATACCATACATAACATTTAGTGAAGAGAAACAAACAATACCATACAGAGAGAACACACAATTACGAGAAACAAACAGAACGTACAAGATACAGTACAAAACAAACAAGTTAGGTTGCTATAGCATGAGAACACATACAGGATCTAATTATACCAATGAATCACTAACTCATTGTTTTAAACAAAAGGTGATAGTTATATTGGGTATACATGATCATATACTTTAATGTGAATTACACAGCTTGCAAGAATTTGCAGAGGTCGCATTTGGTTCCCTTAATCTCTTGACAGGGAGAGCGTTTAGTAGAGGTTCTAGCCTTCACATTATAACCGTAATAGAACAAATATGTTTTTAGGTTAGTAGTACATCCGCATGTCATTATAAACGACAATTATGTACTTACATTTCCCATTACTTTCATAAAGTGACAGTACCACTTGAAAGTCAAACTCAAACTATTTTCGAGTCAAGGTAGTTATAAACTAGGGAAAATATACATTTTTACAATCGACAAACGGAACAGTCGAGTCTAGCACATAACAGAAGATGCCTTGGTAGAAGGCTACGTTTAAAAGAAAGGACCATAATGCTAGTCTTATGGTTCCTTAATGTATACATCACAGGATATATATATACCAATAGGGTCCGACAGGTAATAGGATGTGTGCTCTCCGCTTCATTTCCTGTTCCTTGTTTGGTTGTGGGCTTGGAACGAATTCACCCAATCTATTTTCTACCCGATTCTATATATATGTATGCTTAGTATACATTAAGTCATCATAAGGGTACCAGGTATGGGTCAGGTTATAGGACACAGAGTCAAAGCACAGTTTTTCTAGTACAAAACATACTTTCCAAAATCAGTACTTTTGGTATACAAAACTAGAAACTTCCCAGTAAAGGGTTTAATCCATTTTATTAAACCGATACAATTTAAAGGACCTTAGGTGAGTAACTCTATAATACCTTAGTTTATACACCATGTTTATATATAAAACTAATACCCAATAGGTAGTTGGATGTGTGCTTTCCGCCTTACTCCCTGTTCCTCGTTTGGTTGTGGGCTTAGGTCAGATTCACTTAATTAACTTTCTATCCGATATTAGACTATATGTAGCAGTATAAACTAAGCTATTATAAAAGTAGTCACTGTGGTCACCATTTTATTATAAGAAATATGGGTTTTCTTAAAGAACTTTTCATTAGATATAAAGGAACCATTACAATTAACTCCATGAGTAACAAGTGTTTACACTAGGGTTATATACGGCGATGATCTAACAACCAATGGGATGTGTGCTATCCGCCTTAATTTTTTTTCCTCGTTTGGTTGTGAGCTTAGGGCAGATGCGCACAATCGATTGCTGTTTACTCTGAGTCTTATATAGCTCGTATCCGCTTAGTACCCATAAAAAGGGTTGTAGTGTCATTTTACTTAAACTTCCATCAAAGTAGGAAATATAGGATTTTCTAGAGGAACAGGCGAACTTTTCAAAACATAATTTACAACTTACAACATTTTACAACTACATGTTACAATTACATTTTCAACACCATTTTACATCTACATTTTAAACAACACTTTACAACTTACTCACATCACTAAACTCTTATGAACTCACCAGCTTAATTGATGATCAACTCTTTCAAATAACTTGTATTCTCAGGAGACCATTAGACAGGTGCTCGTGCTGGAGATTCAGAAGATGAAGCATTATATCTTCAAGTCTTGTTTTGTTATTTGTGTATGAATTCTATGTTTTGTGAACACACACATTGTAAACACTTTCTTTCTAAATGAAATGGTTGTTCATTACTTGCTTACCATATACATATCTCGTGATACTAAACATGACGTCCTCCACCCCTGAACGATTCCGCCGTTCCGGTTTTGGGGTGTGACACAAAAGGCAGCATGGTGTTCGAGCAGAAGTGTCTATCGTGAAGGTTCCTGTGTGCGAAGTAGCTTGGGGGTTTGCGGAAGTTTGAAGTTCGCCTTCTTCAGAATGGAAGACCGAGTCGGCTTTCAGTATCTTAAGGATGTTGTTTCGCGTGTAGAATAATTGGTTGCGTTCCGCAAATCAGTTGATGGGGTGATGGGTGTTAGTAAGGAAAAACTTCAAGGACGAAGTCTAGTTTAAGTGGGGGAGAGTTGTAACACCCTGTTCTAAAAGTATTCATTTATGGATTTCAGAGACCAAGGCTAGGGGCGTTTTGGTCTTTCAAGGGTTCAGAGTTTTATTCGAGAAGTTTTGGGCCGAGGTGAGTCCCTAGAAGTGTAGGGCTTCTCGCCACCTTTTCGTGGATACAAATTTCGTCGGAAACGGACTTAGGATGAAGGAGTTATAACATTTTGAGGTTGTTGTCATTTATGGTCCCTTAATGGAAATGTTGGCAAGTCAGTCCCTTTCATGCATGAAGGCACGCGTATGTTTAGCTGGGTACACCCAGCGTAAGGATGGGGTACACCCAGCGTAACAAGGCAAAGTGATTGCGGGTGCTGAGGACGTACGCCCAGCGTACAAGGAGTACGCCCAGAGTCCTTAAACCCTAATTTTAGGGTGAGCCAGTATATAAAGAACATAATGGCTCAAACCCTAGCCTCATTATCAGCCTCCCCAACCTCAGAGAAACCCTAGAACACCCCATCCTTTCATTTTGTGAGATCTTGACCTTGGGAAGCTCATCTTGGTGGTTTTAAGCTTGGAAAAGGAAAAGAAGAAGTTGTCAAAGAAGGACTTGGGAAGTTGGGGATTATAGATCTGGAATATCATCATCATTTGGAACTCTTTGGAGGTATAAAGTTCATAACTTTGCTTAAGAAAGCTTAGATCTTGTGTAGTGTGGTTTTGGGGTTATTTTGGTCCCAAGAATGGACCTTTTTGGTGCAACTTCGATTTTGAGCTTGGGGTTGCCACCCTCAGAGCTAAAAGTGTCCCATAAGTAATAAACTTTCCATCTTGATGGTCCTAATGAGTTCATGCATGATATTTAGCCCTTGTTACGGAAGTATGTTTTCACCTTTTGAGTTTGGGCTTGTTTGGTGGGTTGCAAGTTGTGACATCCCCCATTTCACGGCCAGAAAAGACCGATTTGTTTATGCTTTGTTTTAAAAATCAAAGTAATCTTTCAAAGAAAACGGTTGCGGAATTTGTTCCCAAAACAAAATATGATAAGAATTTATCAAAGCATTTCTTAAAGAAATGTATTTTCATTATATAACAAAATATCGGGATGTCATGTTCCGATACAGACGAAAAGCATAAACAGTATAAAATAGACCTTACAACAGTTATTTATAACTACTGATCTATAATCCAAAATCTCTCGTCAAGTCCACCAACTTATACTCTTGTTCCATTACCTGTAATGCAAAGAAAACTGAGTGGGTCAGGCTTGGGAGCCTGGTGAGCATATAGGGTTTTCAACCCACAATAATATAATTATTATATTCAATTATCAAACAATCAACCCAATTACCCATCCCCATTATCTTCTTTACTCTTAAGGTTTTACCCTAAGAATCAACTATCCTTCATTCATTCATTCCTAAGGATTGACCTAAGGAATCGGCACGAAGTCCATTGCTGCCAAAGTTTATCTATCAGGTACTAAATCCATAGTTACCAACGTTTATTTCTCAGGTACTAAATCTATAGCTATCAGGCGCTAACTCCATAGTCACCAAGGTTCACTTAACAGGCGCTAACTCCATAGTCACCAAGGTTCACTTAACAGGCGCTAATTCCATAGTCACCAAGGTTTATACAATAGGCGCTAACTCCATAGTCACCAAGGTTTATACAATAGGCGCTAAGTCGCATAGTCGCCAGGGTTTACTCGATAGGCACGAAGTCACATCGTCACCAAGGTTTACTCGATAGGCACTAAGTCGCATAGTCACCAGGGTTTACTCAATAGGCACCTCCTCATTTTATTTCATCATACATCCACTATCTACCCATGTTCTACCCAACATCTTTGTAGATTTTATATATATATATATATATATATATATATATATATATATATATATATATATATATATATATACAACAGAAAACATGTATAAAACATTCACTCAATACTCATTTCAAATAACCCATTACACATAAACACATAGCACATATTTTATAAAGAATACTTCGTATTAAAATCGTGTTTATGAAAGGGACTATACACTCACACATATAAACAACAATATATAAACACATAACATGTATTTCATAGCAAATACTTAATATTTATGTGTTAGAAGAAAGTAACCACACATTCACTTGATCAGAAGATGATCGGACAGCACTACGGCTTGTAGAAGTAGTATTCTTCGGTGAAACTAGAATATCTTCAAATACCTGGCTTCTCGCACGCAGAGCTTCGGCTCGGAAACTCCTTTCTCCTCGGGATCTTCGGGGCTTCGGGACTCGCTTCGGGTCTCGGGATGATATCGGGGCTTCGGGGGGTTAAAATAGGGCTTAGAGAGAGTATCGGGAGTGAGAGAGAAGAGTCGGAGCAACCAAAATCGGCTGACCCTTGATTTCTATTTATAGGGTGAAATTTCTGCACTCACGTCGTGAGTTTTAAGTGTTCACGTCGTGAGCACAGTAGGTCACTGCGTTCGTCACTCGTCCACTTGCTCTGGAGGCTCCAGAAGGCGTCAGAAGTCAGTTCACGTCGTGAACACTGTTTTCACGTCGTGAACCCTGACAGTTTTGGGGTTTCGCGCCCGAACTTCATAAATCCATAACTTTAGCATACGAACTCCGTTTTCGACATTCTTTACATCGACGCGAAGGTGAGATTATGCTCTACAACTCTCTTTTAGATTCCATTGGCTAATTTTGACTTTAAATTTAATATATTATTAATATATTATTTTTAGTAGGCCGGGACAGGAAAACTCTGTTCGAAATTCATAACTCCTTCATCTGAACTCCGTTTTCGTCTGTCTTTTTATCGTTGGACTACTATTGATGAGATATTCAATTCTCATTTAGAAAGTTTTGACTAAATATCACTCGACCTCAATCTCGAGTTTCGGGTTGCATGCTACTAATGCTGAAACTTCGAAAAATCATAACTTCCTCATACGAAGTCAGATTTAGACGTTCTTTTTATGCATGCTCTCAGTTTAACGTATTCTACGACTTTCATTTGTATCGCAAAGGCCAAATATCGCTCTAACATAAATTCACTATTTACATCACGCTGTGTCGTGCCGGTTCTGTCGCGAAACTTCGACAGGTCATAACTTCTTCGTTATAACTCGGATTTCGGCGTTCCTTATATGTACAGAATCCTTGTAACATATACTACAACTTAGTTAAGATTACTCCTTCAAAAATAATCTTCCATCAAAAAGTCATTTTTGATGCTTATCGTCTCTAAATTGACTAGCCTTAATCTACGGGCGTTGCACAAGTCACCAAGTTAGTGACTTTATGGATTAAAACATGGAAAAGGACTTGGATCTGAGTTGGTAGCCTCTAGAGTGGAGAAATAAGCACTTAATGGGAAAGTGTCTTAACAGGGGCAGTACGTCCAACGTACATTTGGGTACGCCCAACGAACGCACCATTTACCTAGTACGCTCAGCGTACGTGAGTGTACGTCCCGCGTACTCTGGCAGTTTGGACTTCAAGTTATTGGGCCTCGGTTTGGGCCATGCTTTGGACTTTGGGCCTTAGTGGGCCAGCAGAAGTCAGATGATATGGGTCAGGGATTATATTTTTGGGCTTAGGGTAAGGCCCATTAAGGGATTGGGCCCAATGTAGTAAATTGGGCCATTAGTGGGCTACTAGTGGGCTTAGGAAGCTTACTTAGTATTGGGCCTTGGTTGTGGGCTAATATGGACCAAGTTGGACTAGGGGTAGAATGGTCATTTTACCCTAAGATGGATTAATGTATTGGACTAAGTGATATTTGGTGTTGGTAGCTCGGGGAGCTGAAGGAGCGGCAGTTCGGGATTTGGCAGATAGCAGCTAGAGGGATATCAGCAAGGTTTCAGCAGTGCAAGGTGAGTTTCCTCACTGTGTGAATGGGTCTACGGCCACAATTCCGGCCCATGTGGTTTATAAGTAGGAAGACCCGGGGGTTAGCCCTATGCACTATATGCTAGAATGTGATTTCGGATCAAGGTCCAATGCCGGGCGGGCGCCCGAGGAATGTTTACATGATAGTTTATACTTGTTGTCTGTGTGATACTTGTATGTTCCTGGTAGGGAGGTGAGTGTGGGTGAGGTCCCGTATCTCAACATTAGCATAGTATGGACGGGTTCTGTATCTCCTTAGTAGTAGAGCAGGGGCGAGGTCCAAGATAAGAGAGAGGTGAGTGTGGGCGGGGGCCCATATCTCACTCTCAGCAGGAGCATAGATGGGGTTTCATGAGTCGTTAGTAGCAGGCCAGGGGCGAGGCCCTAGTTAGGCGAGGCCTTAGATCAGGAGTATTGTAGAATGTGATAGCTGCTTGTTGTGTGTTATGTTATATGTTTGTATGTGTTTAGCGGGCAAGGCCTAAAGACAGGTGGGGCCTAAGAGAAACATATTTGTATACCGAGCGGGGCTTGATGCCAGGCGGGGCCCGATGCCGGAGTTAGTCTGATGCCGGGCAAGTCCCGATGCAGCGGGCGGGGGCCTTGTATGTGGTTGTATGTGGTATGTGGTAGGTTGGTGAACTCACTAAGCTTCGTGCTTACAGTTTTCAGTTTTGGTTTCAGGTACTTCCGGTAGCGGAGAGAAGAGCTCGGGGTGATCGCATGGCACACACATGACACACCAAAGGAGTTTTAGCCTGGGATGTTTACTTTGATAAGATAAAATTATGTTTTAGACATGATACTTCGATGTGATATGTTTTGAATGAATGGTTGACGCTTGTGGTTTTATTATTAAGTAAAAAATGAAATTTTTGGTCATGATTTTTGGGTCGTTACAAAGTGTTACGGTTTTGTTCTTTTTTTTGCCTTATTAAGCTATACAAAGGCATAAAGTTGTTGACTTTATCAGTTAAGACATCCCTTAAGCTCAGATCTGAGTGTTGGACGTTTAATCTTTTGGCATTAAGGACATAATAAGAAGATTATGAAAGAGTGGGAATACGTAGGGCATAATCCTGGGTACACAGGACGTAGCCCGTGGGTTGCCCGATTTTCCGGATAAGGCTCTATGCCTTGCGTAGTGCTATGAGTACGCCATGCGTAGGTCAACATAGGTTTGACCATTGACTTTTTGACTAGTTTGGCTTTTGGTTATCTATGAAGGATTTGGACTCGGAAGGGAAAAATGATCTTTTGCCCAATTGTGGTATTGTCTTGGTAATTGGATTTGCTAAGTTGGGTTATTACCTTAATTTATTAATTAGGGTATTGGTTTTGATGTATATAGTGTGAGGAGATTCTTGTACCATCAGCTCGGGTGTGAGATTTATCTGTTAGCGATTGAGGTGAGTCTTTTCACTACATTTGCATGAAAGACCATGGGGGTAGCCCATGTCACTTATATGAAAGACCATGGGGGTAGCCCATGAAACTTGACTGTAAGACCTTGGGGGCCCACGACATTTCAGAGAAAGGCAACATAGGGGTAGCCCATGACATTTCAGGGAAAGATCATAAGGGTATCGCATGGAAGATGTATGGTATGTGGTATTTCAGGGAACTCAGTAAGCTTTATGCTTACGGTTTTATGTTTAAATGTTTTTCAGGCACTTCTGGTTCCTAGAGGAAGTGTTCGACATGATTGCACCGCATCCACTAGTGTTCCGCATATTATGACTCTTTTGTACTCTGAGAATTATTTGATACTATTTCATAATTGATGGTTTGGGAATGAATGAATGAATGTTTGGTTGGTTTAAAAACAAAATTTTTACTTAGTATTTTTGGGATGTTACACAAGAACAAGAAAAAAAAAGCTTCAATCTATCTAGTTTCATAAAAGAGTTTTCTGCAATCGACATTCCACAATCAAGTTTATTTTCTAAAATTCTCTGACTATATGTGTTGTAATGCATAGTTGTAGCCTAATTTTAATATTTTAAATGGGTCAAGTAAAAGGGTTGAAAATCTGTTGATCCGGTGGATAAGGGTATGAGTCTAATTATTTAAAATCATGCGGGTTACGGGTCGGGTTTGGATCAACATTTGAAAATTGCTTAATAGGTTTAGATCATGACCGATCCGCTCCAAACCCGCTCCATTTCCAGGTCTACAGGTTACCCACATCTATTGAAAACACGAAGAAAACCCATACATTCAACCCAACACAAAAACTTGATTTCTTATATTGTTTTGCTTAGACAAAATAAATATTTGTATAATTTTAATATAAGTTTATAATATAATATTAAATTTGATTTTAAACAATTTATTCATATTAAAATATCTTAAACTTTTATAAAATAATTTTGGTCCCTTAATGTATATCAATTTCTTATTTTCTAACTGTCATGAACCACTGACACAAACGACAATAAAATACTTATATGAAATGTTTGAACTCATGTTATCTTAACAAAAGCATAATTTATATTGAAATCTGAAAAATAAAATAACATAGTGAAAATTTGCTAAAAAAATCAGACAGTTGGTTATGACAAAAAAAATTTACAAAACAAACTCTTATAACATAACTGATAGGTTTTATACAAACAATCCTATGTGTGCATACAACCCTAATTGGATCTATGTTTTCACTATAAGACATACAACTATATGAACACAAAATAAACCCTGGCATGCTTCTATTATTTTCGAAAATCATATAGAAGTGTAGTAGACATACCTTTGTTGTTATATTGCAATAACAACTAGTTTCCTTGATCTCTTGAACTCTTGAAAGCAAGCACCACAATTGTAGTGCCTCTAATGGCTCACAAACACCTTGAAGCAAGAAGGCAATTAAGAGAGAGAGGGGAAGAATGCTAATTTCGGCCCTAGGGTTTCCCTTGGAATCAAGTGGCCTAAAATTGAAGCATAGGGCATCTATTTATACTGTAGGGTGCTAGGGTTTCAGTCTAAACCCTAATGGATAGCTTAGCCACCAAGCAACCCAAGGAACCTTCTGGAATGAGGCCCTTGGACGAAAATATGATGATCCCTCATCATAATTTCGTTCCCCCTTAGTCCATTAGGTTTCCCAGCCCAAAACTCAACTATCACACATTTGACAGTTTATACCCCTTTATTTAATTAATCTCTTTTAGTCACCAAATTAATTCCTAATTAATTTATGACTAATACTAATTAAATAAATATGATTTCTCCTTTAATATATTATTCTTATAATATATTAATAAACCATAATATCTTCTCTCTCATATCAAATTACCTTGTCAAGTTGCTTTGGTGAAGGCAACCCAAAAGGACCATGCACACTCGGGTCAAGTACATACCAAATATAGTTACGGACTTAGACACTAATCCAACAGTCTCCCACTTGGATAAGTCTAGTAACTACATCTCACATATGACTTCCGTATCCGATTAGCATTCGTAGCTTTCAATAGCCGCTGTCAACTCTGACCAATAATCTGTCCTTCAGATAAGGGATCGTATAATCCTCTGTTCTAGATATCATGCTAACAATACTTATTATTTAGCATTTTATTTCTTGATCTCTGATTTGTTCGACATAGAACTCAGTTGAACACATCAACTTCATCCTGACCGGGCCCGGCACATAAGTCAAACCAAATCATCAAGTGGCCAAGATATCGCTTTTATTCTCATAGAATAAAAGGAACAGAAAAACGTCGACTAATATGCCTTTATCATTTACTAGTTAAACCACACACAATAATGTGTTTTATAACATCAAGTTACTGATGCGTTTTCGCATTATCAATGTATAATCTACTAGCAAACAATAACCATATCTCTAGGTTTAAAGATTATATGATATTATCATCTTGCGATCACTTGTGATAACATTCATGAAGTGATACCAACAAGTGTGGGTCTATTCCAATGCTCAATACAAATCTCATAAGCACTCATAAACTTTGCAGCAAACCTTTGCTATGTCTAAAACTTTTCAGACAATCTACAAACAAATTTATGACAATCTTCCTTCATATCTACTTCCAACATATGAATGATTGTGGACTGTTCGAATAATCTTATTATTCAGGAAGTCAAAACATGCAAAATTGAAACAATAGATAAATAATCAACACAGGATAGAAGCTTTCTTATAAATAACACACCTTTATTTAATCATCAAGTGTTGAATACATGATCATCCATTACAAGTTTCCTACCTATCTAATCTAAACTAATATCGTCCTTCAGCCCTACGCTCCTAGCGTGCTGCAAATGCTTAACCCTACTCAGTCCCTTCGTGAGGGGATCTGCTGGGTTATCTTCTGACGATACCCTCTTCACAACGAGGAGTCCCTCTTCTACTCGATGTCTAATAAAATGGTATTTCCTGTCGATATGACGAGATCTGCCATGATCCCTTGGTTCCTTGGTTAAGGCAACCGCTCCTTCATTATCACAGAAAATTTCCATGGGCTCTTTTATGGATGGCACAACTCCAAGGTCTCCAATGAAGTTCTTCAACCATATAGCCTCCTTTGACGCCTCGCTCGCCGCAATGTACTCTGACTCGCACGTTGAATCAGCTACGGTTTCTTGCTTGGAACTTTTCCAAGTCACTGCTCCTCCATTCAGGGTAAAGACCCAGCCCGACTGCGATCGGTAATTATCCCGATCTGTCTGGAAACTAGCGTCACTGTACCCTCGCACCCTTAAGTCATCACTCCCACCCAGGACTAGAAACCATTCCTTAGTCCTTCGTAGGTACTTAAGAATATTCTTGACAGCAATCCAATGTGCCCTACCAGGATTCCCTTGATATCTGCTGACCATGCTCAAAGCGAAAGCCACATCAGGGCGAGTACAGGTCATAGCGTACATAATTGAGCCAACTGCGGAAGCGTAAGGTACTCGGCTCATATCAGCTATTTCTGCCTCTGTACTCGGGCTCTGAGTCTTACGCAGTTTGGTATTGCATTGGATTGGTAACTCCCGTTTCTTGGAATTTTCCATACTAAAACGTTTTAGTACCCTTTCCAAGTATGTATCCTGACTGAGTCCTATCAGTCTCTTACTTCTGTCTCTCACTATCCTTATTCCCAGAATATATGCAGCCTCTCCGAGGTCCTTCATAGAGAAACACTTCCCAAGCCAGGACTTGACCTCCTGCAATGTTGGGATGTCGTTTCCTATGAGTAGTATGTCATCGACATACAATACGAGGAAGCTCACTATACTCCCACTGGCCTTGACATATACACATGACTCATCTTCATTTCGCAGAAAACCAAACTCTTTGACCTTCTCGTCAAAACAAAGATTCCATCTGCGAGACGCTTGCTTTAATCCATAAATGGATTTCTCAAGCTTGCACACTCTATTTGGATGCTTTGCATCGACAAAACCCTCTGGCTGATTCATGTAAACATCCTCAGCCAACTTCCCATTTAGGAAAGCGGTTTTTACGTCCATCTGCCAAATTTCATAATCATGAAACGCAGCTATCGCAAGCATTACCCTAATAGACTTTATTTTCGCAACTGGTGAGAATGTCTCATCATAGTCAACTCCAGGAGTTTGAGTAAAGCCCTTCGCGACCAATCGCGCTTTATAAGTGTGCACTTTCCCATCCATGTCTGTCTTCTTCTTGAAGATCCACTTGCACCCGACCGTCTTACGACCTGGCACATTGTCAACCAAATTCCAAACTTGGTTGTCATACATGGACTGAATCTCGCTATCCATTGCCTCTTTCCATTTAACAGACTCTGGGCCTGTCATGGCTTCCTTGTAGCTGTTAGGTTCGTCCAGATTTACTAGTGTACTATCACTAATAAACGTATCCCCGTCAGTAGTAATATGGAAACCATAAAACTGGGGTGGAACAACAACTCTACTTGAACGTCTAAGAGGTAAGGACTGGTCAATAGGTTCAACAGGAGTTTCCTCCTCAGGTTGCATGCCAGTGTCAGAGGTTCCTTCTTCTCCTGACTCTTGAAGCTCTTCAAAGTCAATCTGACTCCCACTGTCTCCTTGGCTTATGAGTTCTCTTTCTCTGAAAACCCCTCTCCTAGCAACAAAGACAACATTGTCATTTGGTCTATAGAAGAGATAACCAAAAGACTTCTGTGGATAGCCGATGAAATAACACTTCTCACTACGAGGTTCTAGCTTGTCGTGAGTCTCTCGTCTTACGAAAGCTTCACAACCCCAAACCTTGATATGTGCTAACGAGGGAGCTTTCCCTGTCCACATCTCGTGAGGTGTTTTGGTAACCTTCTTGGTGGGAACTAAGTTAAGGATATGGGCGGCAGTCTCCAAGGCATACCCCCAGAATGAGATTGGTAACGAAGCACGACTCATCATAGAGCGAACCATGTCCAACAAGGTTCGATTACGTCTCTCATCCACACCATTCAATTGTGGCGTTCTAGGAGGCGTCAATTGTGAGACTATTCCACACTCTTTCAGATAGTCGTGAAACTCAAGACTTAGGTACTCTCCCCCTCGATCAGATCGAAGCATCTTGATTTTCCTGCCCAACTGATTCTCCACTTCATTCTTGAACTCTTTGAACTTTTCAAAAGTTTCTGACTTTTGCTTGATTAAGTAGATATATCCATATCTGCTATAATCGTCTGTAAAAGTCACGTAGAAGCGGCAAGCGTCCCTTGTGGTGGATCTAAAGGGTCCACATACATCTGTGTGTATGAGATCCAATACACCCTCACCCCTTTCACATGTGCCAGTAAAGGGTGACTTCGTCATCTTCCCAAGTAAACAAGACTCACACACGTCATCGTCCCTAAGGTCGAAAGACTCCAAGACTCCATCCTTTTGGAGTTGGGCTATGCGTTTCTTGTTCACATGGCCAAGGCGACAACGCCACAAGCATGCTTTGTCCAAACTTGTGGACGAATCAATATTCAAAACATCATTTCCTAAATTATCAATAACTAACACAGATTCATAAATCCCATTACAAGGTAATGCATTGAAATAAAAGACACCATTCAAATAAGCATTAATAGAACCATTACTATTATCAAATGAATATCTGAAACCTTGTCTAAACAAACCATGAAAAGAAATGATGTTTCTTGCCATATCTGGCGAATAGCAACAATTATTTAAATCTAGCCCTAACCCATTACTCAACACTAAGGAATAAACTCCGATCTTGGTCACTGGTGAAGACTTCTTGTTTCCCATGATCAAGCTTATCCTTCCATGCTCCACTTCCCTACTTCTTTTTAGGCCCTGCATATCAGAACAAATGTGGTAACCACACCCTGTATCAAGAACCCATGAAGTAGCAAATGATGAGTTATTAGATTTAATTAAATACATACCTACGAAGGTGGGTTTTATCTTCCCATCCTTAATATCTTGCAGATATTTAGGGCAGCTTCGTTTCCAGTGGCCCTTTTGGTGGCAATAGAAGCACTCTGCTTCCTTGGGGTCAGAAGAGGGCTTAACAGAACCTGCTTTGGTCCCACTAGAAGAAGAACCATCTTGGGTCTTACCCTTATGGTGGCTCTTGTAAGGAGCCTTCCTCTTCTTTCCCTTTCCTTGGCCAATTGCCAACACAGGAGCAGCTACAGTAGAGGATGATGCAACAGATTTGTCCTTGAGGTTGCTCTCAGCTGTCCTCAGGAGCCCTTGAAGCTTACTTAGGGTGACCTCTTCCTTATTCATGTGGTAGGTCATTCTGAACTGGCTGTAGCAGGAAGGAAAGGAGTGGAGGATGATGTCAATAGCCAAATCCTCATCAAACTTAACATTAAGTTTGAGAAGACGATCAACATATCTTTGCATTCTTTGCAAATGAGCAGTTAGGGATTCTCCACTCCCCATCTTAGCGGTGATCATGTTGGTGATGATCTCATAGCGCTCTTGCCTCGCGCTCTGGTGGTACCTGTCCAGCAAATCTTGATGCATCTCATATGGATACATGTCCTCATAGGACTTTTGGAGTTCGAGGTTCATGGTGGCCAACATGATGCAATGAACTTTCGTTGCATCACGCTCGTGGGCCTCAAAGGCGGCCATCTCTTCAGGAGTAGCTTCTTCTGGGTTGATCCTTTCAAGCTTCTCGTCTAGGACATATTCTTTGTCCTCATAACGAGTTATCATGCGAATATATCTCATCCACTCGTTGAAGTTCGAGCCATCAAATGTCACTTTTTGACACAGGTTCATCAACGAGAATGACCCAGAAGTGTTGTTGTTTGCGTTTGCGTTTGACATCTGAAATAGAAAGGAACAAAGTTTGATTAGAATGAATCCCTAATTAAACACCCACATGAGAAATTAGGGCTAGGATCCAACAACATTATTTACAACTTAGAAAAGGGATGCCGTAATCTAAAAGTAAATAATTTGAAGGTAAGTGAATGACGATTCACTAATTTTCACCATGAAAAACGAAAGAGGTTAAGTTTTAAATGTATTTGAAAATTCCTAGATTTCTTTTGAGATTCATTGAACATTTCAATGGCATGTTTAAATCTCGATATGCACTTCAAATTTGCGACTGGGATGCCGAGGATCGCAAACAAGTTTGTGAATAACCATGCGAATCATCATGGTGCACTCAATGTCTTCATCACCTAATCAATGTGCTGGTTAGCCACGCACGCTCCATTGATCTATGATAAGACATCGAGCCACCCTTTGTCACCAATGTCAATCCCAAATTAGTGTGCTGGTTAACCACGCACGCTCCACTAACGTTTGACAGGGGTACAAAGTGTAATTCCATGGAATAGCATCATTTTCACATTTTACCCTAAAGTAACTAAGAGTGGGAATTTGAAAAACAATGTAGCCACTTTAATATTTCCATTATACTTATAATGAGGAATTAAGTGCCCTATCCTATCCGTTCGGCTAACGACCCTCCACCAGTCAAGCAAGCGGTAGATGTGAGTGTACATCCATTAAGCGCCATTTTATAGGCAGCAACCTTATACCCACCTTATAGACTGGCTTCGTGAATGAGGCCTACTAGCGATAAGACTAGCTTATTCTTATACATATATATAATAATTAATCTTATAATATCATAATTGTATAAGGGTGTATTTTAAAACATTTTAAAATACTAGTGTCTTTGTTGCGTTTAAAATTTTCGAAAATTAGACAATTTAATTTAAAATTTTAAACACCAAAAATCTTTGATTTAATAATTATCAAAATTAAACAATTAATTTAAATTATTAAATCATGAAGGACTATCATAAAATTAAACAATTAATTTATCCTAATCCTTTTTATCCCCTAGATTTCGAAATTTATGGAAAGGATAATTCAAGATCTTCAATTATCTAGTTTAAACAATTAAGTTGATAATCACAAAGATGGCATTATCCAAATCCCTAAAATTTTGGGATCTTGTCTTGGGGGGCAAGGGATTTTCGAAATCCCTAGGGTTTCATAACCCTAATTTCGAAATTTGGAGGCTAGTCAAAAAAAGTTTAAGAACCCTACAAAAAATCGCCAACTAGGGTTTCTTAACCCTATTTTCGAAAAACACCAAGCCTTAGGGTTTACTTGCCATAAACCCTAATTTGTCAAATTCATAATATGTATCAAATCAAATTGAAAACAAAAACCAAAAGCTCTGATACCACTGATAGGTTTTATACAAACAATCCTATGTGTGCATACAACCCTAATTGGATCTATGTTTTCACTATAAGACATACAACTATATGAACACAAAATAAACCCTGGCATGCTTCTATTATTTTCGAAAATCATATAGAAGTGTAGTAGACATACCTTTGTTGTTATATTGCAATAACAACTAGTTTCCTTGATCTCTTGAACTCTTGAAAGCAAGCACCACAATTGTAGTGCCTCTAATGGCTCACAAACACCTTGAAGCAAGAAGGCAATTAAGAGAGAGAGGGGAAGAATGCTAATTTCGGCCCTAGGGTTTCCCTTGGAATCAAGTGGCCTAAAATTGAAGCATAGGGCATCTATTTATACTGTAGGGTGCTAGGGTTTCAGTCTAAACCCTAATGGATAGCTTAGCCACCAAGCAACCCAAGGAACCTTCTGGAATGAGGCCCTTGGACGAAAATATGATGATCCCTCATCATAATTTCGTTCCCCCTTAGTCCATTAGGTTTCCCAGCCCAAAACTCAACTATCACACATTTGACAGTTTATACCCCTTTATTTAATTAATCTCTTTTAGTCACCAAATTAATTCCTAATTAATTTATGACTAATACTAATTAAATAAATATGATTTCTCCTTTAATATATTATTCTTATAATATATTAATAAACCATAATATCTTCTCTCTCATATCAAATTACCTTGTCAAGTTGCTTTGGTGAAGGCAACCCAAAAGGACCATGCACACTCGGGTCAAGTACATACCAAATATAGTTACGGACTTAGACACTAATCCAACAATAACATCCTCTGAATTGTATGGATTTTCACAGTACGGATTCTGATTTTTGCAGTCAGAATAACAAGACAATACATATTTTTTTTTAAAAAAATTGCAGTCCCACATAAAATTTCATAGTAAACAGATCCTAGGTATGAAAAACGATCCTACTCGTAAACGAATCGTATTTGGGGTAGGATCGCAGATAGGATCGTAAGATCGTAGGTAGGATTATAGGATCGAGATCCGATCCGATCCTACCTTCCCTTGAATTTTTTTTTTATTTATTATTATTTTTTTTTTTGCAAATGAATTTTTTTACCACTTTATGTTTTTTTATCATTTACCGTATCATTTTATATTGTGATTTATGACTAATATTTTGAAATTTTTATAACTTTTGAACGAAAAATTGAATGTTTGAAATATTTTTCATTATTAAAAATTATAAATTAAAAATATATTTTATTTTGTAGGATCTTAGGATCCCAATCTCGATCGATCTCGATCTTGCAAACCTAAATCGATCCTATGTAGGATCCTGATCTTGACAACCTTGGTCAACAGTCAACAATACCAAAACGACATTTTTTTAAAAAAATTCGTAGGCCAACCATATTTTCGCAGATGATGGCCTGAAAAAGGTATAGCTATTTTGGTATTTTCTTTTTTTTTAAGTGTTTTATAATAATATATTAAAAAAAAAACTATTATGCTCTGATGACCATGCTTAAAATTAAAGAACACACAAAAATGATATACTAATGATTTTTCATGATTGTCAGGAAATTACATCAATTGGAGTATTATTTTAAAATTTTAATTTAATTTATAAATGAACTCAGAAAATATCAATGACCATTCCATCTTGGAATTAATGTCTAACGAAATTGACAGTTTGACGTATTTCTATCGATTTGAGACCCGACGCGAGATTTCTTCTTCTAAATTGATTTCTTCTTGCACCTTGTTCTTATACAATGATCGGAACTCGAAAGGAAACTTCATAGAATCAACAACGAAAACCGTAAACTATTGACCTTTATCGACTCAATTTCTTCATATATTCACCCTTTAATAACCTCCAATCGTTCACTTGTAAACAAATTGTTCACTTGGAAACACAGTTCAACCAAAAAAAGAAAGATGAATCAAAATCATGTTATCACAATTGACCAAGAGGTGAAGTTCATGAACACCCAAATGAAAAAACCACCAAAATTACTACACAAATCAGCTGGAAATGACTCTTGCTGCATATTCAGAGTCCCCCAGAGTCTTTTCGAGATCAACAGGGAAGCATATCAACCTCGAATCGTCTCAATCGGCCCATATCACCATGGAAACAAGCACCTTGAGATGATCGAAGAACATAAATGGAGGTACCTGAACGATTTGATCCAAAGAACAGGTAAGTCAATTGGATATTTCATGAAAATCATAGTGTCAATGCAGGATCAAATTCGACAAAGCTACTCAGAATCTATTGATCACTTTTCCGCCAATGATCTTGCTAAAATGATGGTGCTTGATGGGTTTTTCTTGATTGAGTTGTTCAGAAAAGTTGGAAAGTTGGTTGGGACTGATACAGATGATCCAATCTTCAGAATGGTTTGGGTGTCTCCATTTTTGATGAGAGATCTTCTGAGAATTGAGAACCAAATCCCATTTTTTGTTCTCCAGAAGTTGTTTGATGTATCTAAACCTGAAGTGTCTAAACCCGATGATCCCACACTTTCATATTTAATCCTTGAGTTTTTCAATTACACAGTTGATAGGAAAAAAGAGATACTAAATGAACACAAGAATACCGAAGGGAAACATTTACTAGATTTTTTCCGAAAAAGTTTCATAAACCCTAAAGAACAAAACCCAGTTCCCACCTTTGACATATCCAAAAACTCTTCCCAAAAACTTATCCAAACCCCGACCAAACTCAAGATCAATAACTCTTACCTTAAACTTATCCCCCCAGCGAACAAACTCAAGATCGTTGGAGTTAAGTTTAAGGCAAGTCATGAACCCGATAGCTTCTTGGACATTGAGTTCCGAAATGGTGTTCTTTTGATTCCTCAAATAAACATGGACGATTTTTACAGTTCGTTCTTTTTGAACTGTATTGCTTTCGAGCTGTGTTATTTTCATTGCTCCAAACATATTACAACTTACATTGTGTTCATGGGATGTCTAATGAACACTTCAACTGACGTGGGTTTGCTTTCGGAAGACAAAATTATTGAGAATTATTTTGGAACGGATAAAGAGCTAGCAAAATTTTTCAAAAGTGTTGGAAAAGATGTAGCTTTTAATATAAAAGATAATTACTTGACAGGTTTGTTTGTGGAAGTAAATGAGTATTGCGAGAATGGGTGGCATGTGCATTTGGCTGGGTTTAAGCATAGATATTTTGAGAGCCCATGGGCTGCAATTTCAGCTTTCGCGGCCTTTTTGTTGCTTTCTTTTGCGGCTTTGCAAACATTTTATACGGTCTATCAGTATTATAGCCCTAAGAAAGAGTAGAGACGGGTGGTGTGAAGATGGCGATTAATTGATGGATAATGTTGTAGTTTTACTATTGAACTTTTATTTGTAATAAATTCATCGTATATGTGTTGGTTTCAACATATTTTCTATAGGTTGTAAGTTTCAAAGGCATGTATGTAACATTTTTGCTTCATTTAATGGTATTTACATGCTATATTTAGGTGTATTTCAATTTTCGAAAAAGAAGCTTGTAGGATGTAGGGTAAATGTCACTATAGCCCATTCAACTATCGTTATTTATCCTATTTGGTCACTAAAGTATTTTTTTTTGCTCAATAGGTCATTAAACTTACAACTTACATGTCTATTAAGTCATTTTCGTTAGTTTTTAACAGATCTTCTGTTAACCAGTTATTATAATTTACAAAAATGGTCCCTATGATTTTAATTTCTTTCATGGTTGGTCCTTTACTAGCATCGTTCGTCACCTGCACCACTACCGTTCTTGAACATGTTGTAAAGTTGCTTGTTCTTGAATATTAGAGCTACCTGACCTGTTTTTTGTCTTCTAGTCGATGTAAAGTTGCTTGTCTAAACCCGTGGTCACCAACTTTTAAGTTATTTTCCTTCACGAATCGGCTCTAAAAGTTGTTCAGTTTTGTTGATGGGGATGACTGTCTTCTCAAAAAGTTGTTCCCGGGCGTTGACCAAGTTGTCACCCGATCTAAACCCGTTTTTAAAGGGGTTTTGTTTAAGCTGCAACTTCTCTTACTTTGTTCTAGCTCATCATTGTATGTGTGTTTCCTCAACATATCGACGATCTTAGCTTTTGAATGAGAATTCAAGAAACTAGCTTCCAACCTCGCTTCACCGGTGTCAAGAACCATGCTGCCCCCACTGCCGATCAGTGGAGGCGTAGTCACCGATGCTGCAACTGTTGAAGTTGTTTATGTAGTTCTGCTTTGATCATCGGTGGAACTTCCTTCCATTGTAATTAGTGTTCTTGAAGGATAGAGAAGCAAGAAGAAGAATGAGGTTCTATCTATATAGAGAGAAATACGATGTATATGAAGTGGGTGTAAGAGAAAGGTTGATTATAATAGTTGACGGGGTTGCCCGAGGTGAAGGGTGGTGGTTGCCGGAATTGAACGGTGGTGACGTCGGTGGTGAACTATGCTGGTATGGGACCAACCACGAAAGAAATTGAAATCATAGGGACCATTCTTGTAAATTATAATAACTGGTTAATGGAAGATCTGTTAAAAACTAACGAAAATGACTTAATGGACATGTAAGTTGTAAGTTTAATGACTTATTGAGCAAAAAAAATACTTTAGTGACCAAATAGGATAAATGATGATAGTTGAAAGGGCTATAGTGACATTTACCCTAGGATGTATCACGTTGGTTATATAACTATATATATATATATATATATATATATATATATATATATATATATATATATATATATATATATATATATATATATATATAAAAGGTTCGAATCCAACCGTCATTCACAATGTAAAATTTTCAATTTCAATATAGATTGGGCTCTTTGATTTAGGTTTTTTTAGATAATGTTTGTGTGCCCTTGACAACATACATCAATAATGTTTTCAATAGGGATTTGATATATAAATAGATCTATTAGTCATATTCTCGTGCATTGTAGCGGATATTTTGTGTATGTAAAAGAAAAAAAAGATAATTAGAACGCATTTTTAGTATACCTTTTTTGGCTTTAAATCAGTGGCGGATCCTGTATAGGGCCAGGGGGCCCTGGCCACCCCGGTTTTTTCCTTACTAATACCAGTTGTATACATGTAACAAATCCAAAAAAAAAAATCAATCTCATGGCCCCTGAGGTGTTTAAAATATATGTATCCAAGAAAATCAAATAAATGAAGAACTCAAACCAGGTTAAAATAGTTAGGAATAAAATCAGTTACTAACAAACAACCAGAAATTAAGGAAAGAATTAAAGACGAATCCAAATAAAAAAATAGGATATTGAGCTCTATAAGAATCAAAGATTATTCACTTAATCTTTATAAAAATACAAAACTATGAAAAATTATCTCTCCCACCGGACAAATCTCACCGGTAAATCATATCTTCCTCACCTCCGCTGTTCACCGAATCATAGATCTTAGCCTTGGTGTGAGCTCTGTCTGTTCTTCGCCCTTGTTGCTCACGTCTGTTTCGTTTCTTTATATCCGTTCCACCCTTTTCCGAACTGCTCATCATCTCCGATCAACAACCTCTGTGTTCATCTCATTCTCCTTTTCACTGGATTGTACTGTACGTGTTATCTTTCCTCTTTTTCTCTCTTTTTATTTTCTCTTTCTCTCACTAGTCATTCTCTTTCACTTTTTTTATTTCTTCCGCTAGTGACCAGTCAATGGGAGATAAACTAAATATGTGAATAGAAAAAAGTCTTCTGACTTTATTTGTTTATATACTATTTGTTTGCTTATTCTACTAACTTATCAAAATTGAACACATATACTTTATTTTATTTTATATAACGAAGGTATCTAACAAATAGTTAAATATAAAATTTAGTATAACCATGTTTATTAAATATGTTCGTTTATTTAGTGTTATTTTATTTTATATGAAAATATATGTTAGATTGTTAGTTAGTTTCATCATTATTGGTTATAATAAATACATTTAATTTTTTCATAAAACAATTTCACTATGATCAAAATAATTAGTTTGTTAATTTTGTGGTTAATTTGATATTTATACAATTATTTTTTTTGAAAATTTAATTTTGGCCCTCCTACCAATAAGGTTCGTGTTCCGCCCCTGCTTTAAATTGTTATGAAAATGCTTCTAAAATATAACAAATGTTATCCAAATAGAAAATATGCTTTCAAAATGTAATAAATTTTAGCCAAAATTTATAATAAAAACTATGTTCTCAAAATGTACATTTGAAAAAAAAAATTACATGTGTTTACACACATGAAAACAAATATGTATTTGAAAAAAAAAAAATTTAAAAACATATTAAAAAATCAAGAAAAATTTGTAAAACAATAAAATAAAAAATAGTTCTTATAAAAAGAAAGCTATAACAAAGTTAAGGAAAATTTGTTTAAAAAAATTGAACAAAAAAGTCTTAATAAAAGCTTAAAATTGGCCCAAAATGTAAAGAATAAAATTTTGGGACCAAATTCATAACAAACATTAAAATTGTGGGTTAAAACTGCAAAAATGAAAAATGTTAGGGCCATAAAGAAAAATTAAGGAACCAAATTTATAATTATTTTTAAAATTTTAGGTCAAAATTGTAAAAAGAATGACCATTAAGTAAAAATGAAGGACCAAACTTATGATAAATATTAAAGGATAAGTCAAAATTATACAAGATAAATAAAATGTGAGGCAGTTGAAGGTGTATGAAGTGTGTAATATTCATTAAATTGTGTTTTGGTATAGTTATATACTTATATAATGGGTAGAATGTGTGTGTGTTTTTTTATATGCATCAAAACTTTTTTTGAAAAAAAAAACAATTTTAAAGAAAAATGGTTATTTCAAAGGAATAAAGGATAGTGTTTAAACACTTTGAAGCCACATAAAAAGTTCCAAATTTCAAGTGAGAGGAATTCGGAGATCAGATGGATGGATTACAGCAAATAGGGCTCCCGGTGCTCGGAATCGTAGCAGCAGCTGCCGTTACTTTCTATGTCGTCAGCTTCTCCGAGCTTCGAGAGGTAATCTCTCTCTCGATTGATACTTTATCCGTTTACAAAATTCAAATCAGTTCATTTTCGCAATTTCGAATTTCAGAAATCGTTGAACAGAGATTGGGATGACGATGGATCTGAAAACGGTGGATTTAAAACGTCTTTGAGCTCAAGAGAAAGAAGAACCAGAAGAAAAGCACAGAAACAGAGTAATAAGCCCTAGTTGTTTTCACTGCTTTAATTTCAA
Organism: Lactuca virosa; assembly: GCF_052849685.1. Lineage (NCBI taxonomy): Eukaryota > Viridiplantae > Streptophyta > Magnoliopsida > Asterales > Asteraceae > Lactuca > Lactuca virosa. The sequence continues at coordinate 77,892,308 of NC_136431.1, forward strand.
TGTTAATTCCAAAAAGCTGCCATTGCTACTCCCATCGTTGTTCTGGAACGATTTTTTCATGTTTATCTTGCTTCTATAAGATGAATTCTGACTGAAATTCGAAGCAAATATGTACGATGTTGTTTAGAAAGATTACTAATTTCATGAACAGATTACGGAACAGTTAGCTTGGAAAACGATATCCTCACCCAAAACATAAATTCACAAATTTAATTATAAATGCAAAATTTTCTTTAAAGAAATTGAATGTAAATCTTTTTCCACTGTATCATATAGTTTTAATATATAGTTTTAATTTAGAGTAAGGAAGTGGAAAGGAAAGTAAATAAGTGATATAAGAAAATAAAACAAATTGTTGTTCATTAAAGGAATTAAAGGAATGAAGCAGATGGAAGCCGAGGGAATAGAATGATCGTTTTCTTTTTTTAACTTTCCTTCCTATTTAACTTTCTTTCGTATTTGGGTGGATTTGAAAAGAAAAAAAATAAAATGATAATTTTTTTTTCCCACTTCTCTCCTAATCGTAAAACACAAAAGAAAATTTTGTTTTCATTTTTTTTTTTTTTTTTTTCTCTTCTAACTTTTTTTTCTCTTCTTTTCTTTTTTTTGTTAAACTCCGAAACTAGTATTAATCTTATTATCAACTTAAAGTATAAATATTTCATATTAATACTAAAAATGGAAAATTAATTAAGGAGGTAATTAAGTTTTAAAATTTAATAAAATGCATTATCCAAGTTCAGCCGGTATAAAGAATATTAGTGAACTAAAGCCTTTATACACACAATATCATCTAAATATATGTTTTGTTTAAATTACATATTATGATAACCGGTTGATTTCATAATAACCGGTTGATTGAGTTAATATTACCAATAAAAAATTTAAAGGAAATTGAGTAAAGTGATCATTATAAACGAGGTTTTAAAGAAAATATTCATATTTTTTTAGTTTTTGAAAAATAATAAAGTTTATTCAAAACGCTTAATTCTGGAGTACAGTTCATATTCCGGAATATTGTTTATCTTTTTTTCAGTTTATTTATTTTTATTTATTTTTCAAAGAAATTATTTTATTTTTTTTGGGTTTTCGAATGCTACATTTCGTAATGTTTAATGTTATCATTTTTCAACAAAACGTCTAATTTTATGCACTCATATTGTGTATAACTCATATTATTATGTTTGTTTAATTTTTTGTTAAATTATAGAAAAAATAATTTTTTTTTCTTGAAATTCCAATGTTTTTTTTCTTCGAAATCCAAAATTTTAGTCTGGAATATGAACAGTCCATATTGTTAGCCCAAAAATCCCAAATGATTAGCCAAGTAGCATTACTTATTAGATGAAGAATATTAGTATCATACAAACCATGACCTATTATTTAAATAACATGTATAATACATTCTAGGGAATAAAATGTCAAAAACATGCAAAAAAAAAACTCATACTAATGAAAAACAACATTGATGTATTTTCCTTAGAAAACTCATACATTCATTTAAAAAACATGCAAAAAATTTCAAGAACAAATGCTTTGTATGAAGAACGTGTACTTCAATTATATGTATGACTGGGAGAACACAATTTAACAAGCTCTTTTTTATGGATTTTATAGAGCAGCAAGAACAAATGTAGTTTGATCATGATTGTAGAATTGTAGCTAGGTTTTCATTTTTTTTTTTGTAGATGATATCGAGTAAGGTTGGGTTTTTATAATTGTGTTTGCAAAGATGTAGCTTGGAGGTGAAACATCATACACAGCTTAAGATTATGCAAAATAAGAAATCCTATATCTTAGGTATAGGTATCATGATCTCAAAAAACAATCAAGAACCGTATAATTATAAACATGTATAAGGAATGTGTTGCTACTTGGTATCCAGGTACATGGTAGCTGGTCGACGAGAACCTCTTCTAATGGGCAGGCTGGATTGCATGCTACAAGGAAGAGACAAACACTAGGTTACAAAGCTATATTGAAGGATGGACTCTAGTATGTCTCTCTGATGCCTAAGTCAGCTGTCTTGTCATTTTAAAGCTCAAAGATAAATTACGAGAATTCATTGATCTATCATAATGTTACCTTATCATCGTGTCTCCGCAAGCTTTTATAGGCATCTTCATTCTCTTTGATACAAGGTTTTACCCGATAACTTGCACTGACCGGGTAAAGACAGCTAGGTTGCATGTGCCGCTCTATATTTTATTATTGTCAGGATCTTGTACTTACATATTCCTTCTTTTGTTTGTTGTGTATTAGTATTGCCTCATAGGTTGGTCGGTTTGAACATTTGTGTCTTTTCATTTATACGCCGATCCGATTACACTCCGGTAGGTATTAATATGATGAGTTGGACCGTTAGTTGCTTTTAAGCCGTCCTGGTGTGACTGAGTAGACACTGATCCGATCGATCGAACCGGGTACACCATTAAATCCCCAGTCTGAAGGGTAAAAGTAGTGGCGCTAAAGTATTTTTACCGTTCAGACTTTTAAATCTTTCTCAATAGGCGAAACTTCCCGCTTGTGAGAGTTACAAGCTTCATTAAATGCATCCGTCGTTAGTTAGTCATGTCGTTTTATTTGATTGGATTGCCTAATTAATGCTTCAACCAGGCTTTTCTTTGATATAGTGAGTAAAACTTCATTTTTAGAATCTTCTAATTCCTGAACTTTTTTTCTTATCATGATGTCCTTTGTTATGGCTTGTGATAGGTCGTCCATTGTGTGTGAGGTTGACAACTTTAAATTGGATCGATATGTGCATGAATGTCAACTCACCTCGATACATGATGTTGGCCTTCTTTTTTCATCGTCGTGCGTGCTTGATGCTCCGGCTAGTAAGGTGGGGTTTTACATTAGGCATCTTGTATGTGGTTTAAGGCTTCCTCCTACGTCATTCTTCTTAGAAATATTACGCTTTTATGGGATCCACCCACTTTAGTTGTGCCCTAATGCTATTTCAAAACTTATTGCTTTTGAAGCTTTCTGCGTATCTGCCCGTATTCCCTTACATGTGTCATTGTTTCATTATTTTTATCGTTTGAAGATATATGGAGATTGGTATTCCTTTAGTTGTCGTCACTTCCTGAAGGTTTGTATCGATCGGATACACTCAAGTATGAACAACAAAGAACAAATAAAAAAAGCAAAGATTAATCAGAAAACGGAAGAACATGTATGATCACAAATATACTTTCACTAAGAAAGAGAGTTCTCACAAAGAGAATGAGGTCACAAAGACGGCACCAAGCATACATTAGGGTTTCACCATAATGTTGATTATATACGATTATAATAACGAAGATCCCACAATTAAGGGATGTATACTAATCTATGTAAAGGTCTGATCCTAATCACTAAGATTACGAATCAGACATATATCCTATATATACAATGTATAACTGCCTAATATACATATGATCACCAAGATCATAGAGTTCATGCTGACGCTTATCATTCTAGAGTTGGCGCTGGCGCTGGTGGTCAGTATGTAGTGTTTGACTCATCAGATCATAAGGTGTGACCTTACAATCTCCCTATATATGATGATGTCAAAACTAATCTTCAAAATTCTTGGTATAACTATCTCCCGCTGAGAAGGTGTATGATTGTCCCCCATTTTTGGTTATCAACAGTATGACAGTAAGATCAACGGAAACAATCAACTTATCAAAAGTTGTTGCAGAATGATATAGAATGTTGATATCAGCTCCCCCTTAAATGAAGGATATCAAATGTTGATATCATATCCCCCTTAAATGAAGGGTATCTCCCCTTTTTGACATCAACAACATTGTATTACTAGCGGAAGCGATCAACATATCTAAATTCCTCTATCAGTGGATGAAGGATGCAGTTGACAAACGAGTGAGATTTTGATGTCTCCTGATAGCATGGGTTTGAACTATCATTCACTGACATAGTATTGCGAGGTTTCATCAGCTTATGGTTTTATACGTTGAATCATCAACTTCTTTTATTAGAGAAATAAAAGGCGAGAATGGAATGATGCGTGTAATACATTCCGATATGAAATGTACCCATCGTCAAGAGTGTCGAAGTTTTATCAGTGTATCGCAAATACAATGAATCATTAACTTCTTTAATAGAATATATGTTAGGATAGAATGGGTAGGTGCGTGTAACACATCACTTTACACGATATACCCATCGGCACAGAGTTTTCGAATTCTCATCAGCGTCTGGTTTCATATGTTGAATCATAAAATTCTAAATAAGAATGTATGGCGAGAATGGATTGGTGTGTGTGATAAGCTACGGTACATCGCCTAACCATCGACATAGATTTTTCAAGCTCTCTTCAATGTATAGTACACTACGTTGAATCATAAAGCTTTGAAGAAGAATTTAAGGGTAAGATGGGATTGGTGTGTATGATAGCCTACAATAAATAGACTAAACATCAACACAGAGTTTCAAACTTTTATCAGTGTGTGGTATCTCACAGTGAATCATTAAGTTTTATTAAGAAGAATTCGAGAAGATAATAGAATGTTTTAATCACGCTAAGGTGGAATCAGCGTGAATCATAAACGGTGTAAACTTATCAAAGAGAAGTGGTTTATCTTCTGTATTATGAAGTTAAGTTTCATTCTAGAATTTAGAATTCACCATCAATTCATTTAGTATGGTATAGGAAAAAAATGGTAAGAAGATAATAGCGTAAGAGATTATTAATATATGAATAGTTTAAAAAGGAATATAAAACTTTTTCAAAGGACCTGTACATATCCTTTTTCAGGATAATCATAAAACTGATGCTAGAAAATCTTTTGATTTAAAAGCTCATGAATCGGTTCCCTTTATTCGAGATAATCATAAAACTGATGCTAGAAAATCTTTTGATTACAATCTATAACAAAGTACACAAGCAAGAATAAACACATCAATATAAAACACAATTCACAACAAACCAAGAGTGAAGATGCCTTTAATCGTTGAAGTGTTGCAGATAAATTCCAAACTTCATGTTCACCAAGAACAAGAGAAGAACTAGAAACAGTCTTTGTAACTAACGAGTTAATGGGATCTAATGTGTGTAACCATCGAGTTGACAAGATCAACACGAGGGCACTCGAGGTTTTATCAGATTATGAGTCAACATATGAAAGCAAGACTCATTGTATTGATGATCGCTTTTTTCATCCATAATAGTGAATGGAGGAGAAAGAGGGTATTGTTAAAAAGTAGAAGACATGATGTCAACATTCTCCTCAACAACAAGAGCATTCAGAACATTATGCATGGCCCCAACTCTTTCTAACTCCAGAGGGAAAAGATGCAGATCAACTATAGATAAAAATTGATAGTCCTAAAAGAGAGAATAAAGAGAAAAGAAAGCACTTGTAAACATTAGATATAGAACTTAAGCAAACTATATAAACTTCTTTGATGAAAGCATGAAAAATGAAACACTTGTTTTTGTGTTTTAAGAAAGCAAATAAAATAAAAGTTTTTTAAAGCAAGCTAGAAGAAAATTAAGTCAATGAAAGCATGCCAAGATTAGCAATCAATTTATTTAGGGTCTTTTCATCTAGTGCCTTAATGAAAATGTCAGCCAGTTGATCAGTGGATGGAATGTAGAACAATTCCACTTTTCCCTTTTGAACTATGTCCCTGATGAAGTGATGACGAATTTTGTTGTTTTGGTCTTAGAATGTTGCACCAAATTTTGTATCATCTGAATGGCACTGGTGTTGTCACAGCAAATCAGTATTTGAGAAGTTGAAACCATAGTCTAAGAGCGGATTCTGAATCCAAAGAATCTGAGCATAACATCTTCGAGCGGCTACATATTCAGGTTCAGCAGTAGAACAAGCCACTGATGTCTGCTTCTTGCTAGACCAACTCGCCAGTCTATTTCCTAGCATTTGAGCCCCACCCGAAGTACTTTTTCGATCAATACCACATCCACCATCATCCGAGTCAGTATATCCCACCATCTTGAACTCAAAATCACGAGAATACCATAACCCAACATTGGGTGTATGTTTCAAGTAACGAAAGATCATTTTTACAGGGAGAATTTGAGATTCCTTAAGGTAGGGTTGATATCGAGCACACAAGATGGTGTCAAGCATAATGTCAGGACGACTGTCAGTAAGATAGAGTAGTGATCCTATCATTCCTTAATATAGGGTTGCATTTACATTAGCGCCAGTTGGATCAGCAGAGATAGATGTTGATGAAGACATTGGAGTCTTTGCCGGTTTGCTATCAGAAAACCACAAACTTCTTCAGTATGTCTGCAATGTATTTAGATTGACAGAAAAAGATTCTATCAGTTAGTTGTTTAACCTACAAACCTAAAAATAAAGTTAGTTCACCCATCATGGTCATTTCAAATTTCTTGGACATAACCTCAGTGAACTCAGAACTCAGCTTCTAATCAGTGGATCCGGAAATGATATCATCAACATATACTTAAGCAAGGATGATGTGTGTCACACCCCGCTAAAGCGGAAACACAGGGCGTGGCAGTACAAAGGGTTTCATCGCAAAAGTTAAAAGACAACACCAACCATAGTATTAAAAATCATTACAAATTCACAATGGGTTTGAACAACTTTTAAAAGAAATTACAATGTAAATTGAAATACAACACATGCGAATGCTCCTAAAGGTGAAGTGTCCCTAAGTGCCACTTACTCGATGATTCCTGAAAAAGCATGTAAAACGAGCGTCAACTATAAAAATAGTTGGTGAGTACTCACAGATAAACAAAATGATACTGGTTCCATGAATTGAAATCAAAGTTTTGATAAAAGTTTCCAATAATAAAAGTATATTGTTAAGATGAGTAAATAAGTTTGTAAAAACAAAGTTCTTTGTCATCATGAGAGATAAGGTATGTTGCCCAAATAAGATGCAACATTCATATTCTCATGGAAGATAAAGTTCGTTACTCAAACGAGTAAACAAGTTTCACTGCTAAAAATGAGCAATCAATTTCGTTGCTACAAGAAGCAAACAATTTCATTGCTAAAACATGTATATAAGTTTTCAGTAATAACAATTCGTTGTTGTAATAAGAAACAAAGTTCATTGTTATAATTAATAAACAAGTTTATTGCTATAATAAGTAACGAGATTGTATGTGTATGAGCAAACAATGAGTCTCAACCAAACCTATGACTGAAGCCCTATCAAGATCTATGCTTATCGTTCATAGATGAATATGGTATCATGCACTCCAGCAATAGGGCGAGTGAGGAGTTGTCAATTCCTAATAGCGCTATCCATAATGACCATTGGCTCAAAGAGTTAATGGTTAGAGATAAGGGAAGAGCCTTAATACGATAAGTTCTCATGTTCCGTGTTGCATAGACATACATAGAGAGACATAGCAATAAAATAGCAATCATGTTTGATACAAATCAATTTAAATACAACATTCAAATAATAGTTTTTCGGGACATGCTTTTCCACCCCAAAACATAAAAACTGAAAATAGGGGAGTGCGTGAAAACTCACAATGCATTGAGATGATGCAAATGGTGCCTTGAACTACGCTCCACTCGTACCACTATCGTTTTCCTACAACGATGTTACACACTAATGAGTCTCTAATCGAAATCTAACACTAGTATACATACTACTACAATAGAATTATGCCAATATTGTGTCAAAATTTAATATAGATAAGTTACAAACATTTTTCTATGAAAATTTAATTTCAATGAATCAATTGTTATATAACAATTTAAGTGGAAAATTTCCATTATTGAAATGTTAATATTTAACATTTTAGAGGTGTTCCAATGATTAAATATTCAAAACTAAATCAATTTAGTTCTAAAAGCTCCCAAACTTTGCATTTCAGTTTTAATTGAAGTCAAAGACCTCAAGATAAATTTTCTTGAATTTTTGATTTGTCTAACTATTTTTCACCATTTTAGTTTCTTGAATAACCATAAAATCATGAAAAATACTAAACAATTAATAAAAATTACCAAACTTCAGATTTTGGTTCTAAATATGTTAAAAGACTTCTAGATAAATTTTCATGGATTATGGATATGCATAACCATTTTTCATATATTTAATTCTCTAAATATATAAAAATTCATGAAAAATAGAAATCGGTTAAGAAAATGCCCCAAACTTTTTATAGTAATGTCATTACACGTACTTAACCTGGGAAAAATATAAAAATAGATTTCCAGACAATTTAACCCAATTTTATGATTTTTGAGCATTTATTCTAATAAAAATTGAAATAAATAGAAAATAGTTTCCAAAATTGCCCAAAATTTTTGTAACGCTGTTATTAGTCATTATTAAGCTAGGAAAAATATAAAAATGAATTTCTAAACTGTTTATCCCAATTTTATGATTTGTGTGTATGTATTCTAATAAAAATTGGGTTTAAGTGTATTTAATCTTGGGAAAATAGAAGAAAAATAGTATACAGTAGAGAAAACTCATCAAAATTTTTATGTAGCATCCTAATGTACTACAAGGTGTTCTAGTAAATTTTCATAATTTTTGGATGAGTAAAACTATTTTTCCTATTTTTAGTCCATTATAAATACAAAAATCGGAGAAAAATAGGGATAAATTATGAAAAATTCTGGAAATATTTTTCTAAGTCTTCCACAGAGAGTATAAGCTGCGAAAATTATTATATACCATTTTTATATTCCCTAATGTGGTTTTATGATTTATTAGAGCTAAACAAAAAGAAAATTCAAAACCTTATTAAACAGTAACAAAAATCGATGAAACTTAATGGAAGATGTTTATTAACTTAAAGGATCATCCAAGAATTTTTCCAGAATTTATTTACTAGTTTAAGTATTTTATATGATTTAACACTCTATTTTCTTATTATTTTCATGTAAAAATAAAGAAAATATATATTGAGCTGAAAATTTCCATAACACATCTTCATACAATTTAATAACAATGAAAAATTGTTTTCTTATTTTTGATGTCGAAAAACATGCCTAAAGGCTCAATAAATTATAGAGAAAACTTGGTTCTTGTGATTTTGGTAAAGATTATTGATGTTACTTTGAGAATTTTTGCAACATGTTCCAAAGACTTTTAAATCAAGATATTTTTGTACCTCTTAATATATGATGTTAAGAGTTCAAAATAATTTTTGAATGATTTTTAGTGATGAATAAGTCCTTTGAACATGCAACACAAAACAAATGTTCATAAGGAAAGTGCTGTTTGAGCAACAGTTTTGTAAAAATTGGTAAAAATCGAAATATTGGAATTTTTTAGTGAGGTCAGATGGGTTTGAAAGCTAACTCAAAATATTATATTTCAGAAAAAGAATCACGAATTTTGGCTAAGAAATGAGTGAGATATGACAGTTTAAAGTCAGGTAAAGAAATCTGGCAGATTGCATGCATGATGATTGGTTAGAAAAGTGGGTTTTCATCATTTCCTTGAGTAAATCTTTTGAAGTATTTTAAATATATCATGATAACCTCATATTTTGGTCATGTTTCCAGAGATCAAAAGATTAAAACTTATCAAAATGTATACATGCATTTATGAAGAAAATTTTGTTTCTCAAAAACTCTTAACTTGAGTTTGATGTTTTAATCCTTAAAATCGATTTTTGCACTAAGATCATGAACATGCAACCTTGTTTATCATACATGCATGGTGTTAAAACACATCCATCATGTTCTAAAAACCATTTTAACAAAAAGAAAACAAGTTTGAAGAAGATGAAGAAGGAGAAAGTGTAAGAAAAAGAGCAAAACTTGAAGGAAAAGTGAAGTAGAAATCGATTTTACCTTCAAGAATACCACAAGATGATGAAGATTTCGAGTTTGAGGAGTGTTCTTGGGTTTGTTTACTGGAATATTTCTTGGTTCTTAGAGGGAGGAAGAGAGAATGGAGTGGTGTTTGGAGAGAAAAAGTAGGGAGAAGGTAGAGAGAGTTTTCTAGAGAGAGAAAGAAGAGAGATGTGTGTGTTTGGAGAATGAGAGTGTGAGAGAGAGATATGGGGAGAGAGGGATCCGATTTTAGAGGAGGAGAGTCTCTCTCTCTCTTGTTTCTTTTATAAAAATTCAAATCTTTTATAAAAATATCCAACTTTTTATAAAATGTGCACCTTAACCTAGTTTTTATGCATAAAACTCTTGATTTTTGACTTATAAATCAAGGGTAAATGTTAATAACTAAATATTTATTTTTCATTGAATTGTATTTCATAATAATTATTATGATAAGATAATATTATAAGGTTCATAATTGTTTTTATAGGATTTTTAAGGTTAAAGTTTATAAATATGAGTTTTTAGGGCTTTTAGGGTTTTGGAGTTTCATAAACTTTGAATATCAAAATAAATAGAATATTTGAGACTTTAAATTATCTTATGGTATTATAACTCTTTTATAGTTATAAATAATGTTTGTAATTTATTTTTATCGGTTTATTGGCATTCTATGTAGTGATTCCGAGATTCAAGCGAAATTGAGGAATCGAGTATACTAGTCCTAGTCTTCAACTTTGACTTAAGTTCCTACGAGACTCGGACCTAATTTATACCACTAGGTCAAGTGCATGATGTGTGTATATGATTCATAAAAAGGTGTTCGATTCAAAGAGCGACCCGTATATGGATAGTCACTACAGTTAAGTAGTTGTAGAATTCACATATCAATGTGAAATCTAAGTACACCATCCATTGTTTCTATCTGTTTCCAAGTTTCTACTAGGTTATAACTTAGCTTCTAATTACTAAGTCTAATATGTGTTGTGCCTATATGTGCAACTAATTCTAGTCAAATCTAGAACCGACCCGAATGAAAATAAATGATCAAGGGTAAGTTCCTAAAGATACGTACTAAGGGTAGGCAACGAAGTTTTGGTACCTCTCGAATGTAAAGGCTTTTTAAGTGTCGTCTACAAAATAAGTTACGAAATGATTGAGGATCTCCGATGCTATAATTACTACTACGGTTACTCTTACAATAATGGAACTATATTCGAAGAATATATATAATTAGAGAGTCATTGTTTCTAATAAAGGCGGTGAAAGTTTATGATATTTTAAATCACATTGTGTAGATAGCATTTTAAGTGTTTAGAAGTGATAGAAATCTCACTGTTATCAAAATGTGTAATAATTCCAAGATAATGAAAATACATGTGTGGCGATCAAACGAAGTAGTAAAATAATATAAAGATTAATTAAAGTTAAATGTTTAAGTCGTTATTAAGGGATTTTTTTTTTAGAAATATTGACATTACGCTTTTTGTAAAATTGACTAATTGTCTAAGTCAAAACAAATACAAGTTTAAGAGCAGTCAGAATACTTATGAAAACAAGTTTGAGAGTTTTAGGAACTCACTGAAAATTGCAAAGTAAAATACTATTTTAAGAAAGGTGTAAAAATGTCAATCTTTGAAAATAGTGCATTCATAGTTTAGTGTTTCTACAAAACAATCATTTAGAGAATAGATAATCGTAAAATTCAAAACTTTTGATGTATTTAAAGAAAAGAAGAAACATAAGGATACATATCCTTCACATATATTTTTCAGATATAGAAAAATTATAAGCATAAATGTATTCATCTTGTGTATTACTTATAATGAAAAATACAATGAAGATTGCATTTTATATCAAGTTTTTGAATTTAGAACGAAAGAGTAAATGTAAATAAGGATCACTTGTTTATTGTAGATTTCAAAATAAAAACAAGATATATATGGTAAAAGGCGTAATTGAATATATCAAAGTTGACTAAAATTAAAGTATGCCTCATGACTATACACGTATTAATCGCTCAAAACGAAAGGGTAGACTTCTAGTCTTTATGTATACGAACATGATACCACGAGAAGCAAAATAGACAGAAACAAAGTTAGACAATATATTATGTTAATATTATGGTGTGCGAGATCTAAAATCAGAAGGAGAGCGAGAAATAAAGTTTGGGGGAAAGAAAAAGGAAGGTAGCAGCGACAATGATTGTTATTGTTAAAATTATAAGAACAATACCTATAGGTAGATTTAAAACCACGTTGGAGATATATTTCAAACTTCAATATTTGATGTATATTGATGACTAAATAGAAATGTAGAAGTTCTAAAGTGTTTTCTAAGTTTTGCTAAAAATCCACGAGTTATCTATTAAGTTAAACTCCATTTGTGAAAAAGAAGAAACACTAAAACTCGTAATTGAAAATTTTACAGTTTTGATCTTTTGACTGGGGTCCAACAATGGTTAAAACGGATAAGGTAAAGACTTAACATATTCTAGTCAAATCTAGAACCGACTCGAATTTTGACGGTTGTCACAATGTGAGATCCTGATTTCTTGATGAACAAAGTGTTTTCAGTTTTTCCTCGTTTGTATCCACTCTCCATAAGATAACAAGACAATGTTTCACACCATGACATGGGTGCCTGCTTCAAACCAAAGAAAACTTTATCAAGACAATATACATGATTGGAAATTCTTCACTTTCAAACCCTAGAGGTTGTTTTAGAAATACTTCTTCTTGAATATCCCTATGTTGGAAGGTAGTCTTTACGTCCATTTGATAGTGTAACACCCTGTTCGAATCGTTTCATAATTCGGGGCTGTGACCCAAATATCAGTTATCATAAGGCCTTGGGCCTTGGGGAAGGAGAGATTTACACCCATTTGGATGTGGATAATGTATATTAGGTGATCTGAGAGTTCATTTTGTGTTTTGGAGCCCAAGGGTATAACTGTAAAGTAATAGTTTAGGGCTTTAATTAATTTTGGATGTAAGTTCGGAGAGTTTTAAGGTAAAGAAGATTGATAGGATTTTAAAGCTTCTCATTACCTTTCCGTGGATATAAAGATCATCGAAAATGAAGTTGGGACGAGGAAGTTATGACCGTTTGAAGTTATGAGGATTTTGGGCTACGCCGATTACGCTGGGCGTATTAGGCTTAAGTTTGATCGCAGAAGGCAACCACGTACACTAGGCGTACGTGGCGTATGTTGGGCGTACTAACTCTTGGGAAAAACCCTAATTTTTAGGGTTTTGACCCTATTTAAACACTTTATCTTTCTCTTAGACCCACTTATCATCAGCCTCCTTCCCTCTAAAGACTCTCCACGAAACCCTAGCTTGTTGTTTTGTGTTTTTTGATGGGTTTTTGAGTATTCTAACACTTCCTAAGTGTACATGCAACCCTAATAACCTTGAATCTATGTTTTCACTATATACATGCAAATTTCTTTTTCAAGGTTATTTCCTAACTAGCATGGCATGGGGATTACATAAAACATAAAAACTAGTAGAAATACATACCTTGTTGTTGCTTGGATTCCTTCAAGACTTTGTGAGCCTAGCACCCCAAATGTTGTGCCTCAAATGCTTCACACAACACCATAAGACTTGGAATAACTTGAGAGAATGTCACTTAGCCTCAAAATCAGTTATGCCCTCTCTAGTAACACTAGGTCCACTAGCTCACCATTTTGCTAGCCATAGGGTTCCTTTTATAGTGTTGTCACAATTAGGGTTTACACATGAATGCCCTTAATTGTCATGACTCTTGATTTCTCATGACCCATGGGTTTGTAACTCCCATGGACTATCCATGGAGCTCCATATGGTTATAACCAAACCCATAAACCATGGATCATTAATCCACCATAAAAGAATTGATGATTGTCATAATCAACCCTATATATTTAATTAGTCTCACTTTGATCACCAAATTAATACTAGATTAATACTTGATCAATACTAATTAAATAATACTATTATTAATATATTAGAACTTATAATATATTAATAATCATAAGTGCCTTATTCTCTCATTTAGTCTATCCAAGTATTGCAATGCCATGCAACCCAAATGGACCATGTCGGGTCGGGTCAAGTACATACCAAATAAAGTTATGGACTTAGACACTATATCCAACAGTCTCCCACTTGGATAAGTCTAATAACTATATTTGCAAATATGACTTCAAAATCCGACTTGCAATCGTAGCTCTTTCAAAGTCTCTCGGAACTGAGATGATGATGATACGCCATTTAAGATAAGTGATCATATAATCCTCTGTTCTCATGATATCAGCCGGACAAACACATGGAACATGGTCTTACTTATTGTCCAACATTTGTTTCTCGATCTCTGATTTGTTTCGACATAGAACTAAATTGAACACATCAATTAGGTTCTGACCGGGCCCGGTACATAGGTCAAAACCAAATCATCGAGGGGCCCAGATATCGCTTCTATTTCTAGAAGGAACAGATAAACTTCGACTGATATGCTTGTACTAACTACTTGTTGAATTATTCACAAAGGCACGTTTTATAACATCGAGTTACCAATGCATTTTCGTACAATCAATGAATAACCAACTCATAGTCAACAACTCATATCTCTAGGTTTGAAGATTTATATGATATTACCGTCTCACGATCACTCGAGATAAATTCCATGAAGTGATGCAAGTGAGCGAGGGTTGGATCCAATACTCAGCCCTTATGAGTACTCATGAATGTTGTAGCAACCATTGCATTGTCCAAAGCACTTTTAGACAAATCATACAAGCCAAATTCATGACAGTCTTAAATCAATACTTACTTCCAAAGTTTGACTGACTGTGGATGGTTTGAATAATAACATAATTATTCTGGAAGTAAAAACATGCAAAATTGAAACATAATAAACAATCAACACAAGATAGTAACACCTTACTCATAAATAAATAACAACTTTTATTTATCATCAAATGTCAATTACATTTTACAAGTTTCAGGAATCTAATTATTGAAACTAATATCATCCTTCAGCCCAATGCGCCTCGCATACTGTAAATGCTTAACCCTACTCAGTCCCTTCGTGAGGGGATCTGCCGGGTTCTCATCTGATGATACCCTCTTAGCCACGAGGAGTCATTCTTCTATTCGATGTCTGATGAAATGGTATTTTCTGTCAATGTGCCTAGATCTCCCGTGATCTCTCGGTTCCTTAGCCAAAGCAACCGCACTTTCATTGTCACAGAAAATTTCCATTGGCTCCTTTATAGCTGGTACAACTCCAAGGTCTCCGATGAAGTTCTTTAGCCATATCGCCTCCTTAGCTGCTTCACTTGCTGCTACGTACTCTGATTCACAAGTAGAATCAGCTACTGTCTCCTGCTTGGAACTTTTCCAAGTAATTGCCCCTCCATTTAGGATAAAGACCCAGCCTGACTGAGAGCGGAAATTATCCCTATCAGTCTGGAAGCTAGCATCGCTATATCCTTCCACTCTCAAGTCATCACTGCCTCCGAGGGTAAGGACCCAATCCTTAGTCCTCCGCAGATACTTGAGAATGTTCTTTACCGCTGTCCAGTGTGCCTTGCCAGGGTTCCCTTGATATCTACTGACCATGCTCAAAGCAAAGGCCACATCAGGGCGAGTACAAGTCATAGCATACATGATCGAGCCCACAGCGGAAGCATATGGTATTTGACTCATCTCAGCTATCTCAGCCTCTGTAATCAGACTCTGAGTCTTACTCAGCTTGGCATTATTCTGGATTGGTAATTCTCCTTTCTTGGAATCTTGCATACTGAACCTCTTCAGCACCTTATCCAAGTAAGTACTTTGACTAAGTCCAATTAGTCTCTTACTCCTATCTCTCAATATCCTTATCCCTAGGATATAGGCAGCTTCCCCAAGGTCCTTCATAGCGAAACACTTCCCAAGCCAGGACTTAACCTCCTGCAAGGTTGGGATGTCGTTTCCTATGAGAAGTATGTCATCCACATACAACACCAAGAAGCTAACTATGCTCCCACTAGCCTTGACATACACACAAGACTCATCCTCACTCCTAGAAAGGCCAAACTCTTTGACTTTCCCATCAAAGCAAAGATTCCATCTGCGAGATGCTTGTTTCAATCCATAAATGGATTTATCAAGCTTACACACTCTATTAGGGTATCTTGTATCGACAAAACCCTTTGGTTGAGCCATGTAAACATCCTCAGCCAACTTTCCATTAAGGAAAGCGGTTTTGACATCCATTTGCCATATTTCATAATCATGAAATGCAGCTATGGCTAACAATACTCTAATAGACTTAATCTTAGCTACTGGTGAGAAGGTCTCATCATAGTCAACTCCCGGAGTTTGAGTAAAGCCCTTCGCAACCAGTCGCGCTTTGTAAGTATGTATCTTCCCATCCATGTCGGTCTTCTTCTTGAAGATCCATTTGCACCCAACTGTCTTACGACCTGGTACATTGTCAACCAAGTTCCAAACTCGATTGTCATACATGGACTGAATCTCGCTGTCCATAGCCTCCTTCCATTTAGCAGACTCAGGGCCTGCCATTGCTTCCCTGTAATTATTAGCTTCATCCAAATCTATTAGTGTACTATCACTAATAAATGTATCACCTTCAGTGGTGATGTGATAACCATAATAAAAATCAGGTGTGTTCCTCACCCTAGTGGAACGTCTCGGAGGTACAGACTCATCTATCGGATCAACAGGAGTTTCCTCCTCAGGTTGGTCGATAGCATTTGAGGTTCCTTCACCACTTGACTCTTGAAGCTCTTCAAGGTCAATTTGCCTCCCACTGTCCCCTTGGCTTATGAATTCTCTCTCACGAAAGACTCCTCTTCTTGCTACAAAGACCACATTATCACTGGGTCTGTAGAAGAGGTAACCAAAGGATCTCTGTGGGTAGCCGATGAAAATACACCTCTCACTTCGAGGTTCAAGCTTATCATGAGTCTCACGCCTCACGAAAGTTTCACAACCCCAAATATTGATGTGGTCCAAATTGGGAACTTTCCCAATCCACATCTCGTGAGGTGTTTTGGCAACCTTTTTAGTAGGGACTAGATTAAGGATATGGGCGGCAGTCTCTAAGGCATACCCCCAGAAAGAGATTGGTAATGAAGCTCGACTCATCATGGAACGAACCATATCCAACAAGGTTCGATTGCGCCTCTCAGCTACACCATTCAACTGTGGTGTTCTGGGAGGTGTCAATTGTGAGACCATCCCACATTCCTTAAGATAGTCAAGGAACTCAATGCTTAGATACTCTCCTCCCCGATCGGAACGGAGCATCTTGATGTTCCTGCCTAATTGATTCTCCACTTCCTGCTTAAACTCTTTGAACTTTTCAAAGGTTTCTGACTTATGCTTGATTAAGTAAATATATCCATATCTACTGTAATCATCAGTAAAAGTCACATAATTGCGATTAGCATCCCTTGTAGCAACTCTGAAGGGCCCACACACATCTGTGTGTACAAGGTCCAACAAACCTTCACCCCTATCACAAGTACCTGTGAAGGGTGACTTTGTCATTTTTCCAAGTAAACAAGACTCGCAACTATCATCTGACTTGAGGTCAAATGATTCCAAGACTCCAGCCTTTTGGAGTTGGCCTATGCGCTTCTTGTTAACATGTCTAAGACGACAATGCCACAAGGATGCTTTATCCAAGCTATCTGAAGAATCAATATACAACACATTATTTCCTAGATTGTCTACAACATTCACGGCTTCATATACACCATCACAAGGTAATGCTTTAAAGTAAAATACATCATTGTAATAAACATTAATAGCACCATTTTTATTATCAAATGAAAATGAAAAACCTTGTTTGTACAAGCCATGACAAGAAATAATATTTCTCGCCATTTCGGGCGAGTAACAACACTTATTCAAATCTAACATTAACCCATTATTAAGCAATAAAGAATAAACTCCTATCTTGGTAACAGGTGATGCTTTCCTGTTGCCCATGACTAAGTTTATATTCCCGTGCTCCACTTGCTCACTTCTTCTTAGTGCCTGATGTCACACCCCGATCCTCGCGGAATCGATCGAGGCGTGATATATTGTTCAAAGTCTCATGACAACTATGTTATAATATGATTAGATTCAATTAAGTACTAAGTATGCCAACAAGATCCACAACATACAAATACAAATCCAAATATGAACAACATTTATTACATCAAATTTAAATAGTCTTGTGGATTTCTAAGGCACAACCTATTTTTCATCAACTTCATTCTTCAAATCTGCATCATGGGTAAAAACAGGTCAACTACGAGAGTTGGTGAGTAATCTAATTTTAGTAGAGAAAATTGTGAAGTTGAAACCTTTATAATTGGAAATTTGTTTTCTTTTGAAGTCGGCAAACAATTGTTTTTGAGATAACGGTTTATAAATCAAAAATTGATTAACAAATGATAACAACAACAATAAGTCCTCACCCTATATATACATATGTATATATATATATAAATATATATAGGATGGAGCATCTAATCATCATACACACTCAACCACGTGCGATCAATCACCTTAGCGTCCCAAGGCGGGGTGGTCAACCCAATAGCGCTATTATTGTCCATAACGTACCTCAAGAATACGGGCATAGTCATGGAGATTAGACTAAAAATGGTAATGCACTACAAGTACATGTAGCGTAAACAAACAATAGTTATACAATTAATGACTCACGTATAAATGTCCCAACAATGTCTCAATTGTGATAAAACAATAAAATGAAGTTGGAATATATTAGAACCACATGATACACCCCAAAAGTATTGAAAATTATAAAGTATGGGGTAGATTACTCACTTTAGTCCCAAAACGAAATGCGTGTGTCGTACGATAGACGATTCGGGTCAAAATGGCGTAGAACCTAATATAATTAATAGTTTTGGTTTAGGAACTGCTAAACGAGAATGGAGTATTAATACAAATAATTAGACACATATTCTTATATTAGATGAATTAACAATAATTCATTTTGATTATAATATTAAGGTATTTATTTGTTAAATGAATTTTAAATTGAATTACTTACTTTGCATAATTAATTTATATTTTCAATTTAGGCCAGATTTTAATAATTTCTTATTAAAATAATAACTTGCCCAATTATAATTATTTACAGATTTTAACAATTATTTATATGAAATAATCATTAAAATGCATTTTTAGATGCTTAAATACTTAGGAAAATAGTTTTAAATAGTAAACAGTATTGAAAAATTATGAAATTATTAGGAAATCATTATTTCATACAATATGAATTACTGTAAAATTTGTATATTTTTCTGAACTGTTTTAGTATTTATTTAATATTTTAATGATTAAACAACACAAAATTCGGGAAAAATAGTAAATGATTCTCAAAAAATCTGTAAAATTAGCCATAGTTTTATAACATGATGTAGAGCTCAGTGTATAAGTTTCAGATATTTGTGACTATGGGAAGTATTTTTTATATATTTCATTATTAATTAATCAATAAAATCATAAATAATAGTAAAAAGTAATATAAATGCATGAAACTTCATATATCATGTTTAATCAGTATACAGGTCATCCCAGAATTTTCTCAGAATTTATTGAATGCAAAAAGTATTTTATGTGAATTATTGCCCTACTTTATTGCAATAATTATAGTAATTCAATAAAAATAAATTATTTTCTGAAAATTTCCAGAACTTCTTATTTTATTGATGGGATTCTGAGAAAAATCAGGTTTATGCATAAAATGAGTTTTAGATATTTTGGTGGATTTAATTTGTTTCTTGTATGAATATGAAACTTTTAACAACATACCTTGATGAATGCTTCAAGAGGGATGAAGATTTGAGTATAATAGATTGTTCTTGGATGGAATATGAGTATTCTTGGAGGAAATTTCGAGATTGAGAGTGAGAGAAAGAATAGAGAAGGTTTAAGTGGTGAAGAGAATAATGTGTTGGGAGAAAAATGAAAGGAAAGTGGATGGGAGGTGTGAGTGGGAGACCATGGGAATAATCTTTTTGCTTTTGGTGGTCTTCATAATTTCCCACTAACACAAGCATCTTTTACATAATTAATATAAGAGTTTTATAAAATTTAATGTAAAGTTTATAAAAATAGAGTTTTATAAAATTTAATGTAAAGTTTATAAAAATGGAGTTTTATAAAAGATGAGTTATTATTTGATTATAACAATCTACTTTGATTTGAAGTTTAATTATAGCATTCAAGTTTGATTCTTTTAAATTTAATTAGAGCATTATACTTTGATTAGATTTTAATATGGTATCATAATTTAATTTGATTATAGTTATAACGTTGTACTATACTATGTTGCTATTAACGTCAATTTATATCGTAGTGTATGAGCTTTGATCCTATTAGCGTCAAGTAATATTGAGTAGGGTTTGAATGAGATTGAGAGAGGTTTCGTTTGTGATTTTTTTGAGTGTCCGGCTTCGCAACGCAAGGTCCATAGACCCCGTTAAGCCATGATTTAGTGTCCTACACAATCCCGATGATTGTGCAATAGTGTTTTATCGATTTGGTTCATTGTTTAGCACTGTTAAGGCTAAGGAAAATCAAACACATGAACTTTCCAAATGATGTTTTCTCATTAAAATAGCGAATTGTACAGTGATTACATAACGTAAACCCTATCATACAATGGTTAATGGAGTTGACCGGTTTGACTAGTTGACTTTGTTTGACTTTGACTTGACCGAAATTTGATGGTTGTCACATCATCCCCCCGTTAGAGGGAATTTCGTCCCGAAAATTGCATTTTGATTGGGACTTCAAGAGTTTGGAAAAAGATGTGGAAAACTTTTCGTAGTACAAGAAATTGATTATGGTGAGGAACAACCCTCCTGATGTCACATGATGACCTAGGAAATTTCTTATTGTAACTTGAACTGAGTCAATTTAAAAGGAGTTTATTGTTTTGGGATGATAGAGTATTCTATGTGTGCTTTTATTCTCCCTGTTTTATCCTTGGTATTACCACTATGAATATTTTATAACGTAGTTAGCGAGTTCCATCATTACGAATGTTTCAACAAATTTTGACGAAATTTGCATTATAAGTCCTACAAGTTCTTTTATAGTCGATTGACGTAAACTAGTCGTATATCATTAAGATTGCAAGGGCATTTTGGATGGGTGACCCTGCCTTAAGCCCACAACTAAACAAGGAACAGAGAATGAGGCGGAATCACACATTCTAAGTCCATAGAATCTTAATGATATATGACCATAATGTTTACACTAGCCCTCATAGATTCCAGGGGCGTAGTATTATTGGGCTAGAAGTAGGAATTGTAGTTCAAAATAAAATAGTTATAGGCCTGCTATCTTCAAACTTGGGCTTTGGCCCCTCCCGATTCCTAATCAGAATGGTCCAATACCCCCAAATCTCCAAGCGACCAAGCGGTATCCAGAAATCAAAATCGATTCATCCCCATTTTCCCAATTCGCTGCCTATCTCGCCTGCTGTTCATTTGCCGCTGTCTCGCCAAGTCAGTCGCCTGGTCTCACTCTCGCTAATCGCCATCGCCAAGTGCCCAAGTCCCCATTCACACTTCACAGAAATCAGGTATGTAATCCCGAGACCCAAATCCTGTTCAGATGTTCTTTCTTTTCTGATTGTAAGATTGTTGATTGTTGGTGTTGGCGTATTGCACTGCTGCTGCTGTTTTCTGTCAATCTGTTGCCTATTTAAGCGTTACTACTGTCTTACTGAGTTTCCTTTTAATTTGGCTGTCATTTGCGATTTGGCGATTTGCCAATTTGATTTATAAGTTATGAACTTATAGATTTGGTTATTGATTTGGTTATGCTTAACAGCTTGTCAGCTTCAAACAAAACTGAAAAGTGACAACAAAGATTGATTTGGTTATTGTTAAATGAGTTATTGGTTATTGTTCTAATTTTGAATTTGATTTTGTTTTGATTGGATCAATTGTTCCTTCATTTTGATTTTTCTAGATATAATCATGGGAAAGATGAAAACATTGAAAGAGAAATTGTTGTCTGCTTACTAATATATCATTCATAATCTGTTTTTTAAAGACATTAAAGGCTGTCGGGCTGAGTTGTAATTCTTTTTTCTAGGTGTTTTTGGTGTTTATTTGTTGAAAACAATCTGTTTTTTTTAATGTTAATTTCAGTTTATAATATTTTCTCCCCTCCCCCCAAATTAATTGTTCAAGCTCCGCCACTGATAGATTTACTAGTAAAAACCCTGAGTTTTTTTTTACATAGATGATAAGACTTATTTGGGTTTTGCCGTGTTCTCAAGATTCATGGTTTATATACTTGAATCGATGCTAGTTTTAGTAATAAAAAGAAATTTAGAATTTAAACGTCGAGGTTAAAAGCTTGTACTGATATTTAAGGGGTTAAAAAATAAAGTTTTATTAGTTACCTATAGTGACACACAAGTCATAATTTGCATGTGTGAAGACTTGGAGTACTTTCTAATTGGTTCGTGTGTGAAGACTTGGAGTACTTTCTAACTGGTTCATGTGTGAAGACTTGGAGTACTTTCTAATGAAAAGTGTGCTACTGGGGAAATTTGAAACTGGTACGTAGCTTCAAAGTCAAGAATATGCAGTAGGCATGTGATGTATTAAATGCATGAGGCACATAAGTCATAATTTGCGGCAACCTATACGCATATGTGTGTGAATTGAAGAAGAAGGTTACAGCTCAAAGACCATATATATTCATTTCCTCTTTATTTGTTATTAATTACTTCTCCCACTTCACTTATATAAATCATCACATTCTTACCGCAACTTTTAACTTCTCCCTCACAAATGGCTCCACCTGCAGATCATCAAAACCCCATATATGACCTCGATTGGTTTCCGTACTTTGATCATCAAGATCTTTTCAGGTATATATATAACGTCACTCATTACCCCATCTTTCGCACAGAAAAGTGATTTTGTCTATATTGATCAAAACATGGTTTGGATTTGTAGTGATCAAAAAGAGTCTTTCATCATGTTGGATTTGATTATCTTGAGTTTTTTTTTTTTGGATTTTTGCAGTGGTGACATGCTCGACCATCATGATTACGAGTTGTCGGAAAAATTGCATGAAGTGCTCGATCAGAACGTTTCCACAATACTTAACAAAGATCAAAACATCATTTCTAGAAATGAGTTTCACGATTTGGATCCCCTTAAAGACATAAGCTTATGGGATTGTTGGGAGGATGGTAATTTACCATTGGTTAGTTTCAGTGAAGACTGTAAATCCGGTGGTGAGGCTACAGGTAGTTCTAGTGCTGCCACCACTGATTACGGTGACCGGAAGGTGGCAAATAGATTGATACCATTGGAGTTTGAAGAGATAGCGAAGTACTTTAAGATGCCGATAATCATGGCAGCAAAGGAACTAGGGATATGGTCAACATTGTTGAAGAAAAGATGCAGAGAGCTAAACATAAACAGATGGCCTCATAGAAAACTTAGGAGCCTTCAATCCCTCATTCAAAATGCCAAGGTAAACTACGATAATAACCTTCTATACATTACTCATGCATGTATGCATGCACTTGGTAACCAAAGTAGTTTTGGTATTTTCTAAAATTTTAATTATTAGTTTCTTTATAACATAAACATAGGCCCTAGGCATATGCCACATCGAATCAATTGTTTTACTACGATTTCTGATTTATATTTACATAAACTTAACTCATTGTAAATTTTATGAACTCACACGAAAAATATATTGCATCTACCTAAAAAAACTAGGAGTTGGGATTAAAGGAGGAGGTAGAGACGTTAGCAGGGCACAAGAAGATGATGGAGAAATTACCAGGTATGGAATTGACAGAAAGAACAAAGAAGCTTAGGCAAGCTTGCTTCAAAGCTATTTATAAGAAGAGAGGACTTAACAATCCTTAGTCCTTACCTTTTCTTTTAGCCATTTTGTTATAATTAGTGGATTTTAATCTACATTGTATGTGTTTTTCTCTTGATAGATTGATACCCTTTTTAGTTTCATTGTGTTTGTCTATTGATTTTTTAATGCAGAAAATTTTGTATAATTTGGGTATTATAGTTTGTATTATGTATTTAGCTATATTCTAGATTGCCGACATGACTACGCTGACGACTCTATACCAGAGGTCTATATAAATAGACTTATGAATTTAGTAGGAATAACTTGATTATAATCTTGTGATTTGTTCCATGTCTGATCCACTCCTAAGATTCACTCGACATGCCCCCAGTTATGTGTAATTAAAATTTTATTAGACTGTTGATCCTAATGAGTCTACCCTAAGTCCACAACCAAACAAGGAACATGTCAACTATGAGAAACACGCATATGGACTTGTGAGTTATTTGTAAATTGATTATGGAAATAAAGTTTTTTTTTTAGACATTGTTAGGTAAAATAATTGTAAAACACTTGTTGGGCCATGGTTAGGAGTGTTGGGCACCTTTTGGGCTTTCCATGGTTACTAAATGTGAAACATGTAGCACTTGCGTGGGCCCCCACAAAACTAAGTTTTCACATTTCTTTCCCACTTCTAGGCCCATTAGGGAACTTAATAGTCCAATGAGTTGGCCATTTTGGAGTGTATCCTTTCGGATACGTTTGATAAGGTCGGGTATTTTGATGGCTCAAAAGTAATGTGAATGACGCGTTTTGGCCTATAGGTTTGGGAACTCTCGCCTTTGGTCCCCAGATAAGCAAACTGGTCCCTCGGTTGATTGGGATGTATACGAATGCTTACCTAGTCAGGACTTTCGGGCTACCGGCACCTCCCCCTTCCAGTTACTACGCGTCCATTACTATGATCCTACCCAACTAGAGTGGATGACTTTGAATTTCCTTTGAGCTCTAAGGAATACATATATGTATATACATTTTGTTAAACAACTTGAGTATGTGTGTGATTTTCAGAGAAAGTGGAGAATATTCACAAGTGTATGCACACATATAAGTGTCAGGAGTAATACGTATGCACATAAGGGAGCAATTAACACACAAAGGTATTCCTAGGATTTTCTAAGTGCGAATTGCATGCAGTTGTGTGTGCATTTTATAAACTAGCATACGAGAGGACCCTAGAGGCTATAGACTAGGTCAAGGCAATTAACCTAATTCCCTATAGTCAAGGGCTCTGATACCAATCTGTCACACCCCGATCCTCGCAGAATCGATCGAGGCGTGATATATTGTTCAAAGTCTCATGACAACTATGTTATAATATGATTAGATTCAATTAAGTACTAAGTATGCCAACAAGATCCACAACATACAAATACAAATCCAAATATGAACAACATTTATTACATCAAATTTAAATAGTCTTGTGGATTTCTAAGGCACAACCTATTTTTCATCAACTTCATTCTTCAAATCTGCATCATGGGTAAAAACAGGTCAACTACGAGAGTTGGTGAGTAATCTAATTTTAGTAGAGAAAATTGTGAAGTTGAAACCTTTATAATTGGAAATTTGTTTTCTTTTGAAGTCGGCAAACAATTGTTTTTGAGATAACGGTTTATAAATCAAAAATTGATTAACAAATGATAACAACAACAATAAGTCCTCACCCTATATATACATATGTATATATATATATATAAATATATATAGGATGGAGCATCTAATCATCATACACACTCAACCACGTGCGATCAATCACCTTAGCGTCCCAAGGCGGGGTGGTCAACCCAATAGCGCTATTATTGTCCATAACGTACCTCAAGAATACGGGCATAGTCATGGAGATTAGACTAAAAATGGTAATGCACTACAAGTACATGTAGCGTAAACAAACAATAGTTATACAATTAATGACTCACGTATAAATGTCTCAACAATGTCTCAATTGTGATAAAACAATAAAATGAAGTTGGAATATATTAGAACCACATGATACACCCCAAAAGTATTGAAAATTATAAAGTATGGGGTAGATTACTCACTTTAGTCCCAAAACGAAATGCGTGTGTCGTACGATAGACGATTCGGGTCAAAATGGCGTAGAACCTAATATAATTAATAGTTTTGGTTTAGGAACTGCTAAACGAGAATGGAGTATTAATACAAATAATTAGACACATATTCTTATATTAGATGAATTAACAATAATTCATTTTGATTATAATATTAAGGTATTTATTTGTTAAATGAATTTTAAATTGAATTACTTACTTTGCATAATTAATTTATATTTTCAATTTAGGCCAGATTTTAATAATTTCTTATTAAAATAATAACTTGCCCAATTATAATTATTTACAGATTTTAACAATTATTTATATGAAATAATCATTAAAATGCATTTTTAGATGCTTAAATACTTAGGAAAATAGTTTTAAATAGTAAACAGTATTGAAAAATTATGAAATTATTAGGAAATCATTATTTCATACAATATGAATTACTGTAAAATTTGTATATTTTTCTGAACTGTTTTAGTATTTATTTAATATTTTAATGATTAAACAACACAAAATTCGGGAAAAATAGTAAATGATTCTCAAAAAATCTGTAAAATTAGCCATAGTTTTATAACATGATGTAGAGCTCAGTGTATAAGTTTCAGATATTTGTGACTATGGGAAGTATTTTTTATATATTTCATTATTAATTAATCAATAAAATCATAAATAATAGTAAAAAGTAATATAAATGCATGAAACTTCATATATCATGTTTAATCAGTATACAGGTCATCCCAGAATTTTCTCAGAATTTATTGAATGCAAAAAGTATTTTATGTGAATTATTGCCCTACTTTATTGCAATAATTATAGTAATTCAATAAAAATAAATTATTTTCTGAAAATTTCCAGAACTTCTTATTTTATTGATGGGATTCTGAGAAAAATCAGGTTTATGCATAAAATGAGTTTTAGATATTTTGGTGGATTTAATTTGTTTCTTGTATGAATATGAAACTTTTAACAACATACCTTGATGAATGCTTCAAGAGGGATGAAGATTTGAGTATAATAGATTGTTCTTGGATGGAATATGAGTATTCTTGGAGGAAATTTCGAGATTGAGAGTGAGAGAAAGAATAGAGAAGGTTTAAGTGGTGAAGAGAATAATGTGTTGGGAGAAAAATGAAAGGAAAGTGGATGGGAGGTGTGAGTGGGAGACCATGGGAATAATCTTTTTGCTTTTGGTGGTCTTCATAATTTCCCACTAACACAAGCATCTTTTACATAATTAATATAAGAGTTTTATAAAATTTAATGTAAAGTTTATAAAAATAGAGTTTTATAAAATTTAATGTAAAGTTTATAAAAATGGAGTTTTATAAAAGATGAGTTATTATTTGATTATAACAATCTACTTTGATTTGAAGTTTAATTATAGCATTCAAGTTTGATTCTTTTAAATTTAATTAGAGCATTATACTTTGATTAGATTTTAATATGGTATCATAATTTAATTTGATTATAGTTATAACGTTGTACTATACTATGTTGCTATTAACGTCAATTTATATCGTAGTGTATGAGCTTTGATCCTATTAGCGTCAAGTAATATTGAGTAGGGTTTGAATGAGATTGAGAGAGGTTTCGTTTGTGATTTTTTTGAGTGTCCGGCTTCGCAACGCAAGGTCCATAGACGCCGTTAAGCCATGATTTAGTGTCCTACACAATCCCGATGATTGTGCAATAGTGTTTTATCGATTTGGTTCATTGTTTAGCACTGTTAAGGCTAAGGAAAATCAAACACATGAACTTTCCAAATGATGTTTTCTCATTAAAATAGCGAATTATACAGTGATTACATAACGTAAACCCTATCATACAATGGTTAATGGAGTTGACCGGTTTGACTAGTTGACTTTGTTTGACTTTGACTTGACCGAAATTTGATGGTTGTCACACCTGCAAATCAGTACAGATGTGAATACCACAACCTGTATCAAGCACCCAAGAATTAGCATTAGATGAGTTATTAGACAATATTATGTAAATACCTGCATGGGTGGGTTTAACCTTCCTATCATTTACATCTTGCAGATATTTAGGGCAACTGCGCTTGAAGTGTCCCTTATCGTGGCAATAGAAGCACTGTGCTTCCTTTGGGTTTGAAGAAGGAGTAATGGGACCTTTCTTTGTCCCACTTGAAGAGAAACCATCAAGAGTCTTACCCTTGGTACCCTTCGCAGGGTTTTTCCTCTTCTTACCCTTTCCCTGCCCAATAGCCATAACAGGGGCTGTTGAAGGAGTAGAAGTAGCAACCGCTTTACCCTTAAGGCCATTTTCAGCTGTCCTTAAGAGTCCTTGAAGTTTGCTAAGTGTGACTTCCTCCTTGTTCATATGATAAGTCATACGAAACTGATCATAACTTGGAGGTAAGGAATGGAGAATGATGTCAATCGCCATTTCCTCAGGAAAGTCAACATTTAGCTTCAGCAACCGATCAACGAACCTTTGCATCTTCTGCAAGTGACCGGTGATGGGTTCACCATCCTTCATCCTTGCGGTTATCATGGAGGAGATGATTTCATACCTCTCCTGACGCGCGCTCTGATGGTACCTTTCCATCAGATCCAGGTGCATCTCATAGGGGTAGAAATCTTCATAGGATTTTTGAAGTTCAGGAGTCATGGTGGCCATCATGATGCATGCTACTTTAGTAGCATCCTTTTCATGTGCAACAAACTCCGCAAACTCTTCAGGAGTAGCAGTGGCTTCACTCACAACCTTAAGCTCCTTATCGAGGACATATTCTTTGTCCTCATAGCGGGTAATCATTCTGATGTTTCTGATCCACTCATTGAAATTGGATCCATCAAAGATGACCTTACCACACAAGTTCATAAGGGAAAAGGAGCCTGTTGGGTTTGAGCCAGAAGCATTGTTGGAAGACATCTGAAAGGAAAGAAAGACAAGTTTCATTAGATTAGGAATCCTTAATAATTCACCCAAATGAAATATTAAGGCTAGGACCCAACAAACTATTTATAGTTGGAAGAGGGATGCCGTAATCCATACTATAAAATATTTGAAGGTAGGTAAATGACGATTTACCAATTTCCACCATAAGAACGAAATATTTTATTATTAGGTTTTATTGGTTTTGAAACTCCTAGATCTTTTGAGATACATTGAACTTTTCAATGGCATGTTTGAATCTCGATTGTGCCCTCTCAAGTTTGTGACTGGGATGCCGAGGATCACAAACAAGGTGTGAATAACCATACAAATTGACTTGGTACCCTCAACAATATTACCTAATCGATGTGCCGGTTAACCACACACGCTCCAGTGATCTATAATAAGGTCAAGTTACCCTTTGCCACTCTTACTAGTCCATGTTAGTGTGCCTGTTAACCACACACGCTCCACTAACGACTTGGTAAGGTACAAAGTGTAATTTTATGGGCTAGCACCAATTTCACATTTTCCGAAAGTAACTAAGATTGGGAATTTATAATGTATAGTTACTTTATAATTCATTATACTTTTAACAAGTATTTAAAGTCGTATCCTACCCGTTCGGCTAACGACCCTCCACCGATCAAGGAAGCGGTGGGTGAGAGTGGACACCCATTAAGTCACCATTTTATAGGCAACAACCTTATACCCCCCTTATAGACCGGCTTCGTGAATGAGGCCTACTAACGGTAAGAATGACATATTCTTATACATATCTATATAATAAAATTATAATAATAGTATAAGTGTTGATTTTTAAACTTTTTAAAAATCTAAGGTTTAATTTGGAATTAAAGTATTAAAGTGTAAGACTTTTCAAATTCCAAAACTTGAGGGCAAGATTTGAAACTATTCCAAGTCTCTTCAATTTGTAACTTATGAGTTTTAATGATTCATAAAAATGAAGACTCTTCATTTTATGAAACCTCTTTAGTTCTTTAATCATAATTAAAAGAAGTGACTCTTGGTTATCCATAACTTGAGGACAAGTTATGGACACCATCATTTACATTAAGATCATGAATTAAACATACATGGAGGTTACATATAATTCCTATGATCTTCTAAAAACTCATAAGAACACAAATTCATGTCAAGCAATTTCAAGAAATCATATAACTATATACAATACTTGAAAATTGATAAAAGCCATGTAAAATGGGTTAACATAATCATTATCATTTTGAAAAACAGATTTTACAAGTCCAAAACAGATTGGGATAATGATCTTAATCCATTTCCAGCAACAAAACTCGAAAAAACTGCCCAGCACGCTCCTACTCGCCGAGTGCATTATTCTACTCGGCGAGTAGAATGAATTTGTTCATGGACTCGGCGAGTCCTCCCCATGGACTCGGCGAGTCCAGTCGTCAGAGTGCAGAATTTTCGATTTTTAAGCAGTTTTGCATCAAGTATACAGAAAACAATCCTAGGCTCTGATACCACTAATGGGTTTTTGAGCATTCTAACACTTCCTAAGTGTACATGCAACCCTAATAACCTTGAATCTATGTTTTCACTATATACATGCAAATTTCTTTTTCAAGGTTATTTCCTAACTAGCATGGCATGGGGATTACATAAAACATAAAAACTAGTATAAATACATACCTTGTTGTTGCTTGGATTCCTTCAAGACTTTGTGAGCCTAGCACCCCAAATGTTGTGCCTCAAATGCTTCACACAACACCACAAGACTTGGAATAACTTGAGAGAATGTCACTTAGCCTCAAAATCGGTTATGCCCTCTCTAGTAACACTAGGTCCACTAGCTCACCATTTTGCTAGCCATAGGGTTCCTTTTATAGTGTTGTCACAATTAGGGTTTACACATGAATGCCCTTAATTGTCATGACTCTTGATTTCTCATGACCCATGGGTTTGTAACTCCCATGGACTATCCATGGAGCTCCATATGGTTATAACCAAACCCATAAACCATGGATCATTAATCCACCATAAAAGAATTGATGATTGTCATAATCAACCCTATATATTTAATTAGTCTCACTTTGATCACCAAATTAATACTAGATTAATACTTGATCAATACTAATTAAATAATACTATTATTAATATATTAGAACTTATAATATATTAATAATCATAAGTGCCTTATTCTCTCATTTAGTCTATCCAAGTATTGCAATGCCATGCAACCCAAATGGACCATGCCGGGTCGGGTC
Organism: Lactuca virosa; assembly: GCF_052849685.1. Lineage (NCBI taxonomy): Eukaryota > Viridiplantae > Streptophyta > Magnoliopsida > Asterales > Asteraceae > Lactuca > Lactuca virosa. The sequence goes on from NC_136431.1 coordinate 77,923,213, forward strand.
AAGTACATACCAAATAAAGTTATGGACTTAGACACTATATCCAACATTTTTTAGCCTTGGTAGTAATCTTTTGGCATTTTGGTACTCTTTGAAGAATGAGGATATTGGTGGTGAAGCTTTGGTTGGATTAGAGCTTATAGATCTAGAGTCTTCATCAGCTTTGCTAGTATTTGAAGGTATAAAGCTCTTATCTTGATGACACTAAGTGTTAGATCGAGTTTAGGGCTTGCTTTGAGTTTTATATGGTCCCTTGAGTCATCCTTGTGAGTATGATCTACTCTTGGAAGATTATAATGTTAGATCTTAGCATTTATGATATTATTAGGGCGTAAAAATGTCATCTTGATGGGTTTTGATGAACAATGCAAGAGTTGGTGTCCATATTATGGACTTAGATGGATAAAATTGGGGAGTGGGTCCCAATAAGGCGTGCAAAGGAGTATAGTTGCCAACTTTATGTATTAAGACTTTACTTAGCAGTAGATCTGAGGTTTGGACATTGTGGGCTTAATGGATTAAGTCATTTGGATTGAGAAATGGGGACTGACCAGAACGTTTGGCGTACTCCAGAGTATGTTGCGCGTACTAGGCTAAACACGTATATGTATGGCGTAAGTCTAAGTACGCTGTGTTGGGTTTTGAACATTCTAACACTCCTAAGTGTACATGCAACCCTAAATACCTTGGATCTATGTTTTCTCTATTATACATGCAAATATGAATATTCCAAGGTATTACCTTATCTAGCATACTTGGGTAATATAACAAGTTAGAATACATACCTTTTAATGAAGCTTGAAGTCTTCAAGCTTTAAGAGCTTAGCCCCAATAGTGTGGAAGCCTCAAGTGGAATCACAAATCACCAAAACACCTTGGAAAACCTTTAGAGAATATGGATACTTGGCTCACACTATGAAATCGGTTATTGCCCTCTTTAGTGTATCCACACTAGCCACTAGCCTAATTTCATGAACCATAAGACCCTTTATATAGTGTGGAGGATTAGGGTTAAACCCTAATACCCATGACCTTTCATTTCCTAGGATCCATGGGTTAAAGCTCCATGGATTATCCATGAAGACTTAGCCCAACCTAAATGAACTTGGCCCACTACACATATATATCTAAGAGTCCATATTTAATTAGTTCCTTTTGATCCCTTAATTAATTATAAATTAATTCTTGATCAATACTAATTAAATAATATGATTATATATTAATATATTAGAACTTATAATATATTAATATAAATCATAAATATACTATTCTCAAAAGACTATCCATATAAATTGTGCCGGTGAAGTGCAACCCAAATGAACCATGTCGGGTCGGGTCAAGTACATACCAAATATAGTTATGGACTTAGACATTAATCCAACACGTTGGGCGTACTCAGCAGCGGTTGACTTTCGTTGACTTCTGTGGACTTGTTGACTTTTTGTCAACTGTTGAGTGGCTTGGACTTATTGGGGGCGAAATGGTATTTTTCCTATTTCTAGAATTGTTGAGTTGTTAACCCGTTCGATGGGTATTATCTTAATTATTAATTAGGATAATGGTTTTGGTTTGATTGGTGTGCGTGGAGCTTTCTTAGCATCGACTCGTGAGCATAGTTGGTTATCGACTGAATGAGGTGAGTTCTCTCACTATGCTAATGGGTCTAAGGCACCAAGGCCGACCCATTTGTTGATTTTATGTATCCTATGATGTAGGATTGCTATGATAGTTCTATGTGTGATTTGTTTGTGTATATGTTGACATATGGATGGTTGGGTTGAGGCCACGTGCTAACAAACCTGGTATGGTTGGGTTGAGACTGGAGGTCAACAAACCCGATATGGTAAGGTTGAGGCAACGTACCAACAAACCTGGATTGGTGGGTTGAGGCCACGTGCCAACAAACCCGATATGGTTGGGTTGAGACTGGAGGTCAACAAACCCGATATGGTAAGGTTGAGGTCATGTGCTAACAAACCTGGATTGTTGGGTTGAGGTCACATGCCAACAAACCCTAAACGGTTGTGTTGAGGTTTTACTGCTCTGTGTTGTAAACCAACAAACCCGGTATGATTGGGTTGAGGTCAAGGACCAACAAACCTTGTATGCATGCTTGTATTGTATATGTATTTGTTTGTCGTTAGTGGTATTTTGGGGAACTCACTAAGCTTTGTGTTTACAGTTTTATGGTTATAGTTTCAGGTACTTCCGGTTCGAAAGGGAAGGGTCTGGCTTGATCGCAGTGCATCAACCCATGTTTCTGCAACTATATAATTTTGGGATTGTACTGTGATAACTATTTTTATTCTGAATTACGGTAACTTATTGGAAAGAGGATAATTGGTGTTTCTGGTTGAGTTAAAAATGAATTTTTTTACCTTATAGTTTTTGGTATGTTATAAGATGGTGTGACATCCCCAAATTCGCGGTCATTTTAAAAATTTTATTTATGCTTATTTGAAAATCAGAGTATTCATTTTTAAAGAATAATATTGCGGAATTTGTTCCCAGAAAACATGATAAATATATTATCAAAGCATTTCCGAATAAATGTATTTTGTTTATATTAAAACTTTGGGATGTCATCGTCAATACAGAAACATAAGCATAAACAGACCTTACATTCATTTACATTAGTGATCTACATCTCCTTTAATCTCTCAGTGTAATGTAGCTTCGTATCGACACCTGTGATACAAATAAACTGAGCGGGTCAGTTTGGGAAACCTGGTGAGTACATAGGGTTTTCAACCCACAATAATATAATTATTATGTTTCATCATCAAACAATTAACCCAATTACCCATTCCCATTATCTTCTTTATTCTTAAGTATCTTCCCTAAGAATCATCTATTCCTCAATATTTATTCCTAAGTATTGTCCTAAGGAATAGGCACGAAGTCCATCGCTGCCAGGGTTTATATAACAGACACTAAGTCCATAGTTGCCGATGTTCATCTATAGGGTACTAAATCCATAGCTGTCAGGGTTTATCTCCTTTATTTGAAAGTATTATTTTAGGGAGTCCACCCACAATACATGTCAATGGGTTTTTAGAGTACATCTGGTGAGCACATCCTTCACAACACCTACACGTTGTGAGCCTGTTAGTGTTCCATTAGACTGTCTAGAATAGTCTGTGGTTGTCATCCATACTCTGCTAGATGATTAGGCCATCGGTTGGGTCTGTGCTTGGGTCATCGCTTCTCATCATCTTTCACCTCTCATCATGTATATCATCTTTCATCTCTCATCTCATATCATCTCATCTTTCATCTACCCATCTTTACCCATCATAATTATAGGTATAAAATATGTATACAGTTTAAATCGAATAAAACATGTATATTTTGTTCATCCAGCATAGATATCAAGAACACATATAATATACATACGTAGGACGTAATTTATATTAAATACTTCATATGTATGTGTAAGATGAAAGTAACTATGCACTCACTTGTTAAAGTGATGACTCGAAATTCGGACAGCGCTTCGCTTCTAACAATCGTCTTTTCCTTTGACGAAACCTAGCATTATTATTGCTTAGTTTTAGTCTAATATTTATTACGATTTAATTAACTCAAGGTCTACGAGCAATATTGTTTTATAAGTGTTAAACAATACTTTTCAACTACTATGTACAGACAGGGGCCATACATGAAACACCGGAGGGCATGACCATTTTGGCATTTAAGCTGTTCTGAAATCCAACAACCTTGCGGCCCTTCAAATTAGATTCCCTGTATTGCGAGTAGTCAAAATATATTATAATAACATTTTGTATATTATATTTTATAATATATATTGTTTATAATTTCATAATAACGATATTGAACTTAAACATAAGCTATTTTTAAAGTAGTGTAAGCATAACTCACTTATTAGGAGGTTAGGCTAGGAACCGGGCTCTGCGGGAGCACAACTTCCGAGCCGAAATCTCTTCTTCTCGGAGCCTTCTGGCGCTCTGGGACTCGTCTCTAGCACTCGGAAAGTGCTAGGGAATAGGGGGGGGGGGCTAAGAGGGGTGTTTAAGAGAGAAAGAATGGGAAAGGTGTGAGTTTTTGGGGTGATTTGCGCCTCTATTTATAGGCTAAGTACGATTCGAACGTGGGGAGTTCCCTTGCTGAACGTTGAGCGTTCGTGGCCTGGTGTCATCATCTGGTGCCAAGCCATGGTGAGGAACATCTAAGAAACATAACTGTATTGCTCTCTCAACAGCAGAAGCATAATTCATTGTAGGGTTCAAAGTACTCTATGGATTATGGCAATGGGCCCCCTTGATGAAGTGTAGGTTAAAAGCCCAAGACTTGTCTTATTCCCTATATATTGTCATGTATTATTCATAATTAGGGTTAAGAGTGAGGCAAAATGTGGCCGCCAAACATAATGAGGTTTCTTAGGTAGAGTAGATTTTTTGGTCCATTCTTATAATGTAATTTATTCCTCATGTTCTTGAATAAATCGATTGATCATTCGACATATCTTCATAACTGTGTTCGTTCTTATTTTCCACATTTTATTCATCAATCGTTCTTAGGGGTTTGTCCCAACAAGTGGTATCAGAGGGGGTCTTTGAAGATTTATTGGTTTTTGATGTATCGGTTCTTGATTTGATGATTTTCTACACAAGTTATTGAAGATTTTTGGTGTTTTGGCGGTTTGGAATCGAGGTTCTTGTTCGTTCTACTGTTCATGAAGATTTATGATATTCTTCTACTGTTTATCTGGTATTATTTCAATCCGATTCGTTTTTAGTTCATATTTTTTGATTGGATCTGATCATTTGTTTGATGTTGATGAATCTATTTCTCTTGATTTAGTCCATTAATTCAATTCCATTTTGTTCTTGAGCCCAACAAGCGCTGTTTACTGTTCATTCTTGAGCCCACAAATTTCGTTCGTTGATCGTTCCTTTATTGCCGTATGAAATCACTAAATCACGCAGTCTACACATCCCTATATTGTGAACATTGCATCTTGAAATCCTCTGGTCAATCTAAGCGATTTATATGATTAAGTTAATCATTTGTTCTAATTTGGTTTACTAATCATTTTCTGTTCTTGATTCGAGATGTCTGAAACGTATCATTCTCAAAATCAATTTTGATTTTGTTATTTGCTTGTGTTGTTTGAATTGATTTGCGTAATCTGTACCTCATCTCGATTGGGTGTTTATTGAGTGGAAATTTCGAAGTCTTGTGATGTACAGATGACGAACCGATGGTCAAACCAGAAAAGTATTCAAAGTCAAATTTAAAATCAATCTTTTTTCTTAAAATCAATCTTGGAATTGAATTGATTTCTGGTCTCGGAACTGGATTTTGGAGTGTATTGTCGACTGACTTGGAATCGGAATGGTCGTGTTCGCAATTGCTTGGACTAATTAAAGTCAAAATTTTGTGTTCGGGAACAAAAACGATTTGTAATTGCTTTAAAGACTTGTTCGCAATTGTCAAGTGGGTCTCGCAATCGGGGCTTAAATCGATCAGAACAAATGGAATTGGATTCGCAATCAGAACTGTAATTGAGCGATTAATACAGAACGAACTATTGATTCACAATCGGTTGATTCTGAGTGAGCCGACTCGCAATCGGAACTACGAATGGACTCGGAATCGGATTTCCTGTTAGCTCGGATTCGGAATTGTGAACCAGTGCTCGAAACCAATTGTTCGTTGTTGGATTGTTCGGAGTTTGGAACCTTTAGATTCGGAGTTGCTGTTGATTCGCTTTTGTCCGTTTCAATGGGGAAGAAGACTTAAGTTTCACTTCTTGTCCATGTATCTTTCGCAACTTGGCAGTTTTGGATCATTTTCAGAATTGGTTGCAAATCTAAAGGATAATGATGCAGAATTACTATTTAGTCCCCTGGCTTTCAGCAATGTGATAGTTTCTGCCCAATATTCAGAAGTGTTTGTAAATTTAAGGGATGATGAACATACTTGGGTTTTAATGCACATATTTTTCGTGAACGGTACATATGAGATTCCAACAAGTCTTGGCAGTTCGGAAATTCGTTTTTTGCGATATCGTCAAATTTTTTCATCTTTTCAGATTTTAAAATTCAATGTTTATTTCATTTTGTCGCGGGGGAGCATAGTATTTGTTTATCCATTCAAGATCATTCTCATGACCATTTGAAATTTTTATAATCACGTTTTTTATTATAAATAGGGGAGAATTTGATATGGTCATTCGAAATTGGATTGTGACTTTTCAAAATTGAAGATTTTTGATGAAGCTTGTGGTAGTAATGTTGGATTAGTGTCTAAGTCCATAACTATAATTGGTATGTACTTGACCCGATTTGGCATGGTCCATTTGGATTGCATGGCATCGGAACAGTTGGATAGAAAAAATAAGAAAAAAGATACTTATGATTTATATTAATATATTATAAGTTCTAGTATATTAATATGGAATCATATTATTTAATTAGTATTGATCAAGAATTAATTTAAAATTAATTTAGTGATCAAAAAGGAACTAATTAAATATGGACTCTTGTATATATAGGATGGGCCAAGTTCATTTAGGTTGGGCTAAGCTTTCATGTATAGTCCATGGAGTGTTTAACCCATGGATCCTATGTAAATGAAAGGTTATGGGTATTAGGGTTTACATTAATGTAACCCTAACCCTCCACACTATATAAAGAGGTCTCTAGTTCATGAAATTGGCACTAGTGTATAGTACACAAGAGGGCAAATCCAATTTCATAAGAGTAAACCTAAGTGTTCTTCTTCTCTAGTTATTCCAAGGGTTTTTGGTGTTGTGTGGACCATTTGAGGTGCAACACTTGGGGCACTAAGCTCTTAAAGTTTCAAGACTTCAAGCTCCATCAAAAGGTATGTCATTCTACTAAATTCTTGTATTGTATATACTTTATATTGTGCTAGTTAGGATGAAACCTTGGAATATTGAATATTTGTATGTATAATAGAGAAAACATAGATCCAAGGTTTATAGGGTTGCATGTACACCACAGGAGTGTTAGAATGCTCAAAGCCCATCAGTGGTATCAGAGCCAAGGCTTTTTTTCAATTATACTTGATGCAAATGGCTGAAAATCAAAGTTTTTTGCTGTCTGGACAGGGGACTCGACGATTACATGTGCAAATTCATCCAACTCGTCGAGTTGGTTCATGCACTCGACGAGTTGGACCCCCTGACAGTATTTTTTCGAGTTTTTTGGTTGGAATTAGACTAGGAACATTACCCTAAGCTGTTTTTGAACTTGTAAACCTGTTTTTGATGTGGTAATGTTCATGCTAATCCAATTTCAAAGATAATTGTCAATAGATTCATGTTTTGTATTAGTTTAATGGTTAGGCTAATTTCATGAAAATTGTTTGATTTGAATTATCATGTTCTTATGAGTTAGTTTAGATTAATAGAAAATTATGTGATAATTTTTTTCGATCCAAATTGATCTAAATGATGTTCATAATATGTGTTTTTGTAACTTGGCCTCAAGTTATATGAAAAGTCACATTTATGATTTTTAAAACTCATAAGATTTCCATAAGTTATAAAAATGAAGAGTCTCATTTTTAAATGCTTTAAAGTCTTCCATAACTTGTCCTCAAGTTATGGAACTTGAAGAGTTTTTCATTAAAACTACTTTAAACTCATAAGTTATGGAATTGAAAAGTTTTTGAATTGTTCAAAACTTGCCCTCAAGTTTTGGAATTTGTAAAGTTTTCCCTCATGAATACTTTAATTCCAAGTTAAACCCTTAGAATTTTAAAAGTTAAAATTCAACCCTTATACTATTATAATATTAATAGTTAATAGTTATATATATATATAAGAACAAAGTCAGTCTTACCGTTAGTAGGCCTCATTCACGAAGCCGATCTATAAGGGGGGTATAAGGTTACTGCCTATAAAATGACAGTTTAATGGGTGTTCATTCTCACCCACCGCTTCCTTGACTGGTGGAGGGTCGTTAGCCGAACGGGTTTGACATGACTCTAATTCTCCCATCATTAAAAGTATAAATACTAAGTAACTAAACACTTATAAATTCCCAATCTTAGTTGCTTAGGAAAATGTGAATTTGGTGCTAACCCATGAAATTACACTTTGCACCTTGCTTAAGTCGTTAATGGAGCGTGTGTGGTTAACCAACACACTAACTTGGATTTAACAAGGTTGGCAAAGGGTGGCTTAAGGTTTATCATAGATCGGTAGAGCGCGTGTGGTTAACCGACACATCGAATAGGTGATAAAAATTAAGAGTACCAAATATATTTGCATGGTTATTCACACCTTGTTTGTGATCCTCGGCATCCAAGTCACAAACTTGAGAGGGTACAATCGAGATTTAAACATGCCATTGAAAAGTTCAGTGAATCTCAAAAGATCTAGGAGTTTCAAACCAATTAAAACTTAATACCTATTTCGTTTTTCACGGTGGAAATTGGTGAATCGTCATTCGCCTACCTTCAAATATTTTATAGCTTGGATTACGGCATCCCTCTTCCAAGTTATAAAATATTGTGTTGGTTCTTAGCCTTAATATTTCATATTGGGTGTTATATTAAGGACTTAAATCAACTAACTTGAATATCTCCCATATTAGATGTCTGGTTCAAACAACTATGATCATCCCAAATCCCTTGGAACAAGATTTCCTAATGAAGATGATGTCCCGTGGTTGGATCATGGAAATCATACTTCAATTCCTCCACCTCCTCCAATTATTCTCCTTTACCCACAAGTTCTTGAATAGTTCAAGGTCACTCAAGCCCTATTGGCAAGCAAAGTCTATGTGTGCTCACATCTTGGAGATGAAGTCACATATTGACAAGCCGGGAGAGTTGGGTGTCAAAGTCTTGAGGAAGGTTGTTGACTAGGTTCTTCAATCACTTTCTAAGTCACATAGTGAGTTCCTTTAGGACTACTATATGGCAGACCATGACATGACCCTTAATGATCTTACCTATTTTCTTGATGCTGCTAAATCAGCAATGATTTGGAGCACTGGTAAAGCAAATATGATTGGAAGATCGACTTCCCAAACTTCCATGGACTATTGACAATGGTTACATTGGAAATATAGAAAAAGTTTTCTCTTCCCAATGGAAAGGGATCAGCCATAGTCAACTCGGTTGAAAAAATGGCAAAGAGAAAGGCTAAGTCTGAGATAGTCTCGTGTACCATTCCCAAAGAGTCCATATGTTTCTTTTCCAAAAGAAGGGGCATTGCTTGCGAAGCTGCCCTATTTATCTGAAAGATCATAAGGATGATCAAGTCAAAAAGTTTGACTCTGCTTCAAGTAAGTCCACTATCTAACTCTATTAAGTTCCTATTTAGAGATTCTTAATACATGATGTGACTAGGTTGCATTTTGATGTTTTGTAATGAAAGGGAGCTTAAAAGAAGAGTAAGCTGATTCTGATCGAGAAGATGGATTTCGATCGTATGGTCGATGATCAGAATTTTAGGCTACTGCTTAAGAGTTATGATATATTGCTTAGGAATAGATAACAACCTATTTCTCATATGCATTTTCATTGTAAGGATAAGTTTTTTCCGCAAGGTTTTAAAATAAAAGGGTAGGGTTTCAAAGTACTCCATGGATGATAGCAATGGGCCCCCTTGATGAAGTGTAGGTTAAAAGCCCAAGACTTGTCTTTTCCCTATAAATAGTCATGTATTATTCATAATTAGGGTTAAGAGTGAGGCAAAATGTAGCTGCCACGTTGTGAGGTTTCTTGTAGAGTTAGATTTCTTATTCCTTAAAGTGTAATTCTTTCCTCATAATTGAATAAATAGAGTGATCATTCGACATATCATCATATTTGTGTTTGTTCTTATTTTCCACATTTTGTTCATTAAATCACAATTAGGGTTTTATTCCCAACAAGTGGTATCAGAGCGGGTCCTTGAAGATCTATTGATTTTTGAAGTATCGGTTCTTGATTTGGTGATTTTCTGCACAAGATTTTGAAGATTATTGGTATTTTGGCGTCTTGGAATCAAATTTTTGTTCAAGTTACTGTTCATGCAGATTTATGTTGTTCATCTACTGTTCATCTGGGTAATTTGTTCCGATTCATATACTGTTTGTATTATCTGATTAGATCTGGTCAGTTGTTCAATTCATAAACAATACATTACATTAACAGATCTATTCCATTGATTTTGCCCAATGATTTTTAATCTATATTCATCCGATGACGTATTTGTCACGGGCCCATCATCACTGTACTGTTCATTTGTCTCATACTATAAGCCCATGGATCTCTTTCACTGTTCATTTGTCTGATCCGCAAGCGTTCATCCCTTGTTTGTTTAATCTTATGTCGATTATGTGTTCCTGTAATTTAATCGATCCAAAATTATGTTTGGGTTTTTCACAGTTTTGATTAGAAGCTTTTTTAATCGACTTAATTCTCTTGATGATAGAGTTTGTGTTATAACGTGTTCCTTGTTTCCATTCATTTTGTAATCAATCTTTGATCGATCTTGGTGTTTCTTGTACGAGTCTGTGGTTAAATAACCTACTTGTTTCAATCGGTTTTGTTTGGGAACCAATTTTTGTGAATCCTTGATCGTATGTGCTTTGAAAATTTCTTTAAAGCGATTGGGTGTTTGGAAATTTCAACTACCAGTGATGAATAGATAAAGATCGGATGAACATAACTGGGTTGTGGTTTTATTGGACAAAACTGTAATGTTTGATCTCACTGGGTTTGGAAGAGTAATGTTGGGAACGATTGAAATCGGAATTTGATCTTAATCGACATGATTTGAGCAGATGTTCTTGGCAGTCAAGGGAAAAAGTCAAAATTGAATTTGTGAATCCTTTGGTACGAACTGTGTCACATGCAAATGGTTGGGGCTTGACCACCTGCGAATGGAATCAATCTCGTCTGGGATGAACGACAGTCAAAATCGAAAAGTCAAATTTGTGAATGGATTCACTACCTGCGAACAACTTGGATTCGGTATTGGATCTTGGGCTCACACTCATTCTTCACCCACGAACGTTCGCTGACTGTGGTTCGTAGCGAATCTGAGCTTGGATTCGTTGTTGCTAGTGATTCGCATTGGGTCGGTGATTGATTGATTCGGAGCGAGAGGTCAATGATTTGGGGTTATCTTGATTTGCACTTTCTGATTTGGAGCGAACTTTCTCTCAATTGAAGTTGCGAAACTAATTCTGGGTTAGCACTCACTTCCCATACGAATGTCAAAATTGATTTGTGCTCGCGTTGGGACTGGACTCAGATTCACATTTTTTTTGCTCATAACGAATGGTATAATCGGTGGAATCAAAGTTTTTGTTAAAGGACTGGAAATTGCTGTGTTTGTCAATCATTCGTTTAAATGGGGAAGAAAACTCAAAGTTTCATTTTTGGTCCCTGTAATTTCAGCGATTTGATTCTTTTGGTCCCTGTAGTTTTCACAGCTAGGCTATTATGGACCAATTCCAGAAACTGTTACAAATAAAGGGGAATATGATGCATAATTATTAATTTTGTCCCCTGAATTTCAGCAAAGCGACAGTTTCAGCCCATTTTTCGAAAAGTTTGCAAATTTGAGGGCTGGTTAACAGTTTTGGATTTTTTAATGCACATATTTTTTCGTGAACAGAAAAATAAGGATTCCATCAAGTCTTGGCGGTTCGGAAAGTCGTTTTTCGTGATAAAGTCAAAATTTCACGACTTTTTCGAATTTTATACTTCATTGTGTATATCATTTTGTCGCGGGGGAGCACAGTAATTTTTTATCCATTCAAGATCATTCTCATGACCATTTGAAGGCTTTATAATCATATTTTTGATTATAAATCGGGGGAGAATTTGGTATGGCCATTCGAAATTGGATTGTGACTTTTCAAATTTGAAGATTTTTGATGAAACTTGTGGTAGTAATATGAAGGTAGCTTTTACAGAAGAAGTTCTTCATCGAGCTCATCTAAATCTTTTACAGAGCAGTTGCTTTTACATAATTAGTTCTTCACCGAGCTCGTCTAAAGCCTTTATATATCTTACTTCTAGTATTTTCTCGATCAAGTGGCATTACGAATCTTAAAATTTGGGTTGTTACATGATATTTTTAGGTGGCTTATATCATTAGCTTATTGGAAGATCATTGTGACTTGGAGGGAGAGTTCTTCAAAGACAAGAAGTATTTTGGTTTCTTTGTTCTGAAATGGGTTTTTATGGCGGGTTTGGCTTTATTGAAGATTCTTTGGGATTACATCAGAAAATGAAGTTTAAAGATATTACTTCAGTGCTTAGTTCTTATATCCTAGAACCCGTTTTTGAAGACTATTGAAGAATCAAGATTCATGGATTACTTCATATATTCCTCGTCGCGAGATCATTTCTTATTTGCTAGATGCTTGTTTGGAAGTTGAAGCATTGTCATCCATTCCATACTTTGAGGGGAGATTGTAGGGTTTCAAAGTACTCCATGGATGATGGCAATGGGCCCCCTTGATGAAGTGTAGGTTAAAAGCCCAAGACTTGCCTTTTCCCTATAAATAGTCATGTATTATTCATAATTAGGGTTACGAGTGAGGCAAAATGTAGCCTCCACGTTGTGAGGTTTCTTGTAGAGTTAGATTTCTTATTCCTTAAAGTGTAATTCGTTCCTCATAATTGAATAAATCGAGTGATCATTCGACATATCATCATATTTGTGTTTGTTCTTATTTTCCGCATTTTGTTCATCAAATCACAATTAGGGTTTTATTCCCAACAAAAATAAAAGTTTTGATTTTATTTATTTTAAATTTCCTTACAATGGCATTTGTGAAAAATTGTTGTTTATATGATTCCATTGATAGCAATATTGGAAAATGGATATGATTCTTTCGTCTGTGGTAGTATCATAATTTACCAAATAAGAAAAGATTCTCATCACACAAGTTTCAATTGGATCGAAACTAGGAATCATGAAAGCTCTATTGTATGATGAATGATAATTTTTCGTCTTTGGAAAATTAAGACTAATTCCTTGTTCACATGTATATGTGAGTCAAGTGAAGGACAAAGGGATCAGGTACACTTGGTTATGTGCTGGTCAGGTCCACCATAAAGATCGATAAGGCTATTCGTCATGATTCACTAAAAGTTATTAAATATGGTTACACTTACAAGTTTAAGTGTAATTCTGAAACATTGGAAAGTTTCAGTGTATGGCAGAACGAATGAGAAGAATCACATTAGACAGAAAGATAAAAGTTTCTCGAATCTGAAAAGATGGGAGAGTACTTTAGTATCATGTTTTATGATCATCTTAATGATTATGAAACTATATCACAATTCATCTTCTAAGGAAATCTTAGTGCATTCTTATGGCTAAGAAGATGAGTCATGAATTGTTGAAGTGGTTAAATCAAGAAGATGAGTCATACTTCGTTCCAAAACAATTCTTAGATTCATAATCCAAGATTGTAACTTGAGTGACATATCTTAAAGAAGGTTTATAACACTTGTCAAATGTAAGAGCAAAATGTGTTCTACTCTTGTACATTTGAAATTGGTAAGTTGTGATGTCTTGGATAAAACAGAGACCAACTAAGGCCAATTGTGCGAAGTGTTTGTCTTGATAAGAATCCGCACTATCTCTTGAATATTTCTTTGTCAAGGAATGGTTCTTGGCAAGAGAGTCTTATATGTCAAGAGGACAGTGGGAGTCTAAAAAGATCCTGAAAGAGTTTCAAGAACTAATCAAAAATAAAACCTCTTGTTTATCACTAGCACACGACTTGAGATTTATAGCCTATCGTGTTGACATATTCCTATTTCTGTGCCCATTCCAGTTAAAGTTGACTATGCATCTGAGTTTTACAAGTTCTCAGTTGTCTGCATAACTACTTGGAAGCAATGGCAGGCCCTTGTGGTGCCAGGTGGCAAGAAGTTAAGATTGCACGAGTTTGGTCCATATGAGTTTGGATTTGTCACTAACCTTGTCTTGTGATTATGGTTTCGAAAAATTTATATGGATAGGAATACATACACCATAAAATCTAAGTGTCACAAGGTTTCTCTCCGATTCATGAAAATGATGGTGAGGAAACACTTTCACTAAGTAGATTTTAAGTAAATAGCAATTGTGATATTTGCATTCTCAAAGTCGTTAGTGGAGCGTGTGTGGTTAACCGGCACACTAACATGGACTTGTGAGAAATAGAAAAAAGGTCTAAACATTATGATTACGGCAACCCTCTTCATAATTGTTTAGACACACATGTGAGCTATCTAAGGAAAGGTGTATGATTTTGATGAAGTTTTATTAAAGCATCTCGTATCAGAAATCTGAACTTTGGTAAGAAAGTCAATAAAGTATTGATTTCTAGAAGTCCAGCTAATTTCTGGATACATGTCAATGCTAGTGGGAGCATAAGTGTTATGCTAATAATTATTATGTTCGTGGGAGCATGATTATTATGTAAAGTGTTAATTATAGAAAACAAAAGTCTCAATTCGTGACTCTGCAAGTTTTGAAAAGTTGTTTTCCTATAATTAAGGGAGTGAAAATTATACTTCATTTCAATTCTAAAAAGCTTAGATTGAGATTTTAATCATCTTTAGTCAAGGATATATATATATATATATATATATATATATATATATATATATATATATATATATATGAATTTTGGGTTGGAATGGTTCAACATGAGGAAATTCTATATATATTGCGTTCTCAAAATTCGATTATGATTACGACATCCCTCTTCATAGTCGAATTATAAAAACATGGCAAAACAAAAGTATTATAGCAAAATACTGGTCTAGGATCATGTCTTTATGTGAGACATCATGAATCGTGTCCCATATGCTTCGGAGATAGGATCGATTAATGAGGAAATTCTATATATATTGCGTTCTCAAAATTCGATTATGATTATGGAATCCCTCTTCATAGTCGAATTATGAAAACATGGCAAAACAAAAATATTGTAGCAAAAGACTGGTCTAGGACCATGTCTTTATGTGAGACATCATGAATCGTGTCCCATATGCTTCGGATATAGGATCGATTATATGTGCTATAATATTTATCCTTTCTAAATTTTCCAAATCCCTGGGGCATTAAGAGGGGAAAAGGACTAGAATTGGATATGACTAAAATGATTAAGCAATTGTCGAGGACAATCTGAGGTTTACCAAAGATTGGTTGCTCATGGAAAGTTGGAAGTATGGTGTAAATTTTTGGAAGGACCATATTGACATATTCTGAAAAAGAGGCAACTCTTGTTCGGAAGTGATGGTCAAAATGGGAATATGGAAATGTCTCCATAGGTGGAAGTTATTCAATCTGTGTAAGATTAGAAAAACTTAATGCAAGAAGGATGTTCAAAGGAATGTACTTTGAATATGAGACTTCGTTTCCATGGAATTGATCTCCATTGGAATACTTTGTAATGTTTTTTGCCAAGTCTTTGTGACTTTTGTGCATAATCATTACAAGAGAATCAATGCATATGAGTTTAGAATCTGACATATTTCGGTAAATGGCAGGAATTGGAATTCTTGCATTTACGATTTGGATTGGGGATTGTGAAATGAGAATCATTGGGATTATGTTCAATTGATCTATTCCACAAAGTAAGGATCATAGACAAACATAGTGTGCATACTTGGTGTTTGGCATAACTATTGTTTGGACAAACATAGTGTGCATGCTTGGAGCATGGCATGACTATTGTTTTAATTCAAGTATTAAGTTGATTATTTGAAACATTATGCAATGAATAATTGGTAATCAATATGGTGATAAATAAAAGGTGTTTTATTTATATTCATAAGTTCTGAGACCATATTGGATTCGATTATTCTTGTGTTTCACTTTTCATGTTTTGACTTCCCGAATAACTAGGTTATTCAAACGATCCACAGTCGATCATACTTTGGAAGTAGGTATTGAGGCAAGACTGTCATGAAGGGTATGTAGTTTGTCTGGGACAAAGTAGATGCAGTGTTCATAAGTGCTCCTGGAATGAGATTCGAGTATTGGATTCAACCCACGCTCATTTGAATCACTTCATGGATTTATCACGAGTGAATCATGAGACGATAATATCTTATATTCTTCAAACCTATAGATATGAGTTGTTGACTATGAGTTGGTTATACATTGATTGTACGAAAACGCATTGGTAACTCGATGTTATAAAACGTGCTTTTGTGTATGATTCAACAAGTAGTAGAACAAGCATATGAGTCGAAGTTTATCCATTCCTTTTACCCTTGGAGGGATAAAAGCGATATATATGGCCCCCTCGATGATTTAGTGATGACACCCCTAAGTGCTTGGCCAAGCCTGGACTGATTTGATTTGTTCAATTAGTCAGTTGTCATAAATCGGAAATCGGGAAACAACAAATGGACAGAGAGAATGATTATAATCCATGTCTCAGTCCATATGATATCTAGAATGGAGGAATATATGATCCCTTATCTAATGGACAAGTCATTGACTAGGTCAGAGTTCGACAGTGGCTTTAAGAGCTACGATTGCTAGTCGGGTTTTGGAGTCATACGCAATAATAGTTTTAGACTTATCCAAGTGGGAAACTGTTGGATTCACTACAATAAAAAGACCCTTTTACGACGCACAAACCACGACACTCATTGATTTATGTTATGCAAAAGAGAGTGACATTAAAAAAGTGTCATCTCTTCAAAAAAATTTAAGGATTTAGGTCACGCATTATTGTGTGCCCTTAAATTAGTGTCTTATGTAAAAAAATTAAAAACATAGAGGGCACTTTATCTAAAATGTGCATCCTCTGTGAACGTCGCTTTATGATTTTTACTCAAAACGCGCGTTCTAAAAAATTTTAAATACCCCGCTTCAAGATCCCCCTTCGTTCTCTTCTTCCCTCCTCTCTGCAAACCCTAATCACGATACCATCTCTACTCGCGTTCATTCCTGAAGATCACAAAATGGAGACCAACAATTATGGATTTTAAACCCCCACCTATTCTATCTAAAAAATTAAAAATCCCCCCTCTTCCAAAGAAAGAAGCCCTAAGTCTTCGTCTTCACCCACCTTCAGCGCCTCCAACGCTTCTGTGTTCATCATCTTTATCTCTTTATGCATGTCTATTTTCATTTCTACGCTGAAAGAGCTTCGAGGGGAATGATGTGAATGCGGATTTGGAAATTGGGTTTGAGTAATTATGAGTTGATTCTACTGCATTCTCCCAAGACACGATGTATTCTTTTGTTTATTCAAGTTTGGGGATTTAAGTTTCATTGACATTTTTTCGTCAGGTAACGCCTGCTATCGAGAAGATGGGTGGACGCGAAGGGATTAGGAGGAATTCAACCCTAATCTGTACACCGATAATGGCAGATACGGTGGATAAAATGTTGATTCAAATGAATTCGGCGAAATCTTATGGTGCTGACCTCGTTGATAATTGTCTCTGATTATCCCTCATGACTTCCACACACAAACACTATCGATCATGAAACGTCTTCAAGGTAATCGTCATTCTCCCTCTTCTTCTCTTTCCTCTTTTGTTACCGCCGAGCAACCTACTGCCTCCACTACCAACATCACAACCTTCTACTCTGCTCTGCTTCCATCACTCTATGAGAAAAAACTAAAACCTTCTACCGCCATCACAACGATGCTTCACCTGCTGAATCAACAGTTGCAACAACTACCTCGTCATCCGTCGATCCCAATCAAAACCTAAACCAAGTCATCAATTCAATTCAGAAAACCCTAGGAACCATCCATCAGCTCTACCTCACTGTCTCTTCCTTCAACGTTTCCTGCCAACTCCCGCTTCTCCAACGCCTATAAGTTCTTTACCTGTGTATTTATCAATTTGATGTATTTTCTTAACACGAGCCTGTTTATAGATTGCGATACTGACTCGCTATGTCAAATAAATTCTTAATGAAATCATCTACTTCAAATTTTATAATGTGAAGGATTTGTAAGGACAACATGGATAAAATCTTTGGGGATTGTTCAATTCCACAAGAAAAATCGAATTCTGATATAAACGAGGAGTTGGAGTTATATGAAGCATCTGGTGAAGAAGATGCTTCTAATACATAGTTGAATTCCAGTCAATCGGGACAAAAGCAGCTAATAGGTACTTGTTGACTTGTTGACCTGACAATCTTTTGTTTGCTTGAACTTCCATCTCTTATTAATCATGCCTTTGTTGCAGATCCTCCACAACTCTCTTGGAAGCTTATAAAGACAAACATGTTTCTTCATCGCAATCGTAAAAATCAAACTATTGATGAGGTTATTTGTTTTATAATTTATTAGATCTAACATGTAGTGTGTTTGCTAAAATGTGTGTTCTTGAAATGACTATTAGAATGGCAGTGAGGTTAGTACGCCCTTTAAATACACCTTTTGGATGAGATAAACAACATTTTATTTCAGATTTTAGACTATCATTCTGCATTGTTTTTGTACTTCTTCTTATTCCAATGTTGATAAACAACATTTTATTTCAGGTTTTTTTTGTCTTCGAGAAACTTGTAATTGGTGTGGGCTATTCTGAGTTTTAGTTTTAATTTTCAGGGTTAATTGCAAGAAAAAGAAATAAAATTTCATTTGTTTTCTTTGATCTATGTTCTTAGGAGCTTTGTGAGGTTCCTTGATGAAAAAAAGTCAGCATCTTCTACTGCAAGATATGGCTCACAGGTCCTTCTTACACTCAAATCAAGGAGCCGAAAGTCCTAGACCAATGTATCATGAGAATGTAGTTTTGACCATTCTACCCTTGTATTGGAGTTGATGTTTACCCAATGTAGTTCCAGGTATAGAGATGAATACATGGGCTACAGGAGGAGAAGTCGCAGTAGAAGCAGGGACATATATTATGGAAGGGACAGAGATCGTTACAGAAGTAGGACCCGCAGTAGGAGTAGGAGCCCTGATTATCATAGAAGACACAGGAGGCGTAGATATGATGATGATTATGATGATGAGAGAAGCCCAAGACGTAAATGCCCTTATCATTGAAAATAGCATCTGTAAAAAGTTTTTTTTTGTCTGTTTAAAGTTAATGTTTTGTTAGGAACCTGATGGACTATTCACTATTCTATATGTGTTTGTTACTTACATAGAAGTACTAGTGTTGAAAAGACTAGAATGACCTTATCATGTGATGTGTAAATAAACTGATGAATTACACAGAAGCAGGTCTCTTCCACGTAGGAGTAGGTCACCTTCTAGAAGCAGAAGCCCTGAAGGAGGAGGAAATGAGAAAGCATCAGCATCATCACCCCATTCCCATGGTAGAGCTGATTCCAGAAGCCCTTTGCAGCGTTCTGATTCTGATGTAAGTTTTTTTACCTGTAGAATCATTGATTCCGGGTGTTGATATTTTTTTACTGATTACTTTTTATCTTATTTTTTACAGGAATAATTTACTGAAATAAGGTTTGAAAGATGGATTCTTGAATCATTGATTCCGGGTGTTGATATTTTTTACTGATTACTTTTTATCTTATTTTTATCTTATCAACTGGACTAGATAGCTCAACAACGTATCAAATTGTGAAATGCATAAAGAATTTTGTTCATTAAATGGAAGCCACAATCCCGATGGCTCTTCTTCAGCCTACACCTGAAACATTTGATCTCTTTGATGATCTGGTGGTATTATCAGAAGGTCATGTGGTATATGAAGGTCCCCAAGAACAACTGCTTGAGTTATTTGAATCATTAGGTTTTCAAAAGCCCCTACGTAAAGGCACTGCAAATTTTCTTTAAGAGGTATTTGATTATTTTTCTAGACTATAACTTTTTTACCAGGAAACTTTGATGCCGATGTGTAAATTTATATAGGTCACATCAAGAAAAGATCAGGCTCAATATGGGTTGATACCAGTGATGTAGCATGGACACAACTTTTCTGTAGCTAAGAGGAGATTCCAATAGTCTTTAATGATATCCTTTAAAGGACCATTACCTTGCTAGATAAGTCATCAGTATGCTAGATAAGTCTTTAATGATATCCTTTAAACAGACTTATTGAGTCCTTACAATAAACATACTGATGACTTATTTGGATTTTACCTTGAAAGGACCATTACCTTGCTAGATCTCTATAAACATACTGATGACTTATGTCACCTTTTTTATTATCTTTTTCTCGGAGATTGCAGAAGTGTTTGCGAGCTTATGGTTTTGATGTCATCGGATGTGACATCCCCATTTTCACGGCCAGAAAAGACCGATTTTGTTTATGCTTTATAAAAATCAGAGTACTTCTTTTAATAAAAATGTTGCGGAATTAGTTCCCAGTAAAACATGATAAATACATTATCAAAGCATTTCCGAAGAAATGTATTTTTATTCATTTTAAAACATGGGATGTCATCGTCAATACAGAAACATAAGCATAAACAGAACTTACATTCATTTACACTAGTGATCTACATCTCTCTTAAATCTCTTAGTGTAAAGTAGCTTCATATTGACACATGTGATACAAATAAGCTTGAGTGGGTCAGGTTGGGAAACCTGGTGAGTACATAGGGTTTTCAACCCACAATAATATAATTATTATGTTAAATATCAAACAATCAACCCAATTACCCATCCCCATTATCTTATTTACTCTTAAGGATCTACCCTAAGATTCAGCTATTCCTCGTTCATTCATTCCTAAGGATCATCCTAAGGAATCGGTACAAAATCCATCGTTGCCATGGTTTACTCAACATGCACTAAGTTGCATAGTCGTCGGGGTTTAGGCACTAAGTCTCATAGTCGCCAGGGTTTATACAACAGGCACTAAGTCGTACAGTTGCCAGGGTTTATATAACATGGTACATCTGGTAGACAGGCAGTTCAAAACATCTGGTGAACACGTAGTTCAAAACATATGATGAACGCGTAGTTCAAAACGTATGGTGAACACTTAGTACAAAAACTATGGTGAACACTTAGTTCAAAAATACCTAGTGAATACGTAGTTCAAAAAAAACACCTACAAGTTACGAGCCTGCTAGTGTTCCACTGGACTGTCTAGAATAGTTCGTGGTCGTCATGTATACTCCGCTAGATGGCTAGGTCATCTTAAACATTGAGGTCTCTCATTATTTTATTTTATCACACAACAACTATTACATCTACCCAGGTTTTACTCAACACATTTTGTAGATATAAAATACATATACAGTTTAAATCATTTAAAACATGTATAAAATCGTTCATCCACCATAGATAGCAAGTATACAGATAATATGCACACATAGAACGTAATTTATATAAAATACTTCATATATATGTGTAAGATGAAAGTAACTATGCACTCACTTGAAAAGGTGGTGATTCCGAACTCAGACAGCGCTTCGCTTCTTTAAAAAAAAATTCCTTCGACGAAACCTAGTATTATTACCACTAGAGTTTAGTCTATTATTCGCCGAGACTAATTAATAGTCTAGCTATTATTACTATTATATAAGCGTTAAACAATACTTGTATAACCCATAATAATAGCCCAAGTACTTATTATAAGTTCCTAATAACGTTACTATAATTAAATAAAAACTATATTAAAAATAGCGTAGGCGTAGCTCACTTACAGTGGGTTTTATAGAAAGTCGGGCTTTGCTTGGAGCAGCGTTTCCGAGCCGAAAAGCTCTTCTTCTCAGAGTCGTCGAGCACTCCGGGGCTTCCGCCTCGTGCTAGGGAGGTTCCCTAGGCTTTTCGGGGGGGGGGGGGGGGGGGGGGGTTCGGGGCTGCATAGAGGTTCTAGAGAGAGAGAGTAAAGAGAAGAAAGAATGGGAAAGGTGTGAAGAAAATGAGGGTGGGAGAGGTTCTATTTACATTACTGTAACCCTAACCTTCCACACTATATAAAGAGGTCTCTAGTTCATGAAATTGGCACTAGGGTATAGTACACAAGAGGGCAAATCCAATTTCATAAGAGTAAACCTAAGTGTTCTTCTTCTCTAGTTATTCCAAGGGTTTTTGGTGTTGTGTGGACCATTTGAGGTGCAACACTTGGGGCACTAAGCTCTTAAAGTTTCAAGACTTCAAGCTCCATCAAAAGGTAAGTCATTCTACTAAATTCTTGTATTGTATATACTTCATATTGTGCTAGTTAGGATGAAACCTTGGAATATTGAATATTTGCATGTATAATAGAGAAAACATAGATCCAAGGTTTATAGGGTTGCATGTACACCATAGGAGTGTTAGAATGCTCAAAAACCATCAAGTAATACGAAGGTAGATTTTACAGAAGAAGTTCTTCATCAAGCTCATCTAAAGCTTTTACAGAGAAGTAGCTTTTACAGAAGAAGTTCTTCACCGAGCTCATCTAAAGCCTTGATATATCTCCGACTTCTAGTATTTTCTCGATCAAGTGGCGTTACGAATCTTAAATTTGGGTTGTTACATGATATTTTTTGGTGGCTTAAATCATGAGCTTATTTGAAGATCATTGTGACTTGGAGGGGGAGTTCTTCAAAGACAAGAAGTGATTTTGTTTCTTAATTCTGAAATGGGTTTTTATGATGGGTTTGGCTTTCTTGAAGATCTTTGGGATTACATTAGAAAATGAAGTCTAAAAACATTACTTCAGTGCTTGGTTTATATATCCTAGAACCCGTTTTTGAAGACTATTGAAGAATCAAGTTTCGTGGATTGCTTTTGATATTCCTCTTCGCGAGATCTTTTCTTATTTGCTAGATGTTTGTTTTGGAATTTGAAGCCTTGTCTTCAATTCCATACTTTGAGGGGGAGAATGTAGGGTTCAAAGTAATCCATGGATTATGGCAATGGGCCCCCCTTGATGACGTGTAGGTTAAAAGCCCAAGACCTGTCTTATTCCCTATATATTGTCATGTATTATTCATAATTAGGGTGAAGAGTGAGGCAAAATGTAGCCGCCAAACATAATGAGGTTTCTTAGGTAGAGTAGATTCTTTAGTCTATTCTTATAGTGTAATTTATCCTTCATGTTCTTGAATAAATCGATTTATCATTCAACATATCTTCATAATTGTGTTCGTTCTTATTTTCCGCATTTTATTCATCAAATAGTTCTTAGGGTTTTGTCCCAACATACATCGCTGCTGCAAGCTGCACTTCACAAGTTCTCTGGATGAAATCTCAGCTTCTGGACTATGGTTATCCATTTCAATAAATTCCAATCTATTGTGACTCTCAAAATGTAATTATGATTTCTCACAATCCAATTCAGGTCCATGACCAAGCACATTGATATTCGACACCATTTCATTAAAGATCATGTTCTAAAAGGAAACATCAAACTTATTTTTGCTCCATCTGACGATGAAATTGCTGATGTCTTTACTAAGGCATTAGAAGAAACCAAATTTAATGGGATTCTGAACAAAATGGGAATGATGATGTCTGATCTGCAATTCTTCCAAGAGTCTTGTATTCTTTGATCGAAACATCATAAAGCGAAACAATTCTGAAGTCAAATTCATTTCACCTCAGAATCATTTCCTCTCGGAAAATATAGGATCATTTTACGTGTCTTTTTCTCTAACTTCTTCTTCTAGTTTTTAAATTGTACAACTTTCCTCGTTTCTTGAAGCTTCTGACCAATATAATTACATTGATGTTTTTGCAAATCATCGTATCTCGTAGTTTATTCCAAGATCAAGTATGTTATGAAGTTTATCTCGGAATTCAAATCCGATATGGTAATGTGCGTTCATCTCTTATCCTTGTGTGCGATCTGCTCCTTCATGTCTCGGAATCTAAATCTTTTGAAACTAGTCTCTAAGATCTTCATGCATTTTTACCTCTGATATTCAGTTTGAGATTGTGTCATCTTGAACTGTATACTATGTACAAATGGTGTGTTAATATTCTTTCTGAAGTATCTTATGACATTTCATCTCGGAATCCAATTGTTCCGAGATCCTTAGCTGTAAAAGAATTTCAAAGGTTTTCATTAAAGTTTTTTTTAATCCAAAACATTTTCTCATTTATATATTAATGGTAATTTTTCTTGATGATTATCCTTTAATTCTCAATAAATGTGCTTTGGCAGACGTTCCTATAAAGCGCGTGCCAGTCAGAACGGAAACGACGATTTTCTTTTTTGGAACAAACAGGCGTCCCATCTTTTGTGTGTAACAGTTTTTAAGGATGCCATTGTCGGCAACACATTAAATGCAATCCATTTCGTGTTCGGTTGGTATCATTGTTTTTCCCTCGACCCGAGCCAGAATATCCAACCTATAAAAGGATTTTGAATCCTAACTTTTCCTAATTTTCTCCTTTTGCTATCGTCTTCCTTAGAGCTTTCTCTGTTCTTTGTTCTTCGATGCATTCAAGCACTCATCAATGACATCTCCACAAAATATTCCTGATGTTACCAAACTTGCAACCAAGAAAAAATCATCCAAGACGTCTGCCTCTTCATCATCTACTGAGCCTATTCTCAGAGAAACCACCCAAATTTTCTCTCTAGATCCCATAGATTATGTTGAATCCATTCGAATGATCATCGAGTTCATCTCCCATCATCCCATTTCAGTTCCACTCACCAAAACCCCAAACCTTAAACTTCCTCTACACATTCTTCACAAAGCATTTCAGAGAATCAATATTGAGAATGATGTACTTGAAACCAAACTCACTGATGACAGAATTGTCCCTCTGCAAAAAGAAAACCTTTCTTAAAGCCATTGGTGTTCTAGAAAACCCGAAGGGTTTTCATGCTCAAGAACCCACGTCTGAAGAGTTTTAGTCGTTTCTTAATGAAATTGGGTACATTGGTGAATTCAAGGCCTAGAAGTTCAAGAAATTGGTTGTTCCTGGTCTATGGACTATTTTGATGCATTTAATCCTTCGAGGGTTATCAGGCAATCATGGTGGTACTGACACCCTGAGCAAGGACTTCTTGTACGTCGTGTACAACATCTACTCCGGACGAATTAACGCGGTATATTTGACCGATGTGTTGTGGCAAGACTTTCAGAAGTTTTCCATTAAAAGAAATCCCAACGAGATATCGAGTCCGAGATTTTGGGCTTTGATACTTCAAAAACTATATGAAGACAGACAAGAAGCCATTGCTCTCAATTCCGATATCAAAGATATATATCTTTCTTTTAAGGTCATTAGAACTTATAGGCTTCCGAACCAATCCACTTTCAGACCTATTCGTCGCTTGCCACAACACATGTTGGCAACAGTTCCATCTTACTCGATTTTTCTCAAACACCATATAGAGACTTTGGTTGTGTATGGCCCTACACAATCTACCCCGGTCTCGGATGAGCATCCCTCGGATACGAACAAACAAGTTTCCACTGGTGGCCGGAAGAATAAAATGGGCTCACCCTCAAAATTTATATCCAAAAAGAGAACCAAAGTCAGTGGTCCCTATCAAAAGGAATCCCACATTGAAATTCGATCTGACTCTGGATCACTGCTAACCTCACCCATCCACTCTTCTGAACTACCCTTCGGAGTTTCAATAACACAAGCACACACTCACAGGGAGTCTACACACAATCTACCCCAATCTTACCATAAAGATGGTGTTGGTATTAAACAGAGTCCCTTGGAGCCCCCTGGGACACACCCACGAGTCAATTTGGAAATCCCTCTCAGTTCTACACTTGCATAATTAGGATTCTATGCTTCTGATTCTAAGCTTTCCGAAGCTTGAGTTGGCCTTCCTTCTTCGATAGTCCCAACTAGTCTGATACCTGGTTCAGGTAAAGGATAAACAGGTACTTTTGATAAAGATTGCTCGTAGTTTTTAGAACAGGCTCATTTACGTCATCCGTAGCTAATTACAGCTCAAGTGGAGTACACACTCATCTCAATGTGTCACAGGGCTATAAAAAGCAATCATACATTCACTCTTCCATCTGATGAAGAAACTGATCAAGAGTTCACCTCTTTCGAACAAGCTCAACAAACAACCACATGAGATGTTCCAGATCCAAAAATTGTTTCGGATGATCCTCCTCTGACATTTACAAGTGAAGAAACTCCCAAGCCTCCCTCTGATGAAGAACACTCTGATGCTATCATGTTTGATGAAGATAGCACATCTGTTGGTTCTATTTCAATCCTTACAACCTGCAAGTCTCTACAGAAGCCCTCCTCTTCCAAAATAACATACGATTTCGACCTTTTCTCATCCTCCTCCTCAGAAGAAGAAATAGAAGTACATGTTGATGCCAATGCCTAAGGCAATATAGATAACAAAACCGAAACCAATCCAACTGATAAGCCTGATCCTTCTAAACCACAAGTTGATAATGATGGTGATGACAATGATAACAAGTCTGAGAGTTCTACCTCGGACACCGACTCTTCAGATGAAAAATCGCAAATCCGTTTGCCTTTTTAGAACTCCGAGACAATGTGGCCAGTGTTGTTTCCAAGGTTGACTCACTTGACAAGTCTGTTCCTCAACTGGACTCCAAGATCGATCAAAAGGTCACCAACCTTGACTCCAAACTTGAACTCATTCTTAAATCTCTCTCCGAGATCAAAGAAGTTGGCCCCTCGGAACTCGATCGATCTAATCAACTTGTTCACATCATATCCTACCGATTCAAGCATACCCTGGAAGAAGTCGAACAGAAATACAACGCATCCTTGATCATCATGTCTCCACCACCACTGCACTGCTCAAGATTCATGATGATATGATCAATGCAACCAATGAACTGATCAAACAAATCCATATTCGTCATGAGAAGCAAATCCAAAGGGTGGAGAAGGAGATTAAGAAGAAGGATGAACTGAATCTGATCATGCAACAGGTCCTGATCAAGCTGATTCGAACATGATGGAACATTATTGATGTTCCGAACAACAAGTTTGATGAAATTCTCTCGATTCTGGGTTCACTATTTGATCATCTAAAAGCTCAAGCCCCCACCGATGAAGCCTACGACTCTCTCTTCAAACAGATAAACATGAGCTTTCAGAGACTGTTCGAACGCTTAACTGATCAGGCCAATGTTAGACTTAAATCAGATGTTGGGCCTTCCTATGCAAGAGGAGGAGAAGCAGCTAAAGAAAGAACAATCTAATGGAAGTCCGTCTCGGAATTTTCGTTCCGAGATGAATGGACTAATGATGAATCTCTCGAGGTTGAAATCATTGAAACTCTTGAGAAAGGTGCTGAAGAAGATGAAGACCTAATCGACAATGTTGTTCTAGGACTCCAAGCTATAAGGGAACAACCAATGAAGCCATCAAAACGAAACTAATGTTTGATGCCTTCCGAGCTACACAATCCATGCTCCCTCTAATCCCTGCTCCCAAAATAGTTCTGATCGATGAAGGTTCTCCAATCCGGAAACCGGACGATCTCCCTGAAGAACCCTGGTTACTCCTCCACCTAAATTCATAATCACTAAAATAGTTCAACAAATCATTGTTGACCTTAATGAACCGCCTCGATACAAAGGAAAGAAAATTGCTACTGAACTTGGCAGCCTAGTGAGGACATTAGAAAGTCTGAGGGCTGGTCCCAAGAATAAATAAATCAAGCACTGGAAGAAAGCATCAGGATTCAAGAACTGAAAGACAATCCAAATCCGATGTTGGGCATATCTCCTCTTTTCCAAGAAGGAGTTATTCATGATCTCGACATTGTGCCATTCATGTACTATGATCTTCCAACTCAGGATTTTGACCAAATTGATCTTCCAATCTTTCCACACGACAATTTCTACATCAAATACGCTCCTCTTCATCCGAATGATGATCCACAAACAATCATCAGGACAGAGCATGAGAGATTGATAACTTTCTACTCCGTTAACGCACGTCCTAAAAAAGAAGTGTGGTCTTGGAAGCGGATCACAAAGATTGTTGGTTTTAGAAACAAGGTTCAGAGTAAATTTGATCTCAACTGCATGTTGTATAGATATTACGTCTCTCGGAATAAAGAAGCAACTCTCACTCTCATGGATGTTGAATTTCCCTCAATCAACCCCAATGACATTCTCACAATTGTTGCTCACATCCGAGATCGACAAACCAATCATTCAAGCATCAGATCTTACGGTGTTGCCATCAATTTCTTGAAGGACTACGTTGCAGAATTTTATAGGTCCGACATTGACTTTGCACACTTGTTCCGAAACGAAAATGTCTTGGTGAAAATCACTTATGAAATGCCTGAGGCTCAAATCTTGGCAGAAGGACCCATTGAAGAACCTGAACTCAAATTCGTCTATCTCAAGAAGAAGACCAACCAAAAGGAATTCTTTCGAGTTCTTGACAAACACTTGGTTCCATCAAAGATTCTTCAAAAGTTCATCTCCAACACTGCTAAAAGTGAAGCTCCGGAGCATCGAAGAAGAAGTTCATTGAACACCTGAAGCGGTACTTGGAAGCCTGAAGCTGGCTACAAGTGCCTATCTCTTTGTATATGATGAAGCCAAATGAGTTGATTGATTGCTAAGTTCATTTAGGGCGAGATTTTTAATACATAAAAAGTGAACCTCTAGCAATCCGAGCCGAACAAGATCCGAAGTCAACTTGAGTCTGAGACGTGATGAGTTCTGAATCATACCTTCTTCCGAGATCAACACTGTTCCGAAGTTAGTTTGCTGATGTGACAGAGTCTGTACTAGCATTAAATGTTATTTGTCTTTTTATTGATAGAACAATTCTTAGGACCAAATCAAGTAAATCTTTTAAGTGTCATATTTTTTAAACCCTTAGTTTTACCTAGTCCATAGAATGTTCCTCGTTTGTGCTGTATCTCTCATTTACTATTTAAGGAGTTGATGTTTCATCGTTTGTAAGTGTGGAAAATAGCAGGAAACAGAATTATTCTCTTCGCATCAATTTAAAATCTCTCTTGCAAGTTAAATATCTTTCACTTACATTCTACTTGTTCCTAAGTCGTCTTTACTTTGATCTTATTCAAATCTTACTTCATTTTTTACTTCTTAAATACTTTGTTGAATATTATCTTCAAGTCTTGAGTGGTTTACCAGACTTGACTGGACCAATATCTTAGAAGCATACACTGATTTTAAAAAGTTAATTCAAGGTTTGAGTTTTCAAACCTTGTGCACGCATTGAATCTTGTACGTACAATCTCACCAATAGGAGTCTGTCGATATAGAGAAAATCGAGAATGGAGTCTGTATGTAGGATTTATACTTTCTACAACGATTTTTAACTACCTAAGCCTATCAAAAATATAAATTTTTGATAGGATGAGAATTAGCTATTGGGTTCTAAGGAAAGTTGTAGATCTCATTAAGCACTTTCTGGGGATATAAGGAACTCCGAAAACGGAGCTTGTATGAAGAAGTTACACCATTTTCAAACTCTGGAAAAATGATATGCGCATGATGACATGGCACCACGAGAGAGCGCCACGTGGCCATGTCGGGGCAGCCCCTTTCTTTCGAGAAATGCTAACGTGGACCAAGGAGATTTTAACATGTGGCACCATAGGCAGCTGAGATGTGGCACCTTCTTGAAGAGGCGTACGCAGACGAACGAGGTGACGACACGTGGCAGAAGCCCAAAGGAGCCAGCACCACCCTAGTTTGCGACACGCATGACTAGAGTGCACGGTGCACAATGGTTTTCTTGCCTATAAATAGTCAGCTTCTATATGATTTCACCCCCACACATTCTATCTCGAGTATTCTTCACTTCTAAGCCATTTTCCTTGATTTTCTGGCCTACGGCGAAGCCCTACGAAACCCCTGAATGCTTAGCTAGTTGTAACCTTTGAATAGGACTTCCCGAGTCGCTATTCTGCTTGCTTAGATTTCCAGTTTTTATCAAGAATATATATAAGTTAAACTACACTCTTTTTCTTTCAGTGTAACTTACATTTATTGTCATAAGTCATTACTATGAACCTATAAATAAGATTTATCAGTAATTTCAAGTCGGTATACTGATTGATCTACTTACATGAGAGGTGTCTAGAATGGTCATGTGTGGCATGGTTGTTGGACTTTAGAAAGGCTATATGTCGAAATGATCCTGCCACCCAACTGTCTATATCAATGCTTGTCTCTATGTTGCATTAAGAATTTCACATCTTCCAAGCTCAGCATATCCGATTTCAGTCAGTTTCTATCATTCTTTAGATCTTAGCAGATTCTCAAACAACATGCTCTAATGTTCGTAATCACCATCAAACTTAGGAATGATGGGCATATTGTCTCTTTCTACTACCATATCTTAGTCTCCCCCCATTTACACTTGTGTTTACCCGGGCTTGCCAGATACCAGATGTCAAGAAAAACAATCGGGTAACAAAGAAATACACTTGCAATTTTCAGACTTCAACCTCTGCATTTTATTTTACTAAGGACTCTTATAAATGGCCTAGATTACAACCAAAATCCTAATAAACAGAAAAAGACTAATTCATCCTAAATAGGTGAAATGCTAAATTAAAATAGTTGTTATTCCTAATAGATATGTATATTTATTCAAGGCAAATTAACTAACATATTTGTATGGTTTTTAGCCATGTGGATTTTTTTTTTATTTTAAAAGTTCGTTGTAACAATATAAAAATCAGTAAGATATATGACAATAACTTAAAATACTAACAAACTAATAAATTAAATACTTAACAATTAAAATCTTAACAACTATGACAATAACTTAAAATACTAACAAACTAATAAACTAAATAATTAACAATTAAAATCTTAACAACGGTCCGATTTCAATAAGTTATGTTAAAAGTTAAAACACCACCAAACCATATTTTTAGAAGTCAAAACATTTTAAAACACCATCAAACCAATAGATTAAGTGATTATATTATATATTACTAGTTTATAACCCGTGGGAACCACGGTTACAAAATTAATTAAACTTTTATAGTTAAAACTCGGGTAAATTACACGAATGGTCCCTATGGTTTGGGGTAATCTGCGCATTTGGTCCATACCTTAAATTTTTAACTCTGACCATCCCTAATATACATTTTTGTTGCGTCACAGGTCCCTACTAGACATAAAAAGACAGTTTTACCCTTATAATTCTATTTTCGAATTTATTATAATTATTCGTTATTTATAAAAAATCATTTACAAAAAAAGTCCATGTTCCACCACCCAAACCCAATCCTTTTACTCCAACGGATCATCGACACCCAAACTTCCCTCTCTAAAATCCATCCATGTCGACGGCGCCCGCCTTTCTTTCTGCCACAACTATCGTCATCCACCCTCTCTACCACCACCGACAACCGACAGTCATCCCTCACCTCTCTTCCAAACTTTGACCGTTCCTTCAATCTCCCCTGAAATACCACCCTCTCCTCTATTAGCCCTTCACACCACAATATTTACCCCATCTACCCTTCTTGTTTAAAGATTCAACTAGAATCGTAATCACCACCGCCCACATCCTACTCACATCTACAACCAGTAACAACCACTGTACATAGCACTAGAAACCACCACCACGAGAACTAAATCAAAATCAAATCAAAGACAAAGCTGATAATCAAACTTGAAATCAAAGCTGGAAACAAATTAAACCTGAAATTAAAGTTCAATACCAACCCATAATAAAATGTGAAATCAAAGTGCAAAACAAACCATAATAAAATGTGAAATCAAAGTGCAAAACCAAACCATAATAAATCTGAAATCTAGTAACATGGTTAGGGATGCAATCGAAGTGGCGATGAGAAGAACAGAGAGTTGTCAATGAGTTTTCGACAACTGATTTCTATGATACTGGTTTACAAACGATTCCAAAATCCAAATTCCAAAATCAAAGAAAAATCAAAATTGAGGAACCTACCACCGATCTGTGAAATCGAAACTAAAAATCATATGAATGGTTCTGAAATGAAAATCAATTTATTGATAACATCGATTTCAAAATCGTTAACGATTGGCTGTAGCTCTCCATTTTTGTTTTTTACCTCAACGTCATAGTGGTGACCTGGGATTAATGGTGGTGGCGGTTGGGTGCGGTTTTTCAGAACACAAGGTCAAGGAGTGGACGAGGGGTTGGGGATCTGATTGGCTCATAGACCTGCAAATTTGTGTTAATAACTTCCAATATAGAAGAAGAAAGGGAGCAGGGCCATCGGAAAAGTGGCGCCAGAAAAAGGGTTTGGGTAGACACATTAAAGAAGAGTTAGGGCGAGTCTGGATAAAATGAAGGGGGTTCTTTTTTTTCTTTTTTTTCTTTTTGATTTAAAAATCATAAACAAAAATAATAAAAAATTAAAAAAGAAATATATATAAGGGCATAATAGTCTTTTTATGTCACTGAGGGACCAACGACGCAACAAAACCAAAGCATAGGGATTGTCCGAGTTAAAAAAAATTATTAGGGACCAAAGGTGCAGATTACCCCAAACCATAGGGACCATTCGTGTAATTTACCCTTAAAACTCAAAATTATTAATTACTTATTTTAAATAAAGTATTAATTAAGAGATTTTTTAGTTATATAAAGTTATAATCATTGATGTAAATAAATATATAAAATTACATCACTTATACATTGTATTAATTTTATTTTAATTTTTCTTGAGTAAATTACACGAATGGTCCCTATGGTTTGGGGTAATTTGCGTCTTGGTCCCTAACTTATTTTTTTAACTCGGAAGGTCCCTATTGTTTGTTTTTGTTACGCACTTGGTCCCTACTATTTGTTTTTGTTCCGTGCTTGGTCCTTGTTTTACCGAAAAAAACTATTATTTAAATAGGGAAAAATGATAGGTTAGGTAAGGTAAGGTGAAGGGGGTGAGGCTGGGGGTGTGTTTATTAAATAAATTAAAAAATCAAGGGAAAATTGTATTTTTAGGTAAGACATGGACCAAACGCGTAACAAAAATAAATAATAGGGACCTTTGAAGTTAAAAAAACAAGTTAGGGACCAAACGTGCAAATTATCCTAAACCATAGGGACCATTCGTGTAATTTACTCATTTTTCTTCTAATGTTATTAATTTAATTTAATTAAAGTGAGAAATTTGAAATTTGAAATTTGAAATTTAAAATGTAGAATTAATAGGTTGACAAGTGTCATGCATTAATTTGAAGACATAATAGGATAACACATGACAAAAAAAGAATAAAATATACATTAATTAGGAGGCTTAATACGGTGACACATGTTAAAAAGAGAATAAAACTATTTTTTTTATTACAATAGAGAAGATTATTAACTTAATAATATATATTATTGTTAATTGTTTCATATATTAAATTCAATGTGGTTCGGTTATTTGTGGTATTGGAAAATTAAAAACTATATCGCACCGAAAATTTATAGATTTTGAAAAACTAAAAATCACACCGTTGGTTTACGTCTTGGTTTCGTACCGGTTTCATTTTATACGGTTTTTTCGATTATATTTAGATACAATTTGATTTTTCTGATCACTATCTGATAGTTACTTAAAATATCACAACAATCGTTAAATATTTTAGTCGTGTGGGCATGTAATTAGCCCATCTCCATTTTAAGAAATTACAAAAGCAATCAGGCCGAAGGAGTAAATTGAGATTAGCGATACATGAAAAAATAATACATTATTAAATCCAATGTGATTAGGCTCGTAGATTTTAATTTGAATTTTGTACAGAAACCATAGAACTATCCCTTTAAATTGAGATTTTATTATTCACGTGTTCAATTGAGTTTTTTAGAAACCTGACCGGTGTCATCCAGAGCAGAAATAGCCAAAAACCCGTTAATAATTGATCCACTCTCTTCACCCATCATGGTGCAACAGGTTCAACGACCGGGTCAAATCCAGGTTTTATAACGTTCGTTAAGTGTGCAAGACTTGTTTGTTTGTCTTTTTTCCCCTTCAAATTACTCTAGTGTTAAAAACTTAAATTAATAAATATTATTAAAGATGATTGATATTATAAAGTTTAATTTTTTCATATGTAAATTGGTCACCACGTCTTTCTTCATACGGTTAATTAAATATACAATAAAGCTAACATTATTTATACATCATTTTATGCAGTCAACCATTAATATTCAATCATTTTACCAAAAACATAACTTTGAAAAAAAAAAAAAAAAAAAAAAAAAAAAAAAACTATGCTTTAGCATTTATTACTTTTTGGGATCGTGATCCAAGTCTAATAGTCGCATGCTTTTGGTCAAAAAATATGAATAACTAATAGGAAAACACAACATTAAATAAAAATATTTCATATTGTGTCACGAACAAAATAAATCAATATCATTTTTTTGCTAGATCTCTATTTTAGCCAAACAAAACATACAAATATTTTGATCTCATATAACAAATCATCAACAAATAAAACTACAAAATAAAATAACCAAAATATAGTTTTGGTTTTCATCCAAAGTTGGCATGTTTCTTTTTCCTGAATTAGTAAATATTTAAAAGAAAAAGTCGTCTAAAAAAAATGAGAAAAATCATTTCAAAGAGAATAAAATGAAAAAAAAATGTAAATTTAGGTTTTATTAACTTAACTCTTCGTCGCGTATATTAATAAAGAAAACTCTTTCTTCTTCACTTTATCTTCCAACCATAACCTGCTATCCAACCCATTTCGTGTTCTGAACAAAAAAACTGCCTGACCCGAACCGGATCCGGATCTAGACCCGGTATTGAAGAACCAATCATGAACGTCCCACATTAGATCTACTGACAACCCGTCAACGAATATGGTTTGGTTCCCTCTGAAATTCCATTGGAGCCTCTTGACCCGAATCACGACCCGTTTATCGATAGAAACTGATAAAGATGGGTACTTTACACCATCGTTGTCTCCGGTGCACTGGATCATGATATCATGGCAAGTTCCGGCATCGGAAAACTGAGCTTTTGTAGCGTAAAAGGTGTTGCCGTAAAAATGTTCCCGTCGGGAAAGTAGGGAGAATTTCGCCGTCTGTTTGTTGGTTTTGACTTTCTTCACGACGGCTTCCTCCGCCATATCTCCAACGAACAACGCCAGCTCGGAATCAACCATCACCAAAACGTAGTATCCTTCAACTGGTTCTGCTCCGGCATAGTATTGCGCCGAAGAAAGATCGTAGAAAACCTCGAACTTGGAGTTGTTGATTTCGAACGCTTTGCTGCCCTTTTTCTTCCGAAATAACCTTGAATTTGTGTTTAGACGGAAAGCCATGGTGGGATCGTCACCGGAGCTTACCTGGAGGCCTTGGGTCGTGGCGTTCCGACACCATGTGACGGTGATCAGGTGGTGATTGCCAGTTGAGAGGGTGGTTTTGTATAGATTCGTAGCGGCGGTTTGGATTGAGGGGGGTAAATTCGGAGAAACACAGGAGGAAACATTCTTGTAATTTGAACATGATGAAGATTCAGAAACTTGAACTGAAAACTCACTGTAACAATTAATCAAACCCATCATTTTTTCTGCTACTTTTTCCGGTGAGGAAACTCCGATGAGATTTGCAGACTACGATGAGAGATATATCTGTGTGTGAAATTAATGCGTAGAACCGTGTGTTTAGGTGTGTAATGAATATGATTTTGTGTCATATCCTCATAAGTTAAATTTTGTTGCATCTAATAAGAAATACGAATGGCAGAATAGCAGTGTATATATTTGGAAAACTTCAGGATATAATCAACTTTACAAAAAATAAATTTCATTATATATTATTTTAATCAGATAAAATTATGTAAATAGTCCCTATAATTTTCAGATTCTTGGTTTTGGTCCCTATCGTTGAGGGCTGGTTTGAACTTCTTTATTTTTATTTGAAAAAACATCATAAATGGTCCCTATGGTTACCCAAAATCTGAAGTTTAGTCCCCGTGGTTTAAAAACCTCATAAATGGTCCCTGCGCTTTCAAAACTTTTGCTGTTTGGTCCTTTTTATTAACTCCGTTAGCTTTCTACCGTTAAACAAAGGGTATCCGTCATTTAACTATCCAAGGACCTTTTATGAAGTTTTCTTTTATTTATTTATTTTCTTTAAATAAATTTAATAACCAAGGGTCTCTCTCTCTCTCTCTCTCTCTCTCTCTCTCTCTCTCTCTCTCTCTCTCTCTCTCTCTCTCTCTCTCTCTCTCTCTCTCGTTTTTGTCGTCACCAGGTTATTCGCTCAACTACACCTATCATCTCCATTCCCCCCAACTAATCAAATTCCACATTCATCCATTAAAAATTCAACATTTCATCAATCTTCATCACACACCTTTGACAAAGCTAAACGTAATCACCTTCATTTCCTGGAAACTTGTCCCCTTTCATTTTCCCTATTATACATATAAACCAATACCCACTTCACATTTTCCTCCAAATCTCACTTCTTTTCGTTGAATTCATCATCTTTCCCACTTGGGTATCAAGAAATCAGCTATCTTAAACCATGGAAAACAACAATCAATCGTCTTTTTTGGCAGTACAGTGATCAGCTTTGTGTTCAAAGCAACAATCTTTTCAGCCTCTCCCTTAACGACTCCATCTGGAGCCACCTCATACGCCTCCAAACGCCCCGAAAAAGAACGCCGAAACTTCGACATCCATGTCGGCGGTCACTTCACCAACTCAGACACCATTAACACCAACCACTCCAGTTCATCCAACTCCGATTTTAATGGTTTTAACTTTGACTTTAAAGTCGGGTCGACTAATCAAAACTAGACCGGTGATTTTGGGATCAACGGTGGGTTTAACAAAGGAGTTAACTCAAAGCCCAGTTTTAATTTTATTACCACTGATCTTAAATTCGAGAAAAATGGGTTCAAGAAAGATGGGAAGTTTGGTAAAAATAGCGACGATGATCATCTTTCATTTGGGGTTAAACGTGGGAAGAACAAGAAGAAAAAGAAGAAAGAACCTGGAAGTCATTTGGGGTTAACCACACTTTGATTCTTCTTCAAGCTCTTTGGTTGAATCCACTTTGTTACTTTTAGGTTTAAGTAATCAGAGTAGGATGAAAGGCAGTCGGATTTGGCTATGGAGATGAAGGCAGCGAGCATGAGGGCTAGGAAAAAGAAGAAAGAACTTGAAAGTCATTGATACAAGATCTGGATGGAAATTCTTGAACATCAACCATCTGGAGAAATCACTTCATTTAATTGTCAAGACTCAAGAAGATTGGGGATATTTAACATTGAGGATTTTGTAGTAGCTTTTCAACATATTTTTATGGTGTTCCTCTAATGTTGAGACAAGGATTAACATCATGTTATGCGTTTTTAATTTTTCAAGTGTATGTATGAGTTTGGAGTTTTAGTTGTTGATGAAGGGTGGGGGAGGAAGATGATGGGGGTGGGCGGTGCTATTTTTGGTCGTGTTGGAGAGAGAGAGAGAGAGAGAGAGACCCTTGGTTATTAAATTTATTTAAAGAAAATAAATAAATAAAAGAAAACTTCATAAAAGGTCCTTGGATAGTTAAATGACGGAAATACCCTTCGTTTAACGGTAGAAAGCTAACGGAGTTAATAAAAAGGACCAAACATCAAAAGTTTTGAAAGCGCAGGGACCATCTATGACGTTTTTAAACCACGGGGACTAAACTTCAGATTTTGAAAAAACACAGGGACCATTTATGATGTTTTTTCTTTTTATTTTTATATAATTGTTTTTAATACCTAAATAATTATATTCAAAAAGTAAAACTCAGCTGGGCCAACCCAGGGGAGGTTTTGTTTTGGTGCCCGTGATGTAATGACACCAATAACGCCTAATATTTTTGTATGCAGTGCAAAAAATTTCGATTCTTTTACTATCATGTCACTATTTAAATTTCTCGTATCATCTCGTGCCACATCTACTACTTAAATTTTTCGTAGGCCCACCACCCTTATCTCTCTCTCTCTCTCTTTCTCTCACACACACACACACATCTAACCTTATACCCTCCTTTTCCCTTAAATAATGACCCATCCTCCATTACTTATTTCTCTTTCATCGTCTACCACCACATATCGTAGCCACTAGAAATCCTTCACCACCCACCACATTGTTGAACATCATCCAATAACGCAACCCTCTGATCGTCATGATTACAACCTAAAACAGGGTCATCGGCAAACCCATCCTGCTCATACCCTTCGGTACTACAAACTTAATGTCGAAAGTGAGTGGTTCCAATTCCAAACCTATTTAGGTATAAAAAACACTTAAGCCACAACCCAAGAAACATCAACAGGGTTAAACAAAGAGGTTATTCCTACTCATGTCTTTGGTTCAACTTTGAACCTGCAACGATGTTGAAATCATGTAAAGATCCATCATTTTTTCCACTAATGCATCTTCCCATCAATGTTTCAGCTCAATTCTAAACTTGCATCCACACCAATATATAATTATGGATCCTAAAACCCTAATTGGACACAACTCATAGCTTAAAACAATCACAATAAACCTTAAATTCAACTCACTGCCACATTTTAGTTATAAGAGGAAGGGAGGGGGAAAAGGTTGAAGAAAGATAGTCACCTGATCTGTAGCACCCATGTTCCAGTGGGTTCTGAATTATATTGAGAGGCTGATTTCCATCCTCGACAAAGAAGAAAAAAACCTTTAGGAACAAGGTTGTGGAGTTGGTGAAGGTGCAGTGGCAGCACCGGAAGGGGTCTGAATGGACATGGGAGCCTGATGACAAGATGAGGAGCATTACCCAGAGTTATTTGCAAAAACGGACTTCGAGGATGAAGTCTGATTCAAGTGGGGAGATTTGTAACGCCAGTTTCATGTATTTGCATTGCTGGCCTAGCTTTGTGTTAATTTTGCATTTTGGTCCCAAACGCCAGACGTTAG
Source organism: Lactuca virosa (assembly GCF_052849685.1). Lineage (NCBI taxonomy): Eukaryota > Viridiplantae > Streptophyta > Magnoliopsida > Asterales > Asteraceae > Lactuca > Lactuca virosa. The sequence goes on from NC_136431.1 coordinate 77,961,890, forward strand.
GAATGGAACGACAGGCGTTGGAACGACAGACGTAAGTTTGTGGACGCTAGGCATTCGCACACAGAGGACAAACCCTAATTTTTAGGGTTTGCACCTTATATAAAGGCCATTATAGCCTCAAAACGTTTCTTATCTCCAGCCTCTGTCCCTTATAGCCCTCATTTCGAAACCATAAGTGTTTGTGAATGTTTTGAAGCCTTGGAGTGACATTTTGGTATCATTTTAGTGTTATTGGTGGAGAAGGAAGATCTTTGGAGTGTCGGTGTTGCAACATAAAAATACATAACATTTGACTATTACCCAAAATATCCTTCAAAAGTCAACAAAGACATCAATGATACAGCCTTAGCTTCAAATGGAAGCTACAATCTTCATTCTACAATAATTCACTCCATTCACCCTCTCTATATTTGATACCTCCTTCTAATTCTCGTTTTTTGGGGGTTCTCGGTAATCAGCTCCTACCAGAGGTGTGTGATATCTTGGCCACCGGAGAAAGGGCAAATGATCCTCCTTCTTCCTCTTCTGACGTCGAGAAACACCACCAAACACCCCAGCTACTATTTTCGAACAACAGGAGCCGAACAAAACCATTCCCTCTCATTTTCTGGTGGGCCGGAGAAGAAGAAACGACGAGGAGCTGTCGGAGAAGCCCCTCTAACCACTGTTGTCGGCTACAACAACCACTTGTTGCTTGTGTCTTCGTTCCTTGACCAACCAAAGCACCGATGGTGCTTCCTCCTTCAACCACTACCCATCCACCCCATTGCAGCTACTTTGCTCCACGCGAAAGGTGTATTGGAGGATGAAGACGCCCCTTTCTTTTGTACCTTTGGTCCACCACCAAACGACCTCCTTGGCTGCTTCCATCGTTCCTCTTTCCCGGTCAGATGAAGACGCCCCTTTCTTTTGTACCTTTGGTGATTTTGGCAAAACAAGCCCCTCGCCTTTACTGATCGACCAAAAAAAGAAACCATTGTGGTGTTAATATGACAAATTAACCCCTCCTTTGATAAGTATTACAAATCAGTCCCTCCAGTTGTAGTTTTTAAATCAAAACAACCCTTATTTGAATTATTTAACCAAAACAACCCCTTAGTTTTATTAATAGATCACAAACAACCATAGTTTGGATATTTTAACAAAAATAGTCCTTTTAGTTAAAATATTACAACAATAATCATGAGCTTTGTTTTAATTCAAAAAGATGTCAAGATACGGTTTCTTACGACAAGCTTCACAAAACGAACCTAGATCGAGATCATGCATCGAATATGAGTTTCTATGGCCCCTCTTTTACGGTTTTAATATTTGGGGGAAAATACAAGAGTGGCTATTAAAGTGTTGATGATTTTCAAGTTTTATACACAAAATAACATCATACTTTATTATTGGTCAAAATTTATGAAATAGCAATCTAAAATGTATAAATCGTCAATAAATCATATAAGTTATAATAGAATGCTACAAATGATATAAATACACCTTGTTGTGATATATTAATTAATATTAATAAAAATCACAATTTTTAAGTAGATTACTATAAAGATATAAGTTATTTGACGAATTATAAATTGTAATACTCGTCGTGTTCGTGTGTGTGTGTGTGTGTGTGTATATATATATATATATATATATATATATATATATATATATATATATATATATATATATATATATATATATATGAACGAATATGTTGAGAAAGCATGAAAAGACATTATACATAAGACCAAATATGCTATTCAACATAATTATGTACAAAAGGAATGTACATTGCTTAAACGGTTGATAAACGAAGATTTGATAAATACATAATAATTAATTGAAAATATACCAAAAACCAATTATTATTATTATTATACTCTCGATCATCATCTAGAAATGATTTCTAAATAAACGATATATTTTATTTTTACAATTATTATAAAAATATAAATCATTTTAGCTGTAATATGAAATTCGTCATATATGATAACATAATTGATTCTTGGATTTTAGGAATTGTTACCTAATAAATTATACATCATATCAATTACGCAACTTATCGAATATTATAGAAATCATTGATTAATTTTCACATTGGTTGAAATTTGGAAAATATTATAAAAATACTCGTTAGGCTGCCCGAATTTCATCATGACAGACAATAAGATTTGGAAATATATTAATTCTTATGAATCTCAAATACTAAAAGACATAAATCAAAATCATTCCTAAACATCAAAGAATTATAAGTATTCTAAAGTCATATATCGGAGAGTTTAGGATTAGGATTCCTAGACATATTGTTAGGTTCCATCACACCTACGGGACGCTCTATGTGAGCTATGTGCGTTTCTAAAAGCTTTATGAGCTAGGATCATTTACTAAGCTATGGACTATGTTGTTGTGTAAACTGAAACCGATTGTCTATTCAAAATCCTCTAAGTTATAATCGTTAATCCAGGAGGGGTCTTGTAAAGAACTTTGGTGTAGATATATTATGTATGGAAAGATTTATGCGAGTCGATATTCTCCGTCTGTGGTTGCTAGCTACAACTTTGTCAGAAGAGGCAACAGGCGTCAAGTGTTTCTTTCTTTGTTACTACACGACTATTCAAAACGCTAGTAAGAATCTAGATACCTCCAATGTATTATTCTCTTACGGGACAGGAACATGTATAGTGTTGGTTAAATGCTCGTCTTAGATCTCAAATTTGTTTTGTTACCGTATAAAATTTGCATTAGGTTTATACGGGGTCTTTGTTCACTCATACTAGTTGGAAGATATTGTATCTAGTGGGATAGTTTGTGACTCAAAACGATAAGTTTCAATACCAGAAATTAAGTTATATAACACTTAATTAACAACATGACACGATTGGTTAAGGTTTATTAACTTACAATTAATAAGTTATTTATATAAACCCTTTGTTTCTATACGAAAACACAATATTTATGGGGAAGGAGTTTGCCCCACTGGTTAAGTATCGATTTCCAAAATGAGTAAGGTAACACCTGATTAATACTACGATATGAATTTACAAAGTTTATAAATCCGAAACTTATGAATTTTACATATAAACTATACAAACGCTTGTACAAGGTTTCAAGAGTAAATTTGCATATTTTATGTTTTCACAAAGAGTGATATGACTTTCTTTTATATAAGTTGGTATTCAAAATCCTTATATAAAAGCATTTTGGTCATGGGAACCGTAAAAGTTTGTTATAACCTTGAATTACATATATATTTAACAAATGGTTTATTTTTAGATTTGAGCAAACGATATTTCTAAATGATTCTAAGTATACTTTTGTAACTCATTTATTTTATACTTTTAATAGAAAAGTGCGTATTTATAAAAGCTGGTCAACCAGATAAATTTTATAAAACATTTTTTAGTATAAAATTACTTTGTGTCAAAACCTGTAGAACTCACCAATAATTTTGCTGACGTATCTTAATGCATGTATTCTCAGGTTATTTATAAGGTCGGAAGTGTTCGTATAGAAGACCCTCCGTTATTTTTATCATACATTTGTAAACGCTGGATTGTTAGGCGTGTGTCGCGATTTAGCAGTAGCTATAGTCAATGTAAATTTATTTCAGTAATAATAAAAGATTTTATTTGTACTGTTCAATGTATGTTCAATAACTGTGATCACTGATTTACGTTGTGCACCTCGGCGTTTTCCCCGGCGGCCGAGGATGTGACAGATTGGTATTAGGAAAAAAAATTCCAACTAGAGAAATAAGCAAGAGATTATATTCCAGAAGTTGGAAAAACCATGGTGTAACGCACCAATCCTACTTTTCTGAAAGAACAAAGAACTTGTTCGTATATGACGCCATGTACATAAAGGATTGAGGTGCACATAGATGAATCGAGACAAGGTTTTTGCCTATGCTTTTGGTTGAATGACATAAATGAGGAATTTGTCGTCATCATGATGTATGAGATTCGTTAACATTGTAATGAGATTGACATGGTAACAAATGTCTTGAGCCGAAAAGAATGTACCAAACCTCGTTGAGTACGAATATTAACTATGAATATCCATTCACAACCAACAACTCAAATTTGAGAAGTTTTACTCGAGACCCTGAGAGAGAAAAGCTTCGCGAGTGAAGCTCTATGAAGAGCGAATAAATAGGTCAAGTTCATGGATGACGAGACGTGATACTTTTATGAGCCGAATTTGTACGCCTAAGTGCAGTGAACGCGGGAGCATAGTCTTGGACGACGCTCACAGACTAAAGTGTCCCATCCATGTTAAATTCTTATGTGTTACGATATGTAAACAATAGTAATGATAAATCATTAAAAATGTAAGTAAAAATAATTTATTGTTACAAGTTAATTACATTAGTGTCTCTAAAAATCAACAATAACCACGATAATATCTATAATCGGTGATTATAAATAAAGATTTTTCATTGCATAGACGAAATCATGTCATTATAAGTATTTTATGGTGACTATCAAATTTCTGGTGGGTAACTACATGTAAACATTTGTCACTGTATGGAGAAAAAAAACATGTCACTCTATGTATTTTATGGTCACCGTCGAATTTTTTGGGGGTGACTACACGTAAACATTTGTTATTGTATAGGAATAAACATGTCATAAGTATTTTATCGTCACCGTCGAATTTTTATTAGTGAGTAAATGTACATAATTGTAATTTTATAAGAATGTCTCCATCACTAAAACTACTTTATAGTGGCTCTTTACCTTCTACCAGTGATACACAATAGTCATAAAATAAATTAAAAGTGACTATAAGTGTATTATTATTGACGGTTATCAAAATAAGATAGATACAACTCAAAAAAATCCTACCATATAATGACATGTTTGATATATAACCACGAACGGGTTTTCATGGGTTATAGTCACCACAATTCAATGTCATCATAACTTATCATCAATGACACCATCTTTCCTTATGCATTAAATGAAAAAAAAAAACGTCATAAAATGTCTTTAACAACGGGTTTTTTTGTGTCAGCAAAACCCAGTATTGTACTAACGAAAGTGTTAACAAAGAACTAGATATCAAATTATCCGTCATGTTAACTTACCACACCAATATCAAGAGAACCATCTCTCGCTACCACCCTTTGATTGCAAAGGATCATATCATATCATGTATTTATTTATTTTATTTTTTGGTTCTTAAAACAACAAAATTAAAAAAAGTAAAAAAAGTAAAACAAAAAAAATCCAGATACACATGTGTTAAACAACTCGGATTCATACCCTTGAAAATTAAAGTATTCAAAACATATTATTAGAACAAAAGCCTTCCCTTTTTTTATTAAAAAAGAAGTTAAAAGCAGCCAAATCTATTTTTGATTTTTTACTTCAAAAACGTGATTTATGTCATCATGTTGCTCATATTCGTTAATAAAGAAAGTTGTTTTAATTATGTAAAGTTGTTTTTTTAAGAGTGTGTGTTTGTACCCAATAACAAAATGGTTTTGACATTATTACCAATTATAGAAATGTTACAAACATTAGTGCCTTTTTTCCTAATCAAAATTTTGTAATGCATGCCACAAGTCTTTTGTTAGTTGCAACAACACAAGATCCAATTAGGCCACTTTCATTAGGCTATAAGCAATATAGAAGTCAACTGTAGATAGATCCAGTGTCGTTTTCATATCATTTTAAGTGTAATCACCACAACTTCTAGGTACCTTCGAACACTCTTCAATCATCATTGACAAATAGCTAAACTAATCCTTTACTTATGTACCATTCAAGTTTATACCCGTTAATTAATTATATTATTAGTCTACAGAATCTTTATTTGTATTAGAAATCTTCATATTGAGATATAGATATTCAATGTTTGACATAAAACACCATTTTAGTTTGTTTTATTTTATAGATACGAAGTTAAATCAGGATAGTTTTTAATCGGCAAGACAACTACAACTACAACTAAAATTGATGAAAATGTAAGAAGTTAAAAGAAAAGTCAAGGCTTAGCTGATGAAAGCCCATCAAAACCTGCAAATTGGAACATATATTTAATACGAGTTTTATAAAGACCCGATATTTGAAAGACCGACTTAACGGTCATTTTCAAAATCAACATGGAAGATAACTTTACCCATACTTTTACATATTTAAGTATCATTTTGTAATTAGTAACTTAAAAGCAAGATAACATTTAAATTGTATGGCAAAAGTTACAACTTAATTTGAAACAAAAGGAATGTAATATAATTGTGTTAAGGCGAAAATTTTATGTCGCTTCTAATTAATTAAGGTAATGAAAACCATATTTGTTAAGTGACTCATGTTTAGCAAAAGATTAATCCAATGCCGTCTTATATAAACACGAAACACGAAACAGATCAATGACAAAATGAAAAGATATGCCATTAATTTATGCATCTCTAGCTACATTGAATTATACAAAACTTCCAAAGATAACAAAATGACTTCTTAGAGGAAATAAATGTATATATATGTGGACCCAGATTGTCTCTCCAAAAAAATTATTGTACGAAGACTCCAACATATATAGTCATTTATAAGACCCCTTAGAGTTGGAGACTCGATAATGATACACATAGATGTGCTGAGCCACAGGGGTGCGTGACGCCGGCTCTGATACCATGTAAATATATGTAGAAGCCAAGATTGTTTCTCCAAAAGAGACTTTATAGAAAGAATGGAGACTTCAACATATATAGTCACTTATAAGACTATGTTGCATCGATATAAGATACACTAACAATAAAATCTATATATTAAACACTAGCTGTGAGACTCATATAACATATTAGTTTATTCAAAGATAAAAATTAAATATGAAAGTCTAAACATTTAAAAGTTTGAATTTATAAGAAAAATAAAAAATATATTAATTATTAAAATTGAAGTATTCATTTCTTTTTTAAAATTTATACAAATAATCCTTATTCTAATAAATGAATAGTTTTAATCTCCTTTTGCCAAGTGTCATTCTAATACAACTATTCATTAATATTATGTCATGTGTCATTTAGATATATATTAGGGAACTTATTTCAAAATTCAAATTTATATTTTCTAATTATATGTTAAATTTGAAGTTATAATAACTTTAAAATTTTGATATATCTCTTAATTAATAATTTATTTAAAATAATTGATTTATAATTATAAATTTTTATTATAAAAATTTAATTAATTTTATAACCGTGGTTCCCACGGGTTATAAACTAGTTATAAATCATTTTACATAATAGAATAGAGATGTTGCAAGTGACGGCAAAAATAACAATTTACAAAGTTAATGGTGGAGTGGTGAAATTGATATTTTAAAAATTATAGGGATCGAAAATATATTTTTTTACAAAAAAGAGGTTGCAAGTGATGAGTTATATAAAATTAGGGGATTAAAATTATTTTAAACATTAAAGTACTTATAGACTAAGCTTTAAAATAATTTTAATCCCCTAATTTTATATAACTCATCACTTGCAACCTCTTTTTTGTAAAATATTATATTTTAGATCCCTATAGTTTTTAAAATATCACTTTCACCACTCCATCATTAACTTTGTAATTTGTCATTTTTGCCGTCACTTGCAACATCTTTATTCTATTATGTAAAATGATATTTTCCATGCCTTTACTTTTTAAAATATCATTTTTATTCATCCACCTTCAACTTTATAAATTGTCATTTTTAACCCTTTATTTTTTAAATTTTCGTTTTTGTACACCGCCCCGTAGTATATATAATATTAATTTCCCTCCTATACTTTACTAATCACTTGCAACCCTTGTATTTTGAAAAAATATTTTTTAGATCCCTTTAGTTTTAAATATCATTTTCACCCATCCACCTTCAACTTTGTAAATTGTCACTTTTTTCCATCACTTTCAACCCCTCTATTTTGTAAAATGACATTTTTCATACCTTTACTTTTGAAAATATCACTTTCATTCCTCCACCTTCAACTTTGTAAATTGTCACTTCTACTCATTCGTTTTCTATACTTTCGTGTTTATCCACCGTCCCCGTAGTATATATATATATATATATATATATATATATATATATATATATATATATATATATATAAAATATGATTTTCCCTCCTATACTTTACTAATGCGCAACAAAATCACATAAAAGCTCGCGGCAAAGCGCTAGCTCAAATACTACTTTAAATAATCAAACAAAAAACAATTGGACTTTAATTTAGGAATTTTGAAATTAGAAAGAAAATTGAATTAATGAAATTGATATACATTGACTATTATATTTATTAATATATATATATATATATATATATATATATATATATATATATATATATATATATATATATATATATATATATTAAAGAAGGAACATCTTAGGAACAATAAAGTTTCTAAGCTTTTGGCAAAATGGGTCACTCGTTTATGTGTGTGGTTACAATTCTGGGTCGTTTCTTTTAGGGGGTCATATTTTGTCATTTTGTATATTCTTGGTGGATACGTGTTCTTCCACTACGGCCAATTTCTGACAAGATTCCATACGTGGCTTCTTCCCTTTGTTTCTTCTTCATCTCCTTGCTTCATCTCCGGTTCCACTGCCAATCTAAACCAATAGACATTGGATTGGTGTCGATCAGTCGGTGTACTCTCCCGACAAAAGCCCTGATTCTCTCAAATTCTTCCATCAATGTCGACTGCTCCACTGACGACTCCACCACCATTGGAGTATGGTTGCCACCTACGGATCCTTCCCACCGCCTCTCTTATCAAATATCTTCCGTTTCCGTCTCGACCTCCTTTCTATATCTGGAAGGGAGGTAGTTCCTCATATCGCCCACTTCAAACCCTCTTTAATTGTCTCTTTTCACAGAACGTCGATCCAGATATACGCCGTTTTGATCCGGTTAAACAAGTTACGATCCTTCTCCAGGTCTGTTGCAAAATTCCCAAAATTTGTAAGGAAACACACATTCGCACGCCTCTCATATAAACTACTCGTATCAAACACACAGTCGCACCACCGAAGAATTCCCTTTCAATTCAGAATCAATTCATTCAATAATTTGTGTGTGTGTGTGTGTATATATATATATATATATATATATATATATATATATATCTCCACGATTCAATCCTACACGAATTAATCATCTACGTATTTTGTTGTTCGACAATGAAGGCCACTGCAGACGATTTTCAAACGGAAAGAGTTGTGGCGCCACCGCCACCGCCACCACCTGAATCGATTCCCCCGGTGGAATAGGATGACGAAGACGAGGAATATGAAGCATAAGAAAAGGAGGAGAGTGACGAAGAAGAAACCTGCATCTAAAAAAAGACAACGATTGATGTTGAGACCGCAATTCCTCTCATTTCAAAACCCTCTAATACCCGTCATCGGATTACAATCGACTCCGTCTTCTACCTTCCGGTTCTTCCCAAATCACCCATATGCTACAAGGAAATCAACCCCGATAAACGGTTGACTGAATCGCCACCTCACGTCTCCGCTGGAAACTACTCCACAGGTAGGAGCGGCTCTCTTCTCTTTGCCGGCGAGACCCATCATCAAAGAATCGATTTTTGATGTGTGTTTCAGCTGTAAAGAAATCTTTATTTGGTGATTTTGGATTTAGGATAAGTTAGTTCTATATTGCTTACCCCAAAAACCCTATGAGGTGATTCGTGTACGAGATTTATTTGCTTGCTTACGAGGTGAGTCTTCTCACTATACTTACCTAGAGTGGTAATCTTTGTGTGACCGGAGGGTCTTATGTACTTATATTGAGTATTGTGATATCATGCATTATATCTTTGTGATTTGTGCTGTGTATTATTCTGAGCTTACTGAGTTAGGACCGGAGGGTCCATCCGAGTTGTGGGACCGGAGGGTCCCACTGAGACACACTGACCGGAGGGTCTTATTTGAGCATGGTCATGAGAGGCTAATGAGATGCATGTGGTATTTTGGGGAACACACTAAGCTTCGTGCTTACCGTGTTATGTGTTATGTGTTTCGGGTACTTCTCACGATCACGGGAAGGCACTGAATTGATTGTACACACGAGTTGGAGATATCTTTTGCAGGATCCTGGATTGTGATTTAATCAACTTATGAACATGTGATTTTGATAATTCGACATTTTTGGAAATTCTGAGATTGTGTTTGTAACAACGTAAATTTCAAAACAATTTTTCACTTTTAAAGATATAATTTCATTCATAAATATTCTCAAATCTCAATGTATCACATATCAAATCCATAAAACCACATCCCAAGATCACAATGTATAAAACTCCAATAGTGTGTACTGATCATGTCGGCGCCTTCCCGCGATCCTCACTGGTACCTGAAACACATACACATAACACTGTAAGCATAAATGCTTAATGAGTTCCCCAAAATACCACATATAACACATATTAGCCAATCGAGGCTATAACTCTGTGGGCCTCTGGCCCTAACTCTGTGGACCCTCTGGTCCTAACTCTGTGGACCTTCCGGTCCTAACTCTGGAATACACACAGCATAAATCACATAAAAATAATGCAGTGCAACACATCACATACATAGCATACAAGATACTCTGTCACATAACTCTAATTACCACTCAAGGTAAAGTATAGTGAGAAGACTCACCTCGAATAACTCGGTAACCCTCAGATTCGGAAATACTGATCTAGCCTCCGCCTAATCACATAAAATAGTTACTCTAATCAATACGACTTTCAAAGTCTAGGCTAAACCCTCTCTTAGTACTTTCATAAGGGTAAAAGACCATTTTACCCCTCTCATGGCTCAAAGACCCTAATATTGACCAAACCCTAAAAGTCAACAAAAGTCACCGGTCAAACTTTGACCTAGACTCGTCGAGTGCACTCGTGTGACTCGGCGAGTACATGCATGCCCTCTTCGTCCATGGTCCTCACTCGACTCGCTGAGTCAACTCCACACTCAACGGGTTATCACAGGTCGCGAATCGCGGGGCAACCCGACTCGACTCGTCGAGTCCACTTATGGACTCGGCGAGTTGCTCCCATAACATCTCTCAAATGAACTTCTGAGGTCAGATCTGTTTTTCTAAACTATAGATCTGACCTCCCCAAGACCAGTAACCACGTAAAGGTCGAAACTTGCTACACATGCAATGCTTCCAAGGCTTATTTTGGTGAAATCCCTTCTAACATGACAACCTATGTCCATTTCCTCCATAGAACCACAAAAAGCAGCATGGTTCAGGCTCCCTGGACCTCAAAAGGTCCAGATCTAGAGTTTAGTACTCAATGGGACACTATACACAACTAAACAAGCCATAAAAGGGTATAGAAAACCCTAGATTCAATGCCCTTAAGCAAAACAGTAGGATAGGATCGAATAGCTACCTCAAACTTGAAGATCCAAGCTGAAAACCCACTGAAATGCAATCCTCTTGACCTCCCGTTGCTGTAAACACATTCTCCTTTGCAAAATCACACCAAAAATGATCAAAAATGCTCAAACTCTCTCACAACTCGCTCACAATCGCTAGGGTATCTCTCTCTGGACTGGTAGCCGCAAATGGAGGCCACAAAGGCCTTTAAATAGGGCTCAGGCCCTGAGATTTAGGGTTTCATTTTACAGCGCGGACTCGCCGAGTCCACGCATCGACTCGTCGAGTCCTTCATTAAATCAGACAAAAATTCGCGATCCTACTCGGCGAGTCTGAGCGCATACTCGCCGAGTCCCTCCCTAAAACTCAAGATAAATACTTAAAATAAGATACCTGGGAATCCGGATGTTACAATTCTCCCCAACTAGAATCAGACTTCGCCCTCGAAGTCTTGCTCAACAAACAACTCTGGATGCTGCTCCCGCATCTCCAAATCCGGCTCCCAAGTCAGCTCGGACCCTCTCCGATGTTGCCACTGGACCTGTACCAGGGGCACCTCCTTGTTCCTCAGAACCTTGATCTTCCGATCTACAATCGCAACTAGCCTCTCAGCATAATTCAGGTTGGCATTCACCTGAATATCCTCCAACGGTACCATCGTCGTCTCGTCGGCTATACACTTCCTCAACTGAGACACGTGGAAGGTATCATGGATCTGACTCAACTCCGCAGGTAGCCCCAGACGATATGCTACCCTGCCCACCCTCGCGGTTACCCTGAACGGCCCAATATACCGGGGCCCCAGCTTGCCCCTCTTCCTGAATCGAATCACTCCTTTCCAAGGAGACACTTTCAGCAGTACGAAGTCTCCCACCTGGAACTCAAGCTCGGATCGTCGCCTATCCGCATAACTCTTCTGGCGACTCTGAGCCATCAACAACCGATGTCTAACCTGCTGTATCTGCTTGGTCGTCTGAAGCACTATCTCAGTGCTGCCCATCACGCGCTGCCCTACCTCTCCCCAGCAAATGGGAGTCCGACATCTCCTCCCGTATAACAACTCGAAGGGAGGCATACCAATACTCGAATGGTGGCTGTTGTTATAAGAAAACTCAGCCAACGGCAAATACGTGTCCCAACTTCCCCCGAAGTCCAACACACATGCTCGGAGCATGTCCTCGAGCGTCTGAATCGTCCGCTCGCTCTGACCGTCCGTCTGTGGGTGGTAAGCGGTACTGAAATGCAGCCTCGTACCCAACTCCTCTTGGAACTTCTTCCAGAACCTGGAAGTGAAACGCACATCTCGGTCTGACATAATCGAGATCGGTACTCCGTGCCGCGATACCACCTCCCTCACATACAACTCTGCCAATCTCTCTGCAGAAGAGCTCTCACTGATAGCAAGGAAGTGAGCGCTCTTCGTCAGTCGGTCGACAATCACCCAAATCGCATCTACACCCTTCGCGGTCCTTGGCAATTTGGTGATAAAATCCATGGAAATTTGTTCCCACTTCTACTGGGGAACCTCAAGTGGCTGCAACTTGCCGTGCGGGCGCTGGTGCTCAGCCTTAACCCTGCGGCAGGTCAAGCACCTCTCAACAAACCATGCTACATCCCTCTTCATACAGGGCCACCAGTAATCTTTCTTCAGATCCAAATACATCTTAGTGGCCCCGGGATGGATCGAGAACCTCGATCGGTGCGCCTCCTCCATCAAAGTGGCGCGCGTCCCGCCTGTATACGGCACCCAAATCCGACCCTGAAAGGTCATAAGCTCTCGGCTATCGGCAATGAACTCAGGTACTTGCCCAATCACCCGTTCTCTCTTGCGGTTCTCTGGTCTCATGGCCTCTACCTGGGCCTCCCGAATGGTTTCCAACACCGGAGTCATCACTGTCAGTCGCATACAAATGTCTCGAATCGGGGCACTCTCCGCCCTACGGCTCAAGGAATCAGCTACAACATTAGCTTTGCTCGGGTGGTACAGGATCTCATAATCGTAATCCTTTACCACGTCCAACCATCTCCGCTGGCGCATATTCAGGTTGGGTTGATCCATCAAATACTTCAAGCTCTTGTGGTCCGTGTAAATGGTATACCGAACCCCATACAGATAGTGACGCCAGATCTTAAGGGCGAACACCACTGCCCCCAGCTCCATATCGTGGGTGGGATACCTCATCTCATGAGGCTTCAGCTGCCTCGACGCATACGCTATCACATGCCCCCTCTGCATAAGTACTGCACCCAACCCTGATATCGACGCGTCACAATACACCACAAAATCCTCCATCCCCTCCGGAAGGGCTATCACTAGGGCTTCACATAATCTCTGGCGAAGTGTCTCGAATGAGACCTGCTACTCCGGGCCCCAACTGAAAGCCACGCCCTTCCGGGTCAATCTGGTGAGAGGAACGGCAATCTTGGAGAAATCTTTAATAAATCTCCTATAATAGTCGGCCAACCCCAGAAAACTCCTGATCTCGGTGGGGGATCTCGACACCCTCCAACTAATCACCGCCTCAATCCTGGCCGGATCGACCAATATCCCCTTCTGGTTAACGAGATGTCCCAGGAACTGGACCTCTCGTAACCAGAAATCACACTTGGAGATTTTGGCGTAAAGCCTCTCCGATCTCAGAACTCCAAGAATCTCTCTCAAATGCTCCTCATGCTGCTCTCTGGATCTCGAGTACACCAATATATCGTCAATGAACACTATCATCGAACGATCCAACATCGGTCTGCACACTCGGTTCATGAGGTCCATAAACGCCGCTGGTGCATTGGTGAGCCCAAAAGGCATCACCACGAACTCGTAATGCTCATAACGAGTCCTGAATGTTGTCTTCTGGATATCCTCATCACGCACCCTCATCTGGTGATATCCAGACCTCAAGTCTATCTTGGAAAACCAAGACGCACCCTGCAACTGGTCGAACAGATCATCGATCCTCGGCAATGGATAACGGTTCTTGACCGTTAATTTGTTCAGCTCCCGGTAATCAATGCACATCCGGTGTGAACCATCCTTTTTCTTGACAAAAAGGATCGGCGCTCCCCACGGCGAGCTACTCGGTCGAATAAACCCCTTCCCCAGCAGCTCCTGAAGCTGCGAGGATAACTCCTGCATCTCTGGCGGCGCAAGGCGATAAGGCGCCTTGGCGATAGGCGCTGCCCCCGGAATCAAATCGATACGGAACTCCACCTGCCTCTCGGGAGGCACACCTGGCAACTCCTTGGGGAAAACATCCGGGAACTCACGCACTATGGGAACCTCATCAACCGACCTCGGTTTCTCTGCATCTACTCTCGTATCCACCACATAAGCCACAAACCCACTACAGCCCTGCTATAGACTCTCCCTCGCTCTAGCGGCCGAACAAAATGCTGACCCAGAACGGGTACCCTCGCCATAAACCGTAAGAACTCCCCCCTAGGGTCTCGTATGGTTACCAATTGTCGCTCGCAGTCGATAACCGCTCCAAACCTGCCCAACTAGTCCATGCCCACGATGACACAGACATCACCCATCGCAATCGGGACCAAATCAATCGGAAACTCAACGCCGAAGATCTCGAGTACACATCCTCAAATCACGTCAGTAGCATACACCGCTCTCTCGTCAGCTATGGAAACTCGCAAAGGTCGGCTCAACGCCTCTCGACAGATACTGATGTGCTGACTAAAGGCTAACGACACAAAAGACCGACTCGCACCCGAGTCAAATAGCACCAAAGCAGGTACAGAACTCACTAGGAATGTACCTACGTATATCACAATATAAGCATAACACCATAAATTCAAAGTAAATAGATGAAAGA
Organism: Lactuca virosa; assembly: GCF_052849685.1. NCBI lineage: Eukaryota > Viridiplantae > Streptophyta > Magnoliopsida > Asterales > Asteraceae > Lactuca > Lactuca virosa. Next base: position 77,977,064 of record NC_136431.1, read on the forward strand.
ACACATACCAGCCACAACATCTGGCGCTGCGCGGACCTCCTCCACTGTCAACTGGAAGGCTCTCCCGCGAGCCTTTGGCACCTCGGCCTTCATTGGCCGACTCTCTGCAGCTCGAACGACAGCGGGGGCAGATCCCTGTGATGCTCCCTGGGGTGACCCCCGCAACTGCGGACACTCGGCCTTCCGGTGTCCGGTCTGGTTGCAGTGAAAACAGACTGCAAACCCCTTGGGGCAATCCTTGGCCATGTGCCCCTCCTTGCCACACTTGTAGCAAGACCTTGCTCTACAAACTCCCTCATGACCCTTGCCGCACTTGCCACAAGTGCGGCTCTTCTGGTTCTCTGATCTCGAATCGGCGGGCTTGGCCCGCTTGGCTGCCGGCGGAGACTGAGCCGGCCGCCGATCCCTCCCCTGAGACTCCGCCTCCTCTCTAGCCTGAGTCTCCAGCTCTATCTCCCTCTTCCGAGCATTTGCCTGCAGCTCGGCAAATGTCCGGTACGACGAGTTCGCCACGGACTCTCGTATGTCTCTCCTCAGAATACTCAGATACCGACTCATACGTGCCTACTCGGTAGACACGTGCTCAGGGCAGAACATCGCCCTCTCATGGAATATCCTGGTGATCACAGTAACAGACTCAGTACCCTGCTTGAGGGTTAGAAACTCCTGGGCCAATCGCTCCCTCTCCACCGGGGGAACGTACTCATCACGAAACATGGCGGTAAACCTCTCCCAGGTCACCACAGCAAGCTCAGCAGGCGAATAGTGTGCTGTAACAAACTTCCACCAGTCCTTCGCTCCCAAGCGAAGCTGGTTCAGCGCGAACCGAATCCTCAGATGCTCCGGACATGAACACGTATAGAAGCATCCCTCAATATCAGAAATCCACCTCATCGCAGCGATCGGATCCTGCGTCCCATCAAACTCTGGTGGCTTCGTGTTGCTGAACTCTCGGTACAGCAACGAGTCATCCCCTTGCGGCCTCGCAGCAGCGACGGTTGCGGTGGCTGCAGCAACAGCAGCATCAGTAAGAGCAGCGTAACGCTCGTCAAAAGTCTCGATCAGGGTGGTCTTGATAGACCCAAACATCTCTGGTATCTCGGCTCGGATGGCAGCAGCCACCTCCTCATGAATCAACCTACGGATCTCCTCATCGCTGGTACCACTGGTACCACTGCCTCCTGGGTGGTGGCGCGTCCCGACCATGATGTCTCTGAAATACAACACAAAAGAAATCAGAGACTCGCTCGAGTATACTCGCACTCGATACCCAACCCTACTTACGCTTTATCACCCTATGGATTCTTACTTGGACTGCTCACCGATCCGGTGTTTCCAGTAGTACGGGCCCTTATACTACCTTCCACAGCGCATCGGTATTCACCCCAAGTCCTCCTCCTAGGATCCCAGATCACAAATACTCTATATCTCACTAAACTCAGGCTACTCTACGATAGACCACTCATAAGCTCCTCGCTGCTACCTACTTACTCTCGAAGTATCTCATAGTAGCAATAACTCCTAGGCTAAGGCATCACAAATCAGGCCCACTCTAGTCCTAACCATGAATACCTAGCTTACTCTAGCATGCATAACATATCACATAGTATCTCATAACACATAATGTAAGGGTATTTTGGGAAATCACTGCTCGGGCGCTGGCTGATCGTACACACTGCTCTTCTCAGCTCTTTCCAAAATCTTTTTACTCTTTTAGAAAAATTTTGTTTTATTTCGAAAAATTCCTCAAATCCTCAGTTTGAGTTCAAATGCGCTCGAAGGTGCATCCGAATCCCTCAAACCAAGGCTCTGATACCAACTTGTAACAACGTAAATTTCAAAACAATTTTTCACTTTTAAAGATATAATTTCATTCATAAATATTCTCAAATCTCAATGTATCACATATCAAATCCATAAAAACACATCCCAAGATCACAATGTATAAAACTCCAATAGTGTGTACTGATCATGCCGGCGCCTTCCCACGATCCTCACTGGTACCTGAAACACATACACATAACACTGTAAGCATAAATGCTTAGTGAGTTCCCCAAAATACCACATATAACACATATTAGCCACTCGAGGCTATAACTTTGTGGGCCTCTGGCCCTAACTCTGTGGACCCTCTGGTCCTAACTCTGTGGACCTTCCGGTCCTAACTCTGGAATACACACAGCATAAATCACATAGAAATAATGCAGTGCAACACATCACATACATAGCATACAAGATACTCTGTCACATAACTCTAATTACCACTCAAGGTAAAGTATAGTGAGAAGACTCACCTCGAATAACTCGGTAACCCTCGGATTCGGAAATACTGATCTAGCCTCCGCCTAATTACATAAAATAGTTACTCTAATCAATACGACTTTCAAAGTCTAGGCTAAACCCTCTCTTAGTACTTTCAGAAGGGTAAAAGACCATTTTACCCCTCTCATGGCTCAAAGACCCTAATATTGACCAAACCCTAAAAGTCAACGGTCAAACTTTGACCTAGACTCGTCGAGTGCACTCGTGTGACTCGGCGAGTACATGCATGTCCTCTTCGTCCATGGTCCTCACTCGACTCGCTGAGTCAACCCCACACTCAACGGGTTATCACAGGTCGCGAATCGCGGGGCAACCCGACTCGACTCATCGAGTCCACTTATGGACTCGGCGAGTTGCTCCCATAACATCTCTTAAATGACCTTCTGAGGTCAGATCTGTTTTTCTAAACTATAGATCTGACCTCCCCAAGACCAATAACCACGTAAAGGTCGAAACTTGCTACACATGCAATGCTTCCAAGGCTTATTTTGGTGAAATCCCTTCTAACATGGCAACCTATGTCCATTTCCTCCATAGAACCACAAAAAGCAGCATGGTTCAGGCTCCCTGGACCTCAAAAGGTCCAGATCTAGAGTTTAGCACTCAATGGGACACTATACACAACTAAACAAGCCATAAAAGGGTATAGAAAACCCTATATTCAATGCCCTTAAGCAAAACAGTAGGATAGGATCGAATAGCTACCTCAAACTTGAAGATCCAAGCTGAAAACCCACTGAAATGCAATCCTCTTGACCTCCCCTTGCTGGAAACACTTTCTCCTTTGCAAACTCACACCAAAAATGATCAAAAATGCTCAAACTCTCTCACAACTCGCTCACAATCGCTAGGGTATCTCTCTCTGGACTGGTAGCCGCAAATGGAGGCCATAAAGGCCTTTAAATAGGGCTCAGGCCCTGAGATTTAGGGTTTCATTTTACAGCGCGGACTCGCCGAGTCCACGCATCGACTCGTCGAGTCCTTCATTAAATCAGACAAGAATTCGCGATCCTATTCGGCGGGTCTGAGCGCCTACTCGCCGAGTCCCTCCCTAAAACTCAAGATAAATACTTAAAATAAGATACCTGGTAATCCGGGTGTTACAGTGTTAATGAGATTAATTGTGATTTTTAAATGAAAAAATTGTTTGAAAATTTACGGTGTTACATACACTCAATCCAAAGGACATCCTTTTGATCATCTCTTCTCTGCAACGCTACTGGTACCACAATTTGGTTATTGTCTCCTTCAGGTTTGTGCTCAAACTTTTCTTCTGTTTAAGGTTTGTGTGGTCACTTTCTTGGTTTCACATGTCTTTAGCATCAAGCCCTTTTTTTGCTTAGAACCTCTTCAATTTCTACTACTAACGTTGAAATTGTGTTCCTTAATCAGAAGAAGAGGAGTAGTGTGAAGGGTATGACATCTGGAGGATTTTCCCATGAAACTAACATGTTCAGTGTTGGAGCTGAAGTTCTGCCTACCAGGTATTCTGTGAAATGATTATGTCAGTTTTTCCATTTCCTTATCATCGTTACATCTGTAATTTATGATTTGCTCTAAAAGAATTATCTGAATCCATGGTACAAAAAATATTCTTCTTATCTTTATATTTTTTCATGTACATAGAACTCATTCAAATTGTTATTAGTGTAGTGCAATCCCATAGATAATATATACTTCCACAAGTTTGTACTCTTTGATTACGTAAACTGAAAAGAGTTTAGAATTTTATAAACTTTATCCTTTTGGTCTTTTATGTTCCAGCTAGAAGGTAAAAAGATTAGTGTTCTTCCATCATATGCACATTATACATTATATTTAGGAAACCTTAACAAAGGTTTGTTTTAACTTTTAATAACCTCTTCATTACAATGTTAGTCTTTTAGTTCCCTTTATCTTAGTTATTTTCTTCATTTAGAGTCGAGTGCTGATGATTTTAATAAAGTTGTATGCCAGGAAAACTTATATATATATATATATATATATATATATATATATATATATATATATATATATATATATATATATATATATATATATATATATATTTTCATTATGCATCAACTATATATAACTTTTCTTTATGGTGTATAGGTTTTCCAAGATGTTTCCATTGATCTTGCTATGCCCCAAAATGGTAATGAGACAACGAACAAAAAAAGTAAAAAACCGTGGTTTTGCTTTTGTGAAGTTCTCATCTCATGCTGTAAGTAATTTTTTTTTTACAAAAACATCAACCATTTTATTTTACTCGGTTTATTATATTTTATATTTCTACTCTTTTTAAAAAAAAAAAATTCTCAGACTGCAGCACGTGCGTTTAGGGCTGGATGAAAGCGAGATTTTGTTCTTGGTGGTACTTTACATCCATCTGTTCAATGGGCCGAAGAGGATCTTGAAGTTGATCCGGATGAGCTTGCTAAGGTGTTCATTGATATCACTTATTTATAATTCATGATTATTCTGAATCATTTGTTGTTAATGTGGTAATCTGTTTAATTTGTTTTAGAAATCATGGTCTCATTGATTAGAAATGTTTTGATTTCTATTTCAATTATAAAAACCCATTACCTTCATTTCATTTTATAGTCTCTCCAAACGAAACTCCAGTGAAACTTTGTGCTTGATTTTCTTCCAACTTTTTACGATGCTCCACATTTTTTTAGCCAATTTTTGCTTATTTTTGTAGCTTATACTATGAATAATTCAAAAAACGATTATGTTTTGAATTTTCACGTGAAGTTTGTTGCGATTGTGGTATGTTGGATTCTTGGATTTGAATCTTTGGTCGAATGGAATGGTATGTTAACTATAGGAGACTACTACTACTCGCTATTTCCAATAAGTAAAAAAAAAAGCTTTAGAATCTTTTCAACTTGCTTAATTTTTTGTGGTCAACCAAACAAAATGTTAATTCTTTTCGCATATAACAATATTTTGTGTTATTATGTGTTCTTATTTCATAGGACTACCATCCATCAAGGGTGGTTCTTGGATTGATGGAACCGGAAACGGAACCGGTTACATCGGTTTATGATATTTTGGAACCGCTCCCGGAACTATTGGGACCGGAATCGGTTCCGGATACTCAATTTCTAATTTTTTTAAATATTTTTATTGAATGAAAACATAAATAAATTGTAATAGTCTAAAAGTTTAGTTATATAATATGCTCTTTATATGATACTATGATGTATTATGTTGTTTGACTTGCACTCAGGGAGCAAGAAATACTTATTAATAATGCTTTTTGGTTGATTAATATGAAGATCTATCCTCAAAATCAACACTCTTTGACACAAGTCTTTTTAGTGGTTTTTTTTTTTTTTTACATTTTAATTGTTTATGAAATATTGTAGAAATTGGCATTCGTATGGAAATAGAAAGAAAAGTAAATAACCGTAGTACATTTGTCTGACAACCAACATTTTATGTATGAACTCACTCTTGCAATGTTTATCATGTGCATAAATGTAGCTTGAGAGCACACACATTACAACTTGAGAAAGCTTTGGTTCATGCATTTAGTGAAGCAAGGAGAAGTACACCTTCCATACTCTATATACCTCAATTTCATCTTTAGTGGGAAAATGTTAGTACCCTTTTACAATTTCTTTCATTTTTAGTGCTTATATAGAAATTTATTCTAATACATCGTCTTTTGTTCACAGATTGTAATGGAATCCAAGCCTAACTAGAATTTGAGATTCCATTCCATGGTGTGCTTTGTAGACAAATGGTGTAATATGAGGTTTTATTTTTCCAGTTGTTAACCATTTTCACCTGATATATATAGATGAAAACGTTAAACTGAGAAATGTCTGAAAATGTTAAATACTCTAAATGTTGTAGCTTACCCACCAAACATCAAGAAAAAAATCTGACCTGTGCAACGCACGGGCCTCTTCCCTAGTTATAATTACTATATTTAAATATTATGTGGAATTTAATAAAATCATAAAATGACATGTAGAAAAAAATTAATTTTAAAATAACCACAAAATGACATATAACAAAATAAAAATAAAAAAATAAAAAAAATAACTTCTATTCATTAAAATAGATGTAATTTTCAATTAAATTCTACATCCATATATAATTAAAATTTTGTAGTGCAGATAACTATAAAATTGACTACAGTTACCGAGAAGCCAAGGAGCCAAGGATGTCTTGATTATACATATAAAAGTTTACCTCTGAAAATGTTTTTAAGATTTATGTGAAAAACTATATTCTAAATTCATTTATTTTGTAAAGTTGATCATGCATTCATGTTTCTTTGAAAGGAAGAGAATGTTATATTATAATTGCATGTTTCAACTTGTTTTTGTAATATAGTATATAGCATGGTGAACAAAACACAATCCTATACTATTTTATTTTATATTAATAATGATATATACAATGTACATATCAATGTATTTTTTGTCTTATAAATATATAATATAAAGTTTGTAAGAGATTAGCTAAAAAGACACCTCATAACATGATATGTTATTGAAATGCTTCTGATATTTTGTCAAATGTTGAATATGTCGACAAAATGCTAAATATATATGCTGTAAAAAAGGTGTCATGTTGGTTTAAAAAAAGTTGTCAAATTGCTAGAAAATACTTTCAATGGTAGAAAATCTGCCAAATTTGTTAAGACTGGTAGGTGTGGGCAACGCCCACACCGGCGTTATTAAGAAAAAGAAGAAAAACGGCGTGAAGGGAGGTGATGGTGGTAACGGGAAGTAACGCGCAGGAGTATAACGCCTAATAACGGGGAAGGGGGCGGTGTTTGTGTGTTATAACGCCCAATAACGCCCCTTGGGGCGTTGCCCATACCCAGCAGACTAAATATGCTGTCACATTGGTATTAAAAAAAAGGCATGTCAAATTGATGGATAAAAATGCCTCCGGTTTAGCCCATGTGTAAGGTGGACATGGGAACAGGGCCCATAATTTTAAGGGGCCCAATTTTTTTTACTAGTATATACAATTTTCGGCCCAATAATTCAAATGTATCAGGCATCGGCTCATCACGTACAGGCGAAGGAATTGGACGAAATAGAAGCAGCATCATGATCGACGGTCGTATTTGGTTCGTCGTTCAAAAAAAATTGGCACTTAATGTGTTTGCGTATTAGCGATTAAGCGACGACAGGAGCAAGGGGCCAAGGCTCAACAAGGGTCGAAAAAGAGGATTTGAAATTGGAAAACGGTAATACGAGTCGGGGGTCTACGAATTGCTTATTAAAAACAACTTTCGCTAATCAGTCAATCAGGTATGATTTATGAGAAATTGAATATTATGAGTTTATAGTTGTCAATTGCATACTCTTAATCTAACATTATGTGATATGGCTAATGTTGGAAAATTTAGTATAAATATTTATATTTTTACTAACTTTGGACACATATAAATATATACATATGTTGTATATGTAATTAACTCTAAGTGGGTTTGTGATCTCCTCCGTGAGAACTTCGAAACGATATATTATATGTCCAAAATGAAGTATATGTGAATGAGATATCGATACTCACGGGTATTTGAGAATAAATTTAACAAAGAGATAAATGTGGGAATGAGTCCCACATTGGTAGAAAGACCAAACTCAACAAGGTTTATAAGCTTGAATGCATGAAAGGCTTACAAGCTTGTGTCTATGGTTTTACTACAATTCCTACCCACGCGCAGGGGGTGCAAATCTTAGTCCTTATTTTGAATTTTGTAACGGATGCATTAATTACGTAATTAATGACATGTATTGGCATTAAATGCACAATAAATTCCTTAATATCGAATTGATCAGTTTTCATTACGTATCATACAATATTATAAATGAAACATTTTTTCTTTCACCACATTCATTTGAAACTCCTATGCATTTTTCCTTTCACCACATTCATTTGAAACTCCCATGACTTTTCAATTTCTTTCTAATAATGGTTATAAGTTGGTTAATAAGATTAAATAAATATCAAACCTAATGTGTAATCATATATAAACTAAATTTCAATATTAAAAAAATATCTTTACTTCTACTTATAAAGTTATATTTTTTTAACTTTTTACAAATTATACTTAATTTATTAGTGTTAATATATTGTTTGATGTAAACCATTATCATTTTAGAGCTACAACTTTTGAACAATTTGTATAAAATATTTAAATTATAAATTTAAATATAACATTATATGACTAACTTAAATATAAATTTTAGTTTAACTTAAACAACCCAAAAAATATTTTGTAAATAGTTAAAAGTGATAAATTTTAGTGTCTTTCTAATAATGATTATAAGTTGGTTAACAAGGTTAAATAAATATCAAACTTAAAGTGTAATCATAAATAAACTTAATTTCATTTTTAAAATAATATATTTACTTCTACTTATAAAGTTATATCTTTAACTTTTAACATATTATACTTAATTTATTAGATTTAAAATGTTGTTGTATGTAAACTATTATCAGTTTAAAGCTACAAATTTTGAACAGTTTGGACAAAATACTTAAATTGTTAATTTAAATATAACATTACAGTGTCAACTTAAATATAAATTTCAGTTCCACTTAAAAAACCAAATAATATTTTCTAAATAGTTAAAAGTGATAAATTTTAGTGATAAATGCAAAAACTAAATTGTAATCTCAATTTAATTAAAATATTTCATAAAGATATCAAATAAGTAGCTTAAAATAACTTACACTAACAATAGTTAAAAATAACTCTATATAAATAATTATATTGTTACCTTTAGAAAAAAATGTTTGATATTTTAAATAATTATAATGATAGAAATCAAAACTTTAAGCAAATAAATTTTAAAAAATTAATTAACAATAGCAACAACTATAAATAACATTAAACCATATATTATATTTAATTTTATTCATGTGTAACTCACGGGTAGAAGTCATTCAAACGATTGAGATTATGCAGTTATAATAGATGTATATATTATCATATAAATCAAAATAATCAATATATTATATCAATTTAGTATACGAATTATTATATCAAATTTAACAACAACGTTATTATTATATTTAAAAAAAACATATATTTGTAAAGACTTCAACTATATGGGTGTTTCTGCGCAACGCGCGGGCATTCGCCTAGTTCAACTATAAAAGGAGACCTCTACCATCTCATTTAACACACGAATGAAAATATTCTTCTTCTTCCTCCTTCTCTATACACCTGCTTCCGGCGACTCTTTCAGGCAAGTGGAAATATCCGTATTCAACTATAAAAGGAGACCTATACTATCTCATTTAACACACAAATGAAAATACTCTTCTTCTTCCTCCTTCTCTGTACACCTTCTTCCAGCGACTCTTTCAGGCAAGTGGAATATCTAGCAGTACACAAACTTTTAAGGTTGTTGTACCCTGGGAACAAACGGCTAATCTGTTTAAGGGAATCGAGTCCAACTCGAGCCTCAACCACCACGTTTTCTACTAATCCTTTTCTTGCAGGATTTTTTTGTTTTCTGTCCTTCTTATTCTAAATCGATTGTGTATCGGGTTTTTTCCTGTAATCAATTTAACCGTGGTTTCTACTCTTTCAGAATGACTGGAACTCCTGTTGCTACTGGAACTAATGTTGCTGCTACCCCTGCTGTGAACCCAAATGCACCGGTTCCAAACATCATGGCTAATCATGCTGAGAGACCTAAAAAAAAAATTTGGTCTGAACTTCAAGAGGTGGCAACAGAAGATGTTATTCTACTTGACCACTTTGAACCTGGCTCGGTTCCTAACAGAAATTGCTCCTGTAATTGTTGAGGGGCAGGCTGATGCTCAATCTGTGAATGCAGTGGATGCATGAAAGCATTCAGAATTTCTGTGTCGCAACTATGTGTTGAATGGGCTAACTGATGCACTTTAAAATGTCTATTGTAAAGTTAAAACTGCTAAGGAACTATGGGAGTCTTTGGAAAGGAAGTATAAGACAGAAGATGCGGGTACCAAGAAGCATGTTGTTGCTAAGTTCTTCGAATACAAAATGGTTGACTCAAAATTTGTTATGAGTCAAGTCCAAGACCTTCAGGTCATCATACATGATAACAATGCAAAAGGGATGGATCTTAATGAGTCATTCCAAGTTGCATCAATGGTTGAAAAGCTTCCTCGCGGTTGGATAAACTTCAAAAACTACCTTAAGCATAAGCGAAAGGAGATGTTTGTGGAGGAACTGGTGGTGCGTCTTCGCATTGAAGAAGACAATCGAATGGCCTTGAAAAAAGGTAGTGAAGTTGAATCTTCTAAGGTTCATATGGTGGAAGCTGGTCAAACTTCCAATAGCAAAAGCAAGGGACCTCACAAAGGGAAAGCAAAGGTCAAAAACTTAGGCCCCAAGGCAGGAACTTTCAAGAAGAAGTTTAAGTGCTACAATTGTGGCCAACCGGGTCACAAGGCTTCGGAGTGCCCGCAACCTAAGCGGGAAAACCGTCAAGCAAACATGGTGAATGATAACATGAAGTTGGTGGCCATGATAACTGATCTCACGACTATGGTTTCTAAAGTGAATCTCATGAATACAAATTCAAAGGAGTGGTGGATTGACATGGGGGCTACTCGTCGTGTGTGTCATGATAAGAGTGTTTTCAACACCTACAAGGAAGTTGAAGATGGTGAAAAGCTCTACATGGGAAATGCAGCTACCGCAGATATCAAAGGTGTTGGTGATGTCATTCTAAAAATGACTTCGGGGAAATATGTGAAACTTAGGGATGTTTTGTATGTTACTGAACTTCGTAAGAATCTAGTGTCGGGTGGTTTGTTGAATCAATTTGGTTTTAAGCTTATGTTTGAGTCGGACAAGTTTTTTTTGTCCAAAAATGGTATGTTTGTGGGTAAAGGATATGCCTTGAATGACATGTTCAAATTGAATGTAATGGTGACAAACAAAATGAATAATGCAAGTTCTAGTTCTGCTTATTTGCTTGAGTGTTCAAATGTTTGGCATGGTTGCTTAGGACATGTAAATTACAATTCTATTAAGCGATTAATTAAACTAGACTACATACCAAAACTTAATATTGACTCAAATCACAAATGCTCCACATGTGTTGAAGCCAAACAAACTAGATTATCTTTCCAAACAATCAAAAGAAACACCGAACCTCTTGATTTAATTCACACTTACATGTGTGATTTAAAGTCAATTCCTACTCAAGGTGGGAACAAATACTTCATTACATTCATCGATGATAGCACGAAATATTGTTACATATATTTACTTAAGAGTAAAGATGAAGCAATAAACAAGTTTGTCTTGTACAAAAATGAAGTTAAGAATCAACTCAACAAAAGAATTAAAGTAGTTAGAAGTGATAGGGGTGGAGAATATGTTTCTCCTTATGCTGAATTTTGTGCGGAAAATGGAATTCGTCATGAATTCACATCACCCTATTCACCTCAATCCATTGGAATTGCTGACAGAAATAACCGTACATTGAAAGAAATGGTCAATGCCATGATAATTAGTTCGGGTGTAAACCAGTCAATGTGGGGGAAAGCTATTTTATCGGCTAACTATATTTTAAATAAGATACCTCGCAAAGAAAAGAATGAAACACCGTATGAACTTTGGATGGGAAGAAAGCCATCATGTAAGTAATTACGAGTGTGGGTGTGCCTAGCTAAATTTGTTGTACCACCGCCTAAGGTACAAAAGTTAGGACCTAAAACAGTGGATTGTGTATTCATTGCGTATGCACAAAGCAGTAGTGCTTATCGTTTCCTTGTGCATGATTCTAAGAATCCTGAAATACACAAGAATACCATAATGGAATCAAGGAATGCTTCATTCTTTGAAGATGTATTTCCTTGTTTGAACAAGGAGGTTGAAAGCCCATCTTTACCAAACAATGAAGCTGTTTGAGAGGAAGAACAAGCTCAATCCGAGGAAGAAGTGATAGAACTCAGAAGAAGTAAGAGGGTTACGTCGAAAAATCATTTGGTGATGATTTTTACACCTATGTGGTGGAAAGTGAACCTAAAACCTACCAAGAGGTGGTTACATCTTCTGAGGGACCTCAATGGAAAGTAGCCATAAAAAATGAGGTAGAATCTATCTTACAAAATCATACGTGGGAACTAGTGGATCTACCTCGAGGTAGCAAGCCACTGGGTTACGGCTGGATTTTTAAGAGAAAGATAAAACTTGATGGCAGTATTGATAAATTCAAGGCAAGACTAGTAATCAAAGGTTATGGACAAAAGGAAGGTTTAGATTACTTTGATATGTATTCTTCGGTAACGCGAATAACACCCATTAGATTAGTTCTTGCCATTGCAGCTATTAGAAACTTGGAAGTTCATCAAATGGATGTGAAAACTGCTTTCTTAAATGGGGAGTTGGAAGAAGAAATTTATATGGAGAAACTTGAGGGCTTCATTGCCTCGGGACAGGAGAACAAGGTTTGTAAACTTGTTAAGTCTCTATATGGATTAAAACAAGCTCCAAAACAATGGCATCAAAAGTTTGATCAAGTCATGATGGAAAGTGGCTTTAGAATCAATGAGTGTGATAAGTGTATCTATGTGAAAAACACCACTCATGGTTATGTCATATTGTGTTTATATGTTGATGATATGCTTATCATTGGTAGTGATGACAAGATAATAAGATCCACGAAGGATATGTTGAAATCCAGGTTCGACATGAAAGATATGGGCTTATTGGATGTGATTCTTGGAGTCAAGATCACAAGAACCCAAAGTGGTTTGATTTTAAGTCAAACACACTATGTGGATAAGATTCTTGAAAAAATTGCTAAGGGAGATACGAGCATAGCTAGAACTCCAATTGACACTAGTCAACATCTACGGAAAAATAGAGGTGATAGTGTTAATCAAAAGTGGAATATTCAAGAATTATTGGCAGTCTCATGTATCTAATGAGTTGTACCAGACCCGACTTAGCATATGTTGTGAGCAGACTAAGTAGATACACTAGTAAACCCAGGTCTGAACACTGGAAGAGTATTACTAGGTTTATAAGGTATGTGAGATACACACGAGAATATGGACTGCATTATGGCAGACATCCAGCAGTTATCGAAGGATACACAGATGCAAATTGTATATCTGACATAAAAGATTCTAGATCTACAAGTGGATATGTGTTTACACTTGGAGGTGCTGCTGTAGCCTGGAAATCATCCAAGAAAACAGTTATATCCAGATCCACGATGGAATCTGAATTTATCGCCTTAGATATTTGTGTTGAAGAGGCGGAGTGGTTATGTCAATTTGTAGAGGACATTCCTGAATAGCCTAAGCCAGTAACGACCATATGTATACATTGTGATAACCAATCGGCAATTGGTAGAGCTCAAAGTACAATGTATAATGGGAAATCAAGGCACATTAGACGTAGACATAAAACGATACGACAACTAATCTCTACGGGGGTTATCACGGTTGACTAGTTGAAGTCAAAGGATAACATTGTGGATCTGCTTACAAAAGGCTTAAGTAGAGATGTAGTTTATAATTCGTCAAGAGGAATGGGACTAAAGCCCATGAATGAATAAATTCATACGAAGGAAACCTTACCCAAAAGACTGGAGATCCCAAGATCTGGGTTCAAAAGGACAACCTAATTGTATGAGTGATGCAGGTCACTGTGGGGGGAGTTAACATTACTTCCTAGTCCATTCCTATATGTAGTGACAAAATTAGGCTAATCATATGGTTTTAATGATTCTTGGAATCACCTATATGAGAGAGAAGTGGGGTCGCTTAGAAGGGAATTATGGGGGCACAATTCCTAAAGCTCTTGCAGAACCAGGTGAGTGTTAATGACCAAAACGAACACGTCTATGAGGATATGACCTTGTCAGGGAGAGTCCTATGAGAATTACATTGTCTTCTACACAAATGGCTGCTCAGTTCAAAGACATCGAGATCTACTAACTGCTAGGAGATTAAGTGTAATTCTTAAGGGAGGGTTCAAAGGGTAATACCTACCTATCTTATGAAGGATTCAACTGTTGAAAATTTCATTTGGAAATTGGATGTGCAGAGATCGATCTCCATTCATGTGGGGGATTGTTGGAAAATTTAGTATAATTATTTATATTTTTACTAACTTTGGACACATATAAATATATACATATGTTGCATATATAATTAACTCTAAGTGGGTTTGTGTTCTCCTCCGTGAGAACTTCGAAACGATATATTATATGTCCAAAATGAAGTATATGTGAATGAGATATCGATACTCAAAGATGGGTATTTGAGAATAAATTTAGCAAAATAGATGAATGTGGGAATGAGTCCCACATTGGTAGAAAGATCAAACTCAACAAGGTTTATAAGCTTGAATGCATGAAAGGCTTACAAGCTTGTGTTTATGGTTTTACTATAATTCCTACCCGCACGCAGGGGGGTGCAAATCTTGGATTTCGTAGACCAAAAACACCGAACTTGTGCATGGGCGCGACCTGCGGACACGAATGCAACTCGGGCTAGCGCTACCCTCATTTTTTCTAAATTTGACAGTTTTGGTCCTTATTTTAAATTCTGTAACGGATACATTAATTACATAATTAATGACATTTATTGGCATTCAATGCAAAATCAATTCCTTAATATCGAATTGATCTGTTTCCATTACGTATTCAACTATAAAATCAGACCTCTACTATCACATTTAACACACGAATGAAAATACTCTTCTTCCTCCTTCTTTGTACACCTGCTTCCGGCGACTCTTTCATGCAAGTGGAAATATCCAGCAGTACACAAGCTGTTAAGGTTGTTGTACCCTCGGAACAGACGGTGAATCTGTTTAAGGGAATCAAGTCCAACTCGAGCCTCAACCACCACGTTTTGCTACTAATCCTTTTCTTACAGGCCTCAACCACCACGTTTGCTACTAATCCTTTTCTTTCAGGAATATTTCAAGAAGAAAACGAAGAACTTATACTAATAGCTAACAAGTGTGTTAAAGGAAATGACTTTTTTGGATTCATCCAACGTATTTATACTATCTTTCCAAATTCTACTAAAAGGTGAGAAATTTTGAAAGATAATGTTAAAACTTAGAGTCTTAAGTCATTGTGTCAAAATCGTTGGGAAAGTCGGGTTGAGAGTGTAAAGGCTATTAAACTGCAACTTGTAGATGTATGAGAAGCTTTACTGCAAGTTGGAGAAAAATATAATGATGCTGCAATTGCTAGTGAAGCAACTTCACTAGCAGAAAAAAAACTTGCTGACTTTGAATTTTTTGTATCAACTGTTATTTGTCATCGTCTTGAAAAAGACTCAAGTTTGAACAAAGATCGGATATTGATGTCGATGAACTTTATACGGAGTTGAAATTATTTGAGACATTGGAAACCAATGAATTTAGCAACCCTATAGATGTTTTGAAGTTTTTAAAATAACTTGATTATTTCCCAAATGCAAGCATTGTATATAGAATATTGTTAACTATTCCAATAACTGTCGCATCTGCAGAAATGAGTTTTTCCAAATTGAAGTTTGTGAAATCTTAATTACGCTCGACAATGACCCAAGAAAGACTTAGATGTTTGACGATGATATCTATCGAGAACACAATCTTAGAGAGTATAGACTACGGATAGTTGATCAACCAATTTGCAATCAAAAATGCTAGGAGAGCTTCACGGATCGTCGATTAGTTGTTAGGATATGTTATTAATCATTAAAATATTATGATTTTATTAATCATTAAAATATTTTGATTTTGCTATGTTAATTGCTATTAGGTTTATCGTCATTTTAATAAAAAAAAATAGTTTATGTAATTTAATTCATTACACGTTAAGGCCTAAGGGCCTTTTTTATCCGTTTCGTCCTGAGCATTTGAATCCTCAGAACTGGCCCTGAAAAATGCTGTCAAAATAGTTACAAAATTATGTGAAATTGCTTGAATATGTTGTAGGATTGTTACAAAATGTTGTCAAATTGGTTAAACATGCGGTCAACATGGTAAATATGCAGTCAAAATGCTTAAAATGCTATCAAAATGATTAAATATACAGGCCAAAATGCTAAATAATGATGTTCAAGCAAACACTCAGCCTCCCATCTATTGTCAAAAAAGGCTATTAGTTTTTTATGTAAAATTTTCATATAAATGGTGTTAGATTTCTTTGTCATGTGTACTACTAAAGATTCAAAGCAAATTGTAAAACAATGTAAATATAATTGGTTATTATGGAATTAAGGATCCCAACTTGCAAATCTTTTATCCAAGTTAAGGATTTTTGATAAAAAAAAACACAAAACTAAAAGAACAATTCAGTTCATACTTTTACATTAAAATCTCACTACAATCTCTCAAACTAATCTATTACAAAAGAAGAAACAATAGACTACAACTAAAT
The DNA here is from genome assembly GCF_052849685.1 of Lactuca virosa. Classification (NCBI taxonomy): domain Eukaryota; kingdom Viridiplantae; phylum Streptophyta; class Magnoliopsida; order Asterales; family Asteraceae; genus Lactuca; species Lactuca virosa. The sequence continues at coordinate 77,993,752 of NC_136431.1, forward strand.
AAGAATTAAACTAGTCGAACAATAAAAAAAACAAACATCCTTATGTGATATGAACATTATATGCACCATAATTTTACACATCTAGACCCTCTATTTCTCTTTTATAGCCGATAACCTTCGGCTTAATTTGTACAGATTATTATTAGCAGCCATATCTTTAAATTCTAACAATTTTTATCCTACATTATCAAACAAACAAAGTTAGAATTTCTAAACAATTTTAGACAACTTAATGCTGAAGAACTTTTAAGAATAAATTAGAAATTGCACGATAGCTAATGAAATAAAATAACTCGCAGTTTCAACTTATATGTCCTAAGGCCATATCAGGAGTTAATAATAACAAAATATGAAGATAAGTTTCAAAAAGTTGTAAATGATATATCTAAGGGGTAAAATTGCCGCTTTATTTACAACCAAAATCGCAACAAAAAAAATAATAAATAAATCTTTTTTTATACCAACCATAATTTTTATATTTGCAGTTAACTTGATTTTTCCATATAGTGTTTCATGACCAAAGGCTACCTGATGAGCAAATTCTCATTGCTTATCATGACTCCCGATGATGATGATGATGATGATAACGTGTCAAAATTTTATGTTATCATTCTCGTGACAATGAGATCAAGTTAAAGCCAAAATTACCTAATATATGACACTCCACAGAAAGTCAAAATAAGAACGTAGAGAGAGTCAAAATTGAAGCTTATACCAAGGATGCTATAATTAGAGGTGTGATTAAAAACTGCAACCGAATAATCGAACCGAACCAAATGATGTTTGGTTTATTTGGTTCGGGTTATTAGGCTATTTGGTTAATTCGGGTTGGTTAACCGAATAAGAATACATTTGGTTTAATTTTGGTTAAATATTCATTATTTTTGTTAAAACGAAAAAAACTAAATAAGCTTAATGAGTATATATTTTTATAGTTTATATCTACAAATTAACATTTTATATTTAAATTGATAGATTGTTTTCTAAAAAAAGATTTCCGTAACTCATTATTTATATATTACCCATTATAAATTTATGATTGTTATATTTTGTATTAAAAAGCAACAACTAATTAGCCAAATGTCAATTAATTCTTTAGTCATTTCTTTCGTTTTCATACACGGCTCAAGTTATATTAACCTATATCTACAACTTGTATGACTACATTTACACTTCAAGACAACACATCGTGAAAGACCGAAAATAATATGTTATGTATTAGTGTGTTTTTTTTTCATTTGGTAACAGTTTATCAAAGTTTTTTTGTCTATAAGTCTAATATTTATTTTTACAAGCGAAATTTTATTTGATTTAACCAGTAAACCGAACCGAATTAACCAAAACCAATTAAACCAAACCTTATTTTGTTTGGTTATTGTTAGTTTTAAGATGTAAAAAAACCGAAAAACCCAAACCGAAAAAACCGACCGAATAACACCCTCAAACCGCTTAGAAATTTCAAAGTAGCTAAAAGGGAAGCGAAGTAATTTTAAAAGTTTGGCTGCTTTTGACACATTGTTTTCCTTATCCACCCAATTATATTTTAATATTTCTTCAACTTCAGCAAGAAATTTGAATATTTCATCTCTGCAAATGATAAGGGGTATGAAGTGAGATTGTCAAACATACAGATCTATCCTCATTAGACCCAGTTTATTAATGGAAAAAAATTGTAACACCATAGGCTGCCAAAAAAATTGAAAAGTAATGAGAAGGGATGCATCAATCTCATCAATTGTTTTGCACAGACCCTCCATCAATTGTTTTGCACATGCTTTTCAACTGGGCCAAAAATGCAAGGGGATGCATCAATATCATCGATATGACAATAATAGCTATACAAAAGTAGTTATGAAATGATAACACAAAGTCACGTACAACACAAGAAAACTTAAAAATCTTGAATGTTATGCTCTCTATAGAATAGAGAACAGTAGTAGGAAGATGAAAAGGTCTAACATGATTGAAAAGAGGGAATTAAGTTGGCCAAGAAATGAATGCCTAATGAGCCAAACAAGGAGTCATTTTTAAGCGTGTATATATATATATATATATATATATATATATATATATATATATATATATATATATATATATATATATATATATATATATAGGCCTAGGTTATTCTATTCAAAGTAATTATTGTGTTATTGTATGCATAAATGTGAGTCAATCAAATTTACTTATTTTAAGAAAGTGATTAATATATATTATTGAATTAAATATAATTGAAAAATATCATCTTAATTAATTACAAGGGTAATTTAGTCAATTAATATAGATTTAATAAAGGAAAATTGCATTTTTTTAAGGGATCATAGATTCTATTAATTTTTAAAATCCGATTTTAGGAATTATAATTCTTTTAATTCGGACATTCTGACAGAATATGTTTACGAGTATATTCAAAAATAAAAATATTCTTGAACCATAAATAATAAAAATATTCTTGAACCTATTTCTTGATCATGAATTTAAAAACTTCTTGTAGAATAACAAATTCTTGAAGAATCAATTGAAGAATAAAAACAAAAAATACATTATTTCTTATAGAATACGGGTAACAATTCTTAAGAATTACATTTATTGTTAAAAAATAAAACTAAAAAACAATCAAAACGGGAAAGAAAACATCAAAATCTAACAACGAATAATACATTCTAAAAGAATAATGTGGTCCGTTTCAATTTTGTGGTCCGTTCTTCAAGCATCAACTTCTGTGATTCCAACAAAATTGGAATTCGTCATTCCATTCCAACAGAATTGGAATTCATGATTCCATTCCAATAGAATTGGAATCTCACCAATATCATCCATTGAATCATCTACATAAACATACTTGATACCTTTTTAGAATTTAACCTTGTCAATATCCTGCACTGTCCACATAAATGAAGTGTTAAATCAGGAAAAAAAAACATACATTGAAATATGAATCAATTCATAAAATGCAGCCAAAAAACTGCTCATTTTGATATGCATATTAGTCCCAAATAAAATTAAACCACTAAAGGATGTCATCTTATAGAACCTAACGAGACTATCTTAGTAGATAATATAAAAAGAGCTAACACCATCTTGGGATGACATATAGAGTCCTACTCACAAAATTGTTGCACCTCCAACAAACCAATGTACTTTATCTCTACTTCAAAACGTTCTGATGCTGCTACTGAACTATGCATAGATGATAGATGAATTGCTAAATTAACACCATCTTGGGAGCAAATGGAGTACAAATTGATGCTTGTTTAAGCTGAATTGCTAAATTAAAACACTACAAAATACTTTAAAAAAAATCAAAAATTTTACTTGTAATTAACACAAACAACTTTTCCAGTAACAACACAACACTAGTACACAACACATATTTATGAATGCAATTAGCTGTTTCAAAGTAAGTGCTTAAAGAACTAACCTCCCTTATGCAAGCTACATGCAAGCTACAGAGTACGAGAAACAGAGAATGAAAAGAATTGAAAAGAACAAGGCGAGAATGAAAGCAATGGGTTTAGACACAATAGCGTCTTCGTTTATGGGTTCGGTTCCTATTTCTCGAAACGCAAACAAAAAGGGCAAAAAAGAAGGTGGGTTTGGAAGACGATGAGGAGTATATGCTACCTGTTGAGGATGAGGAATTCAGTTCTGCAAGTGAATCAGATGGTGACGAGTTCGTCGATGGAAATTGATGCAAATACGAGGCAGCAGTCGCCTCGCGTTCTTCCTGTCGATGGAAGATTATGGCCAGAGGGATGGTGGTGGTTGTTGGTGTTCGGTGGCGATGGTGGCTGATGATGTTGGTCGGCAAAGGGGCAAGCTCAAGCCTCTTATCTTTTTTTATCATCGGCATCGACGACTAGGGTTAATAAAGAAGAACGATGTGTGAATTAACACGACCCGGAAAATACTCTCTCCTCACGAATCGACCGACTACGCACCGCCTGTGAGCTTATGATGCCTTCAGCTTCTTCCCCAATCTGAAATAGCCCTGTGTCCTCCGCCATCGACGATATCTCCATTGTCGTAATACTTGTAGGTTTTATAAACTAGAGAAATTAGGTTAAAAGTCAAATACCATAATTATAGGGATTATTTTTGGTAGTTACTAAACAAATTACTATATTACCCTTATTTATTTATTTAATTATTTAATTTTTTATTTAATTTTGATTGGCTCACATTTATGCATACAATAACACAATAATTAGTTTAAACAAATGAACATAGCTCTCTCTCTCTCTCTCTCTCTCTCTCTCTCTATATATATATATATATATATATATATATATATATATATATATATATATATATATATATATATATATATAGAGAGAGAGAGAGAGAGAGAGAGAGAGGAGGGTTCAATTGAGGAAAAAAAAGGTTGAGAATGGGGGAATCATTCTCAGCCACACATTTATTTTGCCGCAAAACACTTAGGCGTACCGTCGGAAATGGATAACGGATAAACATGTGTTTTTCAACCAAACATGTTTCCTTAAATTATGCTAATCATTACCTTAATATACACAAAAACATATTTTTTTTTCGTTTTTTTTATTTTTAGAAAGCCATTATTATCGAAAAATTATTTTAAATATATCAAAATTCATAATTTTTTATTCTCTATAAATAGACATCCATATTGATATACTTTTAAGATAAAATAAAAAAAAAATTTAGAATTTCAGCTCTCGTTATTCATAAATGAATAAAAAAATCTATCATATTTTTATTACAGTATATTCGTTATTCACTTATGAATAAAACATATGCGTAACTTTTTTTATAGTTTAAGTATCGTTCATATATGAATATGACACGCAATAAAGTTTTTTTACTTAAAATATATTTTTTACATCATCTTTCATCATATATTATATTTATATATGAATAAAACGTGTATTAGTTGTCGTCATATTTTATATTCATATATGAATAAAACATTTATCAGATTTTTGTTACAGTTAATTTGTTATTCATATATGAATAAGTAGTATAAATGATACTTAAACTGTACAAAAAATTAATTATATATTTTTATTCATAAGTGAATAACGAATGTACTGTAGCAAAAATCTGATGCATTTTTATTCACTTATGAATAACGAATGGAATGTCTATTTGTAGAGAATAAAAAATCATGAATTTTGGTATATTTAAAATCATTTTTCGATATAAATAGCTTCTTAAAAATTAAAAAAACAAAAAAAAACTATGTTTTTGTATATATTAAGATAATGATGAGCATAGTTTAAGGAAACATGTTTTGTTAGAAACACATGTGTATTCCTTATCTATTTCCGCTGGTACAACAAAGGCTTTTGCGGCAAAAATAAATGAGTGGGTGAGAACGATTCCCCCATTCTCAACCTTTTTTTATTTTCTCAATTGAACTTACCTCTATATATATATATATATATATATATATATATATATATATAGAGAGAGAGAGAGAGAGCTAGGTTCAAATGTTTTTAGCAACTATTGTGTGCCTAAATGCACCAATGAGAATTCAAGAAATAATAAATAATTAAATAAATCATTAAAGGGTATTTTGGACCTTTTGTACTTTTAATTAAGGAAATCATTTAATTGAAATCCTACAATTAAGGAAATAAAGCAAATATATTTGACCTACTCCTTCACCTTCGTTTCCTACCTGGAACATCACCACTACAGAGAAGAAATTCAGCGACTTCCCACCGCCGATTGCAGCCCTTCCTTGCGATCGATTAAGAGTCATCGGCCATTTTCTAACCGTTTTTGTGTTTCTTTCTTCTCCGATCAACTGAGGATCGAAGTCTTTGCCTCCCTGCGTGATTGTTGTCGGATAGAAGAAGGAGCAGTCGTCGCTGCCACTTGACGGCAACACTGCTGCCTCCGTTCCTTTCCTTTCCACGATTGGTGGCTGACGAAGACGGAGATAGTGAACCAAGGGAAGCTTGCCGGAGATTAGATCTCCCTTCCTTGCGATCTGTTCAACCACCGGTGAACCCATTGGAGATGCATTCAGGGGGTTTTTCATGGAAGTTGTTCTAACACTATATGTAAGTGTTTGATTTTTCCTAATTTTATTTACCCATTTGATACTATATTCTTGATTTTTTGAGATCCATCATATAAAGATGGTGAAGTCTTCAGTCAATGATTCACTTGCCCAACCTGAATTTTACCAGTACATCAAAAAATCAGATGGTGAAGTCATCCGACTTCAGGCACATAGAATTTTAGAATAGTTTCAGATAACATATAAAACAATTACTTTATCATGTTTGTATTCTATCTTGTAGAATTTGATATTTGAAAAAGACATTGGTGAAAATTTTATTTCTTATCTTCCTAATGAATATCAAGCACCAAAGGAATAATCTTCAATTAGTAGCAGTAGCAAAATCGCCTTAGTATCTAATATGATGAGGGTAATTCTGCCAGAATGGAATCACGAATTCCAATTCTGTTACTCTGTTAGAATGAAATCTAATATGTTGGTTTGATAAAATGTTCACTTCAAATTATTCTACTTATTCTAATATATGTTGTATAAAATCATTCTCATGTTTATCTCCTTTTTGCAGCTCATTGTATAAAATCATTCTCATGCAATACAATTCTGACAGAATGTCAATCTCACAAAATGTCAATCTCATAGAATGCTAGCATATTTTGAAGTGGCTTAGAGGTCAAACATACACAAAATGTCAATCTCACAACAAGTATATTTGTTTAACTGGTAATGAATTTGTGATACTTTATGGTTGACTTTATAGTCTCTACTACATTCTGTCAGAATTTATAGTTTTTATTTTCTACTATATTCTGTCAAACTTTATAGTCTTTAATACATTCTGTCAGAATTTATAGTTTTTATTCTATTAGAATGCATTGAATTGTTTAACTTTTGAAACTTGATTATGTTTCTTTTGTGGATTTAGGTTTTGAAGAGGCTAACATTGATGTGGAAAAAGAAGAAAACATATAAAACGAGAGTGTATTATACCATAATGTGTTATGCTACAATGTATAAAGTGTTGCTTAAAAATAATATTCTTTCAGAATAGATTAGTGTTTTTGTTAGATTTTGATGTTTTTTTTTATTTTTTCTTTCAGAATGTTGTTATTATTCAATGAATCACAATCATACAATGTAATTATTTGTTATATTATTAGTTCAAGAATTGATTTTGTGTATTCTTTCAGAATGTATTTACTAGTTTATGGTTGGCATTCTGTCATTCTGACAGAATAAAATCGGAAAATATATTTACTAGTTTATGGTTGACATTCTATCATTCTGATAGAATAAAATCGGATTTTTAAATTTGAATTAATTTAAAATATTCATATTTTTAAAAAAGAAAGGAATTAATTATCCATAAAAATCCGAAAATTTCCTTTTTTATAATAGGGTAATTGACTAAAATGCCCTTATGCTGAAATTTGTGTGATTATATGGTACATGTTATCCTATTCTACTATCATAGACCCTCAGATCATGAACTTTGATTATATTTCATCCGATGGTCTAGATTTGTGCATTCTGACACACAATTGTTAGTAAAAACAAAATAACTTAACCCTATATATATATATATATATATATATATATATATATATATATATATATATATATATATATATGACTTGAGTTGCCATTAGGCAATTCATGTATGATCCTCTCGTCACATTTGTTTATTAGTTTATTTGTCTCATTTTACCTATTACAAAATCTATCTATTTATACACAAAGTAATGCATGATGTCGTTTTCTTTGTGGGAGAATATATCCATATCTTGGTAGATTAGCGAAGATTTCTACAATATTCGTAAGCAATGCTAGCTACTTCTACTACTTCTTCACGGTTCTTAAAAACCAGTTGAATGAACTTCTACATCTATTTGACATACAAATTAGAGAATAGGATTGACCATGAGTAAAGTGATAAATGGTCTTCGTTTAATTATTGGGCAAATTAAATCTTGTATATGCATCGACTTTGGTTTTGTTTCTTTTCTCTCAATAACTATTGTTACAGGTAAAGTGTTTTCTAGATTATTTCACACTTGGAGAATAAAGGAAAAACTAATTGACAAAAAACAATATAAAAGTTAGAACATTTTTTTTACCGATCGACTATTTAAGAAAAGAAAAAAAAAACAATTCCACTATTTGACCTTTGCCGACTTGAAAGGAACAATAGGGTTCAATTTTCAATCAATCCTATGAATCCATATCAGGATGAATCTAACGTTTTAATCGCATATGTTTCAATGCATTAAAACCTTTCATTATATACAAAGTTGATTTAATAGATTTACAGAAAATATATATTTTTTTATATTCTATTGGACATGTACAACAGTGACACCATTTGATTCTTATAGGGTTTGAGATTCCATCATAAGAACTGTCCATAAGTGGTACTAAAAAGGGAATAGAAATAAACCATATGATTATTTTAGAGTTTGACATTCCAATATAAAGCATTTTTTTATTAATGGTTGTAAAACGAGATATACATATATAGAATATATCATCAAGAAGAATCCCAGACTTCAATCAAAATTGGGTTGTAGATGAGCAATATCAATCAAATGAATGACATTGATGGCCCTGCATGAAGTGGGACGTAGCGTGGTATGTAGAGAGGTGCTTGACTTGTAGAAAGGTCAAGGCTGAGCACCAGAGACCACATGACAAGATGCAGCTGTTAGTCATTCCCGTGTGGAAATGGAAGGATTTTACCATGGATTTCATTACCAAGCTTCCCAGGACCGCACGTAGAGTAGATTCGATATGGGTCACCGTGGATCGGTTGACCAAGAACGCTCATTTTATCCTGATCCAGGAGAGCATATCGGCCGAGAAGTTGGCCGAAATATATGTGTGTGAGATAGTGGCACGGCATGGGGTGCCTGTCTTGGTGGTGTCAGACCGAGATGTCCGTTTCACCTCCATATTTTGGAAGCAGTTTCACGAGGAGATGGGTACTCGTCTCCACTTCAGCACCGCTTTCCACCCTCAGACAGACGGACAGAGCGAGAGGACGATACAGACTCTCGAGGACATGCTACGTGCATGTGTGTTAGATTTCGGTGGCAGTTGGGATACGTATCTTCTGTTAGCAGAATTTTCGTATAACAACAGTTACCACGCCAGCATAGACCGACCTCCCTTTGAGATGCTTTATGGGAGGAAGTGTAGGATCCCAATCTGTTGGGGTGAGGTCGGTCAGAGAGTTATGGGGAGTATTGAAGTAGTACTCAAGACTACTGCGAGGATCCAGCAGGTCCGGAGCAGGCTCCAGACTGCTCAGAGTCGGTAGAAGAGCTACGCCGACAAGAGGCGTTCAGACTTAGAGTTTCAGGTGGGCAAAATAGTCCTCATGAAGGTGTCACCCTGGCAGGGTGTCATTCGTTTCCAGAAACGGGGAAAGTTGGGCCCCAGGTACATCGGTTCGTTTAGGGTTTTGGCCCAGGTGGGTCGGGTTACTTACCGGTTAGACCTTCCAGCAGAGCTCAGCCAGATCCACAGCACCTTCCATGTTTCTCAGCTGCGGAAGTGCTTAGTGGATGATTCAGCAGTGGTACCCTTTGAGGATATTCAGGTTGATGACAGCCTGAACTACATCGAGCGACTTGTAGCTATCCTTGACAGGAAGTCGAAGGAATTGAGGAACAAGAGAGTGGAGTTGGTAAATGTGCAATGGCAGCACCGCAAGGGTTCGGAGTGGACTTGGGAGCCCGAGGAGGAGATGAGGGAGCACTACCCGGAGTTGTTTTCAGATGCAGCAAACTTCGAGGACGAAGTCTAAGACAAATGGGGGAGAATTGTAACGCCTGGTTCCTGGTACGCATTTAACCTTTTTATTTTTTATTTTGGAAGGGCTACTCAATTTGTTGGTAGCCCTAACTCGTCGAGTAGAAGGCAGATTAGACGCGGGTTTTTAGTGATCTACTCGACGAGTCGAAGTCCTGACTCGACGAGTACGCCAGGCTGGATGAAACCCTAATCTTTAGGGTTTACACCCTATTTAAGCATCATATCTGGCCTCCATCCCAACCTCCATCACCTCCAAGCCCTAATCGCGAAACCGTAATCAACCTTGAGTGATCTTGAGCTATTTCTTGTCATTTTGTGATTAAAGCTAGAAGAAGGAAGCAAAAGGCTGGGAGTTGCAGAAGGAAGGTCAAAGATCCAGAGCTAAGGACTCATTTTTGTCTTCATATAGGTATAAAGCTTATACCTTGGCTGTTATTCACTTAGATCTCCTTCTTAGCTTGTATGTTGTCATTTTTGGGTCATTTCCAAGGTCAATCCGAGTTTCGGACCTTTGGGGATGTAAGGACTTCAGATATGGGCACTCTTGAGCTTTGGAAGCTCAAATTTGCCACCTTTATTCAGCCATGGCTCCATTCTACGACTTAGACCTTAATTTTGGCTTGGATTGGGTGTTTTAGCTTCATAACAACATGCATGCACGTAAAGTTAGCAACTTTACGTGTAATGCTAGTCTAAGGAGTCCAGATCTGTGAGTTAGAAGCACTGGAATGGATTAGAATCGACTGAATAGATATGTCACATGGAGGACTCAACGAGTTGTTCTTGGACTCGGTGATTCGGGTCGTGAACCCTAACTCCTTTTTTGTTTGTGAGTGAAACCATTGAGTTTTGGGAGATGACTCAGTGAGTTGGACAAGATTAGGACTCGGAAGCTGAAGAACTCGACGAGTCCAACGAGGGACTCGACGAGTTGAAGTCGATATGTCCCAATGTTATGACAGGAAGAACTCGACGAGTCTGGGAAGGGACTCGACGAGTTGACTTAGTTGACCACAAATCTGAATTGCTCATGAACTCGCCGAGTTGGGAGATGACTCGACAAGTTGGGGTTGACTGGGAGTTGACCTTGACTTTGACTTTGACCAGGATGTTGACTTTGACCAGGGGTAAAATGGTCATTTTACCCTGAGAAGGATTATCAGATTTTGACTAAGCATTATTGTGATATTGATAGTCGGGGAGTCGTTGGAGCAGCTATCAGATATTCCTCACCGCGAGTTTTTGCAGACACCTTTGCGAGGTGAGTTTTCTCCAGTAGGAACGGGTCTAAGGCACCAAGGCTGACCTGTTTAGATAGTAGTAGTTCCGAACCACGGTCCGATGTCGGGCAGGTCCCGAAGTAGGTTTATATGGTTTCCGCATTCCGATCTGATGCCGGGGTAGTCCCGAGGAATGCTTGTATGCTTGATGTCTTTGTGATTCCTGCATGTGTTTGTTATGTGTTATGTGTTCTGGGCTTAGGTCCGATGCCGGGGCGGTTCCCGAGGAATGTTAGTATGTTTCCGGATCTCGGTCCGATGTCGGGCGGGGCCCGAGGAATGTTTTCATGCTAGGGTTATGTGTTTATGTTATATGTTGTTGTTATGTATATGTATGTCGAGATCTTCTCGATGCCGGGCGGGGTCCGATGCCGAATAGGGTTCGATGCCGGGAAAGCCGATGCCGAGCTTGACTCGATGTAGCAGGGGTGGGGCCCAAGATATGTTATGTGATATGTGTATGGTATGTGGTAGTTGGGGAGACTCACTAAGCTTCGTGCTTACAGTTTTCAGTTTTTGTTTCAGGTACTTCCACTAGCAAGGGAAAGGGCTCGGGATGATCGCATGGCACACACCACAGTTTCAGCCTGGGATGTTTAGACTCTGATATTTTCTCATATGATTTTGATACAGTATTATGACACGATGTTTTGAGATACACGATTTATGGTTTTCTTTGTGATGATGGATGACTTATGGTTTTAATATAAATGATTTTTAAAAAGAAATTTTTGGTTTGTATTTTTGGGATGTTTCATGATCCCACAGTATGCTACCGATGAGGACATGCGGAGGACGAGGTATCATTCCATGTTGAGGGATGATATTCGGGAGTTTGTGAGCTTTACAGGTTGCAAAACCCTGAATGAGATGGTGGAGAAGGCCCGTGAGCAGGAGATGGAGTTGGACTTCTGCACCAAGCGGAAGCCTGAGCAGGCATATGCAACAGTAGGTCAGGCTAAAAAGCCTAAGACCTCGGATTCATCCAGTAGGGGCCAGCAGGGTTGTGGCCGATATGCCAAGTGTGGGAGATCTCATGGGGGAGCTTGCCGGGGGACGAACCCGATGTGTTATACGTGTGGTCAGCCGAGCCATGTGAGCAGGGACTGCCCAAGAAGGGCTTGATATGTTTCCACTGCAACCAGACTGGCCATAAAAAGGCCGATTGTCCGACGTTGCAGGGAGGGGGAGGAGCAGTGGCGGTGCCTGCGCCCGCCACGATGAGGATTACTGATGGCCGCCCTGCTAAGGCGGATGCTCCAGCGGTGAAGAGCCGCGCATTTCAGCTGACTACCGAGGAGGCTCAGGCAGAGCCAGATGTTGTGGTTGGTACGTGTTTATTCTTCTCTGCTCTTTATTTATTTGTATTGCTTATATGTGCATTGTGCTCATGTATAAGGACCTTTTTGGTCAATGGTATGACGTCTCATGTTTTGTTCGATTCGGGAGCTACCCGATCATTCGTGTCTCTTGCGCTTAGCAAGAAGTTTCGGGATGCGCCGAGAACTTTGGATTACCCGATTGAGGTAGAGATTGCTGACGACCGCACTGTGAGTGTTGCGAGGGTGTATCAAGACTGTGTCCTAAATGTGCATGGAGAGAGGTTTTACGTTGACTTGGTTCCGATACCATTGCGAGGGCTGAAAGTGATTGTCGGGATGGATTGGTTGGGGGCCAATGGGGCCATGATCGATTGCGAGCGCTAGTTAGTGAGGGTTCGTACCGCAAGTGGGGGAGAACTGGTTATACATGGTGAGAGGTCCTCGCAGGGGCCGACCCTCTGTTCGGCTGCGAGGGCAAGGAGATTTCTGCAGCAGGGATGTACGGGATTTCTGGCTTATATCTCGGATACGAGGGTTGAGACCACGACAGATGTGGGCAGTGTGCCGATTGTACAGGAATTTCGGGATGTTTTTCCCGAAGAGTTACCAGGAGTGCCTCCGGAGAGGAAGGTTGAGTTTCGCATTGATTTGGTGTCGGGTGCCGCTCCGATAGCGAAGGCACCATACTGGCTAGCACCGCCCGAGATGCAGGAGCTATTTATGCAGCTTCAAGAGCTGCTAGACCGAGGATTTATCCGTCCGAGCAGTTCCCAGTGGGGAGCTCCGATCCTGTTCGTGAAAAAGAATGATGGATCACACAGGATGTGCATTGATTATCGAGAGTTGAACAAACTGACTGTGAAGAACCGTTATCCGTTACCGAGGATAGATGATTTGTTCGATAAGTTGCAGGGTGCGTCTTGGTTTTCCAAGATTGATCTTCGGTCGGGATACCATAAAGATGAGTATTCATGATGAGTACATACCGAAGACAGCTTTCAGGACCCGGTATGGGCATTATGAGTTTGTGGTGATGCCATTTGGGCTCACCAATGCCCCGGCAGCGTTCATGGATCTCATGAACAGGGTGTGTAGACCGATGCTGGATCGGTCAGTGATCGTTTTTATTGATGATATCATGGTCTATTCTAAGACCAATGAGCAGCACGAGCATCATCTGAGAGAGGTATTGGAGACCCTGAGGGCGGAGAGGTTGTATGCCAAGTTCTCCAAGTGTGATTTTTGGCTACGGGAGGTACAGTTTTTGGGGCACATCATCAACCAGGAGGGTATTTCGGTTGATCCAGCTAAGGTTGAGGCAGTGATACAGTGGGAAGTACCGAAGAACGCTACTCATTCCCATGTGGAAGTGGGAAGAGATCACTATGGACTTCATTATGAAGTTACCGAGGACGACAAGGGGTGTGGACGCCATATGGGTGATCGTAGACAGACTGACGAAGAGTGCCCATTTTATTCCGATCTCTGAGAGTAAATCCGCTGAGAAGTTGGCGGATATTTATGTGTGAGAGGTGGTGGCTAGACACGAGGTGCCGGTATCGGTAGTCTCTGACAGGGATGTTCGGTTTACATCCAGGTTAAGGAAGAAGTTCCACGAGGAACTGGGCCCTCAACTGCATTTTAGTACAACGTACCACCCTCAGACAGATGGCCAGAGCAAGAGGATGATCCAGACACTGGAGGATATGCTGCGAGCATGTGTGTTGGATTTTGGAGGGAGCTGGGATACGTACCTTCCACTGGCAGAGTTTTCATACAATAATAGTTACCATGCCAGTATCGACTGACCTCCATTTGAGATGTTGTATGGCAGGAGATGCAGGACTACGGTTTGTTGGGACGAGGTTGGACACTGAGTCATGGGGAGCACTGAGGTGGTGCTCAAGACAACCAGGCTGATTCAGCAGGTGCGCGACCGGCTGCGAGTCGCGCAGAGCTGTCAGAAAAGTTATGCCGACCGGCGGCGATCGGATCTTGAGTTTTTCAGGTGGTGGATTTCGTGCTATTGAAAGTGTCACCCTCGAAGGGGGTCATCAGGTTTCGAAAGAGGGGCAAGTTAGGGCCACGATATATAGGCCATTTCAGGATTACGACTCGGGTAGGCAAGGTAGCATATCGCTTGGAGCTGTCGGATGAGCTTAGCCAGATTCACAACACTTTCCATGTGTCATAGCTCCAGAAGTGTGTCATAGACGAGGACGCGGTCATTTCTCTAGACGACATTCAGGTGGACGAGAGCCTGAACTACATTAAGAGGCCCGTTGCGATTTTGGATAGGAAGACCAAGGTTCTTCGGAACAAAGAAGTGAAGCTTGTAAAGGTGCAGTGGCAGCACCGAAGGGGCTCCGAATGGACATGGGAGCCATAGGATGAGATGTGGGAGCATTACCCCGATCTATTTGCGTCTACGGACTTCGAGGATGAAGTATAGTTCAATTAGGGGAGAGTTGTAACACTCCAATTCAGGTATTACCACAAAATCCCTTGAAGTTATTAAACATTGCATTTTATGTCCCTTAAGTATGTTGGGCGTACTTCATGAGTACGCTTAGCGTACCACGAATAAATGAATGTGGAGGGTCAGCACGTACGCTGGGCGTACCAAGAATACGCGGGGTGTACGTGACGGGTGTGCAAACCCTAATATTCCGGACTTGAGACCTATATAAGCATCATTATCTCATTTGAGCTCCACCCTAACCAGCCTCCCTCACCTTCAAACGTCCCTAAAAACCCTAGAATCATGTGAGAGTGTGTTTTGAGCTTAAGGAGTGCATTTGTGGCCATTTTAGTGTCCATTCAAGAAGGAGGAGTTGCTAAAGCAAGATTGGAGTGGTTTTGGGCTTCAAGAATCTACATCTAGTTCACCTTGAGGAGCTTCTGGAGGTATAAAGCTTTGATCTTGTCATCTTATTCATTAAATCTAGCTAGGGTTTTATATTTTGTCCCTTTAGTTGGTTTTGGACCTCCCATTGAGAGTTGAACAACTCCAGAGGCTGAAATGGTTAGATCTGAAGTCCTTTGGTCCATTCATAGCATAAAAATGAAGTCTTGATGGGTGTTTTGACCTCATGCATGGATTAAGACCCTTGGAAAGGTCTTAATGGGTTGTTGGGAACATATGGGACATGCAAAGGCATAAAGTTGCCAACTTTATGCCCTAGGACGTCTTAATGAGCTCAGATCTGATTATTGGACATTAGAAAATCAAGTATTAAGCACTTAATGGAAGAAAGTGCTTAATCTGTTAGTACGTTGGGCGTAACTTAGCGTACGCAGCGCGTACGGCTAAGGACTCAGTACGTTGTGCGTACCAGGGTGGTACGTTAGGCGTACGCACAACAGTTGGATTTGGACTTGTTTTGGGCTTGTAAGCTTTTGGGCCTTGATTACTCAATAGGCCTGGTCATGTTTTGGATTGGTAGGCCCACTTATCTGTTTTGGGCCATAGTTTCTATGGTTGGGCCTTATTGGGCCATGAGGCCCACTAATGATAATTAGACATGGACTTTGGGCCCAATAGAAAAGGAAGACTTTTGGGCCATTGAGAAAGGACTTGGGGTTTGGACTCTTCAATTGGATTGTGTTCAGTCCTAACCTTGAGTAATGTTATTATTGTTCAGCACAGGTGGTTACGGATTGTTAGGAGAGCAGCTTTCGGATTCAGCAGACAAAGGTGAGTCTTCTCACCATACCAATGGGTCTAAGGCACCAAGGTCGGCCCATTTTATGTGATGCGGATTGTTGATTGATTATGCGTTATGATAGTATGACATTTTCATGGAAGACCATGTGGGGGTTCCCGTGGCATTTGGTATAAGACCTTGGAGGGTTTCCATGGCATCCTAGTATATCTGCTTGTATAGTTTGCATTATGTCTTGTTTGGTAGTGAAGACCTTGTGGGGGTTCCCAAGGCAGGAAGACCATGTGGGGGTTCCCATGGCAGATAAGACCACGTGGGGGTTCCCGTGGCATTAGGTGTAAGACCCTTGAGGGTTTCCATGGCTTCCTTATATGTTGTATGCATGGCTTATGTGATATGTGTAGCTTTATAGCTAATATGATATGTGTTATGTGGATTGTGTGTGGGGTAAGATCCGGGGGACTCACTAAGCATTAGCTTACAGTTTTTGGATTTGTTTCAGGTACATCTAAGCTCAAGGGCAAGGGCAAGGCTTGATGGCGCGGCGTGCACTCTCACTCGGGCATTTTATGGGACACTCTGATATTTTGAAATAAAGTTGTATTTGATATGGTTTTGAAAACACTTGTAACTGGTTTTTGTGGATGATGGAAATGTGTTTTGTTTAATTAAAAATAAAAAATTTCTTTTGAAAAACTGGTTCGTTACAAAAGTCTATCTAAACGTCAACATATAATTGGCACAATTAAAAATTTGATTTGATGGCTTTAAATCTATAACACATTTATTTATTTTCATAGCTATAAAACAATTGGTAGTTAATACTAAATATAATCATCAAAATTTTAATCTCTTCAAAATCTTTTATATGTAATTACATTCCTTATGAAAAAACAAACTAGTTTATTTATATATACATAAAAGCTTAAAAAGTTGGGCTACAGGATACTTTATTCTCTTTCTTAATCAAACACTGGACTTTTTCCCTCTTTGTTTTTGGGACACCGATTTTTCATTCTGCTTCTTTTCTCTTTCTTCTTTTGCCACGGAAGTTTTTCTTTTCATTGTAACGCCACTATTTCTTTTCTGTTCTTATCTGCTTTGATTACCGCCTCACCGCCCTCCTTGTCCAATACTATTTCTCTCGCTTTTCTTTAATTCCTCTTGCTTTCTTCTTTGTTCTTCCTTCGTCTTCTGCTGTCGTGTTCTTATTCTCGATCGTTCTCTCTGTTTCTTTTCTAGGTATGTTCTCTACCTCTTCTTACTTTAACATAGTTACAACGTGATGTCGGGATTGTTCCATTCCGAGCGTCGTTTTTCTCCTCATTTGGCTTCACTGATTTCTCCTCAAAATGGATTTTTGCCTTCTTATGATGATATTGGTGATTGTAAGCAAAGAGAAAACCTAATTCTTGTAGGTGGTCAACAGGATTATAGAAGCTATCGATGAGGAACCAAAGATTAGGGTTGGATTTTGGGCTTGACAAACATTTCAGGTACCGCTACCTCCTCTTTCCTAATAGATTTCGATTTAAAATCGATCTACACACTTGAAATCGGCGTCAAGAGGTTGCGGTGGTGAGGAGCATCGCCGGTGATGGAGCAAAATTTCGACTCTTTCCTAATAGATTTCGATTTAAAATCGATCTACACACTTAAAATCCGCGTCAAGAGGTTGCGGTGGTGAGGAGCATCGCCGGTGATGGAGCAGAATTTCGACTTTGAAATTCAGATTAAGGGTTTAGAGGTTAGGCTAGGGTTCTAAATCAACTGCAACATATTTACGGGTTCAATAATGGAAGGGAGGAGTTGCCTTCTCTTTTGTAGCGCCACATGAACTGACGGAGGTGTATGCTAACTGACTCGCTGGACTCTGGGGTAGCTAATGAGGTCGCTGGAATTAGGTAAAAAATTAATTGGGTCTCTTCTTATTTCTTTCATTTTTCTGATAGCTCTCCCTATTTTGGTCCCGCCATGATCCTGCCACCCTCAATCGTCGGGTATACATCTCTTTTAGTGATTCATAAGTTCAATTACAGAGTACTGAAATCCTTGAATTTTGATTGGCAGATTATCTCCTTGTCAACTTATCAGACTCTAGACTTGTCGTTTTGATGCATTCCTGGAAAGCTTGCCTTCCATGTTTGAAGACAATGTTAATGTTGAATCTGGTTTTGGGCCAACCCTTAAAGGAACTTTTATGGTCCTGGTAAGAAACTTTCATCCTATCCTAAAACTCATGGAATTCAGTTAGGTAACCAACCAATTTTCTATACTATACTATTGCTTGCATAAAATATTAATAATAAGGTTTGGTTTTCGTTTGATTTGGTGCAGGATGAAGGGTGTTTTAGACTAGGTGACATGAAAGGAAGCAAACTTGGTGGAAGTGTTTTCAATATCCTTTTCACTTGTTGATCAGCTGCTAATTGGTATACCACATTGTTAAAAAAATGTCTAAAATACCCTTTTCTTTATATCAATTGATGTAATTTCATTTTTTTTGGTTGTGCACCATCAAAGTATGTTGCTTTTATGAATCCGAGAAAAGAAAACAACATCATCACTCCAAAATCCAAAATTTCCATTTCCACTACAATGGATTGTGTAGATAAAAAGAGAATAGCTCGAAGATCTTTATACACGTTAATGAATTCTGGTTCTGTAAAGAATCACAATCATGCAAATTAAACTCTCAAAATGTTCAAAAGATTGAAACCAAAAAACCTCTTCTTGGTGCTCATTCCACACCCAAACGCAATCCAACACCTACAAGGACTCCTTCTAAGGTAAATTACATTTTTACCACTCCTTTATGCGCAATGCAACTTAAACTTATGTGAATTTTGTTTCCTAGGTTAAAAGTGGGGTGAATAAGCAACCTTTGGCAACACCTTCGCTAAAAAGATGGTAAGTAATAAATTACTCTAATTTTTTTTAATTTTTTTTAAATGGTTTAAATATAATGTCGTTGTTTCTTTATACTTTTTTATCAAGGGTGGAAACACAAAGGCCTTCAGCTGTTGGAAGCAAAACTCCAAATCAAAAATGGCACATTTTCTCATCTGTGTAAGTTGTTTGTTTCAGGAATTACCATTTTGACATTTCAAAGCATTCATACTCTAAATATAAATGGAAAAATTACTTTTTTAACCTTTTGAATTATTGTGTCTTAATAATTTATAGTTCAAAGTCCCTGAGTGCTTATAGAAACAAGTTGGAGTCAGCAACTGTATCATCTCCTTTCACTTTGAGAACAGAGGAAAGATCTGCAAGAAGAAAACAGGCAAGAATAGCAACCTACTTCATTACTCTTGAGCCTTTTAATAAAAAACTTAAAATATTCTTTTAGTTTAACCTTTTTTTATTATTTAATTATTTTCACAAGCTTGAAGAGAAGTTTAATGAAAAAGAAGCACAGAAAGTGCAACTGCAAACATCATTAGAGGTTATATAGATTATAATCTTGAGCATTTCTCAAATTTCCATTTATTTTCTTGTGTTTTTTTATATTCGAATAATTTAAAATACAGGAGAAAGCAGAGACAGAATTTACAAGAATTCGTCAAACTTTCTGCTTTAAAGCTCGGCCATTACCCAATTCTTATAATGAAAGAGAAACACTAAAGAGCATGATCAAAAGGGTATGTATATACGTCTAGAATTTAAAAATATATTTTCTTTTAAAATGAATACATATTTTGAGGAATTAAATGTGTGTTTGTTTTTGTAGACTCCACAAGCACAAGGGAATTTGAATTTGAGGTCAGTAATTGTAACGCCTACAAGAAAACCTACGACAACACTTTTTTCTTTATTTTGTTTGATGTAATTTCATTTTTTTTTGTGTGTAGTTTTTTTTGCAAGCAAAGACAATATGTCCTTTGGATCCACTTGTGTATAATGAGCTTGGAGTTGTTGCTTATCATATGAAAGAGTACGCATTCTTTACTTCGTTCTTTATTTGAGTAAACCAAAAAATGACCATTTTGCCCTTTAGTGTATGTGGTATGTTACTTTTTCTACCTAAAATCCAAAAATGAGTATTTTGTCTGAAAAAGATCCTTATAGCCAGGTTTCGTTTCAAATTTCGTCGACTTTTGTTTTTTTGTTAAATGACGCTTTTGTCCTGGGTTAAATTTTATAGGTATAAAAAGGCGGAATGGTGGTTTAAAAAGACTTTGGCTCACATACCATCGCCATTAAGGGAAATGTGGGAATCAACTGTGGTTAATCTTGCTCACACTTCAAGAAAACTCAAGTAAGTTCGCATTTTAAATATCAGGTTGTATAGTGAAGCAACTACATATTACGGAAAGGCCCTTCCACTATCTACAAGAAGCTTAAGCACGTACCATCCGAAAATGATGCTCAGAAACTTGAACGTTTGCTTACTGAATTCTTTCCTTATATATGTCATTTGATTGATTGTTAAGATGCTATTAGTAATTTTCATAAATTTTGTAACTTTAATATAGAGTCGATTGTTAACACTTTAGTTGATTGCATGATTGATGCGAAAGAAAACTTAGATGGTAATGAATTGCAATCACTTGCAGGTGTTTCGAGAACAAGAAAACAACCTACTGGTATGGTTTTTTTTTAAGTCTTTTATAATCAAAAATCTAATCCGCTCACTCATTGTCTATAATTTTCATCTTTCAGAAACTAAAATCATTTTGTGATTCCAATCCACCCGTGAATGATGCAGGCTGTAGGTTGAACGTGACAGACTACAAAAAGAAGGCCCATTACTCTACAATTCAGTATGGGTTAAAGCATGTAAAAAAACACATCACGTGAATTTTTTTC
Source organism: Lactuca virosa (assembly GCF_052849685.1). Lineage (NCBI taxonomy): Eukaryota > Viridiplantae > Streptophyta > Magnoliopsida > Asterales > Asteraceae > Lactuca > Lactuca virosa. Next base: position 78,014,654 of record NC_136431.1, read on the forward strand.
ATTTTCCCCAAATTGGCCCTTTTACTCATTTTTTACCAAAAAAATGTGAAATGGTAATCTTTTGCTAATGTAATCGTCACTGTGTAATCGATTCCAACCTCCGTTTCGTATATGTAATCCCATTTCATCAGTATTATAATATGGTTGGTTATGTACTACAGTTTTAGATTACCAAACAAAACAATGTAAAGAGCGCCAACGACGCATCTAATTTCCTCTAGTTGCTATAAAATCCTTCAATTTTGGGCCTATTTTCCAATGTTGATATTGTAGAGTTGAAAACGATCTTTAAGTAAGATTTTGATTTTGACAACCTTGATTTTATGATGCTTACTTAACTATTAATCATTGATTGTTTTTAGTATTAATCCATTTTTAGTGTTTATTTTTTATTTCTTAGTTTTTGTAGGGTTCTAAAAAAAATATCGCGGTTTTTTAGTTAAAAGGGATTAGTATCCATGAAAGTAATTGTATATGCGACAGTAATTGTATGCATATCATGTAACTAGAATAACATATATATTTCTAGATACATCATTAAAAAACTGCATACCCTAATTATTTTTTCTAGATCCGCTATTGGCTGAGCGTATACCTTTTTATGCCCCGTGTACTCCTCAAAAGGCCAAAACTCTTATTAAGCACTTAATGCTTAAGTCCAAACGTCCAAAACACGGATCTTGCTCGAGGGAAACATCTTAAATGATAAAGTCATCAACTTGATATCTTTACATGGCTCAAAGAGGCCCAACATGCATTTCTAACATTCTAACTTCCTATTAAGACCATTATTTCATGCATGGTTGAGCTTAACCCATCAAGATGCCATTTTATGATTATACAACTCCAAGAATACCAAGAAATGACCAATATAAGTTATGGAGTAACTTCTACTCACAAGAACCAAACCAATGGACCAAATCATACCAAATAAAGTCCCAAATCTAGATCCAAGTTAAGGAGTCATAAATTTTGAAGCTTTATAACTCCAGAAGCTTGCCAAGGAGAAGAGAGTGTTGGATCTACAAGCTCCAAGCAAACTAACCATCCTCCAATGATTTCTTCTTTTATAAGATGCACCAACACACACCAAAACACACACACAAGGCTTAAATTCTCTAAAAGGGTTTCGAGATAATGCTTTGGAGACAATGGAGGTTAGTAACGAGAGAAACCTTGGGGCATAAGGTGTTTAAATAGGGTCCAAACCCTAAAATTTAGGGTTTACCTCTATCTCAGGTACGCCCAACGTACCATATACACGTCGAGCGTACTAGAAAGAAACCCCGAGTCCAAGTTTCGACATGGTACGAATAGCGTACCATGATTACGCCTACGTACTAGACCAACTTACAAAATCAATAAACACTTTACATTTAAGAAATTTACCTAAAAACCAGTCGTTACAATTCTCCGCAAACAACTCTAGGTAGTGCTCTCGCATCTCCTCCTCAGGCTCCTGCGTCCATTTTGACCCCTTTCGGTGCTGCCACTACACCTTCACTATACCCACAACCTTGTTCTGCAAGGTCTTCGTCTTCTTGTATAGGATCGCAACCAGTCTCTCTATGTAATTTAAGCGCTCATCCACCTAAATATCCTCCGAATGAACCACTGTGGAATCATCAACCAAACACTTCCGCAGCTGAGAGACATGGAGAGTGGTGTGAATCTGACTGAGCTCCTTGGGTAGCTCCAAACGATAAGCAACCCTGCCCACCTGGTCAATAACCTTGAAAGGACCGATATACCTGGGGCCCAACTTGCCCTTCTTCCTGAATCGGATGACACCTTTCCAAGATGACACCTTCAGGAGTACCATATCTCCAACCTGAAATTTCATATCTGACTGGAGTTTATCCGCGTAACTCTTCTGGTGGCTCTGCGCGGTCTGTAATCTCGCGCATACCTGTTGGATCAACTCGGTAGTCCGAAGCACCACCTCTGTGCAACCCATAACTCGTTGAACGACCTCACCCCAACAAATTTGGGTCTGACACTTTCTCTCGTAAAGCATCTCAAAATGGGGTCGATCGATACTAGCGTGGTAGTTGTTGTTGTAAGAAACTCAACTAATGGAAGATATGTATCCCAACTACCACTGAAATCCAGCACACATGCTCGAAGCATATCCTCCAAGGTCTGGATAGTCCGCTAGCTCTGACCATCAGTATGGGATGAAAAGTTGTACTAAAATGCAACCGAGTACCCAACTCCTCATGGAACCTCTTCCAAAACCTGGAAGTGAATCGAACATCCCGATCAGAAACCACCAAGATGGGAACCCCATGTCGTGCTACAACCTCCCGGATATAGACATCCGCTAACTTCTCTGCGGAAATGCTCTTTTGAATAGGAATGAAATGCGCACTCTTGGTCAATCGATCCACAATGACCTAAATCAAATCCACCTCTCGTGCGGTCTGTGGTAGCTTTGTGATAAAGTCTGTAATAATCTCTTCCCATTTCCAAACGGGAACACCTAACGACTCCATTTTTCCACAAGGTTGTTGATGTTCGGCCTTGACTTTCTTGCAAGTCAAGCACCTCTCCACATACCAGGCCACATCCCACTTCATTCATGGCCACCAATAATTGAGCCAGAGGTCTCTATACATATTCATCGCTCCTGGATGAATAGAAAATCTCAACTTGTGTGTCTCTTCCATCAAAATCTGTCACACACCACTACAGTATGGAACCCAAACTCTCTAATGAAGGGTCAATAATCATTGGTTGTCATAATCAAAAGAAGTCACCTGACCCACTATGGGCTCACTCTTCCGGTGCTCCTCATTCATAGCCTCGACCTGAACCTCTTGAATCTGCTCTAAGAGTGGGGCAATCACCGTCATCCTCAAACAAACGTCTATGATCGGTGCGCTAGCTGACTTGCGGCTAAGAGCATCGGCCGCCATGTTGGCCTTCCCCGGGTGATAAAGGATCTCACAATCATAACCCTTCACCACATCAAGCCACTTGCACCGCCTCATGTTCAGATTTGGTTGATCCATCAAGTACTTCAAACTCTTGTGGTCCGTGTAAATGATACAACCAACACCATACAAGTAATGACGCCAAATCTTAAGGGCAAAAACAACCACCCTATATCCAAATCAAGAGTGGGATAATTCCCCTCGTGAGGATTCAGCTGCCTCGAGGCATAAGCTATCACACGACCCCTATTCATCAAAATTGCTCCCAATCCCGAGATCGATTCCTCACAATATACTACGAAATCATCCACACCCTCTGTCAGGGTCAAGATTAGAGACTCGCATTACTTCTGCCTCAAGGTCTCAAACGCCTCTTGTTACTCAGGCCCCCAACGGAAAGTAGCAGACTTATTTGTTAACTTGGTCAATGGAACTGCAATCCTAGAGAAGTTATCAATAAACCTATAATAATACCCAGCTAAACCATGAAAACTTCAAATCTCGGATAGAGTCCTCAGAATCTCCCATTACATCATGGCCTTGATTTTGGCCTGATCGACCAATATACCCTTCTGGTTGACAAGGTGCCCCAAAAACTGCACCTCGTGTAACCAGAACTCGCACTTGGAGAACTTGGCATATAGCCTCTCCCTCCTCAAAGTCTTCAAAACCTCCCACATGTGACCCTCATGATTCTCTTTGGTCTTAGAATAGACCAAGATGTCATCAATAAACACAATGTAAGACTGATCCAGCATCGGTCTACAAACCCGATTCATGAGATCCATGAACGATGATGGTGCATTGTTGAGCCCAAAAGGCATCACCACAAACTCGTAATGACCATAACAAGTCTTGAACGCCGTATTTTGAACATCCTCATCTCGAACCCTCATCTGATGATAGTCTGATCACAAATAAATCTTGGAGAACCAAGACGCACCATGAAGCTTGTCAAACAAATCATCATCCCTTACGGTTCTTCATCGTCAACTTGTTCAGCTCCCGATAATCAAAGCACATTCTGTGGGAGCCATCTTTCTTCTTTACAAATAATATCAGTTCTCCCTATGGCGAACTACTCAGCCTGATAAATCCCTTGTCTAACAACTCATGATGCGGTGTAGACAACTCTTGAATCTCCGGCGGTGCCAACAAATAAGGTGCCTTGGCTATCGGAGTTGCACCAGGAACTAAATAATATACGAAACTTCACATGCCTCTCTGGAGGCACTCCGGGCAGATTCTCCGAAAACACATTCGTAAACTCCAGAACAACTGGTACATGATCAATCGACCTCTTTTTCTCCTTTCTGGTGTCCAACACATAAGCCACAAAACCAGAACATCCCTACTATAAATATATCTTAGCTCTCGTAGCTGAACAAAGATTCAGTCTCCGCTGAGCACCCTCGTCGTGAATAACCAGTTCTCCCCCACTTAGGGTTTGAAGCTTAACTAACTGGTGCCCGCAATCAATCATTGCCTCATTAGGGCTCACCAATCCATTCCCACGATCACTTTGCTCTCGCGTAAAGGACTAGAAACCAAATCAATCGGATATCGCTCGCTAAATAACTCTAGAACACAACCTCGATGCACCCTCGATACTCGCATTGGACGATCATCGACAATGTCTACCTCTAGTGGATAATCAAGCTTCCCTGGAGCGTCACCAAACCTCCTGCTAACCACAAGACACACAAACGATCGGGTGGCACCCGAATCAAACAGAACTAAGCTTGGAACACCGTTCACTAGGAATGTCCCTATATAATAGCAAGCATATAATAATAAGCATAAACTCTTGGATTAGGTGTCTAAGCCCATAACTATAATTGGTATGTACTTGACCCGATAATAGCATGGTCCATTTTGGGTTGCCTTCACCAGAACAATTTGATAGATGGATATTTGAATAAGAGGTTATTTATGATTTATTAATATATTATAAGTATAATATATTAATTGAGGAATCATATTATTTAATTAGTATTGATCAAGAATTAATTTAGTGATCAAAAGAGACTAATTAAATTGATACAATTGAGTTGGGCTAATGATCCATGGTTTGATTTGTGATGGGCTTATCGGTTAATCCATGAAGTATTTATCCAAATCAAATGGATGGATCATGGGCTAAGCCCTAAAATCGACCACTACTTGCATTCCAATAAGAGAAATCAGTTTTTAGTCTCCTTAGCCTCTCTCATATCCATCTAGTTGTTTATTTGGTGTTTGTGACTTGTTTGATGCACAACACTTGGGTGCTAAGTTCTCTCAAGGCCAAAGTCTTACTAGCTACATCAAGAGGTAACTTTCTAACTTATTTTATGATTCATATGTTAAATTTTGTATGCTAGTTTATGCTTCATGCTTTGGAAACCAATGTTGCATGTATAATTAGAGAAAACTTTGATCCAAAGCATTAGGGTTGTATGGGCACCATAGGAATGTTAGAGTACATAAAACCCAATAGTGGTATCAAAGCCATGAGTGTTTTCTATTGTATTGATGCAACTGTGTAATTTTCAAAGCTGAAAAAACTACAAAACTGGATTCTGTCGGGGCCTACTCAACGAGTCCATATATGAACTCGACAAGTAGGTGCCTTATGATGATGAACTCGTCGAGTTCATAAGTACACTCGACGAGTTGGACAGTCAGTGGGTAGAATCTTCGAGTTTTTGGCCTGTTTTGGATTAGGAACATTACCACAAACTGTTTTGGTTCATAAAATTCAATTTTAATGATATGGTAATGTTAATCCCCATCCAATAACATGATGTTTGTCAAATTCTAAGATAACTACTTGATTTTTGTGAAATACTAGTTATTTGTAAAGTTTGAAGTTATCATGTAATATGAATCAAATTAGGTCAAGTTGGTAAATAATCATCCTATCATAATTGGATTAGTTAATTTGATCTATATGTGTTCTTGAAAAAGTTCCATAACTTGTCCTCAAGTTATGGAATATGAAAAGTCTTTATTTATGAAACCATTAACTAATGTAAGTTATAGAATTCAAAGAGTCTTGAAAGGTTTCATAACTTGTCCTCAAGTTTTGGAACTTGAAAAGTTACATTAATGAAACTTTAATTCCAAACCCTAGAGTTTTTAAAAGTTTAAAATTCAACCATTATACTATTATAATATTAAAGTTTAATACTTATATATATGTATAAGACAAGTCAGTCTTACCGTTACTAGGCCTCATTCACGAAGTCGGTCTATAAGGGGGTATAAGGTTACTGCCTATAAAATGGTGGTTTATTGGGTGCCCACTCTCACCCACGGCTTCCTTGACTGGTGGAGGGTCGTTAGCCGAAAGGGTAGGATAGGATATTAATTCTCATTTATAAGTATAATGAAAATTATTGAAGTAACTAAACTTTTATAAATTCCCAATCTTAGTTACTTTAGGAAAAATGTGAAAATGGTGTTATTCCATGAAATTTGCATTTTGCACCTTGTTAAGTCGTTAGTGGAGCGTATGTGGTTAACTGGCACACTAATTTGGGACTGACAATGTGTGGCAAAGGGTATCTTGGTGTTAATCATGGATTAATTGAGCATGTGTGGTTAATCGGCATATTGATTAGGTGATTTGTAACATCGATAGTACCAAGCTAATTTGCATGGTTATTCACACCTTGTTTGTGATCCTCGGTATCCCAGTCACAAACTTGAAGGGCATAATCGAGATTTAAACATGTCATTGAATAGTTCAATGAATCTCAAAGGAATATAGGAATTTCAATTCATTTAAAACCTAATCTTCAATTTCGTTTTTCATGGTGGAAATTGGTAAATCGTCATTTACCTACCTTCAAATATTCTACAATTGGATTACGGCATCCCTCTTCCGAAATGTAGAATATTGTGTTGGATCCTAGCTTTAATATTCCATTTGGGTGTTATATTTGTTGGATTAGTGTTTAAGCCCGTAACTATATTAGGTATGTACTTGACCCGGTTGTGCATGGTCCTTTTTGGTTGCCTTCACCAAAGTAACTTGACAGGATGATTTATAGAGAGAGAGAGAGAGAGAGAGAGAGAGTTTATTATGGTTTATTAATATATTATGTGAATAATATATTAAAGGAGAAACTATATAGTTTAATTAATATTATTCAAGAATTAATTAAGAAATAATTTTGTGGATAAAATAGATTAATTAAATAAAGGGGACTGGAGCTGTCAATTGTGTGATAGTTGGTTTTGGGCTATGAACTCTCTTGGACATAAGGGGACGAAATTAGGAGTGGGAGCCCACTCTAATTTCGTCCAAGGAGGCCTTATTCCATAAGGTTCTCAAGCTGCTTAGGGCCTAAGTCATCCAATTAGGGTTTTGACTGAAACCCTAGCAGCTCAGCTATTTAAGGGACCCTAGGGCTTCAGTTTCGGCTACACCAAGAAACCCTAAGGTTACTATAGTCGAAATTCAGCCTCTCTCCTTCTCTCTTCTAGATCATCCTCTTGCTTGTGGTGTTTGTGAGCCATTAGAGGTGTTACACTTGTGACACTAGGCTTCTTGAAGATTGAAGATTCTTGCAACTATTGAAAGGTATCATCTAAACTTGTTTTTTGTTATAGATCTCGATTTTAATGTATGCTAGAGTAGGGTATTCAAGTCTTGGATGAATTGCATGTACAATAGAGAAACCTAGATCCAAGCTTTAGGGTTTTGCATGAGCACATACGATTGTTCTTTTGTATAAAACTCATCAGTGGTATCAGAGCCATGATTGGTTTCTGTTGTATTTGATGTTTTGTATGTCATTCATGCTTGAAAAATCGATTTTTTGGTGTTCTGCTTGACAGACTTGTCGAGTCCCAAAGTGGGCTTGCCGAGTCAGATGAACTCGACGAGTCCATAAGGGGACTCAGCGAGTCGGGCTGTCAGACAGAGGGATTTTCAGGATTTTAAGCCTATTTTGCTGTGGGATAATTACCAAAACGTTTTTAGTTGATAAAATACGAATTTTATTGATATTGTGTGATTATCCTTACCAAAATAAAAGATAATTTCAAATTAATTAAATAATTATTACCTTATGTGATAAATGTTAATTATTTGAATTATTTGATCAATTATCTTGCATAAAATTGGATTAGGTTAAAATTAGATAATCACCAAAATTAATTGTTTAATTATTTATTTGAATTTTGATCTAGTTAGTTTTGAAATGTTTCAAAACTTTCCCTCAAGTTTTGGAATTAAATTTTTGGATTAAAAGTTTAATTTTGAAATAATTAAATTCCAAACACTAGAATTTTACAAGTTTAAAATTCACCCTATACTATTATAATATTATAAGAATAATTATTATATATGTCATATAAATGCTAGTATTACCGTTAGTAGGCCTCATTCACGAAGCCGATCTATAAGGGGGTATAAGGTTATGGCCTATAAAATGGCCGTTTAATGGGTGTCCACTCTCACCCACCGCTTCGTTGATTGGTGGAGGGTCGTTAGCCGAACGGGTAGGATGGGGCAACCTTTTCCTCATTAAAAGTATAACGATTTATAAAGTAACTAAATGTTTTTACAAAATTCTCAATCTTAGTTACATTAGGCAAAATGTGAATTTTATGCTATTCCATGAAATTACACTTTGTACCCTTGCTAAGACGTTAGTGGAGCGTGTGTGGTTAACCGGCACACTAAATTGGCTCTAAGCAAAGGTGGCAAAGGGTGACTCGATGTTTGTAATAGATCGATGGAGCGTGTGTGGTTAACCGGCACATCGATTAGGTGACTGTAACATTGGGGGCACCATGTATATTTGCATGGTTATTCACACCCTGTTTGTGATCCTCGGTATCCCAGCCACAAACTTGAGGGGCATATCGAGATTTAAACATGCCATTGAAAAGTTCAATGAATCTCAAAAGATCTAGGAGTTTTCAATACATTTAAAACTTAATTCTCTTTTGTTTTTCATGGTGGAAATTAGTGAATCGTCATTCACTTACCTTCAAATTATTTGTTGTTTAGATTACGACATCCCTCTTCTAAAATTGCAAATAATGTTGTTGGATCCTAGCCCTGATTTCTCATTTGGGTGGTTAATTGGGGATTCTTATCTAATCAAACTTTGTCTCTTTTCTTTTTCAGATGTCGAACTCAAACCACAACGCTTCAAGCTCAAACTCCTTCGGCTCATTCTCACTCATGAATTTGTGTGGGAGGGTGATCTTCGACGAAAACAATCTTAACGATTGGATCCGCAACATAAGGATGGTCACCCGCTACGAGGACAAGGAGTATGTCCTCGACAAGGAGCTGAAAGAGGTGGACATGAACACTGCTACTCCCGAGGAGATCGCTGCCTTCGAGGCCCATGAGTGTGATGCCATGAAAGTCCATTGCATTATGCTAGCGACCATGACTGCTGAACTCCAAAAGTCCTATGAGGATCTCTATCCCTACGAAATGCATCAGGACTTGGTTGAAAGGTATCACCAAAGTGCAAGGCAGGAGAGGTACGAGATCATCACTTCGATGATCACGACCAAGATGAGAGACGGAGAGTCTGTCACTTCTTATCTTCAAAAGATGCATAGGTATGTTGATCGCCTGCTGAAGTTAAATGTTAACTTCGATGAAAAGCTGGCGATTGACATCATTCTTCATTCACTACCACCCTGCTTCAACCAGTTTCGCATGACCTACCACATGAACAAAGAGGAGGTCACGTTGAGTAAACTTCAACGCCTGTTGAGGACTGCTGAGAGCAACCTCAAGGACAAGTCCATTGCACATACTCCTACTCCTACTGCTGCCCCAGTTTTGGCGATTGGGTAAGGGAAGGGTAAGAAGAGAAAGGCTCCCTCAAAGAGCCACCAAAAGGGAAAGTCTCGTGATGGCACCTCTACTAGTGGAACCAAGGTTGGTCCCGCTGCACCCACCTCCAACCTAAAGGATGCAGAGTGTTATCACTGCCACGACGTAGGGCATTGGAAACGAAGCTGCCCAAAATATCTGCAAGATATTAAGGATGGAAAGATCAAGGCGTCCTTCGCATGTATTTATACTATTCAATCTAATGATTCATCACATGCTATTTCTTGGGTTCTTGATACCGGATGTGGTTTTCACATTTGTTCTTATTTGCAGGGCCTAAGAAGAAATAGGGATGTGGAGCATGGGAAGATAAACTTGATCATGGGGAACAGAAGATCGTCGCTTGTCACCAAGATTGGAGTTTACTCTTTAGTGCTTAGTAATGGATTAGGACTAGATTTGAATAATTGTTGCTATTCGCCAGAAATGGCTAGAAACATCATTTCTTTTCATGATTTGTATAGACAAGGATTTAGATATTAATTTGATAATGAAAAGGGTACTATTAATGCTTATCGTAATGGTGTTTTCTATTTTGAAGCATTGCCTTGTAATGGAATATATGAAACTGTGATGGTTGTAGACAACTTAGGAAATGTTGTATTGCATATCAAATCTTCCAATAGTTTGGACAAAGCATGCTTATGGCCTTATCGTCTTGGACATGTCAGCAAGAAACGCATAGCCCAACTCCAAAAGGATGGAGTGTTGGAGTCATTCGACCTTAGGGACGATGACGTGTGCGAGTCTTGTTTACTTGGAAAGATGACCAAGTCACCCTTCACTGGTACTTGTGAAAGGGGTGAGGGTTTATTGGATCTCATACACACCGGTGTGTGTGGACCCTTTAGATCCACCACAAGGGATGCAAGCCGCTTCTATGTGACTTTCACAGATGATTATAGAAGATATGGCTATATCTACTTAATCAAACACAAGTCAGAAACCTTTGAAAAATTCAAAGAGTTTAAACAAGAAGTGGAGAATCAGTTGGGCAGGAAAATCAAGATGCTTCGATCTGATCGAGGTGGAGAGTACCTTATTCTTGAATTCCACGACTACCTCAAGGAATGCGGAATCGTTTCGCAATTGACGCAACCTAGGACACCGCAGTTGAATGGTGTGGCTGAGAGGCGTAATCAAACCTTGCTGGACATGGTTCGTTCCATGATGATTCGTGCTTCGCTGCCTATCTCATTTTGGGGGTATGCCTTAGAGAATGTCGCCCATATCCTTAACTTAGTCCCTACAAAGAAGGTTGCCAAAACACCTTACGAGATGTGGACAGAGAAGGCTCCCTCGTTGGCACATATCAAGGTTTGGGGTTGTGAGGCTTTCGCGAGAGACTCACGACAAGATCGAACCTCGTAGTGAGCGGTGTATTTTTATCGGCTACCTGCAGAAGTCCTTTGGATATCTCTTCTATAGACCGAGTGACAATGTTGTCTTCGTTGCGAGGATAGGGGTTTTCCAAGAACGATAACTCATAAGACAAGGGGACAGTGGGAGGAAAATCGATCTTGAAGAGCTTCAAGAATCGAACGATGAAGGAACGTCTGACACTGGCGCTCAACTTGAGGAGGAAACTCCTGTTGAACCGATTGACGAGTCCTTACCTCTTAGACGTTCCGAAAGAGTTAGTGTTCCACCCCAGTTTTATGGTTTCCATATCACTACTGAAGGGGATACGTTTATTAGTGATAGTACACTAATAGATTTGGATGAACCTAATAGCTATAAGGAAGCCATGGCAGGCCCGGAGTCTGCGAAATGGAAAGAGGCTATGGACAGCGAGATTCAGTCCATGCATGACAACCAAGTTTGGAATTTGGTTGACAATGTGCCAGGTCGTAAGACGGTCGGGTGCAAGTGGATCTTCAAGAAGAAGACCGACATTGATGGTAAAGTACACACTTATAAGGTGCGATTGGTTGCGAAGGGCTTTACTCAAACTCCCGGAGTTTACTATGCTGATACCTTCTCACCAGTTGCGAAGATAAAGTCTCTTAGGGTGATGCTAGCCATTGCTGCATTTCATAACTATGAAATATGGCAGATGGACGTCAAAACCACTTTCCTTAATGGGAAGTTGGTTGAGGATGTTTACATGAATCAGCCAGAGGGTTTTGTCGATGCGAAGCATCCCAATAGAGTGTAAGCTTGAGAAATCCATTTATGGATTGAAACAAGCATCACGCAGATGGAATCTTTGTTTCGACGAGAAAGTCAAAGAGTTTGGCTTCCTGCGAAGCGAGGATGAATCATGTGTATATGTCAAAGCCAGTGGGAGTATAGTTAGCTTCCTCGTATTGTATGTCGATGACATACTGCTCATAGGAAACGGCATCCCGACCCTGCAGGAAGTTAAGTCCTGGCTTGGGAAGTGTTTCGCTATGAAGGACCTCGGAGAGGCTGCCTATATTTTGGGAATAAGGATAGTGAGAAACAGGAGTAAAAGACTAATAGGACTTAGTCATAACACTTACTTGGACAAGGTACTAAAGCGTTTTAGTATGGAGAATTCCAAGAAAGGGGAGTTACCGATCCAAAGTAATGCCAAGTTGAGTAAGACTCAAAGTCCGAGTACCAAAATCGAGATAGCAGAGATGAGCCGAGTACCTTACGCTTCCACAGTTGGCTCGATCATGTATGCTATTACTTGTACTCACCCTGATGTGGCCTTCGCTTTGAGCATGGTCAGCAGATATCAAGGGAACCCTGGCAGAGCACATTGGACCGCAGTCAAGAATATTCTTAAGTACCTTCGGAGGACCAAGGAATGGTTTCTAGTCCTCGGTGGGAGTGATGACTTAAGGGTGCGAGGGTATAGTGACGCCAGTTTTCAGACAGAACGAGATAATTATCGATCTCATTCAGACTGGGTCTTTACCCTAAATGGAGGAGCAGTGACTTGGAAAAGTTCCAAGCAGGGGACCGTAGCTGATTCAACGTGCGAATCAGAGTACATAGCAGCGAGCGAAGCGTCAAAGGAGGCAATATGGTTGAAGAACTTAATCGGAGACATTGGAGTTGTTCCAACCGTAAAGGAGCCTATGGAAATTTTCTGTGATAACGAAGGTGCGGTTGCCTTGATCAACGAACCGAGGGATCATGGCAGATCTTGACATATCGACAGGAAATATCATTTTATTCGACATCAGGTGGAAGAGGTACTCCTCGTAGTGAAGAGGGTATCGTCAGAGGATACCCCGGTAGATCCCCTTACGAAGGGACTGAGTAGGGTTAAGCACTTGCAGCACGCTAGGAACATTGGGCTGAAGGACGATATTAGTTTAGATTAGATAGCTTCGAAACATGTAATAGATAAATTGTAGTTAACATTTGATGATTAAATAAAGGTGTATTATTTATAAGTAAAGTTATTGTCTTGTGTTAATCATTTACCTATTGTTTCACTTTGCATGTTTTGACTTCCTGAATAATAAGATTATTCGAACAGTCCACAGTCGCTCGTACTTTGGAAGTAGGTATGAAAGAAGACTGTCATGAATTGGCTTGTAGATTGTCTAAAGTGTATTAGACATAGCAAAAGTTTGTTACAACGTTCATGAGTGCTTATGAACTAAGATTTGAGCATTGGATTAAACCCATGCTTGCTAGTATTGCTTCATGGAATTTATCACGAGTGATCGCAAGACGATAATATCATATAGTCTTTAAACCTAGATATATGGTCTATTGTTTGCAAGTTGGTTGTGCATTGATAATGCGTAAACGCATCAGTAACTTGATGTTATAAAATGCATTGTTGTGTACGATTTGATGAGTGAATAGTAAATGCTTATAAGTCGAAGTTTATCTGTTCCTTTTATCCTAAGAGGGTAAAAGCGATATCTGGGCCCCTCGATGATTTGGTTTGACTTATGTGTCCGGCCTGGTCAGGACTGAATTGATGTGTTCAATAAAGTTCTATGTCAGACAAATCAGAGATCGAGAAACAAACTGCTGGACAATAAGTATGACTATGTTCCATGTAATTGTCTGCACGATATCTAGAACGGAGGACTATACGATCCTTTATCTAAAGGACAGGTTACTGATAAGATCAGAGTTCGACAACATCTTTGAGAGCTATGGTTGCTAATCGGGTCCAGAAGTCGTACTTTCATTTATAGTTACTAGACTTATCCAAGTGGGAGACTGTTGGATTAGTGTCTAAGCCCGTAACTATATTAGGTATGTACTTGACATGGTTGTGCATGGTCCTTTTGGGTTGCCTTCACCAAAGCAACTGTAACGCCCCGATTCTCAGGTATTGATTTAATGTGTGAGTTTCTTGATTTCAAGGGCTACTCGACGAGTTGATTTCCCTACTCGTCGAGTAGCAGCGGGTTGGTCCACGTATTTTAATGACCTACTCACCGAGTCCAAGAAGGGACTCGACGAGTAGGAGATGGCAGATGAAACCCTAAATCTTGGGGTTTTGGACCCTATTTAAAGGATCATTGGCCTCCCCCAGCCTCCCCTTCACTGCTTCTTGTCCCTCTCAAACCCTAATTGAGTGTGTGTGTTCTATTTGTGTATTTTTGAGCTTGGAAGAGGATTTTGTGGAGAAGGGAGCTTGGAGAGCAAGTATTTAGAAGCAAGGAGCTTGTGGGATCTGAAATCTACCTTATTGGGCATCTTCTGGAAGGTATAAATCGTTACCCTGACCTCATTTCATTCTAGATCCCCTTTTTGGACAAATTCTAGGGTTTTCATGGTATGATTGGAAGCTATTCTTGTGTGCAAGCTAAGATCTGAAGTTATAACTTCAGAACTGAGCTCCCTTGGGCTTCTGAGTCCATAAAGTTTCCAGCTTGTGCAAGGATGAGACTCTCCCAAGGTGTAAAGCTCCATTAGAAGCTTAGATTGGTCATTTAGGGCCTTTAGAGCCTTGCATGTGCGTAAAGTTTGCAACTTTACGTGATAAACATGCCTTAGAAGCTTGGATCTGTAATCTGGAACCTTGCCATGGCTTAAAAAGCGTATGCATGGATAAAGGTCTGCAAGGACTCGGCGAGTTGGATGAACAACTCGGCGAGTCCGTTGAAGATGGCCATGAACTCGACGAGTTCAATGAACAACTCGGCGAGTCCGTTGAAGATTGCCTTGAACTCGGTGAGTCGTTCGAAGACTCGGCGAGTCGGCTAGGGTTTCTACCAATTCTTGGACACGTATGAACTCGGCGAGTTAAAAGGGAACTCGACGAGCCAATCAAGGATTTCACGACTTCTCGAGTTCAGGAAGGACTCGACGAGTCGGTGAACTGCACTCGACGAGTCGAGTCAACATGGACTGTTGACTTTGACTGTGGACCTTGACTTAGACCAAGGGTTGACCAGTTGACTTATGAGGGTATTCTGGTAAGTTGGAGATTTATGAGAAAGGGTTTTATGGTAACTATAGGTGGTGGAGTTCGTGTTGGTGATCCGGGAGTTGAGCTTTCTAGTTTCAGACGACAGTTGCGAGGTGAGTTATCCTCACTATACTAAGGGGTCTAAGGCACCAAGGCCGGCCCATTGGATATGTTATCCTAGCAGTGTTAGATGTTGAGTATGAGTTAGTGTTGCATGCTAGTGGTTATGCCAGTTAGGTAGACCTGTAGGACTACCTGTGATGTTATATGATTATTGCATGCTCAGTGGTTATGTTGTATGTTATATGTTATGTGGGATGGGTTGAGGTTGTACTGCTCCGTGCGGTAGCCAACAGACCTTAGGAGCATTCCAGTTACGGGCTAAAGGGAGACTCGTACTGTGGGCTCGGGAGCATCAAGTTGTAAAGCTGGGGACCCATTATATGTTGTTCAGTTGGTTATGATTACGGGCTAAAGGGAGACTCGTACTGTGGGCTCGGGGTAATCCAGTTGTAAAGCTGGGGACCCATTATATGTTGTTCAGTTGGTTATGATTACGGGCTAAAGGGGGACTCGTACTGTGGGCTCGGGGTAATCCAGTTGTAAAGATGGGGACTTATTATATGTTGTTCAGTTTGTTATGATATGTTTATGTGGACTGTATGTGTATCGGTATTTTGGGGGAACTCACTAAGCTCTCGGGCTTACAGTTTCAGTTTATTGTTTCAGGTACATCAGGGGATCGCGGCAAGGCGAAGGCATGATCGTACAACTCCTCACTTTATGTTTATGTTTCTCGGATATACTCTGATAAATAATATTTTGAAAACAAAGATGTAATGTTTGACGAATTTGATGTGTTTTTAAAAGTTTAAATTTGCTTGAAATTTTTGGGTGTTGCAACAACTTGACAGGATGATTTATATAGAGAGAGAGGTTATTATGGTTTATTAATATATTATGTAAATAATATATTAAAGGAGAAACTATATAGTTTAATTAATATTAGTCAAGAATTAATTAAGAAATAATTTTGTGGCTAAAAGAGATTAATTAAATAAAGGGGACTGGAACTGTGAATTGTGTGATAGTTGGTTTTGGGTTGTGAACTCTCTTGGACATAAGGGGACGAAATTAGGAGTGGGATCCCACTCTAATTTCGTCCAAGGAGGCCTTATTCCAGAAGGTTCTCAAGATGCTTAGGGCCTAAGTCATCCAATTAGGGTTTTGACTGAAACCCTAGCAGCTCAGTTATTTAAGGGACCCCAGGGTTTCAGTTTCGGCTACACCAAGAAACCCTAAGGTTACTATAGACGAAATTTAGCCTCTCTCCTTCTCTCTTCTAGATCATCCTCTTGCTTGTGGTGTTTGTGAGCCATTAGAGGTGTTACACTTGTGACACTAAGCTTCTTGAAGATTGAAGATTCTTGCAACTATTGAAAGGTATCATCTAAACTTGTTTTTTGTTATAGATCTCGATTTCAATGTATTCTAGAGTAGGGTATTCAAGTCTTGGATGAATTGCATGTACAATAGAGAAACCTAGATCCAAGCTTTAGGGTTTTGCATGAGCACATACGATTGTTCTTTTGTATAAAACCCATCAATATTAAGGATCATTATCTAATCTAAACTTAGTATTTCTTTTCAGATGTCTACTTCAAACAATGCTTCCAACCCAATCCCTTCTGGCTCTTTTTCCCTCATGAACTTATGTGGGAGGTTCATCTTCGATGGATCGAATTTCAATGATTGGATTCGAAACATCCGAATGGTTATTCGTTATGAGGACAAAGAATATGTCCTTGATAAATAGCTTCAGGAGATTGATGAATCTACTGCTACTCCCGAACAGATTGCTGAGTACAAAACTTATGAGAGGGACGCGACCAAAGTGTCATGTAAAATGATCGCTACCATGACTGCTGAGCTCCAGAGGTCATATGAGGACTTTTGGCCTTATGAAATGCACTAGGACTTGATGGAAAGGTACCATCAAAGTGCTCGGCAGGAGAGGTATGAGATCATTGCCTCCATGATCACAACCAAAATGAAGGATGGAGAGTCCATCACGACCCACTTGCAAAAGATGCAAAGGTTTGTGGACCGCTTGTTGAAGTTGAATGTCAACTTCGATGAAGAGTTGGCGATAGATATTATTCTACACTCTTTACCTCCTTGTTATGATTAGTTTCGTATGACTTATCATATGAACAAGGAGGAGGTCACTCTAAGCAAGCTTCAAGGTCTCTTGAGAACAGCTGGAAGCAGTTTGAAAGGCAAATCTGTTGTACCTACTCCTACTGCAACTGCCCATGTCTTGGCAATTGGACATGGGAAGGGAATGAAGAGGAAGACTCCTTCCAATAGTCATAAGGGAAAGTCCCATGTTGGATCCTCCTCCAGTGGAAACAAAGTTGGTTCTGTCGCACCCTCTTCCAATCCAAAGGAAGCCAAGTGCTTCCATTGCCATGAAAAAGGGCACTGGAGACGAAGATGCCCGAAATACTTGCAGGACATAAAGGATGGGAAGATCAAACCCTCATTTGCAAGTATTTATACTATTCTATCTAATAACTCATCACATGCTAATTCTTGGGTCCTTGATACAGGATGTGGTTTTCACATTTGTTCTGATATGCAGGGTCTAAAAAGAAGTAGGAATGTGGAGCACGGGAAGATGAACTTAATCATGG